>NC_142469.1:60027750-60672250 GCF_049115385.1 Moschus berezovskii
AATAGTGATGACCTTTGGAAACATTGTTGGCATTAAAATTCTATTATTTAGAGAAGTGTCAAAGGTATAGACTGGCTTAGGTGTTCTCTACTGTGATCCCTAACATCCTGACTTTCTCCTATGTTGTACATTTTTAACTTTAATAACTTTAAAATGTTACGGTCTGTTTTACCTTCTAGACCATAAACTGTAAGAGCAGTCATCATGTCTATATAGCTCATCAGTGTATCTGTAGGACGTTGTACAGTGTCTGACAATCAATTGATTTTATTGAACTAGTTTATTAATTAGTTAAAGAGTTGATGGGCAGTGAACTCAGAGTTACAAGTGTGGGTTCCATTTTCCATCTCAATCATTTTCTAGTTCTTATGATGCCACTTTTAGATTCTCCAAATTCACATTACCTCATGTATAAAATGAGGCAAAAATACCTGCCTGCTTAGGTTACAAGGTCTATAAAGATCAGGGAAGAAAAGATGTATAATCAACCTAAAGACTTGGAAAAGATGAACAAATATGAAGCATTGTTAGTCTTGTAAGGAACAACAAGGCACTGTCAAAGAGTTCAGCAAAAATTAGGCTGGTGGCATTTGTGTGTGTATGTAATTATAAAACATTCTTCTCTTTATAGTGGAATCTCTTGATTTACAAATTTTAGGAACTGAGCTTTAGGAATGATAACTATTCATTCTTTTCTCTCCAGTATGTTTTCTAACAAATTAAAAGACTGCAAAAGAAACAATTTGTTGTAAATTGAATGTAAACCTTCCAAATTCACATGTGGAAATCCCATTCCCCTCTGTGATAGTATAAGGGACTGGGGTCTTTGGGAGATAGTTAGGTCATGAGTTTGGAACCTCCAGGAGTGGGATTATTGTCCTTATAAAAGAGACCTCAGAGGGTTCTCTCACTCCTTTCATCATGTGAAGATATAACAAGAAGATGATAATCTATGAACCAAAAATCAGCTGGCACCAGACACCAAATCTGCCTCCACTTTGTTCTTGGAATTCCCAGCCTCCAGAATGGTGAGAAACAAATGTTTGTTGTTTAAACCACATAGTCTGTGGTATTTTTGTTGTGTCAGCCTGAATGGATTAATACATTAAGATATTGAAATATGAGTTTTACTATTGATAAAGCTGAATTGGAAAATATGGCTCAGAGCCACAGCCGAAACTAGGCTTTCATAATTCTTCAATTGCCCAAATAATATGCCTCCAAAAGTACCTTAATAAATGTACAAACATAAGCAGAAAAAGCCTAATTTCTGAGGTTAAGCTGCTTTAAGAGAGATATCATGTATGATTCATGAGTAAGAACCCAGTTTCTTCTCCCAACCTCACCTGTTACTCTTTGAGCAGTAGATTTGGATAAGAATAGTTTAGACGTTAAAAAACAACAGCACCTGTATTTTCCTTCTGGGACTGGAGAGAAAATTCACATAGGGAAACATGAAAAATAAGGACTTTTTCAATAATCCTGCCAAGCTGTTTGCTCTTATAAGTGGACATACTGTTCCCACTTTCAGTAGCCCTCACACTAAATATCCCTCGTTGATCCCTTGTGCATTTTCTGGAAGCCACTATTGAATAGTTGATATTTTTTACACAAAAGTCTTTGATATTAAGGAAAATGTATTGAAGAAAGTAAATATAAGTTCTCATCTTACCTCAAGTTGAAAATTCCTTATTCTAATTTCTAGTTCAAATAGTACCCAGCTGTGTGATTTGCTCTGGATTGGATATGTGTTTCCCCTGCAGATATATGTGTTGCAGCTTTACCCCTTGTAGTGATGGTATCCGGAGGTAGGGCTTTGGGGAAGTACTTAGATGAGGTCATGAGAGTGGGGTTGTCATGGTGTGGGATCAGTTCCCTTGTAAGAGGAGACATCAGAGATTTTGTCAAGTGCTTTCTGTGCCATGTGAGCACACGATGAATACATGGTATTCTGTAAACCAGGAAGAGAGGCCTTTCTAGAACCTGGCCATGCTGGCTCTCTTATCTTAGAATTCCAGCCTCCAAACTGTTAAAAGATAAATTTCTGTTGTCTATTCCACCCAGTCCATAATATTTTTCTATGGCAAACAGATCAGACTAATACATAGTCCAGAATAGTTCTCCAGACATTTTGTAGAGATCTTTTGATAATATCCATTACCTTGATATTGAACCAATGTTTCATAAAATGATCTGAAGTTAAAAATTACAATGTCCTTCTCATAGTCAAATATCCAGAAAGAAATTAAAATCCAAAAGTGTAATCCTTTTATTATTGTTAGTGTTTAAGGTATTGAAAGTCTAACATTATTAAAACCTAATGGAGGGTAAGAGACCAGTTTTTTTCTAACCAATATTTAGTCTTGGATAGGGGTCTTTTTAGACTCTCTGTGTAGAGCAAGTGTAGATGAAAGAAATCAATCTTTCCAGAGGATCTCATATATTGCACTTCTTCATAGAGCATATAATACTATTATAAACCTGGTTCTACATATAGTAAAATTAGGAAAAGTTAATCTTAGATCTCAGAGAAGTTATCACAGGAAAGATGATGTTCCTAGACTCTGGTTAAGGTAAAAACAGAATATAAAGAAAGGAATGTAGATAGACATAATATTTATTTCATCTTCATCACAATACTGGTCAATTTGTCCTAGGTTTTTAGAATATATGATCTGTGAGATCAAATCAACTGGGGGAAAGTATGACTACATATTTATGCTAGATTCCTATTGGTGTTGTAACAATTTACCAAAATTTTCATATCTTAAAACAACATAGACTTTTCTCTTATCCTTCTGGAGGTCATATTCTATGAGTCAGAAGGAGTATTGTTTTGCAACATTCTAGGAGAGAACTTGCTCTTGCCTTTTCCAGCTTTAAGAGGCCATTGCACTGCTTGACTCAACTGCATTCCTTTAACATCTACTTTTCTATCATTCTTCTCTGAGTCTGACCCTCGTTCCCCCCTCTTCAGTTCAGTTCAGTTCAGTCGCTCAGTCGTGTCCGACTCTCCGCGACCCCATGAATCACAGCACGCCAGGCCTCCCTGTCCATCACCAACTCCCGGAGTTCACTCAAACTCATGTCCACAGAGTCGGTGATGCCATCCAGCGATCTCATTCTCCGTCGTCCCCTTCTCCTCCCGCCCCCAACCTTTCCCAGCATCAGAGTCTTTTCCAGTGAGTCAACTCGTCGCATGAGGTGGCCAAAGTATTGCAGTTTCAGCTTTAGCATCAGTCCCTCCAATGAACATCCAGGATTGATCTCCTCTAGAATGGACTGGTTGGATCTCCTGGCAGTATAAGGGACTCTCAAGAGTCTTCTCCAACATCACAGTTCAAAAGGATCGATTCTTCGGCGGTCAGCCTTCTTCACAGTCCAACTCTCACATCCATACATGACCACGGGAAAAACCATTGCCTTGACTAGACGGACCTTTTTTGGCAAAGTAATGTCTCTGCTTTTTAATATACTATCAAGGTTGGTCATAACTTTCCTTCCAAGGAGCAAGCGTCTTTTAATTTCATGGCTGCAATCAGCATCTGCAGTGATTTTGGAGCCCAAAAAAACAAAGTCTGACACTGTTTCCACTGTTTTTCCATCTATTTCCCATGAAGTGATGGGACCAGATGCCATGATCTTTGTTTTCTGAATGTTGAGCTTCAAGCCAACCTTTTCACTCTCCTCTTTCACTTTCATCAAGAGGCTTTTGAGTTCCTCTTCACTTTCTGCCATAAGGGTAGTGTCATCTGCATATCTGAGGTTATTGATATTTCTCCCGGCAATCTTGATTCCAGCTTGTGCTTCTTCCAGCCCAGCGTTCCTCATGATGTACTCTGCATAGAAGTTAAATAAGCAAGGTAGGAGGATCTTTTTATGGGCCTATCTGGATACATCCAGGAAATTTTTCCCATTAGAAGATGCTTAATTTAATCTCATCTGAAAAGTCCATCTGCTCCACAAAGTAAGGTATTCTGAGATTTTGGAGATTAGGACATGGACCACTTTGTGGAGCCACTGCTCTGCCTACCATTTGAGAAGACAAAGAAAAAGGCTGCTAATGCATACTCATCTTTCATTAAGTGGTATTTGAAACATACCTATCATCCAAAGAAATTAGAATTTTGTTCCCAGGGCATCTATTATTTTGAAGCCTTATTTCATACACCCTTCTAAAATCATCTTCTTAATTCCTTCCTACTTTAAACTTTGTGTCTCTGATGCCCACCAATATTGAATTGACCGGGAACATAGGCCGCACACTATCTCATGAGTACTACCCATCAGCAGAGTGTTACCCTTGCTTTCTCTACATTCCCAAAATCCTTATTTCATCTCTGCTTCAGCTTGCTATAAGTGTACCTTCCAGTAGATTATCCATAATTTGCACATTTGCATCATTTGGGAAATCATCAGCAATATACTCGTGAGCCAAAGCTGCAGCTGCTATACCTAAAGTTAATGCTCACATGTGTCTAGTGAAGATTTATATTTCTGCCATGTACTTGTCACGAGAAATTTTTCATTTACTCATTACTTTTAATGTTTTCCAGGTCTTACATAATTTTTATTATTTCAGTGGCAGAGTGTTATATCCACTTACTACCATATTCCTTCCTGCTAAACTGACTCTAGTGCACATTTCTGATTTTGGTCTCCAAATACTTTCAAGACTCATGAAATTCTTAAGTGGTTTAGCCAGCATCTCAACTTTCCAACAGGGCTAGAAATCTTTCTTGATTTGGACAATATTTTTTTCCCCTTGCATTATCTTTGTTTGTGTACCCATACATTTTTTTTCTCAAAAGTATTCCATTAGATTTTATGTTTGAAGTCTCTAGCGGTAATAGATATAGGTAATGAATTCTAGTTCTCTTTAAAACTTCAGTCCATTGAAATAAATCTTGTTGACCTTCACCATCTTGAGATGGATGCTACCAATAGAAGGGCTTTCTCATGATATCAGTGTTGCAAGAAATCAATAAAACTTAAGCAGATTTTATTGAAATATTTGTGTCGCAAATGTAAAACAATTTACTCTTTGGACTTTTAAACTCTCATTTCAGTTGTTACCTCACATAACTGCATCATTTTAAGAAACCTTCAGGGTGAACCATTTACTGTAATCTATTAATCATAGTTCTCTGTGACAAGATGATTAATATATAGCTGCTTTACCAAAATCATTGGTTTAACCTCCATATAGGCTATATATCATGATCATAGGTAGGTGTTGGGAAAATATTTATTATTGACTATAAGGGGTCTTTGGAAAGTGAATATAAAAGCAGAAGTACAATTACATCACTGCTATAGGAAAATAATAATTGAAAACATATTTTACACCCTGAGCCTCATTCCATTAAATTGGTTAATAAAAATAAATCAAAACAAACTATCTTATCAATGTTCTCCATTTATGATTCTGTATAAATGATGCGAAGAGTCATAAGAATAAAGATAAGGAAATAAATTTTCCAGGTAAACTTAAGTAAATATGTATGAGAAGGTTTTGGTAGGTTATTTATTTCCCTAATATACATTTTCAATCATCATGAACATAATTATATTAATTTCAATAGCTAAAGTTAAAGACTTCAAAGACATTCCAGTCAAGATGATTCTGGGAGTTCAAACATTAATCAACCACCTGCAACTCCAAAGAAACAGCAATAATAGAAATATATACTAAAATGCATTTAAAAGGCAGAGTTGTGTATAAGAGCAAGCTATACATCTCCAAGGGCAATGCATTAACATGAGACAGAGTTAACATAAAAAGAATAGTAGCCAACAGTTAACTCTGTATGCTTGCTAGGCTTTTGCAAATGGACCCATGAAAAGGTGGTCTGGATTTTTTTTTTTCCTTCTGGATAATTAAATGGAAAATAGGGCATACAAGTCAGGGGACCAGAGCCAGACTGAAGGTGGAATCAGTGGTTTTCATTCTTCTAGCTCTCCTGGGAAAGGATGCTAAAAAGAGTTGAAATTGTTGCCCAGGTCTGAGGTTTGAACTTCTAGCTGAAGAAGCTTAAGAAAGTAAAGAGAGCTGTTCAAATAGACCTTAGCCAAAATGGTAAATATACTAGCTTAAAATTTCAGTCTCAAGAGCTGAGAGTCATAATAAAAAACCTTACTAAGGAGAGGCCTCCAGGAGGCTGGATAGGGGCTACAAAAATGCTTGATGAGCAGGGGATAATTGTCACTCAAGATGAGATAAAAATTATAGTTGTAAAGTACAGGAAGAAAAATAAAAGTAATATATGCAGTAAAAGATACAAATAATGGAGCAATCTTAAAGGATTTAAAAAGGAAAATTTCTTTATACAATCCTGATGAGAATGTAAAATGGTACCATTAGCTTGAAAACCTGGCAGTTAATAAACTTAAAGAAATTAAACATCTATACTCTTATGACCCAGATATTCCACTTCTACATATTTACCAAAGATAAATAAAAATATATGATAAATAAAGTCATATAAGAATGTCTACAGATGTATTTATGACAGTCCCAAACTGTCATAAAACCCATGTGAAGAGCTGATTCATTGGAAAAGACCCTGATGCTGGGAAAGATTGAAGGCAGGAGGAGAAGGGGATGACAGAGAACAAGATGGTTGGATGGCATCACTGACTCAATGGACATGAGTTTGATCAAGCTCTGGGAGATAGTGAAGGACAGCGAAGCCTGGTGTGCTGTACTCCGTGGGGTCACAGAATCGAACGTGATTGAGCAACTGAACAGCAGCAGATTACATACCATACTATAAATAAATTTCTGTTTAAGTCCCACATTTTAGAAGTAAGTTTAAAAGAAGCACAATAAGCAAATAATGACCAGAAGTACTATTACTTCAAGCCAAGCATGAACTACAAACTCTATAAGAAAAGATTAGACATTACAATTGAAAACCCAAGATGCCATAAACAAAGTCAATAAATCAATAACAGTGAATGAATCAGAGTGAATGAGACTTGTGCAGGCATACCTTTATTGTATTTCTCAGATGTTGCATTTTTTTGCAAATTGAAGTTTTGTGGCAACCCTGAACCAAGCAAGTCTATCAGTACCATTTTTCCAACAGCATTTTCTCTGTGTCTGTCACATTTTGATAATTCTCACAGAATTTTAAACTTTTAAATTATTATTATATCTGTTGTGATGATTTATGATCAATAATCTTTGATGTTACTCTTGTGATTTGGGGCACCACACATCACCCCCATATAAAATGATTAACTTAATTGATAAATGTTGTCTGTGTTCTAACTACTGCATCAACCAGCTGTAACTCTATATCTCTGAAAAGATCCCGATGCTGGGGAAAGTTTAAGACCAAAAGAAAAGGGAGTGGCACAGGATGAAATGGTTAGATAGCATCATCGTCTCAATGGACATGAATTTGAGCACACTCTAGGAGACAGTAGAAGACAAAGGAGCCTGTGCTTCAGTGCATGAAGTCACAAAGAGTCAGACATGATTTAGTGACTGAACAACCACAATATAGTGTAAGCATATTTTTAATGAGCACTGGGAAATTAAGACTTTGTGTGATTTACTTTATTATGGTGGTCTAGAACTAAACCCTCAATATCAGCAACATATGCATATATCACAAATATTTACACGGATAACCATAAATGCTGAGTTTAATAAAGCAAGCTGCAAAATAAAAGATACATTTTAAATACCATAATCAATACTTTATGAAATCACACAGATTTAATAAAGGTAAAAAAGCATAAGCTGTAAACATGAATCAAATTTAATGTCTGCCTTTGATCATGGGGAAGATTAATGAAATGAAGGAATTTCAAAGGCATTTGTATTGTTTTATTTCTTTAAAAGAGAATTTAAACAAATATAGCAAAACTATGTGTGTGTGTTAGTCGCTCAGTCATGTCCGACTCTTTGTGACCCCCAAAGCTGTAGCCTGCCAGGTTCCTCTGTATGTAGATTTCTCCAGGCAAGAATACTGGAGTGAGTAGCCATTCCCTTTTCAGGGGGTCTTCCTGACCCAGGGATTGAACCCAGGTCTCCTACATTGCAGGCAGATTCTTTACCAACTGAGCCACCAGCAAAGTCCATAGCAGAATGATAGCATTTGTTATATCTCTGTGCTCTGGGATCTCTAGTACTCTCTATTGTTTTTTTCTCAAGACTACGTCTGATTATTGCATTCCCTTTCCATGATCTACACTAGTCCTTCTTCAACTAATGTTGGAATACTTATGAGTCTTCAAGTCATTTTTCTACCTTCAGTCATTCTTTTACAACTCAAGCTACATATTGCTCAAAGATGCTTTTCCTTAGGTGGTATTTATACTTCGTAAGTCACTTAAATAAACTTATGTAACTTCTCTTTGCCTATGATCTTGAACTTAAATTTGGGGATTTAGCCTTTATTTTTCAGACACTGAAAATTTAAATGCTATGCATAATTTGCCTTCTATTTTCTAAAACTTTCTCCCACATGGATTTCTCTTCCATGATTCTGCCAAATCACGCCCATTACCACTTGGAGTATTGGGAAATAAGAATTTTACTCTAATTCCTCCTGTTTCATATTTCACCTTATTCAATGAATACTTGTTAGTTACCTGATAAAGTTCAGCAGGAATCCCCGGTGTCTCAGTGGTGAAGAATTCACCTGCAATGCAGGAGACTTGGGGTTGATCCCTGGGTCAGGAAGATCCCCTTGAGGAGGGCATGGCATCCAGTTCTAGTATTCTTGCCTTGAGAAATCCCATGGACAGAGGAATCTGATGGGCTACAGTCCATAGGGTCACAGAGAGTTGGACATGACTGCACACACATGCATGTTCGCAAGGTTTAGCAATGGAGCCATAATACCCATAAGAAAGACACAATCCTTGTCCTTAATAATAAACTTATATTTGTCCTACTTACTTTTGAGATTATAAAGAGTTTTTCTATCCTTATCTCTAATTCATTATCCCACTATCCACTTTTATGAGACTATATCACCCTATCCACTTTTAAAAAGTATATGCATGTAGCAAAGAATGACTAATTGCCTTAACAAACCTAATTCTCCCCCAAGTGTATGCCACATTATATGTGTTATGTAGGGAAGAAAATCTACTGGATCGTGACTTGTGTTCATCCTTCAACTCCCCTGGGTATCTATCTGCCTAGCAGTTTTTAAAGGTGGATGTGTGAAACAGGTTGTAATATTAAGAATTCAATATGATTTCTCATCCCTGGTCAATTACATCTTTCCTTGATTCCTATGATTATAATATTGGTTGACTACTTGGAATCTCTGATCTAGTACTATTTAATTTACTCTTACTGTTTTTCTCCATTCTTAGATATAAATCATCTGACTCCAAAACACCTACTTCATGTGATAGAATAGATCTTACATGGACTAGATGTAGCTAAAATTCTTGCTCTCAAGAAGATGTTTCTTTTAGGCTTGCATCTTAGTACACCAATATCATTAAAGTCAGTTCAATCTTGGAATTTGCCTCAACTTGCATCTAACATGGGCTTCCCAGGTGGAGCTAGTGGTAGCCATCCTACGAGATGCAGGTTCGATCCCTGGGTTGGGAAGATCCCCTGGATGAGGGCATGGCAGACCTCTCTAGTGTTCTTGCTTGGAGAATCCCATGGACAACACTGGAGGGCTATGTTCCATGGGATCGCAAAGAGTTGGACACAACTGAAGTGACTTAACTTGAATACACTCATCTTACATAGTCACCATGGTCTCCTGTGATTGTACTTATACAAAATGCTAGCAAAGAGTCAGACACGACTGAGCGACTGAACTGAACTGAACTGAACTGAACTGAGCCTTATCTCAGGGGGAAAAATTGTATCTGGTTCCTTGTTAAATTTGATTTACTATCTTCAGGGCCCATTTCATTTCACTACTGACTAATCATAATAAAACAAAAATAAAGACACATGCCCAGTAGGGTCTAAATGTTTCCAGACTCATTGAATAGAGTATAGGACACAGAGAGGGTGAGGCTATGGGTGGTACTGCAGTGCCAGCATCTGGGCTCCAGGATTATCACCTCTTGTGAATCACACCAGAGAAAAGTAGCATCATGGAATGCACAGAGCCTCACACACCTCCATCTGTTTCTGAGATTGCACCATGTTTATCAAGGTTACAATTTGTGACTTCTGGTGGTTTTTCTTGTACTTGGTGTAGTTTTGAGAGAAGAAAAAGAAAAAAGAGAGACAATAAGAAATACTATTACTGGCCAGCTGCTAGAAGATATTTGTGATTAAATTCCTGGATGTTTAAAAGTCTTCAAATCATGTCTGTGTGGCTGAAGGGCAGGCACTTGAAGGTGAAATGTTTACAAATAAATAGATTTGTTCATTACTCCTATGGTATATAAATGTGCCAAGTTGCCGCGGCTGTCATTTTTTAAGTTTCTCAAGATACCAGTTTTTGGAATACTTGTTTTATACATCTCATAGCATTCACAAATAGATGAAGGTAAATCAGAATGACATTCAGACAATGTGTATATAAATTAGTATGTGGGTGAATAGTTTCCTATCTACTAACAAGCATAATCAGCTGTAGAAGTAAATGGCAACCCACTCCAGTATTCTTGCTGGAAAATCTCATAGAGAAGCCTGGTGGGCTACAGTCCATAAGGTTGCAAAGACAGTAAATAAATTAGCTTATTGGCTACCTTCTGTGGTAGATGGTATTAGTCTCCAAATATTCGCCATCCACTTACCAACACCTGCCTCCACTCATGGGAGAAGTATAATTTTATGCCCCAACAATGTTGGGCTTTAACATGTGACTTGTCTTGGCCAAGGGAATGTGAAAGGATGTAACAGATATTTCATCTTATCAGAAGCTGCTAGAACTATGCAACTTTCTGTCAGTCACCTTGAACTTCTACCGTCTGCCATTACAAAAGTAAGTTGTAGTAGTGTTTGATTTTTCAGCCTGGGGTCTTGCTCACATGGAGCAAAGTCAAACACAGTAAGACCCAGTGATAGCCCACCAAATCCAGAAAAAGCCCAACCAAATGAAGCCAACTATCAAGCTTTGTATAACGTGTGTGTATGTATCTGGGTGTGTTAGATGAGTGAGAACTAAATAGTGAGATTTGAGGTTTTAGGGCTGCCTTGTTATGAAGAAAATATTTCTTGATATAATTTTATCAGTTCAGTCACTCAGTCGTGTCTGACTCTTTGCGACCCCATGAATCACAGCACGCCAGGCCTCCCTGTCCATCACCAACTCCCGGAGTTCACTCAAACTCATGTCCATCGAGTCGGTGATGCCATCCAGCCATCTCATTCTCTGTCGTCCCCTTCTCCTTCTGCCCCCAATCCCTCCCAGCATCAGAGTCTTTTCCAGTGAGTCAACTCTTCGCATGAAGTTGCCAAAGTATTCGAGTTTCTGCTTTAACATCATCAGTCCTTGCAATGAACACCCAGGACTGATCTCCTTTAGAATGGACTATAAAAGAAAAAAATTCAGAAGGATCAATGGATCAATAGTATATATGAATCACTGAAAAACATAATGAATTAAGGACATGACGTTTTTGAACCCTAATAAAGCAAGTTTAAAATATATTTACAAGATGATTTTTACATTTTCTGTTCATTTTATGTGAACAGAAATATGATCATTTATTAAAATGGTGCTCTTTCATGCCCATCAAGAACTATTTTATCTCACTAATGAAGGGTAAAAATGATGGATATACGTTGCTGCTAGAGTAAAAGGCACCTTACACTCCAGAAAATTAATGTGTTACTGTAACAACTTTGTTCTTTATTAAAAATGAATCATCCTTGAATCAAAATCTCTTTGCTTTGGAGGTTAGTATCTCACCCTTAATATTAATTTAACTTTGTAGAAATATGACCAGAAATTGAATAGCAGGAAAATAATGAGAAATAAATTAATACAGAAAAGATTTATAATTTAAAATGAACAAGTATCACATGTGTTCACTCAATAAAGATGAATGTGAAATCAAGAAAATTGTAATCAAAGATAGTTCATTCTATAAAAATAAAAGTGTATGGGAGTATACTGATTAGAAGAGAAAATTTAAATCTCTAACAATTGTTCATGTAGCTTATTTGAAGTCACAAAATGTAAAGAAAATAAGGTGTGCAGTTCTGGGGCCAGAAATTGCCATGACACTTGTAGCTGACAGCTGTTGGCTTTGCCTGCTCAGCTCTCATTCTCAAATTTTAAGTTAAAAAGAGTCTAATGGACGTGGGGAGCATTTTCTGTTTTTCAGTTTCAGAAGCCTAGGTGTTACAATGTCAGTCCTCTTTTAGATTTGGGCCATGTGATTTGTTTTTGTTTCTCTTACAACTCCAATCTCTGAATGCTGCAGTGCTCCCGAGGGATGTTGAGGCATTTGGAGATGAGAGTTTTGCAGACAGACTTTCTGCTAACATATGTATTTGAGTAAAACCACTAAGAAAATATTTCATAAATCATTTAATTTTTGTAATGTCTCTTAATTTAAATGTCAACTTTGCAATGATGTCCTCTATAGGGATTTCAGCAAATGGTGGGATGGGGGGGTGGTGGTGGAGGATGGAGAAGAATATATATATATGAATTATGTTAGAAAAATCTTCTTGTATATATAGATTCACCACTAGATAAATGATGTCTACTTTATATTTTCACACATTCATATGTATTAATTGTTCTTAAAATGTCTTTTAGAATTTTTTTGGTAAAACTTAAGGACCAATTGCAGTTTGGTAAATTATATTTATGTTTTTAACCTCTCGTTTTTTTCAATGTTGAATTGTCCCTCTATCTTCTAGATTTCTCATAATATTGAATTTTTTGATAATTCCAGGGCTTTGGTCTGTTAGAATGCATCATATTCTTGCTTTTTATAATTGTTTCCACATGAATAAAGTTAATAATTCTGGCAAAAACAGTACAGAGGTGTTATTATGTATTTCTTACTGTTTCACAAGAATAAGAACATTGTATCAAGTTGTCTCATCATTGATAGTACAAAGTTTGGTCACCAAATCTTTCAGTTGTAACTAACCATTTATTTTTGTTAGTAATTAATAAGAAATCTCTTGTGTTTTAACTTTAAGACATAGAAATATCCTGTTTTCTGACAATTCTTCATACAACAGTTTCAGCATCTATTGATAATGCTTGTCTGACTCAACTTTTACCTTGCTGCTGCTGCTGCTAAGTCACTTCAGTCATGTCCGACTCTGTGTGACCCCATAGACGGAAGCCCACCAGCCTCCCCTGTCCCTGGGATTCTCCAGGCAAGAAGACTGGAGTGGCTTGCCATTGCCTTCTCCACCACTTTTACCTTAAAGTTTGTAAATGCTTAGTTTTCTATCATTCCTTCCACATTTATTAGTTGCCATTTTTGTGTGAACTCTTATCTCCATCTCTTTATCTTTTCCATCTTCTTTATGCCTACCATCAAATTAATCATTTGCTTTAGTCACTGTTTATCATTTCTTTCTATGTGTAGTATATTACATATTATAATTTGTTGTTGTTTAGTCACTAAGTCATGTCTGACATATATGTGCATATAAGAAGAAACACATACATAATTTCCTCGATATTCTTATACAAAGGATAACATACTATATAAACTCTTGACATAGCTGGAAAATACTCCATATAATTTCCAAGTTAATTATCTTTTTATTATATTAACTGAATAGCATCTCACTGTGTGGCTGTTGCATAAATTATTTAATCTGTCTTTTATGAATAGATATTTAGTCTTTATCCAAAATTTGCTATTTCAAATAATAGTGCAATAAACAGTCCTGTTTATTTCACTATTATTTGAAATTCTTTATTATTATTTTGTATTTGCAGATGCATATACGCAAAGTAGAGCCTTAGAAGTAAGATTTCTGGATCGAAGTGAAAATGTTCATATAATTTTGGTAGATATTAACACATCATATTCTACAGAATTTTCCCAACATATGCATAGTCTATATGCATATATATATATATATATATTTAATTTTCCGGAGAAGGCAATGGCAAGCCACTCCAGTACTCTTGCCTAGAAAATCCCATGGATGGAGGAGCCTGGTAGGCTGCAGTCCGTGGGACAGCTAAGGGTCAGACACGACTGAGCGACTTCACTTTCACTTTTCACTTTCACACATTGGAGAAGGAAATGGCAAGCCACTCCAGTGTTCTTGCCTGGAGAATCCCAGGGACGGGGGAGCCTGGTGGGCTTCCGTCTATGGGGTCACACAGAGTCGGACACGACTGAAGTGACTTAGCAGCAGTAGCAGCATATATATATATATATATATATATATATATATATATCTTTAATTTGCTCTTTTCTCCAAGTACTGGAATGATAGCCAGAGGGCTCTGATTTCCCCAATGTTCATTACTTAATAATTCTAATCCTGAGAAATGGAGCACTGACAGACTTTCTTTATGTGCCCATCACAGGGCAGAGAGTGGGCTGGTGACCAGAACTAAACAGAATTTCATTGAGTATCAGAGCATAGGTTCCATAACATATGTTACACCAACCAAAGTTATTGTGTTGACACTTGAACGATAGACTTTATTTGTGTTTTATCATGGACTCTTCAAGTAAGTGAAGAGCTTTTAAAAATAATTGTCTTCATTAATGATAGTTCTGAATAAAGAACACAAAAATCTAAAGAAGGAAATAAAAAGGCACTCAGCCATGCATTAGGGAAACATCAAGACAATAAACTACAAAATATCCCTTAGATGTTGTATGTTAAATAGCAAGAATTATAACATGGAGAGTTTGGGGGGAAATCATCAAAGTAGTTTTTAATTCCTATAAATAATTTTTAATCTATGTTTTAAATTTCAGGAAGATTATGATTTTTAATACTAGAGATTTAGACAAGAGTGACTCAAGTCATTTCTCAAATAATTTTAAAAGACTAGTGTTGAGAGAACAAGATTATTTTACCTCCTCTATTAATGCATTTTATTTTGCTTATTCTTCATGAAGCATATTAAAAGTGGAAGAGAAAAAAAGATTTGTAGTCATATACTAAATTTAATATAGTAATATAATTGCAGATCAGTCTTGCTCTTAATAATAACATATGGTCTTCTCTAACAGTATGAACTTTAGGCATTTTATCAGCATTCAAGTTTCAAATATAAAGGACTATGAAGAATTTGGTCTCAGTTGAGGTAACCTAATCTGCAAGATTTTATGTATAAGATCTATCTTAACATTTATTGCATAACTTTCCCCCATAAATCTATCAACCTAAGTTTGTTGTAAGTTTTATTGTGCTTTCTCCAAGGCAAGATTTTATTCTAAACAGTATATATACATATATCAATACATGAACAGTCACTAGTATATATCAAGCAATTGTCAGAGTAAATGCTGTAAAAAAATCCATCACTTTCAACAGTACTTATGATAAATCTAATTTTAATGATTAGACCAAACGTTTTTTATATTATCAATATTTTTTCTAATCTTTAAGTTCTCATACATGAAGTATAACTACCTAAACTTCTTCTTTAAGTGTGATTGGTTACATACTTAAAGTCATGTTAAAAATTTAATGGGAAGAAATACTGTATACTATGAATATGTCAATCATTGTAGTTAGAAATATGGTCTATATATTTATGGAATTCATAAATGACCTCAATTTTTAAATTTTAATTTTTATTATTTTTAATTTAAGTTTTTTTTGGCCATGCCCCAAGTTGGATCTTAATTCCCCAACCAAGGATTGAATCTATGCCCCCTTCATTGTTATTGTATTGTTGCTTTCTTTCTTTAATACTTTGTTCAGCAGAAAGTAATTTTCATCTACTCTCTTTAATCAGTCTTCAAGGCTCTATTTTCAGTTCTCTGAGTCCTTCATCTACTTTATGGATGTTTTTAGTTTTGGCTTATGATGAACTGATTAGTCAAGTGGTAGAATAACATTTGGTTGTCAACTGTATATGTAAGAACTCATGGAATGAATGGGATTTTAACCAAATAGCCATGCAGGATCCCCAGATACGGATCTTTCTCAGCACCTTCCCCAACTGGGACAACTGTACTTTCAAATCTGAACTTTTTGTCAGGAATATGATGATTCTGAGATTGGAAATATTTGAATGTTAATAATATATTATGTTTGAGACTAAATTAATATAAATTATATATACACACATAGGCTTCCCAGGTGGCTCAACAGTAAAGAATAAGCCTGTCAATGCAGAAGATTCAGGAGACACATGTTCAATCCCTGGGTCAGGAAGATCCCCTGGAGGAGGACATAGCAACCCATTCCAGTATCCTTGCCTGGGAAATATCATGGACAGAGAAGCCACAGTCCATGAGATCTCAAAGAGTTGGACACTATTGAGCATGCACATGCTTATGTGTGTGTGTGTGTGTGTGTGTGTATAACTTTAACCCTATTTTACTGTTCCATTTTGATGAGTTATTATGTAATAGGAAACACCTAAGTCTGCCGCAAAATTCCTATACAGCAAAGGCTTGTATCTTCCTAATGTCATTTTGCCCTCTAGGTTGATTAAGAAGTTCCAGAACTCACTGGGCCAGACCAGGCCCAGTTATCCATTTGAAAAACACCAAACACATTAACAGTTTGGGTTGCAGTATGTGACCTTTTAAAAATATAATTAGTTATTTAATTTCTTTTTTAAAAAAAGACTTACTTCTTTCAAATAATTTAAAAATATATGGAGGTAAGGAAGACATTGCCCTTAATTCATAAACAGCAACAATTGTCCTAATACAACTTACAAAGAAACAGTCTTCATCACCCTTCTTTCTTCCAGGAAGTTTGATGTTTCCTTCTTAAATCACTTTCAAGAGAAAACACATTTCCAGTTTGATTGAGCAGAAAATCAAACACTGATGGAGCTATGAATGTAAGTGGTGGAATTCCTGTGCTCAAAGGGCAGTGTTCAAGTGTTGTCCACATTGCTCATTCTTCATCCACGCAGTGAGCAGAGTCAGATAAGGTCTGCCATCAGCTAGAAAAATGAATTGTAACTCTTCTCTTATTTCACTTCTAGCCCACCCTTTTCCAAGGAAGTAGTTTCTCAAGAAATTTCTATGCATATTAGTTGTCTATATTTTTCTTTCTCTCCACAAGTAAGCCAGAGTGTGATGAGTCCAAGAATTAAATTTGAGTAAATAAGTAAATAGAAAGTCTTACTTGATCCTTAGAGCCACCTACACCCCCCAACCTAGAAGTATACACTGAAGTTTCCAAAACTTTAGTAGCTATTGAAAGTGGTGCTTTGATTCCTATTCAGCAACTCGTCTTTGTAAATAGCTACTTTAGATTTTTGCATTGATGGTGGGGATGAAGGGAGGTAGTGCATATGTGTTAAATCGCTTCAGTTGTGTCTGACTCTTGTGACCCTATGGACTGTAGCCTGCTAAGCTCCTCTGGCCTAGGATTCTCCAGGCAAGAATACTAGTGGATTGCCATGCCCTCCTTCAAGGGATCTTCCTTACCCAGAAATTGAACCCGTGTCTCTTTTGTCTCGTGCTTTGGCAGGCGGGTTCCTTACCACCAGTGCCAGCTGGGATAGTTAAAGGTGATTGGTAGAGTAAGATTCAGGAATTGCTTAGTTTTAGGCCATAAAGCCATCATTAACTGTCAAAAACATCATCTTTAATTGCTCACATAGAGCATTGGTGATAAGAATGTCAATTTGAAGTACAAGTCAAGCATTTTGTGAGAAGAGGCACTAAAATACAAAGGAAGCAGCAGAATCTGCTTTTAGATGCTCCAGAACCATGACAAGAAAAATGAGACATGAAATAATTAAGAAAAATGTGGTGACTAAGTCATCTCAAAACAATGATTTCCTAGTTTCAATGTTGTTAAGTGAATTTTAACATATGTGGACAAAATGTAAACATATTGCCAAATGCTCCTAAAATATGATTAATTTTAATAATACTAAGTTAAAGTGTTATTAATGTCTGTAGTTTATTTTAAATAAAAATAGATTAAACAGCATTCCTCTGAGGTCCTTGTAGTTTTATTCTAATCGTCTAGGGGTTTTCTTGTTATATACATTTTCATCTTCTTTTCCGTTATGGTTTATGACAGGATACTGAGTATAGTTCCCTGTTCTATACAATAGGACCTTGTTTTCTATCCATCCTATGAATAATAGCTTGAATCTGCTAATCCCAAACTTTAATCATTCCTTCTCCCCCTTACCCCTTGGCAACCACTTACATAGTCTCCTATAACTTATTTATCTAAAGTTGAACCCTGAAAACTCAAATATCTTTCTGTCAAGAAATCATGCTTGATATATATGTGGAACACTGTGCTTACTGATGCAATGGTGTGCACTAAGTTATTGCAGAAAGGTCTATAAGTTGACAAAAAGTATGATACATTGTGAAGATATCTTCACATTATACTTCTGTCTATTGAATGTCCATTTTCTATATAAAATAAGAATATTTTAGGTATATTGCATTTGTTGATCTAGATCAACTGGGCAGATATAATATCACTTTTACCCCAAATCAGGTGCTGACATCAGAGAACACTTGGAAAGTTAATATTTGAAAAACAGATTCTTAAAGAGGAAACAAATCAAAGAAAAACTAACTTAAAACACTGTCAACAATATGGAAGATAAACCCTAATCTCATATTTCAACAGGTTTCAGTTCAGTTCAGTTCAGTCGCTCAGTCGTGTCTGACTCTCCGCGACCCCATGAATCACAGCACGCCAGGCCTCCCTGTCCATCACCAACTCCCAGAGTTCACTCAAACTCATGTCCACAGAGTCGGTGATGCCATCCAGCCATCTCATTCTCAGTCGTCCCCTTTTCCTCCCGCCCTCAACCTTTCCAAGCATCAGAGTCTTTTCCAGAGAGTCAACTCGTCGCATGAGGTGGCCAAAGTATTGCAGTTTCAGCTTTAGCATCAGTCCTTCCAATGAACACCCAGGATTGATCTCCTTTAGAATGGACTGGTTGGAGGTTCAGATATAATGAGTTTGCCAAAACCAAGGCAAAATCAACATAAACAGAACATTCAGATGACTGTAGTACTGATTTTAACTTCTCTTGATCATATGATGTCTCATAATTTGCACCAATTTAGTATGCTGAGTATAGGTATGTTGACATAACTATGGTTGCCAGATTGCATGGTGTATATATATGTATATACATATATATAAATATATATTTGTTTGAATTCTACAATAAACCTGTCAGTAAAGACATAAATGGAAATGGAAAATATCCAGCCTGGCAGACTGTCTTGCATCTGTCGAAATAATAAATGTCAACATTCAAACTCCTAATATTTCTTGAGCACTTACTAAACACTAGGAAATTCATATCAGTTCTCTCATTTCATTCTTGTGTCAGCTTGATAATTGAGGTATATTCATCTCACATGAAAAAACAGGTTTTTGGCTATTTTTGATATTACATGGTCCCTTCTGGGCCACATATAGAGAGTGCTGAAGCCAGAATGGCCTATGGAGTCTGGCTCCAAAGACTTTTTTCTCTATCCCCATGGGTACCACTGTCCATGCATAAACCACTCATGCTGCATTGTTATGAAATGTTTTCCCAAGAATCAGAATCCAGTGCAGGCCTAAATTCTTATTGGCTCAATTTTTTTCTGAATTTCTTCTTTTGATACCTAACGGGAAGAACTGAGATTGAAAAGGTGAGGGAAAATCTTTAAATTGACAGAGTTGTTGTTGTTGTTTTTTATTTTTTTCTACTCAAGTATCTTGCCACTGTGACTAGCCCGGTGATATTTAAAATGACTTTTCCTGTCTCCAGAGACCTCTGAGTCCCAACAGTAGTAATTCCTTCAATACTAGCTTCCTTAACATGTGAGATATATCTACGTGTCTTGGAATCTAATTACATCTTCTCTTAATAAATGTATTAAAACATTCTGACTGGATCTCTAGCCAAACTATTATTAATTTGACACTTTTATCATTGACTAAAAAACAGTTAAGGATTTTAGTGCCACATCCTCAATTATTTCTAGATTTCTCTCAAACTCTGCAACAAAAGAATGAGTATTGATTGCCCTTCACTTTATCTCTTTTCAGAACACAGCTTTATCTTTTTACACATGTGAAGTTTTACCAGATGAGACCTTTACCAACATTTAGCATCAATAGCTGTTTGCAGGCAATTTGAGTTTCCAATCCATCCAACTCCTTCACAGAATATGAGTCATAGTAACTATTTCAATAAAATGATTTTCTTAATGCATCTATCACCTAATTTTAATTTAGTTTATCTTTTTGTTTCTGAATCATTCTTTTTAAAACGTGCTTTGGGAAGCAAAGAGACTTTAGAACTATTTCTATCATTAAATTACACACTCATCTGAAAGGTTATCTTACAGAACATTATGTGTCTGGATAAAAAAAATAAAGGTTAACAAATTTATTATATGTTTATTTGCTTTGCATTAAGTCCATGGTGACACATCATTGCAAACTTAGAAGATATTTAGTGTTTGTTAGGGTGTTCTCTCTAAAAGGAAAATGTGTCATTTATATAAAACCTCCAAGTGAATGTGATTCCAAGAAAATCTTGTAGGCATAAATTCTGGTTATTTCCTAAATATCAATAAAATCATTTCCATGCTATGAGATATTTATGGTGTTCTTATCCTATCTTCTTCCTTCAACTGCAAAAATAAAGGTTAATTTGAGTTTCTCAGTCTCTTAAATATATGGATTATAATGAAAAACTCTATTAAAAAAGAAATCCTCTTTGTAATATATTGTAATTTAAAGTTGTAGTGAGAAGATACTATGAAATTTTGGGGGATTTTCCCATGAGGAAAAAATTGAAGATACTACTGCATACTTATTAGAATGACTACAGTTTTTAAAAAAAATATGGGCAATACCAGAATACTGATGAGAATATGGAGCACTTTGTAAGTACATCATTTACTAAGGGAGGCCCAGACTATTTGGAATGTTTAGAGTACTTACTATATTACTGATTAAATGCTGCTCCAGTGTAAGAATATATCACCTTCATTGTACAAATGTAGATTTGGGGGGCATTGAAGGTTTCAAAGTAGAGACAAAGATATGGTAGAACCTTGATGTCAGGACCCATGATCATTCTATACCTCCAGGATTTCTACTGCTTTCTGCAGAGTCTTGCTTCCTGCAAAGTGGAACAGTGCCTTGGTCCTCAACCATTGCCCTTTGAGCACCACAGTATAAGCACTGGGTGGGTTATGTATGCAAGAAGGAAAGATACTCATTTGTTGTTGTTGTTTAGTTGCTAAGTCATGTCTAACTCTTTTGCGACTCTATGGACTGTAACCCGCCAGGCTCCTCTGTCCATGGGATTCTCCAGGCAAGAATATTGGTGGTGGTTTAGTTGCCAAGTCATGTTGACTCTCTTGCAATCCCATGAACAGTAGCCTGCCAGGCTCCTCTGTCCATGGAATTCTCTAGGCAAGAATACTGGAGCCGGTTGCCATTTTCTTCTCCAGGGGATCTTCCCTGGGATTGAACCTGTGTCTTCTTCATTGGTGGCTCAGAGGATAAAGAGTCTGCCTGCAATGCAGGAGTCCCAGGTTCGATCCCTGGGTTGGGAAGACCCCCTGGAGAAGGAAATGACAACCCACTCCAGTATTCTTGCCTGGAGAATCCCATGGACAGAGGAACCTGGCAGGCTACAGTCCATGGGGTCGCAAAGAGTCGGAGACGACTGAGTGACTTCACTTTCACTTTCTCCTTCATTGGTAGCCGGGTTCTTTACCCTGAGCCACCTGGGAAGCCTGAGATACTCATTTAGGTTTAGACAAATGGTAACAATGTTACAAAAAACAAATAGAGATGGATCATTTTAAGATGGAATACAGAATGGGGTCACAAATTATTTCTTACCCCAAACAAAGACATCAACAAGGATAATTTAGAAAAGGTTACAACTGCAAGAGATTGTAGCTACCTTTTATAATATCAGAGGAGGCTTGGGAACAAATAATGGTTCAGGTGATTTCTGGTAGTTAAGAGGTAAACAATTCACAAGCTAAGCAACCACTGATCTAAGGGGAGTTGGGAATTACAATGGGCAAATATGATAGAAAAGAGTTCAACAGAGGCCCAAGTGGAATGGACAACAGAGACATTAGCAAAACTCAACACACGTAATAGGGTGCTAAGGAAACCAAGGTGTGCAGAAGTAAATGCTTTATCAGGTCCCATATACCACTTTAAAATGAAATAAAATCCCAAAACTGACAGAATATATCAATGGGTTTTGCAGACTGAGCTCAAATGAAATTTGAGTTTCTATGTGCATTTTACATATTTAATGTGTTTTGTTTTTCTGCTAAATTAACACATCAATATCATATTGTGAAAAACTGCTTGTCCCTTACTCAGGTTTTCTCATGAATATATAACCTGAAGAGTGTTATTTGCTCAGTCATGTCTGACTCTTCACGACCCTTTGGACTGTAGCCCATCAGGCTCCTCCATCCATGGAATTCTCCAGGCAAGAATACTGGAGTGTGTAGCCATTCCCTTTTCCAGGATAACCTGAAGGAATCCCTTTTAAAAATATGCTTGAAGTGATGTAAAGATTTCTGGAGAAATATGTATTTTTCATTATAATTTTGTTACATATCTTCTTGGGCAAGAAACTCGAATTAAAAACATAAAGTATTAAAACTCATTAGATTTACACTTTAGCAATATTCATCATTAGGGATTTATCAATCTATGTACATTTATTCCTACATCTACCTCAATGAAGCTGAGTTTAATCCAATTTTATAAAAAGGAAAATAAAGTTCTAAAGATTGTAGACTTCTATGAGGATAGTATTACTAACATGAAAATCCTAAATTTTCTATTTTTATTTTGTATTTATTTTTCTCATAAGAACATAAACTTAAGTTCAGTTTTTCATATCCTCATTGGTTATATATATTAATAATAGAAAAAAAATTAAATATCTTTACACTCAATATTTTCTTAAAGATCTGTTTTTGTTAAGTACTCGAATTTGATGATTTGAGGAAATAAATAGAAATATACTAGTAGCAATTTGAGATAGCCCTATTTTTAGCTCTTTTTCTATGTGTGGTTAGCAAATGTTTTATTTTGATTTCACTTTGAAACAAATGATAGAAAATTCATTCTAATACCTACTTTTAAAATATGATCACAAGCTGTTTTATATTTTTCTTTCTGTTTTATATTTTTAAACCATGTGGCTTTGTATGCAGATCTAGTTATTTTGAGTAAAAAGTATGCAGTATAAGCAGCATAGGTTAGATATGCTCACATTTGAGACTGTAAGAATGCAAATTGTACATACATGTTTATAGATATACTCATAAATCTCTATTGGTTGATAACTTTATTAATAGATGAAAATAACTATGACAAAAATTACATTATTTTATTTATTTTTTTATATTTAAGCTGAACTTTATTGTGTTTTTTCATTTATCAATGGTTTAATTTTCTATATTAGGCTAAGTGTTTGATAACTTCAAATTCATACAGTGTAATTTTCTTTCTTTTTTTTTTCTTTTTTATTTTTTATTGGAGGCTAATTATTTTACAATATTATATTGGTTGGTTTTGCCATACATTGACATGAATCCACCCCGGGTGTACATGAGTTCCCCCTCCTGAACCCCCCTCCCACCTCCCTCTTCCCTTTATCCTCCCTCTGGGTCATCCCCGCACACCAGCCCCAAGCATCCTGTAACATGCATTGACCCTGAACTGGTGATTCGTTTCACATATGACAACATACATGTTTCAATGCCATTCTCCCAAATAATCCCATCCTCACCCTCTCCCACAGAGTCCCAAAGACTGTTCTATACATCTGTGTCTCTTTTGCTGTCTCGTATACAGGGTTATCATTTGCATCTTTCTAAATTCCATATATAAAAGTATATATATATTTGCATCTTTCTAAATTCCATATATATAAAGTAAAAAAAAAATAAATTCCATATATATGCGTTAGTATATTGTATTGGTGTTTTTCTTTCTGGCTTACTTCACTCTGTATAATAGGCTCTAGTTTCATCCACCTCATTAGAACTGGTTCAAATGCATTCTTTTTAATGGCTGAGTAATACTCCATTGTGTATATGTACCAAAGCTTTCTTATCCATTCGTCTGCAGATGGACATCTAGGTTGCTTCCATGTCCTGGCTATTATAAACAGTGCTGCAATGAACATTGGAGTACATGTGTCTCTTTCAATTCTGGTTTCCTCGGTGTGTATGCCCAGGAGTGCGATTGCTGGATCACATGGCAGTTCTATTTCCAGTTTTTTGAGGAATCTCCACACTGTTCTCCATAGTGGCTGTACTAGTTTGCATTCCCACCAACAGTTTAAGAGGGTTCCCTTTTCTCCACACCCTCTCCAGCATTTATTGCATGTAGACTTTTGGTTAGCAGCCATTCTGACTGGTGTGAAATGGTATATCATTGTGGTTTTGATTTGCATTTCTCTGATTATGAGGGATGTTGAGCATTTTTTCATGTGTTTGTTAGCCATCTTTGGTGGCTCAGAGGTTAACGCGTCTGCCTCCAATGCGGGAGACCCAGGTTCGATCCCTGGGTTGGGAAGATCCCCTAGAGAAGGAAATGGTAACCCACTCCAGTATTCTTGCCTGGAGAATCCCATGGATGGAGAAGCCTGGTAGGCTACAGTCCACGGGGTCGCAAAGAGTCGGACACGACTGAACAGAACAGAACAGCCATCTTTATGTCTTCTTTGGAGAAATGTCTGTTTAGTTCTTTGGCCCATTTTTTGATTGGGTCATTTATTTTTCTGGAATTGAGCTGCAGGAGCTGCTTGTGTATTTTGGAGATTAATCCTTTATCAGTTGCTTCATTTGCTATTATTTTCTCCCATTCTGAAGGCTGTCTTTTCACCTTGCTTATAGTTTCCTTTGCTGTGCAGAAGCTTTTGATTTTAATTAGGTCCCATTTGTTTATTTTTGCTTTTATTTCCAATATTCTGGGAGGTGGCTCTTGGAGGATCCTGCTGTGATTTATGTCGGAGAGTGTTTTGCCTACATTCTCCTCTAGGAGTTTTATAGAATCTGGTCTTACATTTAGCTCTCTAAACCATTTTGAGTTTATTTTGGTGTATGGTGTTAGGAAGTGTTCTAGTTTCATTCTTTTACAGGTGGCTGACCAGTTTTCCCAGCACCACTGGTTAAAGAGACTGTCTTTTCTCCATTTTATATTCTTGCCTACTTTGTCGAAGATAAGGTGTGCATAGGTGAGTGGATTTATCTCTGGGCTTTCTATTTTGTTCCATTGATCTATATTTCTGTCTTTATGCCAGTACCATACTGTCTTGATGACTGTGCTTTGTAGTAGAGCCTGAAGTCCGGCAGGTTAATTCCCCCAGTTCCATTCTTCTTCCTCAAGATTGCTTTGGCTATTCGAGGTTTTTTGTATTTGCATACAAATTGTGAGATTATTTGTTCTAGTTCTGTGAAAAATATCGTTGGTAGCTTGATAGGGATTGTATTGCATGTATAAATTACTTTGGGTAATATACTCATTTTCAAAATATTTATTCTTCCAATCCACAAACACGATATATTTCTCCATCTATTAGTGTCCTCTTTGATTACTTTCACTAGTGTTTTATAGTTTTCTATGTACAAGTCTTTTGTTTCCTTAGGTAGATATATTCCTAAGTATTTAATTCTTTTCGTTGCAACAGTGAATGGAATAGCTTCCTTAATTTCTCTTTCTATTTTCTCATTTGATTTTACAGAATACAATACCTAGAATACAATATGAATTATACCTCCATCTCTGATCTTAAGAGTAAAATTGGAAATGAGTTAGAGTGAGAAACCAAAGAGTAAAGTAATTCCACATATTTAAAATGAAAAATAACTTTTATAAGAAATTCAGGAATCAAAAAAATGAGCTAAATAGTTGTTGTTGTTCACTTGTTCAGACGTGACCTCTTTGTGATCCTATGGGCTGCAGGACACCAGGCTTTCTTATCCTTCATTGTCTCCCGGAGTTTTCTCAAACTCATGTCTATTGATAGATGATACCATCCAACTATCTCATCCTCTGTTGCCCCCTCTCCTCCTGCCCTCAATCTTTCCCAGCCTTAGGGACTTTTCCAATCAGTTGGCTCTTCACATCAGGTGGCCAAAGTTTTGGAGCATCAGCTTCTGCACCAGTCCTTCCAATGAGTATTCAGGATTAATTTTGTTTAGGATTGACTGGTTTGATTTCCTTGCTGTCTAAGGGACTCTCAAGAGTCTTCTCCAGAACCACAATTTGAAAGCATCAATTCTTCAGTGCTCAGCCTTCTTTGTGGTCCAACTCTCACATCCATACATGACTACTGAAAAAAAACATAGCTTTGACTATACGGATCTTTTTTGGGAAAGTGATATCTCTGCTTTTTAATATGCTGTCTAGGTTTGTCATAGCTTTTCTTCCAAGGAGCAAGCATCTTTTAATTTTATGGCTATAGTCACCGTCTGTAGTGATTTTGGAGCCTAAGAAAAAAATTAAGACATACTTTAAATAGCAATGAAAGTATGAACTATTAAAACATTAGGATGGATCTTAATTGCAGTTTAGAGGAAAATTTACAAACTTAAATGCAGGTATTTGAAATGAAAATTTTTGAAAGATTGAAATTATTGATAATGATTCAATATATAAATTTAAGAAATATAAACAGAAAAGTCATATAAAGACAAAAGTAAGAATCCGCCTGCAATGCAGGAGATATGGGTTGGACCACTGGGTCAGGAAGTTCCCCTGAAGGAAGAAATGGCAACCCACTCCAGTATTCTTGCCTGGAAAATCTCATGGGCAGAGGAACCTGGAGGGTTACAGTTCATGGGGTCACAAAGAGTTGGACACAAATGAGCTTCTGAGCAGGTACAGCATGCCATGATGAGGCAAAAAAGAATAAAATTTTGAAAATAATTAAGGTTTTTGAAAAATGATTAGATAAACTTTTGTCAAATTGAGCAAAAACAACAGAAATAAATAAGCTAAGAGAAAGTGCACAGATAACAAAAACAATTTGTATTTCACATGTATTAACTCATTTAATCTGCACTCACCTAATAGAGACTATTACTAGTCTCAGTTTACTGTTGCCCAAGGCCACAGATCTGACCAAGGCCACACAACGAGTCAGGAATTAACTTGGGACAGTGTGTCCTAGGGCCCTTTTGCTTAACCAGTATGTTGCACTTCATCACTAAACAAAATGCTTTTGCTTCCAGAAACTTACCTAAGACAAAAGTATGAAACAATTTATGCCAATTAATTTGAACAAAATGGAGTCTTGTGACTAGTAAATGTATCTTGCCTAATTCTGACTTTCATGAAAGGAGATTTTTCTAAACAATTTTAGTTTTTCCCTTTCCCTTCATTTACTTTCTCTAGGCAAGTGGGGATAATTTGATCAATAAATCTGGGCAGAATAAATGGTACCTTCTCAACTCAGTTCCTCCTGATTCCTCTGGGGAATTGGCTTGCCAGGAAAGCATGTGCCCCACTCCTAGAGGTAGTGTGGGTCACAGTACAGGTCTGTCCTCTGGGTTTGGCAAGGCCAGTCTGAGTGGATACACTGAGCTTATTCTGGATTTTATAATAGCAAACATGATATTGGGTCTCTCCTTAGCCCAATCTTCAAAACCAGCTTTGTTAGCAGTAATGGTGATAGTGGAAAGATAACATGTAGAAATGAGGTTTCAGTGGTCAGAACATGTGTTTGTTTGTTTTTGTGTTTTTTTGGAATATAATTGTTTTACAATGTGTTAGTTATTGCTGTACAATGAACTGAATCAGCTATATGATTTATGATAGAACAATGTTCCCAGTGCTTAAATTCCATGCAAATGAAAACTAGAACATGTGGTTTTAAGCACTGAGAATGTTGTTCCAATTTGACCTTGGTAGTTTGCTACAGCCTATGTTGTAGAGTGTAACTGCTTTACCATTGTATGGATGGATTTAACTTCAAACCTGAGGTCTTATGGGATTTTCACCCTGGGTCACTGAGGCTTATGGCGGATGATAAAGTATGATAAGGACCTGGATATGTAGTCCTCATTCCTAACTCCTTCCTTTTTAATGAGCCAAACACACCTCTGAAAGTGTGTTCTACTGCTCCGTGCTGTGATTGTAAAAGGAATCTCCTCTTGAAAGAGATGACTTTGTTTCCCATAACCTTCTGCTGCTGGCAGATAAACATTTAACTTTGGCAGTCAGGATTTGGGACTCTTTTACCTGTGGTTATAAGCTGTATTTTTTTTTTTTTTTTACCAAATTTCTTCAACAAGATAAAGGTAATATTTTTATCTCCCACTTCTCCAGTCATATATTTGATGTATCAGTTTGTTCAGAAGCCATATATGGAACAGAACTGATTTGTATTGTTCACTTTTGTTGCAGGAAGGGGGATCTCTTCCAGGATCTGAGAATGAACTCTTGTCTAACACTCAGAAATGAATTGCCCAAGGAGACACAAGTACAGCCAAAGCAAAAGACTTCATTAAGAAGGGGTAAGGGGACCCAGGAGAACCACTCTGCCATGTCGCTTGCTGCCTCAGGTTTTATGCTAATGGGGTTAGTTTCCAGGTTGATTCTGGCCAATCATCTTGTTTGGCCCATATGCTGTCTGATTCAGGATTCTTCTTGGTGGTGTCTGCATCTCTCAGCCAAGGTGGATTCCAGGTTCAGGGTTTCTGGGAGGTTGGAAAGACACATTTTCTCCTCCCTCCTCCTTTTAGCCCCTCCTGTTAATTTTCTGCAGCAGCATCACCTTCCTTATTGACACCTGCTATTGTGAGGTGACTCATGCAAGCAGTTATCACTGTGCCTGGCTAAGGCAAGTGGCTTTGCTCAACGGTTCCCTAACACTTTAAACTCCAAAATTTCGTGTATCAGTTGAACTCTTGAGATACGGTCAATTAGTAAAATTGGAAGTTCATACAATGGCAAGCCACTCCAGTACTCTTGCCTAGAAAATCCCATGGATGGAGGAGCCTGGTAGGCGGCAGTCCATGGGATGGCTAAGGGTCGGACACGACTGAGCGACTTCACTTTCACTTTTCACTTTCACACATTGGAGAAGGAAATGGCAACCCACTCCAGTGCTCTTGCCTGGAGAATACCAGGGATGGGGGACCCTGGTGGGCTGCCGTCTATGGGGTCGCACAGAGTTGGACACGACTGAAGTGACTTAGCAGCAGTAGCAGCAGCAAAAATATATGAATACTGAAGCTTCTGGCAAGGCAGGAAACTTTAAACTTTGATGATACCTTTGTAAAGGAAGGACATATGGAATTTCCATATGTTTTCAGTATATGTATAGCAGTCCCCCCGCCCCGGATTTATATACCTGAAGCCATCAACAATGGGCTTCCCTGGTGGGTTAGTGGTAAAGAATCTGCCTGCCAATGCAGGAGATGCAGGTTTTATTCTTGAGTTGGGGAGATTCCCTGGAGGAAGGCATGGCAACCCACTCCAGTATTCTTGTCTGGGAAATTCCATGGACAGAGGAGCCTGGCAGGCTATAGTCCATGTGGTGGCCAAAGCATCAGAGAGGACTGACAACTAAATAACAACAAAGCCCTCAGCAAAAGCACCAGCCTCATCAATATGCAGACTGTTTAGCTACACCCAGGCTTTAGAGCATAGGTTGCTAAAGCTTGTCATTGGGGCACATCTTTTCCCAAGTAGAAAGAGCTGTAATGAGCATTACCAGTGTAAAGGAAAGGTCTTAGTAAAAACTTGCTTTGAGCCAAAGGAATCTCCAATAAAAATTATTTTCTGTTTTACTATGTGACTTAATCAAGTCTGAAAGGGACTTATCAGTGTCAGACATCAGCAGGCACTATAGATTAGCTTAGCTGTCCTAAGTCCTTTCTCTATTTTGTTTTTTTTTTTTCCTAACCTATCTTTAGGGTCTGATTCTTATGTTTTGTTCATAACCTCTAGTGTCACTTGCCACTAAAAGATATCAGACATTTTGGATTGGTTAAGTTATAAAAGCTCTGAGCATTTCAGAAATTCAACCCACAGCATTGCTCATAAAAAGGTAGATTTTATTAAGAAACAAATGAAAAGGAAGAATGGGGCTTCTTCTAGGGACAAAAGTAGATAACTTACTGGCGCAAATTATCACAACCTCTAAAGTAAAAAAAACAACTAACAAGGCTTATACATGTAATGGTCTGTCTTCTAGAATCAAGTTTATCCATGAAATCAAGAAGAAACTGGAATGGTTACCACTGAAATAGGAGCAGTGGAAGAATGAAAATAATGTAAATTGATTAAATTGGAGAAAGAGATTTCTTTAGATGAATGTCTGATCAGATAAAGTTGGGAAAATAAAATATTGAAGGACATTATAGACTGACATGAAATGGAAACTTATACTTTACAATATACTTCTATATACCAGTTTTAATTTCTCAGGATGAATTTTCTGTATAGTGGTGATTAGCTGTTATTAGTTTGGAAGTTGTGTTTTGTGTCCAGTGAAATCTGAGACATGTAATCTCAGAGAATGAATTTGGATGACTCCAAATTATTGGATCTGTTTCAAAGTGTCATAGATATTCTGGGAATGATGCTATTATTTGAGCTTATGTTCAAGATATTTATACAGAAAAAGATATGGCAGACATGCAAGGCTGGAATATTTGAAAGCCGAGAAAAGACAATACAGCAAGCGTTGATCCTCCTATGCTCTTGGGGCACTGACTTCAGAAGCATCAAATGCAAATTTATTTCAGGAATCCTGCTGAAACACATGGGGATGAGAGAGAAATCATGTCTAGTAAGATGAGGATGGAAAGAGGCATTATAAATAGATAAAGGAAAACAATTGTGTTGCTGCCAGATGTTACACTCAGCTCAGCAAAATTCTTGAGTACAATGAATTGAAAAGAAAGACACCTCAGCTGAAACTTGGTGCTGAGAGAGGGCAATAATGCAAATTTGTGAGTTTCCCAGGAGTTGCAGTGGCAAAGAATCTGCCTGACAGTGCAGGAGACTCAGAGATATGGGTTTGATTCCTGGTTCAGGAAGATACCCTGGAGTTGAAAATGGCAACCCACTCCAGTATTCTTGCCTGGAGAATACCATGGACAGAGAATCCTGGCGGGCTACAATCTATGGGATTTCGAAGAGTTGAACTAAACTGAGTGACTGAGCATGCACACACCATAAAACAACCCATCATAGCCATATCTTAAGGACAAACATTTTTTTTTTTTGGGTCAGGGTCCATCTCATGGATTTTGCCTATTGTAAGTCCCTGACTATTTCTCTTCCCCAGAACACTCTCATTTTTACCCAAATCTGTTTCCTGAATTGAAATTTTTAGGACTTCAAATAAAGTTTTATTTACGACCTTCTGCATTTTTTTTTGGTTTGACACAACAAGCTAATAGAAATATGCATACAAAAATGCAAGAAATCAAAAAGAGTAACTTTAAACAGATTGATCAAATAGAAACAAAAATGTAACATGGCGAGATAAAGCATACAAATAATAATATGACATGTAAAGGATTAAGTATAAGCAAAATACTAATATTGACAAGCTTTGCAACCAAATAAGCCAGTTACATATTTTATACCAGAAGCACACATTTTATACAAGAATACAGAAAGCTTGATAACAGAAAGAATGATACAAGAAGATGCACTATGCATACAGTACTGTACCTTAACCAAATAAAGTTAATGTAGCTATTTTAATATCACACTAGGCTTCAGATGTTCAAACTACATTGCAATTGCATGCATCTCACATGCTAGCAAAGTAATGCTCAAAATTCTCAAAGCTAGGCTTCAACAATACATGAACTGAGGACTTCCAGGTGTTCAAGCTGGGTTTAGAAAAGGCAGAGGAACCAGAGATCAACACTGATCAACATTGCCAACATCCAGAGATCAAATTGCCAACATCCATTGGATCATAGAAAAAGCAAGAGAATTCCAGCAAAACATCTACTTCTGCTTCATTGACCATGCTAAATCCTTTAACTGTGTAGATCACAACAAACTATGGAAAATTCTTAAAGAAATTGGAATACAAGATCATCTGACCTACCTCCTGAGAAATCTTTATTCAGGTCAAGAAGCAACAGTTAGAACTGCACGTGGACCAACAGACTGGTTCCAAATTGGGAAAGGAGTAGGTCAAGGCTGTCTATTGTCACCCTGCTTATTTAACTTATATGCAGAGTACATCATGAGAAATGCTGGGCTGGATGAAGCACAAGCCAGAATTAAGATTGCAGAGAGAAATATCAATAACCTCAGATTTGCAGATGCCACCACACTTGCAGCAGACAGTGAAGAGGACCTAAAGACACTCTTAATAAAGGTGAAAGAGAAGAGTGGAAAAGCTGGCTTAAAACTCAACATTCAAAAAATGAAGATCATGGCACCTGGTCCCATCACTTCATGGCATATAGTTGGGGAAATGATGGAAACAGCGACAGACTATTTTCGTGGGCTCCAAAATCATTGCAGATAGTGACTGCAGCCATGAAATTAAAAGATGCTTGCTCCTCGGAAGAAAAGCTGTGACCAACCTAGACAGCATATTAAAAATTAGAGACATTACTTTGCCAACAAAGGTCCATCTAGTCAAAGCTATGGTTTTTCCAGTAGTCATGTATGGATGTGAGAGTTGGACCATAAAGAAAGCTGAGTGCTGAAGAACTGATGCTTTTGAGTTGTTGTGTTGGAGAAGACTCTTGAGAGTCCCTTGGACTACAAGGAGACCAAACTAGTCAATCCTAAAGGAAATCAATCCTGAATATTCATTGGAAGGACTAATGCTGAAGCCAAAGCTCCCATACTTTGGCTACCTGGTGGGAAGAGTTGACTCATTGGAAAAGACCATGATGCTTGGAAAGACTGAAGGCAGAAGGAGAAGGGGATGACAGAGGATGAGGTTGTTGGATGGCATCACTGACTCTGTGGACATGACTTTGAACAACTCTGGGAGATAGTGTAGGACAGGGAAGCCTGGAATGCTGCAGTCTATGAGGTCACAAAGAGTCAGACACAACTGAGAGACTGATCTGAGCTGAACTAAATTGTTCTATGGAGACCTTAACATATCTATCTCATTAGTCAGTAGAAGAAGGAAACAAAATTCAGTAAAAATATAAAAAATCTGAACAAAAAATTAACAAACTTGACATAATGGAAATTTGTCACCAAATACAAATTCAAGTACATGTGGATTATTAACCTAAATTATCCTATGTTAGTCAATAAAGACAGCCCTCAATAAATATCAAAAGATTGAAATGATTCAGAGAATGCTGTCTCAACACAGTAGAACTAAGCTAGATTTAAATGACAAAAGAAATTAGAAAATTCTCAACTATCTGGATATTAAAGCACTTCTGAGTAATCTATGCATCAATGATATATATTTTCACAAATGTCTTTTCTAGTGTACTTATGTAAATATATAGACATAGGGATATCTTTATTTCTCTTTCCACCTATCCCAGAGAAATGCTAATACATGTGCAGAAAAAATTTTGAATGATGTTATAAGAACATTTATGTAATTGAAACAAAGACTTTCATTGAAAGTAAATTTTATATATATATATTTTTCAGATGCATAATCAGTATTATATAATTGTTATTGTTCAACTATTAAGCCATGTTCAACTCTTTGTGATCTCATGGACTGTAGCACACCAGGCTTCTCTGTCCTCCATTACCTTCCAGAGTTTGCTCAAATTCATGTTGAGTCGGTGATGCAATTTAACCATCTCATCCTTTGCAGTCCTCTACTCATTTTGCTTTTGATCTTTCCCTGAATCAGAGTCTTTTCCAATGAGTCGATTCTTCACATCAGGTGGCCAGAGTATTAGAGCTTCTGCTTCAGAAACAGTCCTTCCAATGAATATCTAGGGCTGATTTCCTTTAGGATTGACTGGTTTGATCTCCTTGCTGTCCAAGGGACTCTCAAGAGTCTTCTCCAACACCACAGTTAGAAAGCATCACTTCTTCGACATTCATCTATTTTTAAAATTTTTTTTAATTGAAGGACAATTGCTTTACAGAATTTTGTTGTTTTCTGTCAAACCTCAACATGAATCAGCATTTTTTATGGTCCAATGCTCACATCCATACATGACTACTGGAAAAACCATTGCTTTGACTATGTGAACCATTGTCAGCCAAGTGATATCTGCTTTTTAATGGATGCATGTGTGTTCAGTTGCATCTGACTTTCTGCTTTATAGTATGCTGTCTATATGGTGGAATTTATTAAATAACTTGATATGCGTGTGTACAGTTGCTCAGTCATGTCCAACTATTTTCGACCCCATAGACTGTACCCCTCCATGCGCCTCTCCCCATTGAATTTTCCAAGAATTCTGGAGTGGGTATTTCCAAGAATACTGGAGTGGGTTTCCATTTCCTACTCCAGAAAATAATTGGATGGGCAAACCCAAAGACATTCCAGGCCTGGTGTCAGTATATATATTAATAATTTGTCCTTCTGATACTGGGCATTCTCTTGTAAGAGTACTGTTCTCTGCTTGTTGCTTTGCTTTAGCTAGTGGGAGACTTATCCTCTCAAGTATTTCATACTGAGCAGTAACAGCATAACCAGTTTGGAAATTCTCTTTTTATTTTTACATCGACAAACTAAAAAATTAATAAACAGAAACCTCCATCAAGAGCGTTGGGAATCCAGAAGAGGGAGCTCTCACACTCTTCAAAGATTGCAGAGCCCATCAGGAAGAAGGACTGCCTCCTCTTTTCTGGGAAGGACTCAGCCAATAATAATCCAAGGACTCTGTTTACTAAAGCCCTCCCAACTTTCCTTTCCTCTGTATAAAAGAGTTCTCTTTTCCTTCTGTGGGGATTTGCACATGGCTCACCATGGTCAAATAAAATCTATATATGGAACAATCATTCCCTTCCATGAAATTCTCCCTGCCATACTATCCCAGGTGATGAGGCAAGGGGCTAAAAATCAGACCATTGGTCCTAAGTCTGAACTGAAAAAGTTAAACCTCACAATCTCCTGTCCAGAAATCAGAGCACTATCAGTGCAGCTGCCTCACAAACAGGGAATGGGAGTAAATTCTTTGAAAAATTTTAAATTCCCCAGAACAAAAATCTATAATGTAAAGAATACTCTTCTGTCTACAGTCATTCCCCTCCATATATATATATATATATATATATATACAGTGACCTTATACTGAGGATCACAACTCCAGTCATAGAGTAGTAAAGATTTTAGCATTAATCTCCAGGTGCTTGACCTTCAACCTTGTGTGCAAATCTATGTCAAGAGATTGATGCTGAGAATAGCAATAAAAAAGTAGAAGAGACAGGGTGACTTTGAATCTTGATCAGTAGAGGCAACATGTCTTACCAAAGATAGTATTTGCTATTTCTCTTTTTTTATTTTCTTTCTTATTTTGGTGACAAGTCACATCTCATATATATTTGTATCCAAAACTTCATGAATAGTCTCTTGAATTCTGTGTCTTTGTTTTTAAATGAAGCATCATTGAAAAATGTGGCCACAATCATTTTAACTCAGTTATACACAGTTATAGTAAGTTATTAAATCAATGGACAATGTTTAATACCGTGTCTTAGTTTCTTCATCTATAATATGGTGACAATAATAGTTCAATTCAGTTCAGTCACTCAGTCGTGTCTGACTCTTTGCAAGCCCTTGAACTGCAGCACGCCAGGCCTACTTGTCCATCACCAACTTCCAGAGTCCACCCAAACCCATGTCCATTGAGTCAGTGATGCCATCCAACCATCTCATCTTCTGTCATCCCCTTCTCCTCCTGCCCTCAATCTTTCCCAGCATCAGGGTCTTTTCAAATGAGTCAGCTCTTCACATCATGTGGCCAAAGTATTGGAGTTTCAGCTTCAACATTAGTCCTTCCAATGAACACCCAGGACTGATCTCCTTTAGGATGGACTGGTTGGATCTCCTTGCAGTCCAAGGGACTCTCAAGAGTCTTCTCCAACACCACAGTTCAAAAGCGTCAATTCGTCTGCGCTCAGCTTTCTTTATAGTCCAACACTCACATTCATACATGACCACTAAAAACTATTGCCTTGACTAGACGGACCTTTGTTGGCAAAGTAATGTCTCTGCCTTTTAATATGCTGTCTAGGTTGGTCATAACTTTCCTTCCAAGGAGTAAGCGTCTTTTAATTTGATGGCTGCAATCAGCATCTGCAGTGATTTTGGAGCCCAGAAAAATAAAGTCAACCACTGTTTCCCCATCTATTTGCCATGAAGTGATGGGACTGGATGCCATGATCTTAGTTTTCTGAATGTTGAGCTTCAAGCCAACTTTTTCACTCTCCTCTTTCACTTTCATCAAGAGGCTCTTTAGTTTCTCTTCACTTTCTGCCGTAAGGGTGGAGTTATCTGCATATCTGAGGTTATTGATATTTCTCCTGGCAATCTTGATTCTAGCTTGTGCTTCTTCCAGCCCAGCGTTTCTTATGATGTACTCTGCGTATAAGTTAAATAACAGGGTGACAATATACAGCCTTGATGTACTCCTTTTCCTATTTGGAATCAGTCTGTTGTTCCATGTCCAGTTCTAACTATTGTTTCCTGACCTGCATACAGGTTTCTCAAGAGGCAGGTCAGGTGGTCTGGTATTCCCATCTCTTTCAGAATTTTCCACAGTTTTTTGTGATCCACACAGTCAAAGGCTTTGGCATAGTCAATGAAGCAGAAATAGAAGTTTTTCTGGAACTCTCTTGCTTTTTCGATGATCCAGCAGATGTTGGCAATTTGATCTCTGGTTCCTCTGCCTTTTCTAAATCCAGCTTGAACATCTGGAATTTCATGGTTCACGTATTGCTGAAGCCTGGCTAGGACAATTTTATGCATTACTTTATTAGTGTGTGAGATGAGTGCAATTGTGCGGTAGTTTGAGCATTCTTTGGCATTGTCTTTCTTTGGGACTGGAATGAAAACTGACCTTTTCCAGTACTGTGGCCACTGCTGAGTTTTCCAAATTTGCTGGCATATTGAGTGCAGCACTTTCACAGCATCATCTTTCAGGATTTCAAATAGCTCAACTGGATTTTCATCACCTTCACTAGCTTTGTTTGTAGTGATGCTTCATAAGGCCCACTTGACTTCACATTCCAGGATAATAATAGTACCTTAGGATTATAACAGTGATATTATGGGAAATGTATAGTGCTGTGCTAACACACACACACACAAAAAACACTCAGTGAATGTCAGGCATTAATATCATTATTTATTATTGGTATTTTATATATCATTAATCATTCAATTAACTATGTAACTATTTCCTGAACTATTATGTTTGTCAACTTAATTTAAATATTGGAAATATACACTGTTACATGAAGTGATAAATGACAAAGATCACCCTCTCAATTTGTCATCTTTATTTATTTTTTAGGAATCATATGTTATCTTTTACATTTTGAACCATACCTTGTAAAATAAGGGTGTTCATTATTAATACTGACAATATGGCATTAATAAGTAATGCTATAATGATATGCATGTACTCTGTGGTCATTATTAAAGTAAAATAGAAATGTCAATGAACTTAAGCTCAATCAATTTAAGGACTCCCCTGTTTTATTGTATTATCTTTCTTATATCGAAGTCTATCTTTTCTTTTTAAGAAATCTTCCTGCTTTATTGGTTCTTCTAAATGAATGAGATTATATTTACAGATTTGAATCTTGCAACTTGATATCTGTATCCTTATCCAAATCTTTTCCTTAAAGATTTCTTTTTCTGTTGACAATATATACAAGTTCAATTTGAACTGCAGTCTTTTCACTGTTCTCTTACTATATGAAAAAAAGGTGGATAAAACCTGGCATTGAATAATGTTTGTAGTTTGTAGGAATTATTAGGTAGTTGCAGATATCTTGGATATTTCTATATATAAACTTAAAGAGGCATCTGACATCAGGAAAAAAAATCAGACTGAAACACTAATTTTTTTAATAGTCATCCTAAACATTTGTGTTTTAACTAGCATGTAAGTTTTGCTCTGTTTCCTTCCTGGAGTATTTATTCCTCTGGTGAATTGTAATACGGGCACAGAATGTCAAGGATATGTGTATGTATATTTATTTCCATAATACCAGAATACCAATATTAATACTCAGTTCAGTTCAGTTCAGTCACTCAGACGTGTCCGACTCTTTGTGACCCCATGAATCACAGCACGCCAGGCCTCCCTGTCCATCACCAACTCCCAGAGTTCACTCAAACTCATGTCCATCGAGTTGGTGATGCCATCCAGCCATCTCATTCTACTATTTGATTAAAAATTACCCAGTATATACTAATAAAAAGCAGTTGAAACTAGATATATAAACAATTCAAAGACTTGTATATATTATAAAGCAAATACAAAATATAAAAATACATTATTTATAATCTGTGGTGCACAGATGCATAAATTTAAAATGTGGTATAAATCAAATACAGAAAATTATAAATATGTTATAAAACATCAATTATAATATAAATTAAAAATATATGCAATTCAAATTTAACATTCTATTTTATTAGTATATTGGTAGCATATAAATTCCAAAAATAAACAATATAAAATGAAAAAGTCATTTAGCATGTAAATTGAAAATGAAATATTATTTTTAAACAAGTGAATTTTAAAATATTGTGCATTCAGGTTGCCATGGTTGAGCTAAAGTATCTTTTTGAGCATTTTTTCCCCTGCTAGATGAAAAATCTCTTTATGTCTCCATGGCATAATGTTGCTAAATTTAGTATGAGCACATTGCAGGCCAAAACCCTGGAGCTCAGCAATCTTGCAGTTTCTGCCTCTTGAGTAGCTAGTAGCATACGCATATAACATTATACCTAGTCATTCATGGTACACATGTGACAGGGGGGAAATTTTCATTTACAACCAATATTGAATTTTAAGAGATGATTCCCTGTAGCATCAGGCTTTTTTTCTGAGTACTATCTTTGGCAAATAAGTTTGAAGGCTGGGGCAATGCTAAATATCTTGGTGTAATAATTGGAGTGAAGGAAATTCAGAATTAAGGAATGGGAAAGCCTTGAGACTAGTGCCTGTATATAAAAGGCAGAATAGAGCCATGTCCATTAGAGATGATAGTGCGGAAGAAGGAAATTGGGAAGATCAGATATGTTGGTTTAATGCTTTAAAGTAGTTTTACTTTGGTGTGTGCTCAGGGCAAACAAGTGACTATAGAGTCGAGAAATGTGATGTATGAATTACCTGATGAAGCTCTACATTTACAACTGTAGAGTTGGACTTTCATGTTGATGCCATTTTACATTCTTGTCAGTGGAGTGCCTGATTCATGTCTTTCTCTAATGGGCATAGTATCATGGAAAACTTTGTAAATCAAATTATTTAGAATTTTATCTGAATTCCAGACACACTATACCTCTACATTTTTCCATAAAGTTTGAGCTTTGAAGATAAAATTTCCTCAGTCATCTGGAGTCTGATTTGACTTAGTATTTGGATGATTCCTTGAGCCAAAATACTTAATTTCATATTTTGAAATTCAGTTCAGTGGCTCAGTCATGTCCGATTCTTTGCGACTGCATGGACTGCAGCATGCTAGGCTTCCCTGTCCATCATCAACTCCCAGAATTTACTCAAACTTATGTCCATCGAGTTGGTTATGCCATCCAAACAACTCATCTTCTGTTGCTCCTTCTTCTCCCACCCTCAATCTTTCCCAGCATTAGGGTCTTTTCCAATGGGTCAATTCTTCATATCAGGTGGCCAAAGAATTGGAATTTCAGTCCTTCCAATGAATATTCAGGATTGATTTCCTTTAGGATGGACTGGTTGGATCTCTTTGCTGTACAAGGGACTCTCAAGAGTCTTCTCCAACACCACAGTTCAAAAGCATCAATTATTTGGTGCTCAGCTTTCTTTAGAGTCCAACTCTCACATCTATACATGATGACTACTGGGAAAACCATAGCTTTGACTAGATGGGCCTTTTTTGGCAAAGTAATATCTCTGATTTTTAATATGCTGTCTAGGTTGGTCATAGCTTTTCTTCCGAGGAGCAAGCATCTTTTAATTTCATGGCTGCAGTCACCATCTGCAGTGATTTGGGAGCCCACAAAAATAGTCTGTGACTGTTTCCATCATTTCCCCAGCTATATGCCATGAAGTGATGGAACCGGATGCCATGATCTTAGTTTTTGAATGTTGAGTTTTAAGCCAAATTTTTCACCCTCCTCTTTCACGTTCATCAAGAGGCTCTTTAGTTCTTTGCTTTATGCCATAAGAGTGGTCATCTGCATATCTGAAGTTATTGATATTTCTCCTGGCAATCTTTATTCCAGCTTGTGCTTCATCCAGCCCAGCATCTCTCATGATGTACTCTGCATATAAGTTAAATAAGCAGGGTGACAATATGCAACCTTGATGTACCTGTTTCCTGATTTGGAACCAGTCTGTTGTTCCCTGTGTGGTTCTGTTACATCTTGACCTGCATACAGATTTCTCAGGAGGTGGGTCAGGTGGTCTGGTATTCCTATCTCTTGAATTTTCCACAGTTTGTTATGATCCACACAGTCAAATGCTTTCAATAAAGCAGAAATAGATATTTTTCTGGAACTCTCTTGCTCTTTCAATGATCCAACAGATGTTGGCAATTTGATCTCTGTTTCCTCTGGCTTTTCTAAATCCAGCTTGAACATCTGGAAGTTTATGGTTCACATACTGTTGAAGTCTGGCTTGGAGAATTTTGAGCATTATTTTGCTAGCGTGTGAGACGAGTACAATTGTGCAGTAGTTTGAGCATTCTTTGGCATTGCCTTTCTTTGGGATTAGAATGAAAGCTGACCTTTTCCAGTCCTGTGGCCACTGCTGAGTTTTCCAAATTTGCTGGCATATTGAATGCAGCACTTTCATAGCAAAATCTTTTAGGATTTGAAATAGCTCAACTGAATTCCATCACCTCCACTAGCTTTGTTCATAGTGATGCTTCCTAAGGTCCACTTGACTTCATATTCCAGGATGTCTGGTTCTAGGTGAGTAATCACACCATTGTGATTATCTGGGTGGTGAAGATCTTTCTTGTACAGTTTTTCTGTGTATTCTTGCCACCTCTCCTTGGTATCTTCTGCTTCTGTTAGGTCCATACCAATTCTGTTCTTTATTCTGCCCATTTTTGCATAAAATGTTCCCTTGGTATCTCTAATTTTCTTGAAGATATCTCTAGTCTTTCCCATTCTTGTTTTCCTCTATTTCTCTTCACTTATCACTGAAGAAGGCTTTCTTATCGCTCCTTGCTATTCTTTGTAACTCTGCATTCAGATCGGTATATCTATCCTTTTCTCCTTTGCCTTTCACTTCTCTTCTTTTCACAGCTATTTGTAAGGCCTCCTCAGACAAACATTTTGCCTTTTTGCATTTCTTTTTCTTGGGGATTATCTTGATCCCTGCCTCCTGTACAATGTCACAAACCTCCATCCATAGTTATTCAGGAACTCTAGCAGATCTAATCCCTTAAATCTATTTTTCACTTTCACTGTGTAATCATAAGGGATTTGATTTAGGTCATACCTGAATGATCCAGGGGTTTTCCCTCCTTTCTTCTATTTAAGTCTGAATTTGGCAATAAGGAGTTCTTGATCTGAGCCACAGTCAGCTCCCGGTCTTGTTTTTGCTGACTGTATAGCGCTTCTCCATCTTTGGCTTCAAAGAATATAATCAATATGATTTCGATATTGACCATCTGGTGATGTCCACTTGTGGAGTCTTCTCTTGCATTGTTGGAAGAGGGTGTTTGCTATGACCTTGTGTTCTCTTGGGAAAACTTTATTAGCATTTGCCCTGCTTCATTCTGTACTCCAAGTCTAAATTTGTCTGCTACTCCAGGTATTTCTTGACTTCATATTTTTACATTCCAGCCCCCTACTATGAAAAGGACATGTTTTGGAGGTGTTTGTTCTAGAAGGTCTTGTAGGTCTTGATAGAACAGTTCAACTTCAGCTTCTTCAGCATTACTGGTTAGTTTTGTTACCAGCTACTTAAATCTCAGGAAGTGATATAATTTAGATGAACATTCCCTTAGGTATACAATTGCACAAAATAAAAATGAATCAATTACTGAATTGCTGGTTGTTCAAAATGGTGGTGTTCATAATTATATCATGTTCAACATTTATTACTTGTTGTTGTTATTTTTACAAGGTGTTCCAATTTCATCTTTCACATCCTCTATACCAGGCTGTAAAAGACATACACATGATCTTAGCTTTGTGTAAGTTTTTTAAAAAAATATTTTCCAGTAAATATAATTTTCCAAGAGTAAGTATATAAATATAATCTCACTTGTGACAGAAACTTACTATCAAATAATATTTAAAAAGAAACTGAACCTCTTTCTTTTTCCTTGTCTAAACATTGTAGGGCATCTGTTTAAGAAGATGCCAGCTCATGCTGTCAGACCAGAGCACTGAAGAGGGGTGGATTGCCTGGAACAAGATGTTAGAATCTAAGGAGGATGAGGAAGGCATCTATTTATTGGGGGCTGAGGACCTAGGGCAGCTGTAATGATCAGCACGTTGGCTATGTTGGAGTGCTATGTGTGTGCTCAGTCACTCAGTTACGTCTGCTCACCAGGCTTCTCTGTTCATGAAACTTTTCCAAGCAAGAATAGTGGAGTGGGTTGCCATTTCCTACTCAGAGGGTCTTCACAACTCAGGGATTGAACCCGCATGTCTTGTACCTCCTGAATTGGCAGGCAGATTCTTTACCACTGCACCACCTGGGAAGCCTGTTGAAGCTGTGTACTTTTTTCCAATGGAGAATACGCACAGAAAGAGCTTTTCTAGTTTAGTATCCTGAACTATAGAAATAAAGTAAATAGAAATATTGTTTATGACAAGCATGCATTATACTTATTGATCCCCACAAAACTTTGGATACTTTATATGGGATTGTTTTCTTTAATCATCATGACACCTTTTTAAAAGAATTCCCATTTTACAAAGACAAAATTGGGATTGAGAGTGAATAAGGCATGTCTTCTTTTCTCAGAGATCCTTAAATGTGGGATGTACATAGAATTTAGTATCATATTTTCAAAGTATCTTAGATCAGTTCTTTCCATGATGTCATAAGGAAGGCATATTCAACTCCGCAGTGGTTCTCAAACATATTTCTTTAGGCAACACAAGGTTTTCTTCAAAAGAAGTGTCTGGGTAAGGACCATAAGTAAATCAAATAAAAGACCTGCTCAGGTTGAAGTCCAGAGGTTCTCAGTCCTGGTTACACTTTAGATCTATCTGCTGCTGCTGCTGTTAAGTCACTTCAGTAGTGTCCAACTCTGTGTGACCCCATAGACGGAAGCCCACCAGGCTCCCCCGTCTCTGGGATTCTCCAGGCAAGAACACTGGAGTGGGTTGCCATTTCCTTCTCCAATGTGTGAAAGTGAAAAGTGAAAGTGAAGTCGCTCAGTCATGTCCGACCCTTAGCGACCCCACGGACGGCAGCCTACCAGGCTCCTCCGTCAATGGGATTTTCTAGGCAAGAGTACTGGAGTGGCTGGGAAGTTGTTAAATGCCTTGGGTCACCAACCTTCTAGGGGTGGAGGCCAGGCATCAGTATATCTTAAAAATTCCCTGGATGATTTTATTGTACAGCCAGGGATGAGCTGCACTGTAGCAGTTAAAAAGGGAACACTCAAAGCTGACTGCTGTGTTACAGAGGATAATTGACAGAGAATGCTAGAGAATAGGAAAATAGGTGACACTAGAGAAACCCAGACTTTGGAGGCCAATTTTAATGAGGTTCTCAAAGGTTTGATTTCTGATACCTGCATATTTTTTATTTAGCCCATAAACATATTGGCATAATACAACCTCCTGGCACACTAAAATGACAGATTCTAAGTGTGTGTGTTAAAGAATCTAGAAGTAAAAGACATTTTTTCAATGTGCAACAATGCAGAGAAAAATCAAGATCAGCAAATTAATCGAAATGTTTTTCTGGTGCTAAATGAATCTAAGAAAATTGACAGGTAAATCATTATGAAATAACCTTTACTTTCTTTTGGAAAGCTCTGAATACTTAATAGATATCTCAACTGTGTCAAATAATTTGAATGTAGTATCTTGTTAAATGTTTCCTGAACAGAAGTTAGATAAAGAAGGATAAATAATAAGTAAAGAGCCTGGTTTTTATTACAAATAATCATAGTATTGAATAAGATACAAATACCTCCCAGCAAGAGCTGTATTGTTGAAATTTGGGGGGATAATCTTGAGGAGATATTTTTAAAGGTCTAGGAAAGTATCATTTACAAGTATGGACAGTAAAAATGACTGTGCCTGTATTATTCTCAGTTAGCCTGTTTTATCGAACTTTGATTTTGTCTAAGGTTATATATATTACTTAATCATTTTCTCACAAGATAAAAAGTATATCCTAAATCATGATAAATTAAAGGATAAAAAGAATAAATTTTAGAGTTAGATAAACCTGGATTAGAATTGTGAATTTTGGCTCTGTTATTTGGGTGTTGTATACTTTTGAACCAACAAAGGTCTGTCTAGTCAAGGCTATGGCTTTTCCAGTGGTCATGTATGGATGTGAGAGTTGGACTGAGAAGAAAGCTGAGCACCCAATAATTGATGCTTTTGAACTTTGGTGTTGGAGAAGACTCTTGAGAGTCCCTTGGACTGCAAGCAGATCCAACTAGTCCATTCTAAAGGAGATCAGTCCTGGGTGTTCATTGGAAGGACTGATGCTAAAGCTGAAACTCCAATACTTTGGCCACCTCATGCGACAAGTTGACTCACTGGAAAAGACTCTGATGCTGGGAGGGATTGGGGGCAGGAGGAGAAGGGGACGACAGAGGATGAGATGGCTGGATGGCATCACCAACTCGATGTACGTGAGTTTGAGTGAACTCTGGGAGTTGGTGATGGACAGGGAGGTCTGGAATCCTGTAATTCATAGGGCTGCAAAGGGTCAGACACGACTGAGTGACTGAACTGAACTGAACTGATGCTTTTGAAATGGTATTTTATATTACTGAGCCCAGTTTTCTCATCTGTAAAATAGTCTTAAATATAGTACTTACTTCACTGGGTTGCTGCAAAGATTGAATTAGTTGACAAATATTAAGTGTCTAAAATAGTGTCTAAAATATAGTCTCTTTCAATAAGTGCTATGTGATTATTACTGTGTTAATTTATCGTGTCAATAGTGGAATCTGGAGGAGAACAAGGGATTCCACTGGATAGAATACACTCTAAAACAACTAGAATGTTCTAACAGAGTCAACAAAGTGAAACAAATAGAAATCATAATTTTCTATTCAGTGATCATATAAATCCTGGAGACAGAATTTATTCTACAGACCTTTTATTTTACTTACATCTTTACAGAATCATAAAAAATTGGTGATCACTGTTAGGACAGAATTAGAAATCCTATAACCTGTAAGGGCTTTCCTGGTGGCTCAGAGGTTAAAGCATCTGCCTCCAATGCGGGAGACCCGGGTTCGATCCCTGGGTCGGGAAGATCCCCTGGAGAAGGAAACGGTAACCCACTCCAGTATTCTTGCCTGGAGAATCCCATGGATAGAGAAGTCTGGTAGGCTACAGTCCACGGGGTCGCAAAGAGTCGGACACGACTGAGCGACGGAACGGAACATAACCTGTAAGGCATGAGGAATTTGGTCTCTAAATGTAAAGCAGCAAACATTCTAGCTATCTTTGGGGAACTAACTCCCATAAATCCTTCTCACAAAGTTCATATATACTAAATACATAGTACTTTTTGTCTGAGTACTTCTAATTTTGATTTTTGCATGTTGCCACTGTAACTCTGTTTTGTCTGTGTACAATTAGCACAGTATTAGACATTGCTTACAATGATAAACAGATTAGATGTGGTCCTTTCCCTCATGGGCTTATGGTATAATAGTCCAAAATAAACATTAACAAAGGAAAAGCACTGGCCGAAAAAAATAAATGTGGTTAGCCTATCTTAGTCAGCCAATTGTTGTTTGTTTATTCCCTCATGTCAGTTGGAAAGATAAAAACACGAAGGAGGACCTTTATGAGCACAACATATTCAAACTCATCTGAAAATCTGACACAAAGGATTATGATTAACTGTATCCCAGAAGGGAACTCATGATTGGAAAGCTCATCACAAGGTCTGAAAAAACCACTTTCCTTTTCACAGTTCAAAGCCCAATTTAAATAAGTGCTATAGAAGGCAATGGCAAGCCACTCCAGTACTCTTGCCTGGAAAATCCCATGGATGGAGGAGCCTGGTGGGCTGCAGTCCATGGGGTCGCTAGGGGTCGGACACGACTGAGCGACTTCACTTTCACTTTTCACTTTCACACATTGGAGAAGGAAATGGCAACCCACTCCAGTGTTCTTGCCTGGAGAATCCCAGGGATGGGGGAGCCTGGTGGGCTTCCGTCTATGGGGTCACACAGAGTCGGACACGACTGAAGTGACTTAGCAGCAACAGCAGCAGCAGCATAGTGTATACTCACCCAACTTACCTAGAGTCCTCTGATCAGCTTCAATGCATAGGTGCTATAAACATGCAGTTTGGTGAGACTTAACAATGATTCAATTAAACAAGAAAGATTCTCTTGGGTATTAGGTTGAATGGTTGCTAAGAGATTAGAGAACAAATAATTTCTCTGTTAGAAAAGCTGGGAAACAGATCATTTCTTAAAGTCAGTCTGAAACTTTAATGTTAAGATGGTATCACAAGGAAAATTATACTGGACAAAGTTGAGCAAAGAAGATTTTATTCAAGACAACTGCAATAGGCTGGCAGAGCCAGAATTCAGTCTGAATTCAACTCCTCTGAAATAAGGGTGGGATGATTCTAAGAGACAGGGTGGGGGGAATCATAGGCCATCAATGTTTGCTAATTCGCTTTCCTGCAAAGAAACAGTAAACATTCTCATATCTGTATAATAAGAGGTAGTGTTGCAACGTGAGGCAAGGTGCCCACATAAGTTAAGCTCCTGACCTTCCAGAAACTGGAAGAAGGAAGCTTAATGATGACATTTCAAAAGGATGGCCTCCAGATACTTGAGAAAGACAGTCTTGCGTAGTAAAATGGGCAAAAGGATTTTAGAATGATTTATATTTCAAAAGAGTAGAAACAGAATTTGCAGTTACATGTTTTCTAAAATAAATTCTCTAAGAAGAGGTAGATCAGTGGCACAGAGGTAAAAAAAGAAGCCTGTCTAAAGTCTGATTAAGCTGAGGGAAACATTAAGGTCCTCTTAGTTAGTAGGTAAAAATAGATAGAACTTATAATAGCAAAAGAATCTCTCTCTGATGGGATCCTACAAGAAGACTGTCTTCAAACCTGTAAAAATTTTGTGAAGTAGGAGATTTTGTGATTATGGTTTAAAACTTAATTAGGTCACCTCTAAAGATTTCTAAATTATCAGAACTTTAAACTTCACTGTCTCATTTCAAAGACCATTTTTTTCCCCTCACAAACAAGACATTCAAAGTGACTTTCACTTCAATGAAAGAAATTCTAAAAAATATGTCCTACTTAAAAACGCTATGTGAGATGTGAATTTAAAATTTTATTTTATCATATCACAGTTCATCATATTTCAAAAAGGACTTGTTTTATCCAATAATTTAACAGAGAATTTGCTGAATAAGGAAAATGTATACCATGTGGTTTAATATAAAAATTGAGCTATACAAGAACTTTTGCCAACACTTTGAAAAACAAATGCACAGAAACGATTTTAACTCCTAAGTGTGCATTAGAAACACATTTGTACCTTTTAGAAAACACAGATACTAGCCCAAACTCTTAGGCCTTCAGTAAAAAGACACTGATTTGTATCTATTGTATATTAATTTTTTTTTTTTTGGTCATGCTTTTTGGTTTGCAGGATGACCTCAACCAGGGATTGAACTCGGGCCATGACACTAAAAGCTCTGAGTACTAACCAATTGGACTCCCAAGGATTTCCAGTTAGGTATGCTGCTGCTAAGTCACTTCAGTCGTGTCCGACTCTGTGTGACCCCATAGATGGAAGCCCACCAGGCTCCCCTGTCCCTGGGATTCTCCAGGCAAGAACACTGGAGTGGGTTGCCATTTCCTTCTCCAATGTGTGAAAGTGAAAAGCGAAAGTGAAGTCGCTCAGTCGTGTCCGACCCTTAGCGACCCCACGGACTGCAGCCTACTAGGCTCCTCCATCCATGGGATTTTCCAGGCAAGAGTACTGGAGTGGCTTGCCATTGCCTTCTCCACCAGTTAGGTATAAAAGTTTCTAAATATGAATTCTATTGTTTTAAAAAAATGCTTTCAATACATGGCCTCCAGACCAGTAGAATTCTGAGAAATGCAGGATCTTAGATTTTGCCACATCCACTAAAGTTCATGATTTGAAAAAAATTTGGTTACTGATATCCATATGAAGTCTGTTCAGTTGCTAAGTCCTATCTGACTCCTTGCTATCCAGAAGACTGCAGCACACCTGGCTTCACTGTCTCCCAGAGTTGCTCAAACTCATGTCCATTGAGTCAGTGATGCCATCCAACCATCTCATCCTCTGTTACCTTCTCCTGCCCTCAATTTTTCCCAGCATCAGGGTCTTTTCCAATGAGTTGGCTCTTTCCATCAGGTGGCCAAAGTATTGGAGCTTCAACTTCCAATGAATATTCAAGACTGATTTCCTTTAGGATTTACTGGTTTGATCTCCTTGCTGTCCAGTGGACTCTCAAAAGTCTTCTTCAACACCACAGTCCAAGGCACTCGGCCTTCTTTATGGTCCAGCTCTCATATCCCTACATGACTACTGAAAAAATCATAGCTTTGACTATACAGACCTTTGTTGGCAAAGTGATGTCTCTGCTAAGTTTGTTATAGCTTTTCTTCCAAGGAGCAAGCGTCTTTTAATTTCATGGGTAAAGTCACCATCAGCAATGATTTTGGAGTCAAATTTTATTTGGAGAAAATAAAATCTGCCAGTTTGTACTTTTCCCCCATCTATTTGCCATGAAGTGATGAGAATGGATGCCATGCTCTTAGTTTTTTTGAATGCTGAGTTTTAAGCCAGGTTTTTTCACTCTCCTCTTTCACACTTATCAAGAGGCTCTTTAGGTCCTCTTCATTTTCTGCCATTAGAATGGATCTTCTGCATATTTGAGATTGTTATTTCTCCTATCAGTCTTGATTCCGGCCTGTGATTCATCCAACCCATCATTTCTCATGATGTTCCCTGCATATATGTTAAATAAGCACAGTGATAACCAGAGATCAAATTGCCAACATCCACTGAATCATAGAAAAAGCAAGGGAATTCCAGAAAAAAGCATCTACTTCTGCTTCATTGGCTAGTTTAAAGCCTTTTCCTGTGTGGATCACAACACACTGTGGAAAGTTCTTAAGAAATTAGAAATATCAGACCACATTACTCTCTTCTGAGAAACCTATATGCAAGTTAAGAATCAACAGATAGAACTGGACATAGAAAAATGGACTGGATCAAAATTGAGAAAGGAGTTGTCAAGGCTTTATATTGTCACTCTGCCTATTTAACCTGAAGCCTGAAAAGCATTGTTCTATAGGAGGTTTTGCTGCATTGCCAGAATCAAAGCCATTCACCAGATTACGATGAACTAGCCTCTGGCACTACAATTATGGGTCCTAAACATTCAGCTTGATGTACTCCTTTTCCTATTTGGAACCAGTCTATTGTTCCATGTACAGTTCTGACTGTTGCTTCCTGACCTGCATACAGGTTTCTCAAGAGGCAGGTCAGGTGGTCTGGGATTCCCATCTCTTTCAGAATGTTCCACAGTTTATTGTGATCCACACAGTCAAAGGCTTTGGCATAGTCAATGAGGCAGAAATAGATGTTTTTCTGGAACTCTCTTGCTTTCTCCATGATCAAGCGAATGTTGGCAATTTGATCTCTGGTGCCTCTGCCTTTTCTAAAACACGCTTGAACATCTGGAAGTTCACGGTTCACATAGTGCTAAAGCCAGGCTTGGAGAATTTTGAGCATGACTTTACTAGCGTGTGAGATGAGTGCAATTGTGCGGTAGTTTGAGCATTCTTTGGCATTGCCTTTCTTTGGGATTGTAATGAAGACTGACCTTTTCCAGTCCTGTGGCCACTGCTGAGTTTTTCAAATTAGCTGGCATATTTAGTGCAGCACTTTCACAGCATCATCTCTCAGGATCTGAAATAGCTCAATTGGAATTCCATCACCTTCACTAGCTTTGTTCGTAGTGATGCTTTCTAAGGCCCACTTGACTTCACGTTCCAAGATGTCTGGCTCTAGGTCAGTGATTACGTTATCGTGACTATCTTGGTCGTGAAGATATTTTTTGTACAGTTCTTCTGTGTATTCTTGCCACCTCTTCTTAATATCTTCTGCTTCTGTTAGGTCCATACCATTTCTGTCCTTTATTGAGCCCATCTTTGCATGAAATGTTCCCTTGGCATCTCTAATTTTCTTGAAGAGATCTCTTGTTTTTCCTATTCTGTTGTTTTCCTCTATTTCTTTGCATTGATCACTGAGGAAGGCTTTCTTATCTCTCCTTGCTATTCTTTGGAACTCTGCATTCAGATGGTTATATCTTTCCTTATCTCCTTTGCTTTTTGCTTCTATTCTTTTCACAGCTATTTGTAAGGCCTCCTCAGACAGCCATTTTGCTTTTTTTCATTGCTTTTCCATGGGGATGTCTTGGTCCCTGTCTCCTGTACAATGTCACAAACCTCCGTCCAGAGTTCATCAGGAACTCTATCTATCAGATCTAGACCCTTAAATCTATTTCTCACTTCCACTGTATAATCATAAGGAATTTGGTTTAGGTCATATCTGAATGGTCTAGTGGTTTTCCCTACTTTCTTCAATTTAAGTCTGAATTTGGCAATAGGAGTTCATGATCTGAGCCACAGTCAGCTCCTGGTCTTGTTTTTGCTAACTGTATAGAGCTTCTCCATCTTTGGCTGCAAAGTATATAATCAATCTGATTTCAGTGTTGCCCATCTGGTGATGTCCATGTGTAGAGTCTTCTCCATGTGTTGGAAGAGGGTGTTTGCTATGACCAGTGTGTTCTCTTGGCAAAACTCTATTAGCCTTTGCCCTGCTTCATTCCGTGCTCCAAGGCCAAATCTGCCTGTTACTCCAGGTGTTTCTTGACTTCCTACTTTTGCATTCCAGTCCCCTATAAGGAAAAGGACATCTATTTTGGGTGTTAGTTCTAAAAGGTCTTGTAGGTCTTCATAGACCCATTCAACTTCAGCTTCTTCAGCGTTACTGGTTGGGGCATAGGCCTGGATTACTGTAATATTGAATGGTTTGCCTTGGAAACGAACAGAGATCATTCTGTCGTTTTTAAGATTGCATCCAACTACTGCATTTCGGACCCTTTTGTTGACCATGATGGCTACTCCATTTCTTCTAAGGGATTCCTGCCCACAGTAGTAGATATAATGGTCATCTGAGTTAAATTCACCCATTCCAGTCCACTTTAATTCACTGATTCCTAGAATGTCTATGTTCACTCTTGCCATCTCCTGTTTGACCACTTCCAATTTGCCTTGATTCATGGACCTAACATTCCAGGTTCCTATGCAATATTGCTCTTTACAGCACCAGTCCTTGCTTCTATCATCGGTCACATACACAACTGGGTATTGGTTTTGCTTTGGCTCCATCCCTTCATTCCTTCTAGAGTTATTTGTCCACTGATCTCCAGTAGCATACTGGGCACCTACCGACCTGGGGAATTCCTCATTCAGTATCCTATCATTTTGCCTTTTGATACTGTTCATGGGGTTCTCAAGGCAAGTATACTGAAGTGGTTTGCCATTCCCTTCTCCAGTGGACCACATTCAGCTGTGGTCCGTGTGATCAGATAGACCAGCTTCCTGTGATTATGATTTCAGTGTGTCTGCCCTCTGATGCCCCCTCGCAATACCTACTGTCTTATTTGGGTTTCTCTTACCTTGGGCATGGGATATATCTTCACAGCTGCTCCAAGAAAGCGTAGCCGCTGCACCTTACCTTGGATGAGGGGTATCTCCTCAAGGCCACCCCTCCTGACCTTGAACGTGGAGTAGCTCCTCTCGGCCCTCCTGCGCCCACGCTGCCACCGCCTATTGGACGTGGGGTAGCTCCTCTCTGATGCCGTCCCTGGCCTCAGGCGTGGGGTAGCTCCTCACAGCCGCGCCTCTTTGTGTGGCCAAAGTCTCTCGCATCTGCGCCACAGGAGTCTCTCGCGTCTGCGCCCAGGGGCCGGCTTCTCTCGCGTCTGGCTGTATATTGTCACCTTGCTTATTTAACTTATATGCAGAGTATATCATGAGGAACGCTGGGCTGGAAGAAGCACAAGCTGGAATCAAGATTGCCAGGAGAAATATCAATAACCTCAGATATGCAGATGACACTACCCTTATGGCAGAAAGTGAAGAGGAACTCAAAAGCCTCTTGATGAAAGTGAAAAAGGAGAGTGAAAAGGTTGGCTTGCAGCTCAACATTCAGAAAACAAAGATCATGGCATCTGGTCCCATCACTTCATGGGAAATAGATGGAAAAACAGTGGAAACGGTGTCAGACTTTGTTTTTTTGGGCTCCAAAATCACTGCAGATGCTGATTGCAGCCATGAAATTAAAAGACGCTTGCTCCTTGGAAGGAAAGTTATGACCAACCTTGATAGTATATTAAAAAGCAGAGACATTACTTTGCCAACCAAGGTCCGTCTAGTCAAGGCTATGGTTTTTCCCGTGGTCATGTATGGATGTGAGAGTTGGACTGTGAAGAAGGCTGATCGCCGAAGAATCGATGCTTTTGAACTGTGGTGTTGGAGAAGACTCTTGAGAGTCCCTTATACTGCAAGGAGATCCAACCAGTCCATTCTAAAGGAGATCAATCCTGGATGTTCATTGGAGGGACTGATGCTAAAGCTGAAACTGCAATACTTTGGCCACCTCATGCGAAGAGTTGACTCACTGGAAAAGACTCTGATGCTGGGAAAGGTTGGGGGCGGGAGGAGAAGGGGACGACGGAGAATGAGATGGCTGGATGGCATCACCGACTCTGTGGACATGAGTTTGAGTGAACTCCGGGAGTTGGTGATGGACAGGGAGGCCTGGCGTGCTGTGATTCATGGGGTCGCGGAGAGTCGGACACGACTGAGCGACTGAACTGAACTGAATTAGTATAGCTATAGAAAATATAGTGACGATTTATAAATTCTCAATTATGTATATATTCTAATTACTGACTTGGTCTAAGATTAAATGAAAAGCATAGTTACAACTGTTAATAGATTTTTTCCCCCAAGTTTGTTATGGCAAGTCTTTATGTTAAGCTGTACTTCTAATTGGGATTTCCCAGGTGGCATTAATGTTAAAGAACCCACCTGCTAATGCAGGAGATACAAGAGACTTGGGTTTGATCCCTGGGTCAGGAAGATCCCCTGGAGGCAGGCATGGCAACCCACTTCAGTATTCTTGCCTGGAGAATCCCATGGACAGAGAACCCTGGCAGGTAGTAGTCCATAGGGTTGCAAAGATTCAGACACGACAGAAGTGACTTAGCACACATGCACATACTTCTAATTGCTAAATATTCCAATGTTTATGAGATATTAAGATAAACCAAAATAGGCTCCCATTGTAATACCAGATTTTTATTTTTTATAACTGTGGGATAAATGTCGTGAGGTTATTCAGAAGATCAAAATCTCTGATATTTTAATCAAATATTGTTTATAATTCCTCTCTCCACTATTGTGTATCACAGATTCAGGCAAAAACATTAATTTCTGTAATATTAGTTCAAATTTACAGAGTAATTTCAACTGTAGACATTAAAAATTAAATTAAATGTGAGAAGAAGCAGCAAATGACATTTGGTGCATTACTGTGGTGCAGCTTAGTGTGTGGGATTTTAATTTTGAAAATACTATAGGAGTGAGTTGTGGGAGAAAGAAAATTATCTATTGCAGAAAGAACTCATCTCAAGATAGTGTCTATGTATGCGATTACTTTTGTCAGAAACTGTGTAATTGACAATAATTTGCTTGCTAATCTAATTAAACTATGAACAAATGATGCAAGAAATTGTAAAGAATTCTGGGTAAAGCCTTGGGCTCTTCTTGATGAATGTTACTGAAGGTACTAAGCTCATTTTTCTGAGTCATTATTTTATGCATTGGATAGTGGAGAAAGAATTGAAAAATCATTTTTGCGGTAGTTCTGTCTTTAAACTCCCAGACAACTTATGAGTATTTGAGGTGTAATCGTCAGGGGGTGGGGTGGGGAAGGAGGAGTTAGGTAGCTGGCAAGCCAGCAATGAATCCTTTAGTTATAACCTCACTGACCCCTGCCTTCTGACCCTCAAGGACCCCCACGTGTCTCCAACTACAAGCTCACACCAGTCTTCTGAGATCAAATGGCCCCTGCTTCAGAGGAATTCTGCCTCAGAAGCTTGCCTTGGCATCAAACCTCACTTTTCTTCTCACTATGCTTGCTTGCTTGCTAAGTCACTTCAGTCGTGTCCGGCTCTGTGTGACCCCATAGACGGAAGCCCACCAGGCTCCCCCGTCCCTGGGATTCTCCAGGCAAGAACACTGGAGTGGGTTGCCATTTCCTTCTCCAATGCATGAAAGTGAAAAGTGAAAGTGAAGTCGCTCAGTTGTGTCTGACCCTCAGTGACCCCATGGACTGCAGCCTTCCTGGCTCCTCCATCCATGGGATTTTCCAGGCAAGAGTACTGGAGTGGGGTGCCATTGCCTTATCCGCTCACTATGCTTAAAAGGATCAAAATTTTAAAGCAAATCATCAATATGTGCCTGGCAAGCAAGAGTGTCTTTGGGGAACTACAGGACAAGCTATTTCAGAAAATCTTAAAGTTTTGATCATCGTATTCATGATATTTGCTGCAATATATGTAGATATACCCCTTCCTTTTTAACCCTTTTCATTATCATTCCACCTGTCTGTATACTGTTTCATTCATTAATAATCTATTTACTTCATTATTCAATAAATATATATTGAGGTCACACTATGCACCAGGGCTTCCCTGATGGCTCAGCTGGTAAAGAATCTGCCTGCAATGCAGGGGATCTGGGTTTGATCTTTGGGTCAGGAAGATCCCCTGGAGAAGGGAATGGCAACCCACTTCAGTATTCAGGGGAGCCTGGCAGGCTATGGTCCATGGAGTCACAGAGTCAGACAGAACTGAGCTACTAACACTTTCACACTATCCACCAGGTGTGTTGCTCTAGTTATTTAGTTGCTCACGTGTGTCTGACTCTTTGTGACTCCGTGGACTGCATAGCTCCTCTGTCCATGGGATTCTCCAAGCAAGAATACTTGGAGTGGGTTGCCATTTTCTTCTCCAGGGGGTCTTCCCAATCCAAGGACAGAAACAGCATTTCCTGCATTGGCAGGTGGGTTTTTTACCACTGAGTCACCTGGGAAACTCATCCACCAAGTATATTCTAGGTATATTCATAGTTTGCATATATCTGGCAAACACCTGCATTTTATTTTCTCTAAGATCTAAATGCTTCTGCTTCTTGTGGCAGTTCACATATGCTTTTTCTTTTTTAATAAATTTTTATTGGAGTATAGTTGATTTACAATGTTGTGTTAATTTTAGATGTACAGCAAAGTGAATTAGTTTTACATATACATATGTGTATGTTTTGTTTTTTTAGATTTTTTTCCCATATAGGCTGTTTCAGAGTATTGAGTAGAGTTCCCTGTGATATACAGCAGGTTCTACTCAGTTATCTATTTTATATATTGTGGTGTATATATATCAAGGGCTTCCCTGGTGACTCATTGGTAAAGAATCCACCATCTACTGCAGAGACATGGGTTCTACCCTGGGTCAGGAAGATCCCCTGGAGAAGAAGATGACAACTCACTCCAGTATTCTTGCCTGGGAAATCCAATAGACAAAGAAGCCTGGCAGGCTACAGTCCATGGGTTCACATGATTTACCAACTAAACAACAACAAATATAGATCAGCCCCAATCTCCCAATTTATCCTCCACCCTTATCCCTTGGTAACCATAAGTTTGTTTTCTACATCTGTCACTCTACTTCTGTTTTCTAAAAAAAGTTTATTGTATCATTTTTTAGATTCTACATCTAAGTGATATCTTATGATATTTGTCTGTCTGTGTCTGACTTACTTCATTCAGTACAACAATCTCTAGGTCCATCCATGTTGTTGCAAATGACATTATTTTATTCTTTTTATGACTGAGTAATATTCCATGGTATATATGTACCAAATCTTTATTCATTCCTCCACTGAAGGGCATTTAGGTTGCTTCCATGTCCTGACTATCGTAAACAGAGCTGCAGTGAACATTGGGGTGCATGTGTCTCCTTGAATTATGTTTTTCTTCATCTTATTTCCATTTATTTGTTTGCTGCCATTAAGATATAAACTCCAAGGGGTAAATATCATGCCTACCATTTAGTCTAACACATGGGTACCACAGCCCTGGGAATAAATTTCAATAAACATTTATAGAATAAATTCTTCTGTAGCAAGACTTGTTTATTTTTATCCGTGTTTCCTCAAGTTTTGGTTTATTGGATTATCTGTAAATGTTTAATGGATAAAGAACTAATTAATGAATATATTCTAACCTCTTATTTTTTAACCCAAAATCCTTGGACGTTTTTTAACCTTTATTTTGACCATTTATTGAATTTCTGCCACTTTGTTCCATAACCTCGTACTTGTTACTGATGCATTTCCTTCCCAAACATGTCTGTATTTCCTACTTGAACACTGTGTTTCTAATCATTAGTCCTTCTTTTAGTTAGCTGGAGTTCCTATCCTAACAGTTCAAACTTCCACAGCTAATGTTCCTGTTCTGCCTTATCTTATTCAAGTCCTGGCATAATCGCCTCTGTTCATCTTGTGCTCAAACCTCCTGGCTTAAGAGGGCTAGCCTGTCCTGAACCTTGCTGCTGCTGCTGCTGCTAAGTCGCTTCAGTCGTGCTACCATGCCCCAAGTTTAAATGAGGTGACAGGATAACATTTTCTGACTTTAGATTTTGAGTTCAGTTATTTCTGTATTCTGGCCATACTCAACATTTTCTCTAAAATCCATTTACTTCATTTGTTTGATTTGGAATATCTATCTTCCCCCTGAAAATAAAGTCTGTGGAGGCCATTGCCTATGCTGTATCTTTATGTTCCTATTTTCTGTTACCTTGCTGCCATTGTAGCATCTAGCTGAGTGCATTATTTTGAATAGTTGTAACATATATAAGGTAAAATCAAAACCAAATAATAAAATATAGTAATAAAATCAAGTAATGAAATAGGGACAAATTTGGAAGATGATGAAGTATTTCTTATATAATGACCTCTCTCAAATATATAAATTATTTACAAATCTACACTATCAAAAGCTAGGATATTGTTAAGCTTCGGATAGGGAATTTGTCCCATGTGAGCCTACCAAACCATCTGGGTGTTTTGAATTGATGACAGCTTTAATCTGAAATTTTGTATTATAAATTTCAAAACATAATTTCAGTTTTGATGACATTATCTGGAGACCCTCAGGTATTATCGCTAACAAAGATGTACAAAGTGAGTGAAAGTCGCTCAGTTGAGTAGGTAGCCTTTCCCTTCTCCAGGGGTAGCCTTTCCCTTCTCCAGGGGATCTTCCCAACCCAGGGATAAAACTCAGGTCTCCCACATTGCAGGTGGATTTTTTACCAGCTGAGCCACAAGGGAAGCCCCAAGATGTACAAAACTGTTATATAATATAGCTAATGCATAATATTATCTTACATTTGTAAAAATATCTGTAGTTTAATAATCATCATTATGTACATTTCTCATTTAACCCCCAGGATAGTACTCTGAGGTAAGTGTCTTTTCTCCATTTTTAAGGTTTGAAGCTTGGAGATGTTAAAGTGACTTGCCCAAAACCAAAACTCACCACTTCTCGTGTTACCTTTTGTACTTTTTAGAAAATTAATACATCATCTTCTGTTCTGAAGTTCAGTAGAATATGACAGACTGACTCTTTGTGTTGCTTTTTAATTTAGAAGAAATCATCATTGATAGGTGACAACATGATACTAATTTAGATTTAATTTGGACACATTTAATTTTTGGTATATTTCAATAACTTAAAAATTATTTCTACTGTAAGTTTCTGAGTTATTTTAAATGCACAGTGATAAGTATCACAATCTATCAAAATTGAAGTAAGTAGGTATTAGAGCTGGAAAGATCAGAGAGTACCTATCGACCCAGTACGGTTAATGACTTACCCATAGATATTCTGTTGATCAAGACAAGATTAGCAAACACAATTCATTTACTATCTTATGTACTTCTCTACATAATGTTAGAAGTCATGTGCATATAAACATATTTTAAATATTAAGATTAATATATCTATTATTAATTATTAATAAATCTTAAATATATTTTATTATTTATTAAGTGTTATTTATTATAAAAATAATAATTAATAATTATTAATAAATCTTAATATATATAAATTTATTTATATGAATAAATCTTAAATGCTGACTATACCAGGTGCTTCATGCCAGTCTCCATAGTCAGATTGTACTGCACACAATATTCCCAACTATTTGCATCAGAAGATATCAGCACCACATGTGTTACCTCACATTTGTATTAATCTAAGAGATGTTCCAAATAAAGGCATAGCAAAAGGATGGGTAAAACTCATGAGGTGAATCTGTTCTATTTATAATGCATACAATTATCTTTCATGTCGATGTTCCAATTAAGGATTTTGATAATATATTTTTGTTCAAAATGTTACATACTTTAATGATTTGCTTGTGATTTATGTTTGAATTTATATCTTTAGGTGCCCAGTATGCTACTGGAGATGAGTGGAGAAACAACTCTAGAAGGAATGAAGGGATGGAGCTAAAGCAAAAAAAATACCCAGCTGTGGAAGTGACTGGAGATAGAAGCAAGGTCTGATGCTGTAAAGAGCAATATTGCATAGGAAACTGGAATGTTAGGTCCATGAATCAAGGCAAATTGGAAATGGTCAAATAGGAGATGGCAAGAGTGAACATATACATTCTAGGAATCAGTGAACTAAGATGGACTGGAATGGGTGAATTTAACTCAGATGACCATTATATCTACTACTGTGGGCAGGGATCCCTTAGAAGAAATGGAGTAGCCATCATGGTCAACAAGAGTCTGAAATGCAGTACTTGGATGCAATCTCAAAAACGACAGAATGATCTCTGTTCGTTTCCAAGGCAAACCATTCAATATTACAGTAATCCAAGTTTATGCCCCAACCAGTAATGCTGAAGAAGCCAAAATCGAATGGTTCTATGAAGACCTACAAGAACTAACACCCAAAAAAGATGTCCTTTTCATTATAGGGGACTGGAATGCAAAAGTAGGAAGTCAAGAAACACCTGGAGTAACAGGCAAATTTGGCCTTGGAGCACGAAATGAAGCAGGGCAAAGGCTAATAGAGTTTTGCCAAGAGAACGCACTGGTCATGGCAAACACCCTCTTTCAACAAACAACACAAGAGAAAACTCTACACATGGACATCACCAGATGGTCAACACCAAAATCAGACTGATTATATTCTTTGCAGCCAAAGATGGAGAAGCTGTATACAGTTAGCAAAAACAAGACCAGGAGCTGACTGTGGCTCAGATCATGAACTCCTATTGCCAAATTCAGACTTAAATTGAAGAAAGTAGGGAAAACCACTAGACCATTCAGATAGGACCTAATTCAAATCCCTTACGATTATACAGTGGAAGTGAGAAATAGATTTAAGGGACTAGCTCTGATAGATAGAGTGCCTAACGAACTATGGACGGAGGTTTGTGACATTGTACAGGAGACAGGGACCAAGACCATTCCCATGGAAAAGAAATGCAAAAAAAGCAAAATGGCTTTCTAAGGAGGACTTACAAATAGCTGTGAAAAGAAGAGAAGTGAAAAGCAAAGGAGAAAAGGAAAGATATAAGCATCTGAATGCAGAGTTCCAAAGAATAGCAAGGAGAGCTAAGAAAGCCTGTTTCAGCGATCAGTGCAAAGAAATAGAGGGAAACAACAGAATAGGAAAGACAAGAGATCTCTTCAAGAAAATTAGAGATAGCAAGGGAAAATTTCATGCAAACACGAGCTTGATAAAGGACAGAAATGTTATGGACCTAATAGAAGCAGAAGATATTAAGAAGAGGTGGCAAGAATACACAGAAGAACTGTACAAAAAAGATCTTCATGACCAAGATAATCACGATGGTGTGATCACTGACCTAGAGCCAGACATCTTGGAATGTGAAGTCAAGTGGGCCTTAGAAAGTATCACTACAAGCAAAGCTAGTGGTGGTGATGGAATTCCAGTTGAGCTATATCAGATCCAGAGAGATGATGCTGTGAAAGTGCTGCACTCAATATGGCAGCAAATTTGGAAAACTCAGCAGTGGCCACAGGACTGGAAAAGGTCAGTCTTCATCCCAATCCCAAAGAAAGGCATTGCTAAAGAATGCTCAAACAACCGCACAATTGCACTCATCTCACACGCTAGTAAAGTCATGCTCAAAATTCCCAAGCCAGGCTTCAGCAATATGTGAACTGTGAACTTCCAGATGTTCAAGCTGGTTTTCAAAAAGGCAGAGGCACCAGAGATCAAATTGCCAACATCCACTGGATCATGGAGAAAGCAAGAGAGTTCCAGAAAACCATCTATTTCTGCTTCATTGACTATGCCACAGCCTTTGAGTGTGTGGATCACAATAAACTGTGGAAAATTCTGAAAGAGATGGACATAGCAGACCACCTGACCTGCCTCTTGAGAAATCTGTATGCAGGTCAGGAAGCAACAGTTAGAACTGGACACGGAACAACAGACTGGTTCCAAATAGGAAGAGGAGTATGTCAAGGTTGTATAGTGTCACCCTGCTTATTTAACTTATATGCAGAGTACATCATGAGGAACGCTGGGCTGGAAGAAGCACAAGCTGGAATCAAGATTGCTGGGAGAAATATCAATAACCTCTGATATGCAGATGACACCACCCTTATGGCACAAAGTGAAGAGGAACTAAAAAACCTCCTGATGAAAGTGAAAGAGGAGAGTGAAAAGGTTGGCTTGAAGCTCAACATTCAGAAACTAAGATCATGGCATCCGGTCCCATCACTTCATGGGAAATAGATGGGGAAACAGTGGAAATAGTGTCAGACTTTATTTTTTTGTGTTCCAAAATCACTACGGATGCTGATTGCAGCCATGAAATTAAAAGACGCTTACTCCTTGGAAGGAAAGTTATGACCAACCTAGATAGCATATTAAAAATCAGAGACATTACTTTGTCAACAAAGGTCTGTCTAGTCAAAGCTATGGTTTTCTCAGCGGTCATGTATGGATGTGAGAGTTGGACTGTGAAGAAAGTTGATCTCCGCAGAATTGATGCTTTTGAAATGAGGTGTTGGAGAAGACCTTTGAGAGTCCTTTGGACTGCAAAGAGATCCAACTAGTCCATTCTAAATGAGATCAATCCTTGGTGTTCATTGGAAGGACTGATGATGCTAAAGTTGAAACTCCAATACTTTGGCCACCTCATGTGAAGAGTTGACTCACTGGAAAAGAGTCTGATGTTGGGAGGGACTGGGGGCAGGAGCAGAAGGGGACGACGGAGAATGAGATGGCTGGATGGCATCACTGACTCGATGGACAGGAGTTTGAGTGAACTCTGGGATTTGGTGATGGACAGGGAGGCCTGGCGTGCTGTGATTCATGGGGTCGCAAAGAGTTGGACACTGCTGAGCGACCGAATTGAACTGAACTGAACCTTCAGTGTGTAAATTTGTATAAATATATTTTTAAAATATTTTATTATTTTTAATTAATTGTTTTAATTGGAGGCTAATTACTTTACAATATTGTAGTGGGTTTTGCCATACGTTGACATGAATCAGCCATGGGTGTACATGTGTTCCCCATCCTGACCCCCCTTCCCACCTCCCTCCCCATCCCATCACTCAGGGTCATCCCAGTGCACCAGCCCCGAGCACCCTGTCTCATGCATCGAACCTGGACTGGTGATCTATTTCACATATTGTAAAATACATGTTTCAATGATATTCTCTCAAATCATCCCACCCTCACCTTCTCCCAGAGTCCAAAAGTCTGTTCTTTACATCTGTATCTCTTTTGCTGTCTTGCATATAGGGTCATTGTTACCATCTTTTATAAATTTCACATATATGCATTAGTATACTGTATTGGTGTTTTTCTTTCTGACTTACTTCACTCTGTATAATAGACTCCAGTTTCATCCACCTCATTAGAACTGATTCAAATACATTCTTTTTAATAGCCGAGTAATATTCCATTGTGTATATGCACCACAATTTCCTTATCCATTCATCTGCTGATTGACATCTAGATTGCTTCCATGTCCTAGCTACTGTAAACAGCACTGCGATGAACATTGGGGTACATGTGTCTCTTTCAATTCTGGTTTCCTTGGTGTGATGCCCAGCAGTGGGATTGCTGGGTCATATGGGAGTTCTATTTCCATTTTTAAGGAATCGCCATACTGTGTTCTCCATAGTGGCTGTACTAGTTGATAGATTTATATTTATAAAGAAAAAAAGTGGAAGAAAAAGAGAAATGTGATAGACATTTGAATTGTTCAGCAGTTTGTGTGGATATTGATATATTAATACATATATATATATCTGTTTAAAAATGAAACATCACAAATACATCATTCAATATTTTCCAACTTCATGTTGCAGTTTGACTTTTCAAATACTGTTTGATCTATAAATATTATTCTTGCACATAAAAAGAGAATTGTGACTCACAGTTTCACTAATGCCCATATTTTAGGGGTTTGGCTAAATGAGGAAACATACATGATATATCGTGATTTTCTTGTTTGCTTTTCAGAATTGTATCTATTTTTCCAAATTACCTATTCCAAGTCCCTCCCAGTTGCACTGAAAAGACACAAGATTAACTTCAGTTCATTTCAGTTTAGTCGCTCAGTCGTGTCCGACTCTTTGTGACCCCATGAATCACAGCACGCCAGGCCTCGTTGTCCATCACCAACTCCCGGAGTTCACTCAAACTCATGTCCATTGTGTCGGTGATGCCATCCAGCCATCTCATTCTCTGTCATCCCCTTCTCCTTCTGCATCCAATCCCTCCCAGCATCAGGGTCTTTTCCAATGAATCAACTCTTCGCATGAGGTGGCCAAAGTATTGGAAATTCGGCTTTAGCACCAGTCCTTCCAATGAACACCCAGGACTGATCTCCTTTAGGATGGACTGGTTGGATCTCCTTGTAGTCCAAGGGACTCTCAAGAATCTTCTCCAAAACCACAGTTCAATGCATCAATTCTTCTGTGCTCAGATTTCTTCATAGTCCAACTCTCACATCCATACATGACCACTGGAAAAACATAGCCTTGACTAGATGGACTTTTGTTGGCAAAGTAATGTCTCTGCTTTTTAATATGCTATCTAGATTGGTTATAACTTTCCTTCCAAGGAGCAAGTGTCTTTTATTTTCATGGCTGCAATCAGCATCTGCAGTGATTTTGGAGCCCCAAAAAATAAAGTCTGACACGGTTTCCACTGTTTCTCCATCTATTTCCCATGAAGTGATGGGACCGGATGCCATGATCTTAGTTTTCTGAATGTTGAGCTTTAAGCCAACTTTTTTACTCTCCTCTTTCACTTTCATCAAGAGGCTTTTTAGTTCCTCTTTATTTTCTGCCTTAAGGGTGGTGTCATCTGCATATCTGAGGTTATTGATATTTCTCCCAGGGGCTTCCCTGGTGACTCAGAGGTTAAAGCGTCTGCCTCCAATACGGGAGACCTGGGTTCGATCCCTGGGTCGGGAAGATCCCCTGGAGAAGGAAATGGTAACCCACTCCAGTATTCTTGCCTGGAGAATCCCATGGACGGAGAAGCCTGATAGGCTACAGTCCACGGGGTCGCAAAGAGTCGGACACGACTGAGCGACTGAACGGAACGGAACGGAATCTTGATTCCAGCTTGTGCTTCTTCCAGCCCTGCATTCCTCATGATGTAGTCTGCATAGAAATTAAATATACAGCCTTGATGTACTCCTTTTCCTATTTGGAACCAGTCTATTGTTCCATGCCCAGTTCTAACTGTTGCTTCCTGACCTTTATATAAGTTTCTGAAGAGGCAGGTCAGGTGGTCTGGTATTCCTATCTCTTTCAGAATTTTCCACAGTTTATTGTGATCCACACAGTCAAAAGCTTTGGCATAGTCAATAAAGCAGAAATAGATGTTTTTCTGGAACTCTCTTGCTTTATCAATGACCCAACGGATGTTGGCAATTTGATCTGATTCCTCTGCCTTTTTAAAACCAGCTTACTACATATTAAATTAATCACTTAATGTCATATTAAAAATAATTGTTCAACTATTTTACAACAAAGTCTACTCTTAAATTGAGTATAAATTCTAATTTATTAAAAGCTACTAAACAGCAAATTATAGTGTCTATTATTTTAATATTTCTAGGAAAGACATTCTATAAGTTCTAAGTAAACAAAATTTATAGCAATAAATGGGGATGACTTTGCAATTAATCTCTCTGATTAACCAATCAATGAATCATCAGATATCTTCAAAACTATACTTGTGTCTTTTAAGACACAAGTTTCTAAATCCTTAAACAAATTCATGAAGAGACAGAATAAATTTATAAAAATTTATTAAATATACAGTGCTGATAAGTGTTCAATGTATATAATTTATGTTGGAGTTCCTAAGATGTTGGGAAAATCTGGACAGACATAATATAGGAAGATGGGGAAACTTAATTAGAACTTAAAGAGACAGTAAGCATTAAATAGGTGAGATGTGAAGATGAACAGAATAATGAATTGTGAGACAATGGAGAAAACTGAGCTGAATTCTTCAATTTTAAAAGTGAACTTATTTGCATACCTTAAATTATTTTGTGTGGTGTTTCTTACATCACTCAAAAGTTAGGAAAGAAACTTGTCTAGCTGTTACTACTTTAAATTGATTTCAGTAAATACAAGATGTATTAAAGAAATTGTCTGATGTCCTGAAGCAAAAGCAATATCAACTATTTGAAGCATCAGTGCTTTTAATCACTTGTAAACTTCCTGCAGAATGAAAGAGAGCTTAATCCCATAAATTCAAATTTTCCTTAAATCCCATACATGCATGTGGGAAAATCCACATATAAATGTAAGTGAGGGAAGTATTGCTCAGTGATATCTTATAAGGACCTCTGAGATAATAATGTACTGAGGCTGCCAACAGAATAAATTTGGTATGTATACCATGTTTGGGAAAATTAAAATCACTTACATTTGGAAGAAATTTATACCAAGTGATGCCCATCTTTAGGTATAACCTTAAAGTTTTATATTTAAATAGATACTATTTACCTTATTGAATTTAAGGACTTTAAGAATTTTTATCTGACTCCATTTCTCAGCATTGCTATCTTGCTTATAAAGAAGATTCTTTGATTTGAGAAATAATTTAACATTAATTTGCAATACATTTTTTGAAAACTATAATAGAATTAAGAGAAGACTTCCAGGGAGACACCATGAAATATTTCTTTTTCTAAAAACAGTACTAGATTCAGGAATAAATTCAGTTGTATTCCTTAAACTGAGGTATCTATACCAACCTTTTTAAAAGAGAATTATAGAAACTAAACACACTAGTGTGTGTGTGTGGGGTGTCTTTCTATATGTGAGTGTAGTTGAAAAGTGTTTTAAAAAACAATTTGCTTAAATGATTTTTAAAAATGTAACACTTTCCTATTATTACTAAAAACAAGAAGTACATGAAGGAAAGGAAATCTTCAAAAATAAAAATCTAAAGGTCAGTTTTCTGTCACTAAAGAAAAAAATTTAATCAAGTCAAATTTGATTTTAAAATTTAATTCCATTTTAATCATTCTGCTCATATACCACTATTTCAGAAACTAACGGAAAATAATGGAATGGACTATGGACTTTTATGGCAATACAAATTCTTAGTATAAAATAGATTTCTCACGTACCACAGTTTTGCAAGCATGGTAAGTTTTCTAGTGTATATAACTACAGGAAATTTGCTACAGATTTATCACTTGGAAGAAAAATTTATGATGATATGCTTTCAAGAAATGACTATATTCAAAACAAGAATTGAGAAATAGATTTTCATCAGGTGATGCACACCAAAAACTATAGAAAGAGTGTTAAACAGTTAAGAAGATGAGAAAAAAATTACAATCTCTTGTGAGTCACAGTATCAGGTAAGTTAATCAGACTGAATTGTAAGGAATTAGGAGGTAGAATCCAAAGAGGTGTGGAATTGAAAAAGAAATCGAGGGGGCAAAACTTTTCTGTAAAAGAAACAGAGGCATCAGGAAATCAAAATCCTTGCCTGTTCTACTTCATGTACAATTTCACATCACTGTACTTTCCTTAAACAATCCTGAAGCTTATTCAAATAGCCAATACAACTTTTTCCTTAAGTGTAATCAATTGATTCACCACTCAACTCTGTTGCATAGTAGGCATGTAGATACAGCATTACCTAAATGGCAACCCACTCCACTGTTCTTGCCTGGAGAATCCCAGGGATGGGGGAGCCTGGTGGACTTCCATCTGTGGGGTTGCACAGAGTCGGACACGACTGAAGCGACTTAGCAGCAGCAGCAGCAGCAAACTATTACAAAGGCATGTGTAGTTTTATTTGATCATGAAAATGAAGTTGCTTTAGAAAATATACAGTTACAAGAGAAAAAATAAGTTGGTGAACCTATGAAATAGAGAAAGCCATTATTGGACTTACTCATTTTTAGAGAGAAATGATTGAATTAAAAAAAAAAGGAAATGAACACCAAAGAGTGTCTATCCTGCCTAGAATGTGAGGCTTCCTTAGGTTTTACAGTCTTAAATTTAGTTTATATTCTTTGAAACTTTATTAATGTGTTATACAATATATATCATTAACATTTTAGTTATTTGTTACATTTGAAAAATTAAACATCCATTCTGTAACAAAGCTAGATAATTAAATGGAACACTAATGCATAACAAGTGAGAAGGTAGGCACATTTATAAAACTTTTTCCATTTTTAAAACAAATAAACTAAGTATATTTATTACCTTTTTATAAATGAAGAAATCAGGGGTCATAGAAGTTAAATGGTTTAGCTTGAGGTCACAAATAACCTTACGCATGAACCTCTAAGATTTGTGTTCTTCACAGTATTTTAAACCTCTTCTTATGCTTTATAATATACTTCCGATTCTATGGCAGAGTGGTGAAGTAATAAATACTTTACCCATGAAACTATGTATTATCCTATCATCATTCAAAATACAAGCTCGTACATTTAATTCTGTTATAGGACCTGCCCAGGATATATATTCGGAAATTGATAATTCAGGCTTTCAAAGAGAGTTTTACACTATGTTTTTAATGATTTAGTAATTTACAATAAATCATTTCACTCTAATCCAACTTGACCAATTTGGTGGGATTATCTTTTAGGCCCCTAGAGAAAATTTTCTATAATAAAATGTGCTGTGCTTCATCGCTCAGTTGTGTACAACTCTTTGCTACCCCATGGACTGTAGCCCACCAGTTTCCTCTGTCCATGGGGATTCTCCAGGCAAGAATACTAGAGTAGATTGCCATGCCCTTCTCCAGGGGATCTTCCTAACCCAGGGATCGAACCCAGGTCTCCCTCATTGCAGGCAAATTCTTTACCGTCTGAGATACCAGGGAATTGTAAAATGGTTGTTCTGTGGCCATAAAGAACTGTTACAATTTCCCAAATATGTAAGACATAGTTCAGTCAGAAAGTAAAATTTGCTAGAATAAGCCAGGAAATAATGGCAGGCTTTTGTAAAAGAAGATATAATTTTTTTTTAGAAGTATGTAATCTATTTATTGTGCTTCCCAGGTGGCGCTAGTGATAAAGAACCTGACTGCCAATGCTGGAGACTTAAGAGACATAGGTTCTATTCCTGGATGGGGAAGATCCACTGGAGGAGGCCGTGGCAGCCCACTGCAGTATACTTTCCTGGAGAATCCCATGGACAGAGGAGCCTGGCAGGCTACAGTCCATAGGATCAAAGAGTCAGACATGACTGAAGAGAATTAGCAAGCATACACAATCTTTATTCCATTAAAAAATGCTGCTTGCCTTGGTCATGAACAGTTATCCTAGAATTTTCTGATTTCAATATTAGTTTATTCAAGTAGTCAAGGTTTTGTGACAATGTAATCTTTCCTTAAACGAGTAGTTCTCAACCAGAAATGGTTTTGCTCCCACGGGGCATTTGACAAGGGATATTGCCAAGTGTTCCCTGAGGGGCAAAATTATCCCCCACTGAGATAGCCCTAGTATCTCGCAGGTATAAGGAATATACCTGAGAGTATTTTGTCAGAATTACTATTTCTAGTACTTTCTACAACAGGGAAAGGAAGACTATTAGCTATATCAATAGTTTTATACAAATGACTGTAATTTAAGTCAGACAAATAAATGTATATATATATATTTTGTTATTGAAAATGAAAAGAAATATTCCCGGGCTATATTACAAGGGGTTAACAAAGGTAGATTATTGTTATGTGAGTCTGTGATACTTTCAGTGTCTAGAATACACTGCAGAAGAAAGCAGAAACTTTTTTAAAAATTATTTTATTTTAATTGGAGGCTAATTACTTTACAATATTGTGGTGGTTTTTGCCATACATTGACATGAATCAGCCATGGGTGTACATGTGTCCCCCCCACCATTCTGAACCACTCCTCCCATGTCCCTCCCCATCCCATCCCTCTGGGTTGTCTGTTCTTTACTCTTTTGCTGTCTTGCATACAGGGTTGTCTTTACCATCTTTCTAAATTCCATATATATGCATTAATATACTGTATTGGTATTTTTCTTTCTGACTTACTTCACTTTGTATAATAGGCTCCAGTTTCATCCACCTCATTAGAACTGACTCAAATGTGTTCTTTTTTTATAGCTGAGTAATATTCCATTGTATATATGTACCACAACTTTCTTATCCATTCATCTGCCGATGGATATCTAGGTTGCTTCCATGTCCTAGCTATTGTAAGCAGTGCTGCAAAGAACATTGGGGTATGCGTGTCTTTTTCAATTCTGGTTTCCTTGGTGTGTATGCCCAGCAGTGGGATTGCTGGGTTGTATGGCAGTTCTAAGGGACTATAGAATTATCAGGTACTTTTCTGATAGCTTAGCTGGTAAACAATCAGCCTACAGTGCAGGAGACCCCAGTTTGATCCTGATTCGAGAAGATCCACTGGAGAAGGGATAGGCTACCCACTCCAGTATTCTTGGGCTTCCCTCTGGCTCAACTGGTAAAGAATTCACCTGCAATGTGGAAGACCTGGGTTCAATCCCTGGGTTGGGGAGATCCCCTGGAGAAAGGAAAGGCTATCCATTCCAGAGTTCTGGCCTGGAGAATTCCATGGACTATATAGTTCATGGGGTCACAAAGAGTTGGACACAACTAAGTGACTTTCAATTTCACTTTCTGGCAGTTATATTTCCAGTTTTTAAAGGAATCTCCTCACTGTTCTCCATGGTTGCTGTACTAGTTTGCATTCCCACTAACAGTGTAAGGGGGTTCACTTTTCTCTACACCCTCTTCAGCATTTATTGCTTGTAGACTTTTGGATGGCAGCAATTCAGACCAGCACGAGATGGTACCTCATTATGGCTTTGATTTGCATTTATCTGATAATGAGGGATGTTGAGCATCTTTTCATGAGTTTTTTAAGATATTAACTCTTTTACTACTTCCATTAAACAAGGGGTCATATGTGCCTTGTCTTGGCTTTAATGAAAATGACAAGTAGAAGGAGAAAAATAGAATTGGAATGCCCAGTTCTCTAGCATGAAGAATATTTCTTCACCAAAGACATAAAGGATAAAATTGATTTTCAACAACTATAAATGGTGTTTTTCTGAAGTTCATAAAGTACTGATTTTTCACAATTTATCACATGTCCAAAAATCACGATTTTAGGAACTTTTGTAGTCTCCTTTGGGAAAGTGTAATTTGGTTTGTGGGAAGCTTTCATTTATTATTATTATTTCCTGAAAATAAATATGTCAAATTTTTGGAAATCCCTTTCCCTCTCAGTCTTTTGAGTTAAAAATCTTATGAATTATTAAATACAAACAGATAAATCTGATTCTACCTTTTAAAATGCGTGACATTCTTGCTTTTTACCCTTAAACATAAAGACCAGCTATTTACAACCCTGCTTTTTTATAATTTTTTAAAATTTCTGGTGATTGGGGAAAATGCTTCTTACTTGTAGACTCTTATACATGTAGAAAGATAATATCTATAATCTTTACAACCTCTCACTTCAAAGACCTTACAAATATGCAAATCTCATTTATTTTTCAGTTGTCTCTGCTATTTGTAAAAATACCCTCTAGGCACAAGTAAAATCAGCTAGCAGTAGTTCAAAATTGTTTAAAATAAGCAGCAGCAGAAAAAAAATTAAACCCTAACAAACCAAATAATATAGCATAAAATAACAATTATAACCTTCCCAGCCCAGGAAAATAGGCTGTTAAAATGACAACAGTAACAAAACTTGCTTAGTTGGACAAACAGCACTTTAAGAGATCATGTGACATCCAAACAGCATGGAACAGAACATATATTTTAAGAACATATTTCTTTAATACTTTCTTTTGAGAGTTATTGCTGATGCTTTGGCCATTGGAAATAACCTCCTTATTCAACATTTAACTTCAAGTATTCTGAATCCCCTAAGAAATTCACATACATCTGTCTGTGCCTGAAAGAAAGTATAAATCTGAAGCCATCTGGCACTGTGTATATTTGACACCCTGCCGTATCCTTAGGCATCATCTTGTCCCCCCGCTTTTTTTTTCTCGCATAAACTGCTTGTATAAACTAGCATAACATCCTTATTCATACACTACCATCAGATTGAATCTTTTTTTATAATCCAGACAATAGATACAATTTAAAGAGCAATTCATAGGTCTCAGTCTCTAGAATGCCTCACAGTATAGCACAGACGCTAAACAGAACCTTGCTTTCTTTCCCTTTGTTGCTATATAACACAAAACTCATATATCTATGAGGACTTAGCACTCTTTGGTTCAAATCTACAGTTTGAAAACAACTCATTGGCATCTTCAATGTTTTTCTTTTTGCTAGCCTGTATCGAAAATGCAGAGAAGTGGTGCTGGGCAGGGAAAGTGGGAGATACACAAAGACTAGACCAGGAAATGGACAGAAAGGAGGAACCCAGCCGCAATCTGGTGTTGTAATAATGCCTGACTGGCCGTGCATAACCTTCAGCACGCGGCCATTGCTGCAAGCCAGTAACCCGTACCCCGTTACCAGGCAACAGTTACGTACGCCCATTAACTGTCCTCGCTCAGCCATTGGTTGGTGCCAGAGTGGGTCTCTCCCCCAAGCAAGCACCTGTTACTGAGTGACCATTAGTGGGCCATTAGGCAAAAAGTTGGTCGAGTGGTGGTTGTTGTCCGGCGGAGAGGTAAGAGGTGGATCCTGGCCACCTTCCTTTCAGTCTCCAATTCACCTGGCCTCAGGCCAGCAGTGAGCTTGGGGGACCCTGGGAACAGGCTGGGGCTTGTGTCCTACAGGGTCCAGAGCCCTTGCCATGATCTGGCCCAGGCCCTGAGGTGGAAGTGACCCTCCCCCCACCATTCCTGCCTCTGTGACCTAAGGGCGGCAGCAGTATTCTGCCTGGGATGCATTCTCTGGGGCCTAGTGCCCGCCATTTTGGTGCCCTGAGGAGCCTGAGGACCAGTTGGGTCCTGGCACCTGGGTCCCTCAGTGAAGACAGTTGGGCAGGGTCTTGGGACTTGGCCTGAGGGAACTGCCTTCTGAGATCTGCCTCCTCTTCAACTAGAACCTGGACCGCAGAGGGTGACAGATGTGCCTTGAGACCTTTCCCTTTCTTGTCAGAACAGAGAACATTTGTCTGACAGAGATTTACAGGAACATCAGTATCTTACCTCAAGAACAAAGGCTCTGACACCAAAAAGCTTGCAGCAACCAACTATGCCTCTCCCTCACCTTTCCAAGAAAAGGGCTTTGTTGAAAGCTTTTGGGGAGTTGTGTGGTTTTAAGACATGAGCCACTCATCTTGCATGGCCCTGCAATAAACCTTTCTCTGTTCCAAATTGATATTTTGGTGTAGTGTGGCCTCATTATGAGGCAGGCACACAGACTTAACAGTGGTAGAGGTCACCCTGTTGTGCTGAGAGGTGATCATGTTAAACGAGGGAACTGAGATGAGGTGAGAACAGAATGAGAGTGCTACCATCTTTCATCAGAGCTCTTGATTGCTTTCAGAGTTGAAATAGCCAAGTCCTTTATTGTTTTCTTCCTCTAGAAAGCAAATGAAGGTTTTGACAGGATCACAGTCAAAGAATACTCAGAAAGCAGGTAACAAAATGCAGTGCTCTGTATGGTAGCCTTGCTGGGCTTCTTTTCATGGATATTTTATTCAACTAATTTGAAATTATCATCAATATAAGTGTCTCTGCCAGCTAACAGGTACCCTGGTGCATCTGAAATAATGCCGCTAGGAAGAGCAGGTGTCTCTACCTGTATTATGAGTCTGTTTGCTGGTGTGATTGGAAGCAGTCCTGCACAGTTGTTTCTGGGAATGGCTGATCCATTCCTTATTAATTACTTAGTCCTCCTAACTGCCTCACTGGTTATCCTCATTTTCTGAAGTACTCTGGAGAGGCAAATGAATAGCCTGACATACTTTACAATGAGAAAAAATGCATCTTGGGCAACCATGATGTGGCTAAGGCCAATCTCTTTCTATAAATAGAGTGCTTAGTATAGAAACAATTTTTTGTATGTTTTAGTGTTCATAATTACTTAGAAATGAGTGATACACACATTCATGTGGATGCATGCTCTCACATGCATGCATACACATATATATTGTGTTGCCATTTCCTTCTCCAATGAATGAAAGTGAAAAGTGAAAGTGAAGTTGTTCAGTCATGTCCGACTCATAGCAACCCCATGGACAGCAGCCTACCAGGCTCCTCCATCCATGGGATTTTCCAGGCAAGAGTACTGGAGTGGGTTGCCATTGCTTTCTCCAACTATGGAAACTACATGGTACAAAAAGATAATTATATATTTAAAATATGCGGGGGCTTTTGGCATTAATTGTTTTTGTATTGGTGATGAGAGTGGACTCTGAATTCCCTATCAACGCTGTAATGTAACTTGTCTTTGGTTAGAAGGGATAAATTTTCCCTATGGTGCTGACTGACACAATGATGTTTTTATTGCTGTGTTGACTGTTTCAATAATCTAATTTCTAGGTTGGCAAATATTATCACAGGTGTACTAATGTTACATGGAGCACTTGTAGAAGTATTGGAATAGCTAAACTATTAAATCTTTTTTGGTTTATTGGGGGAACTGGTTCTTTACCTTAGGTTTTCTAAGCATTGATACTTTTTGAGTTACTTTTTATACCCTTTGCGCTGGTTGTGAAATGATAACTAGACCTGACTTTGAGATTTCAGAAATGGTGCTCAATTCAGTTCAATTTTTTTTCCAATTCCAAAGAAAGGCATTGCCAAAGAATGCTCAAACTACCACACAATTGCACTCATCTCACACACTAGTAAAGTAATGCTCAAGATTCTCCAAGCCAGGCTTCAACATTATGTAAACCATGAAATTCCAGATGTTCAAGCTGGATATAGAAAAGCCAAAGAAACCAGAGATCAAATCGCCAACATCTATTGGATCATCGAAAAAACAAGAAAGTTCCAGAAAAACATCTACTTCTTCTTTGTTGACTATGCCAAAGCCTTTGACTCTGTGGATCACAACAAACTGTGGAAAATTCGAGATGGGAATACCAGACCACCTGACCTGCCCCTTGAGAAATCTGTATGCCGGTCAGGAAGCAATAGTTAGAACTGGACATGGAGCAACAGACTGGTTCCAAATCGGGAAAGGAGTGTGTCATGGCTGTATATTGTCATCCTGCTTATTTACATGCAGAGTACATCATGGGAAAAACTGTGCTGGATGAAGCACAAGCTGGAATCAAGATTGCCAGGAAAAATATCAGTAACATCAAAAATGGTACTAAACATTATTAATTTTATCCCTATGCATTGTTTTTGTCTATGTCTACATCATAGCTTCTACTGTGTTTCCTGAATATTTCTATACTATGTACTTTTCCGTAACCCATGATATTTTTCAAATATCTAACAAACTAAATGAGATACTGGGGGGAAAATGAGCTCTAAAATTTTTGCACTTCTCAGAAATTTCTGACCTTGAGCATGGATACCTGATGTCAGTTGAGCAGTCATTAATCACCTTTTAGAGGACAGTTTTCATTCCTCCTGTTATGCTCTGTGATTTGTGGGACTGAACCAAGATTTCAGTCCTGACTTCTGTTCTAGTTGTAAACATAATTATATAGTACTAGGGGTTCATATAACCTCTTTCTCCTAAGTAACACAAAAGATTTTCCTATCCCTCACCTCTGTTATTACCTATGAGCAATCACAACTGTCCATATTTTTCCATATCACAAAGGGAGAAATGGAGAGAAAATGATGAAAGGATTTCTTTGTCATCATAGTGACAGTCTACGTTTGAGCCTTGTTCAATCCCTGGGTGGGGAAGATCCCCTGGAGAAGGAATTGGCAACCTACTCCAGTACTCTTGGCTGGAGAATTCCATGGACAGAGAAGCCTGGCAGGCTACAGTTCATGGGATCACAAAGAATTGGACACGACTGAGCAACTAACTTTCACTTTTTTTTTTTTTTTTACTGAATCTCATACTCTTCCTTCTATTAAGCAACTCCTCAATAAGAGAGTAGATAAAGGGGGATAAGAGTGGGAGGAGAGTGGATTCAACACGATAGATTGGAAGATATTCTGATAGATCTCCTTGACTGCCATCTGTAGAAATCCCTCCTGATTTGGAATGATCCTTGTCTAAAGTTGTTGTAGGAAGAAGAACCCCCTTCTAGGACCCAAGAGTGGGCTCTAGTCTAACACTTGGAAATAAATTTGTCTGAGGAGACACATGCTGACAAAGCAAGATCATTTATTGGGAAGGGGCGCCAGAGAGGAGAGCAGCAGGAATAAGGGAATTGAGGAGGACTGCTTTGCCACGGCTTGCAGTCTCAGGTATTATGGTAATAAAGTTAGTTTCTGTGTTATCTCTTGCCATTTATGTCAGGTCTCACTGTTGCTGTTTGTGAAATGGCAGGATTAGGCATATGCATTATTAAAACTCTAGATTCTTAAAAATTAAAGATTACTGTAGGGAATAGGAATTTATGTCTTGATCATAAGGTGAACTATCAATCAGAAGCCTAGAGAGATGACTTTTATTTATATGGGCTAATTTTTAACCATAGATTGGGATTTCATTGCTCATTTCATTTCAAGTTCTGATTCTAACCAGAACTTCCCCTGATATTTATTGCCAAGAGTGACAACTCCATTACAAAAAAGCATAAATTTCTTGATATATATTTGTTTTGCTTTGTTTTGCAAACTAAACTCCTTTATAAATATGTTTTCCCTATGTTTACTGCCTGAGGAGCCATCTGGCAAGGTGTAAACAGACTCACAATGCACATTGACAGAAGTTTGGTATGTCAGCAGAAAATTAATAGTTGTTTTGCTTTTGTTGCTAATACAATTGATCATATGAAGCTATGTAATTTTTTGTTTATCTCCTAGTTTTTCCACATTATTAACACCTTGGTTTTCCTTTCTTTTAATTATAAAAATTAATGAAATCTATAATAACACTTTGTGTGAAATACTGCTTAATACAGCAAGGATGTATCAGGGCATTATTATCTTTCCCTTGTGTCTGTACCATGAAAATAACTTTTAGTACATTTTTATTTTTTGATCACAGAATTCTACACATAAAGAGCACAATACACATGAGAAGTACTAAAATCAGGAATAGATGATATCAGTGAACCCCTAGCACTTACAAAATATTGTTCAAATTGTCCTTTAGTACTCATTGGACATTACTGTTTGAGAGAAGAAATCAATCAGGTCTAGAGTGTAAATTATGCAGTGAACAAAACAGATGAAATCAATAGTAGAAAAAACATTCACATATTTTTATTAGTAGATACTCGTAGCATGCTGAGAACTTCTACTACCTCTCCTCTTTTAAGGTTATTCTTTGGCTCTACCATTTTAGGAAAGTTTGACAATGGCAGGACAACATTATAATTGAAATAATTTCTTCTCGACCCTTAACAAATTGGCAGAGTAGTCATTTTTTCCCAGTGGTTAATGATATTATTTGGTAGAGCCTTATCTGAAGATACTGATTTTTAGCTCTGATTGTGTATATGACTTCAAACATTATTCATTTTCTCAACCTCCCAAAAGTGATAAAAATTTCCTTCTAAAACTCTCTGATTAAAGATGATTATGTAACAACACTTTTAGTCCTCTATTTTATAAATCCTACTGCCAAAAAATAGGAGATAAACTCTCTTCAGTGAAACAAGAAAGTAGCTATAGCTATCAAACAAACTATAGAAGCCCACTGCAAATATGGTAATGTTTGAAGTAAGGCTGGGAAGAACACAAAGAGTCACCAGAGCTCTGGTGAACTTTTAAGTTTCTCCAAGAGCCAGTGGAGCAAGAGATCCAGGCCATGACCTGGCAATGGACAGTGTGGTGAAACTAATGAACGTAATGCTGAAGGAGACCCCTGGAGTCAATGAGGGAGGAAAGCAGAGTGAAGATCAGTCCCTGCTAGAGCTGTGACTTAAAAAACACAGAGACTTTTTTTTTTGCATTTTTATTGAAGTATAGTTGATTTACAAATGTTGTGTTTCTGCTGTACAGCAAAGTGAATCAGTTATACATATACATATGAGTGAAAGTTGCTCAGTCGTGTCCAACTCTTTGTGACCCCATGGACTATACAGTCCATAGAATTCTCAAGACCAGAATACTGGAGTGGGTAGTGCTTCCCTTCTCCAAGTGTATGTTCCCAAGGATTGTTCCCAACCCAGGGATCAAACCCAGACTGCATTGCAGGTGGATTCTTTACCAGCTGAGCCGCCAGGGAAGCCCAAGAATACTGGAGTGAAGATGCCCACTGAAGACCACTCCAGTGAAGAAGCTTATCCCTTCTTCAGTGTATCTTCCTGACCCAGGAATTGAACCGGGGTCTCCTGCAATTGCAGGTGGATTCTTTACCAACTGATCTAACAGGGAAGCCCTATATACATATCTTTTTTAAGGTACTTTCCCCATAAAGGTCATTTCAGAGTATTGAGTGGAGTTCCCTGTGCTATAAATAGGTCCTTATTAGTTATCAATTTTATGCATAATAGTGTGTATATATTGAGCCCAATCTCCCAATTATCCCTCCATTCCCCTTACTGTTACCGTAACAGTAAGTTTGTTTTCTACATGTGTAATTCTATTTCTGTTTTGTAGATAAGTTCATTTATACCTTTTTTAGATTCCACATATAAGTGATATCATGTATTTGTTTTTTTCCTGTCTGAAGGCACTCAGTATGAATCTATGCTCAGGAACATTTTGAATGAGGAAAACCTAAAGAGATACAATCCCAGGTAAAAGGAAATAACAGATTTAATAAGACACTAATCCTGATAGTGTCTAACTTGAATCAAAGCTCCAAGTTTCCTCTAGTTCATTCTCAGACTCCCCCACTTGTCTTCAGTAAATAATCATCTCAGCTCAATGACAGGCCATATAATGAATTTAGCCTTTTTAAGCTGTATTCAGCAAAGGACAGTTTGAAACAAAGACTGAAGAACATATATCACAAGAGGCTTTACAAAAGCCAGTAAGTGAAGAATTTTAAAACAGGGTTCTATTTCTCAAAGAATTCGTAGTTGACATAATCTCTCTTAAAAAAAAAAAGACAAATAGGTGAAAAGGTTTAAAAAGAGGCTATAAGGAGACACTGACAAGTAAGGATAAGTACATATAATAAATAAATAAAGACCAATGAAAACTGAGCAACAAAGGGCATACAGCAAGAACAGAATATTCATCAGGAAAATAGACAATACATCTGAACATTCAAATTCCTTTCTGTTATGTTTGTAATGAAGCAGTCTGCTTGGAATAAGTGATTTCAGTGGATTGGGGGGATGTATGGATAGTATGTTTCCATAAAATGCACAATTCCTGAAGTACTACATTTAAAGCTAAGATATATAAAGTCATAAAAAAGTAAATTTTCCATTCAAAAAACATTCTAAAATTTATAGGGAATTTTCCATGTGTATTAGAAAGAATTATCTGCTCAGATTAATTGCATTATTAAACTCACAGTGCAATAGCAGTAACCAAAGGATAAGCTTTTTTTTTTTTGAAGTAAACGTCCAAGCCTCAATTCCTGCATGATGGCACAAAAAGGACCAAGTGACACCTGTGCATGCAATGAATTGCATAACAGAAAAGGAACCCTGAATTTAGTGAACATGAAACTTTAATAATGGACAATAAGCTTGTCTTGTGTTTACTTCAGAGGAAGGCACCATATCTTCCAGGACTGCCAGCAACATTGTTCGCTATACAGACACCTGTGAAAAAATAGTCTGGAAGAAACACTAGTCAGTCTTTTGCTCATAAAATCTGCAGAAAACCAAGGCCCATAGAGAAATGATCCCAACAATTATCTACCCCTTGTTTCTATGTCTCTCGACTTGTGAAATTTCCCATGAGTACATCACACTGCAAACTACTCTAATTATTCTGACTGATGAAGTGGAACCATATTTGTTCAATTTGTCATCTAGAGTTTGGGACAAGTGGGACCTCTATCAGTCAAGGAGTGCAATATGACAATGCTTCCAATGTAATTTATTGGCTCTCTGGTAAGACTTAGGGTTCAGTTTAAATAATTATGCATAGACTTTGCTGTTGAGGAAACCACTTGAGGGTATCCATGTTACCAGCCAGGTTGTGTTAATCTGTGCTGTGGAATGACTGACCAACAGTTATAGAAACTTGGGATGGAGAAGGTATTCAGGTGTTTTTCATGAGAGTTGCAAATACAGAGGCTATCCTCTGCTGTTTGTGATACATTTCTCAGGAAGTCTAAGAGTTATGGCAATCAAATTTTTGTCAGAACTATTTGTCAGGGAATGGCAGACCTAATTCCAGGTGGTTCAGTGGTAAACAAATCTACTTGCCAGTGCAGGAGACACAGGAGACATGGGTTCGAACCCTTGGTTAGGAAGATCCCCTGGAGGAGAAAATGGCACCCCACTCCAGTATTCTTGCCTGGAGAATCCTGTGGACAGAGGATCCTTGGGGGGCTATAGTCCATAGTGTCACAAATAGTTGAACATGAGTCAGTCAGACTGACCCAAGAGTCAGTTTAATTTAAGGTGTTTGCGATAGTTTGGGAGAGCAATGTCAGGTATAGCTTGAGTGAATAGCTGCAGAATTCAATTCTGAAAGATGAAAATTATTAATGTTCTTTCCTCAATTCCCAGGTCCCAGGGTCACTGTTGCCCCTCCACTGCCACAAAATAAGTGTGTCCCATTTCCCAGTCTAGTGGACATAGTTTCACCTTTCTTGCAAGCATCCCCTACTTCTATTGGCTGGGAGGATCAGGTGCAAGAGGGACAAAGACACTTTTCTAAAGCTTACAGAAATCACTATTTTCTTACTTTAACCTACACGAAGCACTGTAGTGAGGCCTCAACAAGAAGTGTTCTTGGACAAGTGGTTGTTATCCTATGGTCAAGCACCATGTCAGTCCAAATAGAAAATCCAGGTGACTGAACCAGAATTAAGCTTGAATCCTCTAAGCCCATTTTAAAAGAGTGTAGCAATATGTTGGCCTAAAGTTGCTGGATTCTGGTGAGAGCTCTTCTCCTGACTTACAGATGGCTGCTCTCCTGCTCTGTGTTCAAATAGCCTGTCCTTGGTATACACTCTGAGAGAGAGAGAGATAGGGAGAGGAATCTCTTTCTCTGCTTAGAAACCCACCAAATCTAATGGCTTAGGACCTTACCCGTGTGACATTGCTGCTGCTGCTGCTGCTGCTGCTAAGTCACTTCAGTCGTGTCCGACTCTGTGTGACCCATGTGACATTACTTAATCTTTATTAGGTCCTAAAAGCTACATCTTCAAAAACAGTCACACTGAGAGTGAGGGTTTCAACATATGAATTTGAGGAGGGGAGGACAACGTAAGCCATACTATGGAATACATTTTTATTAAATAGTCTTAGCTTTGCTGTGTTAGCAAATATGTCCTGAAACCTCAGTGAACTAGCACAGTAAAACTTTCTCTATCGGACACAGAGATCTAGACTTCTTCAATCCTGTGATTCATCCATTTCAAATGTGATTTTCAGGGACACTTCAGCAAGGAAAAGACAGTGTGGAACTGGAAAACCAAATATTGAATAATTCCTTTATAACCATAAAATTATAAAACTGGAGGGGGAAATAGAATCAAGTCCAATCTTTTTATCTATGTTTTATAGGTGAGTAAAAGGAGCATTGAGAAGGCAATGGCAAGCCACTCCAGTACTCTTGCCTGGAAAATCCCATGGACGGAAGAGCCTGGTAGGCTGTAGTCCACGGGGTCGCTAGGAGTCAGACATCACTTTCACTTTCACACACTGGAGAAGAAAATGGCAACCCACTCCAGTGTTCTTGCCTGGAGAATCCCAGGGACGGGGGAGCCTGGTGGGCTGCCGTCTATGGGGTCACACAGAGTCGGACACGACTGAAGTGACTTAGCTGCAGCAGCAGCAGCAAAAGGAGCATAAAGAGGATAGATGAGTCAGGCACAACAAGATGGTGACTGGCTAGAAGTTGAATCCAGATGTCCTAGCTTAGTATGATTTAACCAGTCTCATCTGGTTAAGATATTCAGTTCAGTTCAGTTCAGTTCAGTCGCTCAGTCGTGTCCGACTCTCCGCGACCCCATGAATCACAGCACGCCAGGCCTCCCTGTCCATCACCAACTCCAGGTCCTGGAAATAAGAATAACAAAGTAAATATGCTTTTAAGTCTAATTCTAGTCTAAAAATATTATAGAAAAATTTACATTCAAGAAATTTAACTAATTTACAAATTTGTTTCTGATGTAGGTCTTGGTAATGATTTTTTGAGTCTGACACCAAAGGTAAAAAAAATAACAAAAGCAAAAAAACCACAAAAACGAAACAGAACTACATCAAACTAAAGGACTTCTGTACAGCAAAGGAAGCCATCGGAGGAAATGTTGCAAATCGTGAGTTAATATTCAAAATATGGAGGGCTTCCCAGGTGGCACGGTGAAAAGAATCCACTTGCCAATGCAGGAGATGTAGGTTCGATCCCTGGGTGGAGAAGATTCCCTGGAGAAGGAAATGGCAACCCACATAACCCATACTAACTTTTACAATTCAATAGCAAAAAAAAGAAAAACCTAATTAAAATTGGTGAGATCTGAAGAGATTTTTTTTTCAAAAAGACATACAGATGGCTAACAGGTACATGAAAAGATGCTCAACATTGTTAATCATCAGGGAAATGCAAGTCATAACTACAATATGATAGCACCTCATATTTGTCAGAAAGGCTGTTGTCAATAAGACAAGAAATAACAAGTTCTGGTGAAGATGTGGTAAAAAGGGAACCCTTGTTCACTGTTGGTAGGAATGTAAATTGGTGTAAGTACTATTGAAAACGATATGGAGGTTCTGTGAAAAATTAAAAATAGAGCAATAATATGATCCAGTAATTCTACTTTTGGGCATTTATCTGAAGAGAAGGAAAACACTAACTTGAAAATATGTATGGGCTCTCATATTCATTGCAGCATTATTTACAATATCCAAAATATGGAAACAGTGGATGAATAGGTAAAGAAATAAATTGTGATATATATATGTATATATATGTGGAACATTTCCTATATATGTAATATATATGTAATATTCAGTCATTAAAGATTTAAAGGAATAAAATCTTGCCATTTGAGACAAAATGGATGAACTTCAAGGGCATTTCATTAAGTGAAATTAATCAGACAGGGAAATAAATGCTGTATTATTTCTCTTATATGTGGAATCTGAAGGGAAAAATGCTCATAGATTCAGAGGAGAGATTAGCAGTTGCCCCAGAAACAGTGGAGTTGGAGGGGAGAAATAGGTGAACTTTTTCTTTTTCTTTTGGATTTAACTAAATTGAATTACATTTTAAAATTATTTGTCCCCAAATTTCCATAAATTTAACAATATGATTGGATCATACAAACAAAAACTTGTGTTGATATATTATTATCTGGAAAAAATTTTGTTGGGCTTATTTTTTCAATAGTTTTGTTTTCTGATTTCTAGTTGCAGAATATATTTAACCACAGCTTCTTTCTATCCTCTGTGTCTACAATATCCTTTGTAAGTAGAAACTTGACCTTGTTAGAGCTTTCTGAAAACTTATAATGTACCATAATAGCAAAAATTCATTTCTAAGACAAATTTTTCTAATAAATGGAACTCAAGGTAATTCAATTACTTATAAAATATATTCATTATTATTTCTAGTATGTATGGCATATTGGATTTCTTTTACATAGAAAGGGAAATGAAATCAAACCCACCATATATTATCTTCTCAATTCTGTATCTATTCAACTATTCTCAATTGAGTTCTCCTGTGTTGCCATTTTAATCATTAAATAATTCTAAGACTCAGGCATTAGACATAAATATCAAACCCATTTCAAAGACTTTTTGTTAATATAATATAAAATAATTTAGAATTTTATTCAGTTTATTCTTTTGACTAGCAAGAAAGGAAACTCTTGTCCTTGTGACTCACATATATTTTGAATATTTTATAAATTGAGTATGGATCATCTCTGTGCAGAGAGTTGAACCATTTCTTCAGCATGACCTTAGAGCAGAAAGACCAAATGGGCCTCAGTTCAATTTAACTTCAGTATTTCCAGAGTTTGTTAGCTATGTGACTGTTTTAGTCTACTAATGTTGCCATAACAAAATAACATAAACTTGGTGGCTTAAACAACAGAAATTTATTTCTTAGTGCTAGAGGCTGGAAATGCAAGATCAGTGTTTTGAGAAGGCTTAGTTTCACGTGACAGAGAAGGCAATGGCAACCCACTCCAGTACTCTTGCCTGGAAAGTCCCATGGATGGAGGAGCCTGGTAGGCTGCTGTCCATGGGGTCGCTAAGAGTCAGACACGACTGAGCAACTTCACTTTCACTTTTCACTTTCATGCATTGGAGAAGGAAATGGCAACCCACTCCAGTGTTCTTGCCTGGAGAATCCCAGGGTCGGGGGAGCCTGGTGGGCTGCCGTCTATGGGGTCGCACAAGAGTTGGACATGACTGAAGTGACTTAGCAGCAGCAGCAGCTGCTGTTTCTCCTGACGGCTTTCTTCTTGACTTGCTGATGGCCATCTCCTAGCTGTCTTCACAGGGCCTTTTATGCAGATGCACATCTCCAGTGTCTTCTCATAAGGATACTGGTCCTGTTAGGTTAGAACTCTACCCCACAACCTCATTAAAGGTTCATTATCTCCTCAAAGGCCCTTTCTCCATATATAGTCAAAACATGGGTTTAGAAGTGACAGAGTTCAGTTCATAACATTGACCCTAGGCAAATAATCTACCTATGAGCCTCCTTTTTCCTGTTGTGTACAATGGAGATATTAATAATTGCTATGCAGAGTTATTATTAAATGGCATACTATGTATCTAGTTACCAACATAATATCTATGTTTAATAAATAGTATACATATGATGACTGCTATTCTAATTGTAAATTTACTATGTCCACCCCTGATTTTCCATCTACTATTGGTTGTTGCATGGGTATTAAAGAAGTAAAAGAAAATAAAGATTTGGTTTTATCTTATTAAAAATATATAACATGGGATTTGAGACAGTGGTATTTATGATAAAAAAGATATTTTATATATAGGTATACAGATTAGATTTATACTGATTGGAAATTTGATAGGTCATAACACTATAACATTTAAAGTAAAAATTAAAGGATTAATGTTATTTTGATATATACAGAGATATGGGAAATGGGGTAGACATTGGAAGATTGGAAGGGTATTCTACAACAGCTTTATCAAAGAAACATGAAAATAAAAGCAATATGCAGGTATCGTGGGTATGAAACTTACAGACTTTATGACTATCTTTAAGAAAAAGAACACAAATTTGAGAATGAAAATTAGAGGCAAAAGTAAGTATTTATTAGAAAAAAAAATCGTACCAAATTACTAGAAGCTTATAGATAATGACTTTTCCCTATTAGGCAGTTTATCAGAAATGGTGCAGAGAAATCCCTCCTGATTGCAACCTGACTTCCAGATCCTCTCTCGAACTATTTACAACTCCCAGCAATTTCTAGTCTTGGAGATGCTTGTACAATTAAGAGTCGCTGGTATATCAAGTTCATCTGGGTCAAGGTAAATCTAAGTGTGGTTAGGAATGGTAAGGCTATATACATAGAACAGCAGGGGCAAAGGCAGGAGGGTGGGGAGAGTAGGGTTATCTAAGATAAAATTGAAATGGGGAAAAATGAGGCCAATCATGGGATGCCTTAAAAGCTTTCTAAGATCTTTTGGCTTTATTCTTTGAAAGAACCTATGACGAGTTTGGAGAAGGAACTCATATTTCAAGACTATGTTCTTATAATACAAAGCTCAAAAAATGACTTGCAGATATATCATTCTTTCATGGTGTTAAAGTGGAATATGTATTCACATAGGAATTGATTTGACCTCTACTCCAATCTAATGTGTGCTATATATAGTAAGATGACTTATGATAGTGTTTTAAAGTCTATTTTCAGTGCTCATAAAAATATATTTTTCATTTCATGCCTTTAAAAGACCAAAGGTACTCAGTAAAAAATAAATTTGATGAAATTTTCATTATTTCCTTTAAAAGTGATTTTAATGATAGTTTTAGAAAAATAATGGGATTAAGCAACTGCATTTCATGATATGCTACTTTGATGGAAACAATTGTTTTCATTATTAATCTCCCATGCATACGAGCAGATAAACAGTAAAGAAAGATGACAAATTAGCAAGTAATTTTTTTCTTAATTAGAAATAAGAATACAATTGCATATTTGGGGAAAGTGAAAGAGCTAAAGCTAAGCAAGCTAAACATTGTCTCTTTCCTGTTGAATTCTCCATTTGCTCTGTAGGAGTCAAAGATCAAGTCCCTATAGGATGACACTCAAAATACTTATGTAGCTTGGAAATTATCTGTCACAATGAATCATTAAAGGGAAACTTTATCATAATAGAGTTGATTCCTGCCAAGTGAGGATAACTCATGGGAGTTCTGTGTTCATATTCTCTATAGATCTAAGGCTCTTCTATGTAAGGAGGGATGGGGTGAGGTGGTGTTTCCACAATGGGCATCTATTTTGCACCAAATTGTTGGATAGGAAATGTGTATCCTATTTCCTTCCAGTCTATATCAGCTCTCCTTAGGTATCACAGCTTGCTCTCCTGCTCACATAGGTCTTCACTCTTCCCATGTAGGCTGTCCCTAGAACCTGATGCTGTCTGCTTTGATTTTTCGAGTGTTATATTCAGACCTCCCAAATCTTAATGACCAGGAGAATTTGTTAAAATGGAGACTATCTGGGCCCTACGTCCAAAATAGGATCTAGAAATCTGTACTTTTCACAAGCAACTTGGAGGTTTTTTGAACTTCAAATTTGAAAGGCTCTGTTCATGACTAAAATGCCAAATTGAAAGTCAGAAGACTCAAATCCTACCTCACCAATATTCATCAGTGGTGTACATCACTTTGAGTTTGTATGACTAATTTTTCTTAGGAGATAGGCTTATACACAAGCATTGTGAGTTTTCTAACACTAAAGATCGATGTGCTAAGTCAGGCTGTGGAACACTCTCCTTTAGTCCTTCCTTATTACCCTTTCTACACCATTTCCTAATCCGGTGGTTCTCAATGTGTATCCTGAGGCCAGCACTACCAGCATCACCTGGAAACTTACTAGAAATGCACATTTTTGGACCCTATTCGAATTCATCTGAACCAAGAAAACTGGGGTGTGGTACACCCTCCCAAAGATTTTGATACATGCTAAAGTTGAAGAACCACTGATCTAGTCAGTTCCTTTGAGTCCATCTCAGTGCCTACTGATAAGGGGGAAGAAGGAATCTGTTGAATAAATTCACATTGAGTTTTAAGGATATTTGTATTTCAATAGAAAATCCTGGTAAAGAGAGTGTTGAACCCACTGAAATCTAGTACTAGAAGAATTTATGTTATCATAGATCCTGGAAGGAAAGTACTTTAATGAGGGTTACTTGGGAGTGCTATCAAGCAATTATATACTCTAACTTAAACTACACCTGAGGGCATCCTGTTTCCAGTACCTGTTTCTGTGTAGATACCTCAGAATATGTTGTGCTGTACTTAGTCAGTCTGTTGGATCTGACTCTTTGCAACCCCATGGACTGCAGCCTGCCAGGCTCCTCTGCCATGGGAATTCTCCAGGTAAGAATACTAGAGTGGGTAGCCATGCCCTCCTCCAGTGGATCTTCCTAACCCAGGGATTGAAACCAGATCTCCTGCATTACAGGCAGATGCTTTACCATCTGAACCACCAGGAATCCTATATTACCTTTCCTTGTTCTCTTCTCTATAGGGAAAAAAATTAATGGATAAACTAATCCATGTTGATATACAAATATTTTACTGACCTTAAGTAGGTTCTGTTTTCACAGAGGTCTTTTGGAGAAGATCTCTTAGTCTCATGAGCTGGAAGGATATAGATAACATGGTAGATGGACAAGATAGATTCCATTAAGTTCACTCTATCTCCTCATGACTCTGATATTTCTTTCTTCCTTTAAAGGAGAGTTTAGATTTGTGTCTGGTATATTTACCATTAAAAAAAAAAGAATATAGGGAAATCTAATTGCTTTATTACCTTTTATGATGTGCAGTTAAAAAGTATTAAATTTACTCTGAAATTTATAGGAATGCATATTTTTACTCAGTATAAGGAAAAATTTTCTAAGAACTAAAGTTGTTCATCTGGAAAACTCAAAGACACATAGCATAGATATTAAGAGCACATTCGTTGAAAGCAAAAGGAACTGAGTTCATATCAATTCTTTGACCTTGAACAAATTAGTAAGTGTTCTAAACCTCAGTTGTCTAAAAAAAATGATGATAATGTCTTCTTCATAGGGTAATTACGAAGATTAAGTGGGATAATTATGAAGCACTTAATATAGTGACCACTTAGAAATGGTAGCTCTTTTTACAAAAAATTTATCTTTTAATTGGAGGAAAATTGCTTTACAATATTGTGTTGGTTTCTGCTGTACAACAATGCAAATGAACCATAATTATACCATAATTATAGGTGATATATCACCTCCCTCTTAAGCCTTCCTCCCCTCCCCCACCCCACCCCCTCTAGGTCATCACAGAGTGCCAGACTGGGCTCCCTGTGTTATATAGCAACTTCCTACCAGCTATTTATTTTACACATGATAGTGTATATATGTCAGTGCTGCTGCTGCTGCTGCTGCTGCTAAATCACTTCAGTCGTGTCCGACTCTGTGTGACCCCATAGACGGCAGCCCACCAGGCTCCCCCGTCTCTGGGATTCTCCAGGCAAGAACTACTTTATCCATTAGTCCCACCCTCTCCTTCCCCCACTGTGTCTACAAGTCCATTCTCTACATCTACATCTCCATGCTTTCCCTGCAAATTGATTCATCGATACCATTTTTCTAGATTCCTTATATATGCTTTAATATATGATATTTGTTTTCTCTTTCTGGCTTCACTCCGTATAACAGGCTCTAGGTTCATCCACCTCACTAGAACTGATTCAAATTTGTTCTCTTTATGGCTGAGGAATATTCCATTGAATATATATGTACCATAGCTTCTTTACCCATTCGTCGCTCAATGGACATTTAGGTGCTTCCATATCCTTCCTGGCTATTGTAAATAGTGGTGCAATGAATATTGGGGTACACATTTCTTTTAGAATTGTGGTTTTCTCAGGGTATATGACTAGTAGTGAGATTACTAAGCCATATGGTAGATTTATTCTTAATTTTTTAAAGGAACCTCCATACCATTCTCCATAATGGCTTTATCAGTTTACATTCCTATCAACAATGCAGGAGGGTTCCCTTTTCTCCACATCCTCATCAGCATTTATTATTTGTAGATTTTTGATAATGACCATTTTGATTTGTTGACATGATTCCTCATTGTAGTTTTGATTTGCATTTTTCTAATAATTAGTAATGTTAAGCATCTTTTCATGTGTTTATTAGCCATCTGTATCTCTTCTCTGGAGAAATTTTTTTTGTTTTTGTTTTTCTGATATTGAACTGTATGATCTGCTTATATATTTTGGAGACTGATCTTTTGTCAATTGCTTCATTTGCAACTATTTTCTCCCATTCTGAGGGTTGTCTTTTCATCTTGTTTATTTTTTCCTTTGCTGTGCAAAAGCCTTTAATTAGGTCCCATTTGTTTATTTTTATTTCCATTACCCTAGGAGGTGGATCAAAGAGGATCTTACTGTGATTTATGTCAAAGAGTGTTCTGGCTGTGTTTTCGTCTATGTAAATAGTGGTGCTGTGAACAGTGGGGACTTCCCAGGTGGCACTGGAGGTAAAGAACCTGCCTGCCAATGCATGAGACACAAGAGATGTGGGTTCAATCCCTAGGTCAGGAAGGTCCTCTGGAGAAGGGAATGGCTACCCACTTTAGTATTCTTGCCTGGAGAATTCCATGTCACATCATCTGCAAACAGAGTTTTATTTCTTTTCCAACTAGACTCCTTTTATTTCTTTTTCTTCTCTGATTGCCATGGCTAGGACTTCCAAAACTATATCAAATAATAGTGGCAAGAGTGGGCTAGTACCTCTTATTTTCATAGTTTCAAGAAGAAGCTGAATCACTACCTTGCAGAGATGCTATAGAAGGTGAGGTGAAAACACTGCTGATGTCTATTTCAAATCTATGAATCTCACACCCTAGAAAACATTCTTTAACTCCTCCATTTTGATGAGAACTATATTTGGGAAATAATTAAATAGGAAAAAACCCTTAATGAAATTTTAACCTGCATTTTGGCTGGTTTATTTTTGCAGTGATTTATAAAACAATCCTAAATCTTCCTCAGTAATATTTTTCCCATTATGAGACACTTCCATCCTTAAAGCACATTTTCTTTGATCGTATTTCCATCTCTCACAGAAAAACTCAGACACAGGCATACATTCACACACACATGTATCTATGTCACTTGCATGTCTCATGAAGCTCATTGAACACACTCTGGGTTGGCTTCACATGCTAACTGGTCTCTGGCAGAGAATGTTTTTTTTTTTTTTTTTTCTTTTCTTTTTCTAGTCTGTTTCAGTATAGTTTTCAGGGACATAGGTTTCTGCTTTCCCTGGATTAGGTGATGAATAAAAGTTTTTTCAATGAAAATTATTTCTTGCCATTATTCAAAGAATTGACATTGGATGGTTTTACTTTGTGATTTCTTGACTGAGTTTGAAAAATGTCAGCAATAATCAGCAGTGTTCTAAACACTTTTAAAGAAGAGATTTTCTCTGGTGTCCTTGGAAAATGTGATTTTAAATGAACAGTGAATGGATAAAAGCATTTTCAAAAAGTGGGAAAAACACTTTACCTCATAAACAAAGGCTGTTTATGAGGTAACAGCCTCATAAACAGGAGGCTTATTTTGTTTGTTTTCCAAATGAAAACAAACCTGAGACTTTAATCAAAATTTTAACTATTTCATTAGCTTTGTTTAGAGATTTCGTATCTTGCTATTCATTCTACAGACTCTTTGGCAAAACTTGTGTTAGGATTAAAGCTAGAAATGCAGCTTGAAAAAGTTAACACTTTATCACTTGTGACAATCTTTCTTGACTTCATTCCCTGCCAAATAGATGCACTATTAATAATGTATTTATTTCACTATTGCCTACATTTACTTTCACACTTGGTAAGGGCCCCTTGGGGACCTAGAATGCCAATAGAGTAGATTCCAGCTGGAGATTTATGGAGTCAGTGATCCTGGGTCCATAGCAACAGTCTACCAATTGATTTAGACAGAGGTCCTGGACATTCAGTCAATGTCAGTGACTTTGGCAGGCAATAAATTTATGGGAATCTATGATCTTAACACAAACTGGGGCCTCTAGTTTGGACTTTGCACTTTGTTTATCTTCAACCTACTTTGGTAAGGAAAATAGAACTACTGCATGTTCTATGTAATTACGTATCAGGATTATGAAATTCTTCCATTTACATAAAATTCTAAGGGCAGCATGGAGTCAAGAGGAAAAAATAACTTAAAATCAGAAATTCTGGGCAGAAATTATCTTCTATGTATTAGCTGTATGGTTACAGACAATCTTCTAAGATTAGTAATTATAATTTTTACTGATCTTATTTTAATATAAATAACTATATAAAGGTTTTATATACAATATTTTTATCGAACATGTACTTTCATTGTCCCAATTTTCCAAAAAGAGGAATCAAAGTATATGGAAGTTTAGTACTTGTCCAAAGTCATATAACTTGTGTGTGTCTAGGGTTGGAGTGGAGGGGTGACTGAAATTTAAACCAGGGAATCTAACTTCAGGGTCCATATTCTTAACAATTAAACCTACTACCTTAGTTTTCTTATCTATAGATTACACAAAGAACATCTTTGATATCAACAGCTTGAGGTTTTTGTTGGTCCCCAATATAATAACGTTATTAAGTGTTCACATTATTAAATTAAACATAAAATAGTATTACATAGAATTATGTAAAAATAGGGAATAAACTATTATTATTATTTCAGTACCAAGTATTCCAACATAATTTTTCAAGCAAGTCTATAAGTTAAGATTTATAGCATTAATCATTTTTTAAAGGTGTGGGAAATAAAGTTCTAAGCGGTAAAATAATTGGTCAAATTCCTCATAGTTAAGAAGTGGTAGAACTGAGATTCAACTCTAAAATCCAATTTAAGTCTATCATATTTGCCTTAATAATCATAAATAATATTTCTACCTTTTAGAATTTAATGCTTTTATTTGTTAAAAGTACATATGGTTCTGAAAAAGTATCGTGTACTTTTTAAAAGCATATTGATATATTGTTTGGAGGAATAAAAGCATTATTATCTTCCCTGTGTAAATTCCAAAAAATTCTTCAGGAATAATAGAGTAATTGTCTGTTTTAGATATTATAAAATATATACTTTAGTTCAACTGAAAGCTCAAATTGATTTTTTGGCAATCACTGAAAAAAATATGTCTACATGAAATGTTCTCTCCATAAAGCAAGCAATTGGTTTCTGCAATTGTAAATATTGGTTGCTTAACAAAATGTTTATGGGCTACATTAAGTCATTTAGAAAGAGTTTTGCATTGTCAATGCCCCTTGAACCAAAGAGTGCTCTCTTGGTAATTGTAAATATATGTGGAGGCAAAGACTCTACTATATGCAGAGAGGAGAAAATCCAGAACTGCCAGAATCCAAATCCAATTTAGAGACTAAAAGCAAATGAAGTCTGGCTTTCCATGGGGCCCTAGTTTCAAACCCGGTTGAAAGGGTCAGAGGTAATGGATATTCCATATGCATATATACTGCAGCAATTATATTTTTAATAAGGTCAATTGGAGTCATATGGGTAGTTTAATGCAGCATGTCTCTTTTATACCATCAAATAACCATTTGGCTTAAAAATCCTCAAATCAAGTCTGAAATAAGAGGATCATTTTAAAACTGTAGATATCTAGGGGTGAAAGCCCTGAAAATCTGCTCTATTTTTACCAGATTAATTACAATAATCTTGGACTTGGACTGTAATAAAGATAATAGTCTAAACCAGTTAGGGTGAACAAAATCAATATTTCAGGTATGTAACTTATAAAAAGGTAGCAATTGCCAGCAATTAAGTCCAAGAACACCAGGACAGAGTATATTAAAGTGGGTTTAAAATGACATTAGAACCAAGACCTAAAAATAACCCAAGATTTTCCATTCCTCTTGATAGGATTCTTAAAAGAGAAATATACGTAGATAAAGAAAAATTATCATTTTACCATGGGTGGACTTTTATCTTTAATCCTCTGTAACTTGCTAATTCGGAGAAGGCAATGGCAAGCCACTCCAGTACTATTGCCTAGAAAATCCCATGGATGGAGGAGCCTGGTAGGCTGCAGTCCGTGGGGTCGCTAAGGGTCGGACACGACTGAGCGACTTCACTTTCACTTTTCACTTTCACACATTGGAGAAGGAAATGGCAACCCACTCCAGTGTTCTTGCCTGGAGAATCCCAGGGACGGGGGAGCCTGGTGGGCTTCCGTCTATGGGGTCACACAGAGTCGGATACGACTGAAGTGACTTAGCAGCAGCAGCAGCAACTTGCTAATTGGCTAGACTGAGACAATGAAGGTGATCCCTAAACTAGGTACGTCCAAATGGGCCAAAACCAAAGTAGGCTGAAATATTTGTTCCACCCATACCCTCCCCAAACTCCAAACCCAATTTGAAACTCCAGTCCTAAAAAAGGCCAGCACACATGTGCCCAGATAAGAGCATGAAAAAAAATTTTAAAAAGATTTGCTCTAACGACAATGGTGGAGCCAGTCTAGGTTCCCTGCCTTAGACTTATTTCAGATGTCTTCTGAAAGATTTCCCTTAACTATGTAGGAGAAGAGAGTAAGAAAGACATAAACAAACAAACAAAACCTCACAGATACAGAGAACAGAGTGGTGTTTGAAAATTGGTGATGGGGTTCAAAAGTACCAACTTCCAGTTATGAAATAAGGCATGTGTATGTAATGTAAAGCATGGCAACCATAGTTAACAACACTGTGTTGCATATTTGAAAGTTCCTTAAAAAAGTGAATCTTTTTGTTTTATTTATGCTTTACTTTTTTAAATTTTTTAATTTTTTTCAAGTTATAGTGTTTTTTACTTCATGTTACTTGTTTATAATATGATATCATATCATCCAGAGTTTCAAAAGTGACCGTCGGGGCTTGTGGTGGGCTGCTGGGGGCAGGAGCAGATGATGTCTGTGACGTGCAGAGGTCATGGCTCTGGCCAGAGTGCTGCCCCGGGTCCCTCTGTGCAAGGGTAGGTCGGCTCCACGCCTGGCTGCTCAGAAGCTCAGTTCTCTTTTGGTCCACAAAGTAATACGATGGTGGCCCAAACTCAGGGTCTCTCTCAGCCCGGAGATCTGACTGCCTCTTCGACCAGTACCCAAAGGAAAAGTCTTTTCCTCTGTCCCACTCGCGGACGTGTGGCACCCCAGGTCTGGTATCTTTCCTCTCCTGAACGATAACTTCTACTTTACTACTCTGGGCGGTTGTACGAGGAGCTGGCGTGACCTCTGGTTCTGGGGGCAAAGGCCCAATAACATCTCCATCTCTGTTTCCTTCCTCTGCTCCATCTTCTTCTGATTTTTTCATCTTTTTCTGCCAGAGTTTGGCAAGTCTTGCTTCTAATATGGCTTTTCTCTTTTCCTTTATATTTTCTCGTTTTGTTCTCTGATCTGTTGTCTGTTCACGCAGCATTTCTAAGGTTTTCATCTGCTTGTTTCTCAACTCTTTATCTCGGGCAAAAGCAAAGTATCCAACACCAAGTTGTCGGGCCTCATTCTCAAGGATGTCTTCGTAATGTACGGGCCCCATTGGCCTTCTCAGGGCCTCCCTCTCTTCTTCCTCCCATTGCTGGCGCTGGAGTTCTTTTCTCATATCTTCAGACAGTAAGGTTTTCTCATTTGCAGGACTAACAAAAAGCCTCCCCTGAAGATTTTTATCCATTTCCAGCAGATCTGGCAAATCCTTTCTCATACAGCGCCGGGATCACCCTAAAGAATCCACATAATCCACCCATTCTTCACTGGGATCCTGGGGAGGAGGAATATCTTTTTCAGAAAGAGCTTCTTCATCATCATGTCTTTCTTCAGTCTTTCTGTAATCTCTATTGGCACCAACTGCTTCCATTTCTTTGTGTTTGTCTATCATCTTCTGTGTGAAATCCACAAGGTACATATCCTCCACCTCTTCATCTATAAAGTCTCCTTTAGTCATTTTTTCATATAATTTGGCTTTTTCTTCCAACTTCTCCCTCGCTTTGTCCAAAGTCTTCTGTTCCTCAATCTTCTGTTCAGCATCCTTTTCAGCGCGGTTAGAAACTCCTGCATTCTGTTTGCTCCACACACTTGGTTTCTTGTTAGTTGGTTTTGGTTTTCCCAAAACTCCAGCATCTTTTAGAAGTTTTTCTTGTTTGAATTCTTCTTGTTTTCGGAAGAGTTCAGCCTTAAAGTCTACCAACGAGGACGCCGTGACGTCCACGGGCTTCTTCCTCCGGTCCATATCCGCCCCGGAGCGTCCCGAGCCGCACGCCTCCAGGCGCCAGGCCGGCCTCTCACACCGCCTTCTGCTGGAACCGGAAGTCGCGACAGCGGAGCGCCGCCATTTATGGCTCTGGCGCCATCTTGAGAAGGTCAGGGTGTGGCGGCACTGTGTCCTTCACCATTTTGAGACGGTCAGCCGTTGCCCGAAGTGATTTGCTAGGGCCATCTTGAAAAAGGCAGAAGGTAACAGGGCTCGTGTCTGGTGCCATCTTGAGACGGTCTCCCTTTATTTATGTTTTAATTGAAGGATAATTGCGTTACAGAATTGTGTTGGTTTCTGCCAAACATCAACATGAATCAGCCATAGATATGAATATGTTCCCTCCCTCTTGAAGCTCCCTCCCACCTCCCTCCCCATCCTATCCCTCTAGGTTGTTACAGAGCCCTGGTTTGGGTTCCCTGAGTCATATAGCAAATGCTCATTGGTTATCTACTTTACATATGGTAATATAAGTTTCCATGTTACTCTCTCCATACATCCCACCCTTTCCTTCCTCCCCCACCCCCAAATCCATAAGTCTGTTCTTTATGTCTGTCTCCATTGCTCTCCACAAGTCTGTTCTCTGTCTGTGTCCATTGCTGCCCTGCAAATAATTTCATCAGTACCATCTTTCTGGATTCCATATATATGTGTTAGTGTATATTTTTTTCCAGTTTCTGACTTACTTCCCTCTGTATAACAGGCTCTGTGTTCATCTACCTCATTAGAACTGACTCAAACGCACTCTTTTTTATGGCTGAGTAGTATTCCATTATATTTATGTACCTCAGCTTCTTTATCCACTCATCTGTCGATGGACATCTCGGTTGCGTCCATGTTTTAACTATGATAAATAGTGCTGCAATGAACATTGGGGGTACGTGTTTCTTTTTCAGTTTTCTCAGGGTACATGCCTAGTAGCGGGATTTCTGGGTCATATGGTAGTTGTATTCTTAATTTTAATGTAATCTCCATACTGTCTTCCATCCTGCCTGTATCAATTTACATTCCCACCAACAGTGCAACAAGGTTCCCTTTTCTCCACACCCTCTCCAGCATTTATTGTTTGCAGACATTTTGATGATGGCCGTTCTGACTGGTGTGAGGTGATATCTCATTGTAACTTTCATCTTCATTTCTCAATAATGAATGATGTTGAGCATCTTTTCATGTGTTTGTTAGTCATCTGTATGTCCTCTTTGGAGAAATGTCTGTTTAGGTCTTTTCCCCACCTTTTGATTGGGTTGTTTGTTTTTCTGGTCTTGACTTGTATGAGCTTTTTGTATATTTTGGAAATTAATCCTTTGTCAGTTGTTTCATTTGCTATTATTTTCTCCCATTCTGAGGCTTGTCTTTTTACTTTGTTTATAATTTCCTTTGGCTTTTAATTTAATTAGGTCCCACTTGTTTATTTGAAAGTAAATCTTAAAAGTTCTTAACACAGGAAAAAAATTCTATAAGTATGTATGGTGATGAATAGTAACTAGAATTATTGTGGTGATCATTTAACAATATATGCAAATATCAAATTATTATGTTGCACACCTAAGACAAATATAATGTTGTATGTCAGTGTGTTAGTTGTTCAGTCGTGTCTGACTCTTTGAGACCCCATGGACTGTAGTCTCTGTTCATGGGATTCTCCAGGCAAGAATACTGGAGTGGGTTGCCATTCCCTTCTCCAGGGGATCTTACCAACCCAGAGATAAAACCCAGTCCTCCCAGTCATTGAAGGCAGATTCTTTACCATCTGATCCACAGGTTGGTTTGGGTTTAGTTCACTAAGTTGTGTCCGACTCTTGTGACCTCATGGACTGTAGCCTGGCAGGTTCCTCTGTCCATGGGATATCCCAGGCAAGAATACTGGAGTGGGCTGCCATTTCCTTCTCCAGCAGATCGTCCCAACCCAGGGATTGAACCCGGGTCTCCTGCATTGCAGGCAGACTCTATTAACTGAGCTACGAGGGAAGTTCTGTACCTCAGTTAAAAATTAGTAAAGAAAAACACCACCCAGACATACAAAGCTTTTGAAATTTCTTCCCTTTAACTGTTGCCCATTGTAGTATCTTAAATCTGAAAAGTTTAGATTGAAAACTCTCCTCCCAAAGGATGAAGTTGGGGCTGGATGGTAAAAAAAAGGAAGCAGATGAGAACCTTGAACTTCCCCTAAATAACACCATATTCGTGATTTTTTAATGTACCTTTTATTAACCCCAGATAATTAATACTAAATCCCATAATCAACCAAGAATGTTAGAATCCCTTTTGGGAGAGGTTATCAAAGATTATCAGAGAAGCCCTGTCCACAACTTCTCCAATCCATGCCACCATAATACTTTCTTAGATCAATGAACTGGGAACTTTATACCTTTTTTATTTTACCTCTAATAGTTTTTTGTTTGTTTGTTTGTTTTAATAGTTCCGGGAAGTACAGCTATTCAAAGTTCACGTTACTGCATAAAATGAGAAAGTCTTCTGAATTTCACTTTGAAATTTTCCATTATCCAATTAGGCTGAAAAACATGGTTTTCCAGTATATTTGAAATAACATCATAATTTGAAAATGCCATCATGCCAAATATAGCAGCAGTGTGCTAATCCTCTCTAACAGGTAACAATAGACAACTTTCTACAGATAGTTTCTTCCTCCTGAGAAAGAAACTTTAAAAGTTAAAGTCCTGAGTTTGAAATTTCGCCCTTAATTTTTCTCCCAGAAAATTTGAACTCATAAAAGCACCCTTCCTCCCTGATTTCTTATTCTACATTGTGCCAGCCAGATGGGTTTTATTCTGTAGCAGAAGTTGGATCATCTGTCACTGAAACAGGTGGAGCTCTTTCCACACTTCCAAAGCTGTGCTCCACTGCCAAATAGTTATGCAGCCAGCATTTGCAAAGATCCATACAGTCAATAAAGCCACCAAGATATCCAAATATTAATCCTATGTCAATGCAATTTAGAAATCACAAGTATTACCAAGCCCATTAAAGCAGTTTAAACACAAGTCACCAATTTCACTCTGCGATATTATGTTTCAATTAAAAGTAATGTTCCTAGAACCCTAAGATGTAGACCTTTATTGAGTTGCTAGCCACAATCCAAAACAAAGAATTGCCATTTTAGGTAAAATGAAGTAAAAAGGAAAGGCAAACAAAATTATCAAGAAGAAAGATAGGCTTCTTGGTTTCATTCTCTGCTTTGTATCAATAGATATCTGTGGTCAGCAACCCACAATTTATAAAAGTAAATTACAATCACTTATGTCAACCCTAATCTCCAAATTCATCCCACTCTCCCCTTCTCCCACTGCATCCACATGTCCATTCTCTATATCTGGGTGTCTATTCCTGGCCGGCTCATAGGTTGATCTGTAATGTTTTTATAGATTTCACATGTAGGCATTAATATGCAACATCTGCTTTTCTATTTTTGACTTACTTCACTCTATATGACAGATTCTAAGTTCATCCACAGCTCTACAAATGACTCAATTTCTTTCCTTCTTATAGCTGAGCAATATTTCATTGTACATATAGTATTTCATTGTATAGATGTACCACATTTTTATCCATTCATCACTATCATGTGTAAAATAGATAGCTCATGGGACCCAGCTATATTGCACAGGGAGCTAGGGTGCATGCTCTGTAATGACCTACATAGGTAGCTGAATGGGGGCTGAATGGGAGGGAGGTCCACAAGGGAGGGGATATATGTATACATATAGCTGATTCATTTCATTGTACAACAGAAACTAACACAATATTGTAAAACAACTATACTCCAAAAACTTTGAATCACTTATAAAGATATTGTGTACTGGTCACTCTCTTCCAACAACAAAAGAGATGATTCTACACATGGACATCACCGGATGGTCAATACTAAAATCAGATTGATTATATACTTTGCAGCTGAAGATGGAGAAGTTCTATACAGTCAGCAGAAACAAGACTGGGAGCTGACTGTGGGCCAGATAATGAATTCCTTATTGTAAAATTCAATTTAAACTGAATGAAGTAGGGAAAACCACTAGATCATTCAGATATGACATAAATCAAATCCCTTACAATTATACAGTGGAAGTGACAAATAAATTCAAAGGATTAGATCTGATAGAATACCTGAAGAACAATGGATGGAGGTTCATAACATTGTAGGGGAGGAGGTGATCAAAACCATCCCAAGTAAAAGAAATGCAAAAAGGCAAAATGGTTGTCTGAGGAGGTCATACAAATAGCTGAGAAAAGAACAGACCCAAAGGCAAAGAAGAGGAAAGATAACCATCTGCAGAGTTCCAAAAAACATTAGGAGAGTTATGAAAAACTTCCTCAGTAATCAATGCAAAGAAATAGAGGGGAAAAAATAGAATGGGAAAAACTAGAGATCTTTTCAAGAACATTAGAGATACCAAGGGACTATTTCATCCAAAGATGGGGACAATAAAGAACAGAAGTGGTATGGACCTAACAGAAGCAGAAGATATTCAGAAGAGGTGGCAAGAATACACAGAAGAACTATACAAAAAGATCTTAATGACCCAGATAGCCATGACTCAATAAAGCCAGATATCCTGAAGTGCAAAGTCAGGTGGGCCTTAGGAAGCATCACTATGAACATAGCTAGTGGAGGTGATGGAATTCCAGTTGAGCTATTTCAAATCCCACAGGATGATGCTCTTAAAATGTTGCACTCAATATGCCAGCAAATTTGGAAAACTCAGCAGTAGCCACAGGACTGGAAATGTCAGTTTTCGTTCCAATCCCTAAGAAAGGCAATGCCAAAAAAATGTTCAAACTCCCACACAAATGCACTCATCTAACATGTTAGCAAAGTAATGCTCAAAATTCTCCAAGCCAGGCTTCAACAGTATATGAACCGAGAATTTCCAGATGTTCAAGCTGGATTTAGAAAAGGCAGAGAAACCAGAGACCAAATTGCCAACATCTGCTGGATCACAGAAAAAGCAAAAGAATTCCAGAAAAACATCTACTTCTGCTCCATTGACTATGCTAAAGCCTTTGACTGTGTGGATCACAACAAACTGTGGAAAATTCTTCAAGAGATGGGAATACCAGACCACCTGACCTGCCTCCTGAGAAACCTGTATGCAGGTCAAGAAGCAACAGTTAGAACTGGACATGGAACAGCGGACTGGTTCCACATTGGGAAAGGAGAATATCAAGGCTCTATGTTGTCACTGCTTATTTAACTTACATGCAGAGTACATCATGAGAAATGCCAGCCTGGATGAAGCAAAAGGTGAAATCAAGAGTGCCAGGAGAGATAGCAATAACCTCAGATATGCAGATGACACCATCCTATGGCAGAAAGTGAAGAGGAACTAAAGAGCCTCTTGATGAAAGAGAAAGAGGAGAGTGAAAAATTTGGCTTAAAACTCAACATTCAAAAGATGAAGATCATGGCATCTAGTCCCATTACTTCATGGCAAATAGATGGATAAAAAGTAGAAGCAGTGAGAGACTTTATTTTCTTAGGCTCCAAAATCACTGCAGATGGTGACTGCATCCATGAAATTAAAAGATGCTTGCTCCTTGGAAGAAAAACTAATGACAAACCTAAACAACATATTAAAAAGCATACATTACCTTGCTGTCAAGGTCTATATAGTGAAAGCTATGGTTTTTCCAGTAGTCATATATGGATGTGAGAGTTGGAGTATAAAGAAAGCTGAGCACCAAAGAATGCTTTTGAACTGTAGTGTTGGCAAAGACTCTTGAGAGTCCCTTGGACTGCAAGATCAAACCAGTCAATCCTGAAGTAAATCAGTCCTGAATGTTCATTGGAAGTACTGATGTTGAAGCTCCAATACTTTGACCATATGATGGGAAGAGCTTACTCATTAGAAAAGACCCTGATGTTGGGAAAAATTGAAGGCAGGAGGAGAAGAGGATGATAGAGGATGTGATGGTAGGATGGAATTACCAACTCAGTGGATATGAATTTGAGCAAGCTCTGGGAGATGATGAAGGACAGAGAAGCCTGGCGTGCTGTAGTCCATGGGGTATCAGAGAGTTGGACATGACTGAGTGACTGAACTGAACTGATAATGATATTCATTACCATTTCCTGGAGGAAACAACCTCTATGAATAAAATGAATTCTGTCAGATATTAGAACCTAAAATACCCCTGGTTTCTGCATATTGAGAGATTTGCAAAGCATACCCCTAGATTTTTTTATTAATGTCTACTCCTCTAGTATATGAATGTATTCTGTCAGCCACTTAGTTTTTATGTTCTCTTCTCTCAAAAACCCACTTTTGACCTGAGACAAATTATGAAAATTTATGAAAATTTTCTCAGTGTCAGTCAGTTCCCTCATCTATTAAAGGGCATAATATTAATAGCACCCTACCTCATAATGTGGTAGAGGGATTAAAGAAGACATGTAAGTAAAAAGTTTAGCACAGTGCCTGGCACACCATGGGTCCAGGACATGTTTTCAATAGGCCACTTTCAAACAAATGTCCAGACCTTGAGGAACTCCTGCTGTCCCTCCCAGTGCTTCCTGATCCTCAGCAAAAGGTGATGGGGTCCTTGAGTAAGGGAGATAGTCCAGGTGATAAACCCAGAAAAGCGATGGGATAAATTTAGGGATTATGAAGACACCAAGTGTGTAGCACCATGAAGGAGCATCCCAAGAGTTGTGCCATAGATTTATACATCACTCAAAGGTTTACTCCAATATACCCCTCACAATTCACATGACACCCCAAGGTCTAGTATCTGTTTACACTTTTGTATGTTTTGCTTAACCTAAAAAGCTTGAAAAATAATAGAAATCAGGATTCTAGCATTTTCTTTTTTTCAGGACAGAGTGATTTATTTTTGTTGTAAGACTGTAGTTTTTTTCTATTTTTAATGTTTAGTTTATATTGGAGCATAGTTGATTTACACTGTTACAGGGGTATAGCAAAGTGATTCAATTATACCTATTTTTTTCCATATTCTTTCCCCATATAGGTTATTAGAGAATATTGAGTTGAGTTCCCTGAGCTAAACAGTAGATCTTGTTGATTATCTATTTTACATATAATAGTGTGTATATGTTAACCCCAAACTCCAAATTTACCCCACCCTACTCACCTTTCTACTTTGGTAACTGTAAGTTTGTTTTATTGCTCAGCTATAAAAATGAATGAAATAATGCTATTTACAGCAACATGGATGGAACTAGAGATTATCATACTAAGTGAAGTCAGTCAGACAGGAAAAGACAAATATCATATGATATCTTATGTATGGAATAAAAAATTGACACAAATGAATTTGTTTAAAGAACCAGAAACAGACTCACAGGATTCTCCCATTTTAACTTCTTTCTATAATTTGTATTACCTTCAGTATTTAACATAGTACAGGACATAGTTCACTTTATTATTGGTTAACAAAAGGAAATAATCAGATTTGATTTTTTTGTGTCTCTCAAAACTATGAAGATATGTGTGAAATCTTGTTTTAAAAAAGGCAGACAGAGGAAGATAACACAGAAGAAATGAATTCAATGAACAACTTAGTATAATTATGGACTTCAAATAATTCTAACGTTTTAACACTTTTTTTCACACTTTCAACCTAGTTTTGTGTTGTCCCTCAGGTATTATAATAATGTCATAATTTTATTTGTATTAATCCTTCAAGAAATGACTGGACATAGAATACTTGTCAACTTACTAAATAAATTGGTCAACAAGCGCATTTTCAACATCTTGGCAACAAATAAGACAAATATAAAATCTGTCATTGTTTAAGGCAAAGTTTATGGAATCTTGTCTATTCTATTACATGTTCTCACAGAGCAAAGTACTTCCCAGTAATGTAAGTGTGTTATAATGTTTGAACATTCAGTGTTCTTTTGCAGGTGACTCTGTGACTTAGAATGTTTATTAATGAAATGAAATATATCCTGTGTGAATTTCTTCTATTTTGATATTTTTCTCTCTTTCATTAATCAGAAAGAAGAAAAACTGTGTTTTTGTAGTATATCCAGAGCCCAAAACTTCAATTTTGTTCTAAGTAATCATTTCCTTTCATAAAGATTATTTAACTCACTTTAAGTGACTTCTTATCCCTCAGCAGAGAGCTGGTGTCAGACTATTACCACATCTTCTTAGGCAAAGAGAACACAGTTCAGTTCCCATGCTAGTGGGTCACTGGTTTGAGAGAAAAGTCAATTTGTGTTAGGTAAACTCTGTACATCTACACATCCCTGAAGAGTTGAATGAATCATGGTTTGATCTCCTCTCAATAAGCAGTGGAAGAGATGGAGAGGCAATGAGACTTAAAAGTCCAACCAATCTAGTTCTTGTACTTATGTATTTTGATAATTATGCATAAATATTTATTATTGAGAGCAAGAAGATAATTATAAAAATTAGTTTTGAAATAAGAAACCCTCCACTTAAAATCTTGTTGACTGTAAATGGAATTTAATATGGAGTCTTGGTATTTAAATACATTTTTCCTTTAGCCAACTGAGCTAAAGACTCAGGGATAAGAAGCAATCTTTTTTGTAACCCCTGAAGAAAGTCAATGGTACTATCCATTAAAATTAAACAAATGCCCTTCCCTGCCAAGGGCCTGGAAAATTGATAGCATGCATGTGACTCCACTGGAAAGTAATCACCAGCTCCCAGAAAGGTGAAGGATGCAGTTGGCTGCTTCAATCACAGCTCAAGTAATGAAAAGAAGGGTGAAATCTATCAAGAAAGGGAAACAGTTGTTGAACCAGAGGTAGAGCTGAGGTGTTTTGTCACCTGTCTTTGAAACTCTGCAAACACATACACTTAGGATAAAGCTGCTGCGGCTAAGTCACTTCAGTCGTGTCCGACTCTGTGTGACCCCATAGACGGCAGCCCACGAGGCTCCCCGTCCCTGGGATTCTCCAGGCAAGAACACTGGAGTGGGTTGCCATTTCCTTCTCCAATGCATGAGAATGAAAAGTGAAAGTTTAATCGTTCAGTCGTGTCCGACCCTTAGCGACCGCACGGACTGCAGCCTACCAGGCTCCTCCATCCGTGGGATTTTCCAGGCAAGAGTACTGGAGTAGCTTGCCATTGCCTTCTTCATTGGATAAAGCTAAGAGGTGGCAAAGATCAAGTGCCCACCGAGTCTCTCCTGCCAGCCCAGAGAAAGGAATAAATGTCAGTGATTGTAGACGATGTGAGCTCACTTTGCAGACCAATATTACTTAGGAATCCTCAATACTCTATGCACTCTACACATTTAATTTTTAATATGAATATGTAATGTGTATGTTGATAAAAATCTTAATGTTGTAATATTCATAATAGTGCTTAAACCATATTCTAGATATTCCCAGGAGGGCTGAGAAAAGTATACCTCCCAGCAAGATGGCATAAAACTAATTATCAGGGGGGGATTCATGAAAAATCAGCCAGGTTAAATTGCTATGTATACAATATAAACATATGATCAGTAGATATTTGAATATAATCCACTTCTCAATAACTCAAGCGACTGTTCTATTCTTTAAACACTTAAAGACAAAACAAATCTTTCTAGTTATATTATTACATCTTTATTTCTAATTCTATTAGTTTATATTCTCCTTAAATTATCAATTTAATGTCTTCTGGAGATAAACTTATTGTCATTTATAATAAGGAATCTTAGAATCAGAAAAATCTAAAGTTATTGTTTTATTAATCTCAGTTGGATTCTGTAATGAACACAGAACGTGAAATATTCTAAGCACCTAATAGTGGTTTTCTAACATCTGAAACTATATGGTTGAAATGTATAATAAGATGTGCTGCTTTTATGAGATAAACTATAAAATCAGATCTTTTGCAATAAAAATAAGACATGAAAAATATTTTTGAGAGGGGAATTATCCTACGTTACAATGTAAAAATCAGGTTAGAAAGCTGATTTCCAATTTTGGAAAGTTAGATATATTCTTCCTTATACCTCCCACTAAGTACAGTTAAAATCTTTTGGCGTAGTATATAATACAAACTTAGGAAGACTCTAGAAAAAGATAGAAGACAGCAGACAGTCTAGGGATCTTGTGATTGAAATAATGACACTGATGATTCTCTGGATTTTCTTTTTGTTTAGTATTGATTAACCAAGCCAAATTTAGTTCTGGAGAAGCCAGTAATCCAGAAATACTGGAAATACCAATGCACACAAGCAAAAATAGCCCCAAGAATTTCATTCCTTTTAATCAAAGGTCCAGAAAAAGGGAAGCCTAGCAAGACAGAAAAATTGTAGTCAATAATCACTCTTATCTAGCAAACACCAGAGGAAAAACCATGGTCTTACCCCCATCCTTACTGACAAAGGCTGAGACTGGAACATTTTTGTCCATTATTACCAAAGTATAGGCCTTCCCTGGTGGCTCAGCTGGTAAAGAATCTACCTTTGCAGTATGGGAGACCTGGGTTCAATCCTTGGGTTGCGAAGATCCCCTGGAGAAGGAAATGGCAACCCACTCCAGTGTTCTTGCCTGGAGAATCCCAGGGACGGGGGAGCCTGGTGGGCTTCCGTCTATGGGGTCACACAGAGTCGGACACGACTGAAGTGACTTAGCAGCAGCAGCAGCAGCATAGTCCATGGGGTTGCAAAGAGTTGGACATGACTGAGTGACTTCCAGTTCAGCAAAGTATAAGATACCACTTGGCCAACTATCACACTGCCAGTGTGGTGTCAAAGAAGCTCAAGTGGTAAGCCCTGAGTTTTTCCTCATTGGAGGCCAGTAAGAAGCCCTTTACACTAGCTAATAATCCTATGTAATTCAGAATTACTATAATTTTTTGAAAAAATTTTTGGTTGACATGATAAAACTGGACATTTTTAAGTTGCTAGAAATGGAGTCACTAGCAGTATTTGAGTTGCAAATTTGTGAAATAATTTCCTGTGACATCTTCAAATACTCTAAAGCAAAAGCATAATGGTATAAGCCATCATAAGAGTCTACTGTGTCTCAGATGGTAAAAGAATCTTCCTGCAACGTGGGAGACTCAGTTTGGATCTCTGGGTTGAAAAGATCTCCTGGAGAAGTACCACTTCAGTACTCTTGCCTGGAGAATCTCTTGGACAGAGGAGCCTGGTGCGCTACTGTCCATGGGGTTGCAAAAGAATCTGACACAACTGAACAACTAACACTTTCACTTTAAAAAATTATTTATTTTAATTGGAGGCTAATTACTTTACATTATTGTATTGGTTTTGCCATACATTGACATGAATCTGCCCCGGGTGTACATGTGTTCCCCATCTTGAAGCCCCCTCCCACCTCCTCCTTATCCCATCCCTCTGGTTCATCCCAGGACACCAGCTCCGAGCATCCTGTATCATGCATCGAACTTGGACTGGCGATTCATTTCACATATGATAATATACATGTTTCAATGCCATTCTCCTGCGAGGGTGGGATGAATTTCACTTTCTATAAACCAATCACATTTTCTTTTTTACAATTCATGTCTTCCCTTCATATTACATGAGGTACCCACCCATTTGAGTGATTTGCACATGGTATATTTTCAATATGTGCCTGCTGCACTGAGATAGCTTGGTTTTAGGGAGACATCATGGACCTGGGAACATGAACATTTTGTACTAGCCCTAGATTTAGTAGAACTGGTTGTGTGACCCAAGTAAATCATTAGTTGATTTTATACTTTGATTTCTTTGTATAAAAAATTCAGAAATGGAGAAAGAACATACTAACATCTCTAAGTCTTCCTGTATTGTTTCGTCATCCAATAAATACTATTAACCTATTTCCGGCTTCTTATAATGATTTCCTGACTAATCTCTAGTCTTCAAAGTTCACATTGTTAAAACAAAATTCAAAACAAAATTTAACTGAGTGAATTATGGAGATATTATTGACCTTATTCAACAATTTGTCAATTGTACAGAATTCCATCTAACATATAGAAAGGAGCTCCAAGGAGCTGAACAAAATGATAGACTTAAAGGCAGAAGGGAGCAGGAATAAAAAACGTTATGCCAGACAAAAAGTGAGTTGATTGTTTCAAGATAACTTTCCTTTAGAAGATAGCAGGAATCTATCAGCAAATGACCCAAGTAGTGCTGATCAGGCAATTTCTGATTGACTGGTTTAAAATTTCTTTCCTGGAGAGCCAAAATAGTAATTGCTAGGTCTTGGTTTGATGATGTGGAGTTTAGTGACTCCATTTCAGGCTTGTTCTCATTTTCAACAACATCCATTCATTGCTCCAGTTTAATCTTCTTAAAAGATTTTCTTGATCATGACACTTACTGTTAATAAAATTAAAACTAGAAAAATAAACAAAATCTCTCCACTGTACACTAAACAAAACTTAAAACCCAGACTTTCAGTTTGGCTTTACAAAATCCTCATGAATCATCACCTGTCATCACTTCCTACAACATCAGGATTCTAGCCTGACAGCTCCCTGCCAATCAGCAAGCACACCTGAGCTCTACTTCTGTGTTTTTGACATGCAACATCCCTTCCACCCCGAGTGCCTCTCCTCTCCTTTTCTTTTTCCATTTTTCAGCCTATAATAGCTTACATTTATTGAGTGCTAACTTATACTAGCAAACACAGTAAAACTTTTACTGCATAGTCTCATTTTTGATTCTCACAATGGCTCTCTCAAACTGGCCCCTTTTACTAATAAGTAAACAGACACAGAGAGGTTAAATAAGTTTTCCAAGGTCAAGCAGACAATATACTAATAAAATGGAGAAACAAGAACAAAACCTGTGTTATAAGTTGAATGAGTACATAAACTTCAACAGGAGACGAAAGGAAAAGTCATCAGGTTGGTTTCCAGGATAATAGTAATAGATCTACTTTAAAAATAATTTAAATTTTGAAAAGAAATTTTATATCCTCTGACGAGTTGACTCACTGGAAAAGACTCTGATGCTGGGAAAGGTTGGGGGCGGGAGGAGAAGGGGACGACCGAGAATGAGATGGCTGGATGGCATCACCGACTCTGTGGACATGAGTTTGAGTGAACTCTGGGAGTTGGTGATGGACAGGGAGGCCTGGCGTGCTGTGATTCATGGGGTCGCGGAGAGTCGGACACGACTGAGCGACTGAAATGAACTGAACTGAACTGATCCTATTTTAATTTTTTTAATTCATTGTCAACAGAAGCTTGGTTTGAGGGGGAAAGGAGTAATGAACTTAAAAGAACACCATTTGAAAACTTAATAATTATTTTTCGATTTGAACACAAAGCTTAAAAATGAAATTATTATTTCATATTACATTTTGGTTGCAATAAAAATATTAAGGCATATTTTAAAAAGACTGTAAAAAATTTTATTAGAACATTGATTTCCATAAAGAAAATATGGAAATCTTGATGTTTAAAATTTTTAAACAAAATCATAAGTTTAGTTGAATGTAATAAATCCCTCCTCCTCAACACAAGACCTGCCTAATTGAAGGGTGAGTTTGGTGTTATTAAGCTTATACATCTATATGTTTTGTTGTTTTTAAATTTTGAGCCTTCAACCAGTTGACTAGGGTAGGCTTTCAAAATATTTAAGAGGCCTTTGTTTGTTGAACAAATACTTTATATTCACCATTGGAAAATAGGTTAAGCCTGCTGTGTCAATTAGCTTAATTGATGAGAATTTCAGTTGGTCCTGGGGTGTGTTAATTTCCTGAGGTGAATCTGTTGAGAGAACTACTTAGGGAAACTTTCACAGTTGGGAAAGCTTTCAAATGCACTTGACTTAATCTAAGATCTACCTACGTACCATAATTTCACATACATTAAATGCTTCCAAATCCTCCTTCCTTCAACATCTTTGATGTCAAGACAATCTTTGCCTCCCTCGTCCTACAGTTTCTTTATCAGCCTCCCACTTAGACAAGAAGGACAGGATTTGTCTGGATCCCTCCAAGGGCTAAAATTAAGAACAATAGCTTGACTAGTACTATGTAAGAACATTCTTAAGGTTGTCTGTACAATAGCGTGTGTAGTTTAGGGCTGGGTTATGAATATATATATGCTTGTGTGGGGGTGCATCCACACAACCGTGTACATCTTTTTCGTATATAATGCCGCACCATCCTAGCAGAGCTATAAAATACTTATCCATCTTATAAATGAAATAAGCTTATCCAAGATTGTAGATCCAGGATTTAATTCCAACACTGGAAACTGATCTCTTTTCTCTGTATTGCACTATCTTATGAAAGGTGTGGCTTCCCTGATGGCTCTGTGGGTTAAGAATCTGCCTGCAGTGTGGGAGACACAGGATAGGTGGGTTCAATCCCTGGGTTGGGAAGATCCCCCGGAGGAGGAAATGGGCACCTACTCCAGTATTCTTGCCTGAAAAATACCATGGACAGAGGAGCCTTGTGGGCTACAGTCCAAAGGGTCTCAAAGAGTCAGACACGACTAAGTAAGCATACATGCAAGGTAGACAGGCAACACAGACTAAAAAATATTCAAGCATTTGTTGGAGAGAGAGAGAGAGATATTGGGCTAATATCTTGAACATATCTTAGAGTGATTTGACAGCTCAGTCTCTTTCTGAAGCATGAGATCTATTTTTCGAGGCTCTCCTCTTCTCTTTGCCTTCTCTCTTCCGCCTCTTTCCTCTTCTCTCTCTCTCTCTCCTCCCCCCCGCCCATCTCTTAGCATGATGGTCTATGCACACAAAGTGATGAAGACATAACAAGCAGAGTGTAGGCCCCTGTAACCTAATCCTTTTTGGCTTTGCAGATGATTGCCAGGTTTCCTCCCAGCCACCCTTACCATCCCTGAATAATGAAGCTGTAGATTCATCTAACACCTCAGCCTCCTTGCTCATCAACATTCACTTCTACTGAACTTTTACATTAATTTCACTTAAACAATCACACCTTATTACACTCTGAATCTTTTTGTCTCTTCAATTGCCTGAAATTCTATGACTTTCAAATTTCTGTCATTATTATGGACCAGTGTCTTTTTGAATATATCTATTTCCTCAATGGATCCCACTAGCTGGATTTATACTTCTTCCAATCTAAGATCGCCAAAGTATACAGCATAATCTTTATCTTTACACCACTTTCTTCTTTGATTCTACTAAATTATAGCCCCTGGTATCTTCGAATTTACCTTTGTCTTCTACTCTTTTCTAATCAAAGATCCAGTTGGTCACAGTCAGGTTAATTTATTTATTGTCTCATCACCCTTTCTCCTTTTGTTCTGAGACATGGCTCTCTACCTTTCTGGCCTGATCGAGAGTAAGCACCATTCTTCAAGAGTTACGATTATAGAATAGATCTGATAATGTCTCTTCCAAGCTAAATTAATGTAAAATAAATGTTTACATGCATTATTTTTTCTTTTTTAACTTGTAGAAAATATTTGTGTCTTATCAAAGGACACACAGCCAATTAGTTGCAGAATTGAATATCAATCTTTCCTTACTATAGCCTCTTTATATTACCCCCAGCTAGGCCATCATAATCAACAAAAGAATCCAAAATGCAGTACTTGGATGTAATCTCAAAAACGACAGAATGATCTCTGTTTGTTTCCAGGGCAAACCATTCAACATCACAATAATCCAAGTTTACGCCCCGACCAGTAATGCTGAAGAAGCTGAAGTTGAATAGTTCTATAAAGACCTACAAGACCTTTTAGAACTAACACCCCAAAAAGATGTCCTTTTCATTACAGGGGACTGGAATGCAAAAGTAGGAAGTTAAGAAACACCTGGAAAAAGGCAAATTTGGCCTTGGAGTACAGAATGAAACAGGCTAATAGAGTTTTGCCAAAATAATGCACTGGTCATAGCAAACACACTCTTCCAACAGCACAAGAGAAGACACTACACATGGACATCACCAGATGGCCAACACAGAAATCAGATTGTTTATATACTTTGCGGCAAAGATGGAGAAACTCTATACAGTCAGCAAAAGCAAGACCAAGAGCTGATGTGGCTCAGATAATGAGCACCTTATTGCCAAATTCACTGGATCATCGAAAAAGCAAGAGAGTTCCAGAAAAATATCTATTTCTGCTTTATTGAATATGCAAAAGCCTTTGTGTGGATCACAGTATACTGTGGAAAATTCTTCAAGAGACGGGAATACCAGACCAACTGAACTGCCTCTTGAAAAACCTGTAAGCAGGTCAGGAAGCAACAGTTAGAACTGGACATGGAACAAGGGACGGGTTCCAAATAGTGAAAGGAGTTCATCAAGGCTGTATATTGTCACCCTGCTTATTTAACTTATATGCAGTGTACATCATGAGAAACGCGGGCTGGATGAAGCCAAGCTGGAATCAAGATTGCTGGGAGAAATATCAGTAAACTCATATATGCAGATGACATCACCCTTATGACAAAAAGTGAAGAACTGAAGAACTTCTTGATGAAAGTGAAAGAGGAAAGACCTCCCGTCCAAAATTTCAACATCAAACCTCCCACTTTTTCTATTTCTGGCTCACTCCCTCTAGTACTCCAACTCTAACAGTTCTCCAAACATAAGAACATATTTGATTTTCTGACTTCTCAAAAATATGTTAGCTCTTTAAATTCTCACTTCCCTCCTTGTTTAAATTTCCTAGTCAGTTATTACAATGGTTCTGCTTCCTTTCATACACAGTCAACCTCCTTGCCCTCCATGCAAATGAATATGTCTGAGGAAAAATACACAGTCATGCTGACTGGACACTCTTTATAATTATGATCATTAACCTCAAGTGGTTTCTTAATGCTGCCCAGTAATCATATTTCATTTTGCTATTACTATTCACACTTCCACTCAACTGTAGCATATCTTTCCCCAAACTTCCAAAATCTCCTGTCTGATCATCATTCTTAGCTGATCATGTGCTTGCTGTTTCAGAGCCAGCCACATAATTTGCAGGATGGAATACGAAATAAAAAATGCAGAGCCTCTTATTTAAAAAATAGGAAACAAAATGACAGTAAAAGTACTGAGATATAAAATTTTTTCCTTTCATGATCTCTCTCTCTCACAATATCATGGCAGTTTTTTACTTTGCATTTAATCTTGTCCTAAGTAAAGAAAAATTTCAAAAGTTTAATTTATTATCATGGATTTTACCATTGATCTTTATATTATACAATGTCAGTTTTCAACGCAAATATAAGAAAACTTGTATGCAGAACCAGCAAAATTACAAAACTTATATTTTGTGTTTTGTATATACATATGTATTTTGTTTTTGCCAGAATAGAGGAAATGTTGTAAAAACTAACCAAACATTTTCTTTTTCCTTCTTTATTCATGAACATTCTATTTAAACTCTCTACCTCAGCTTACTGCTGAGTGAGGAAAAAGTGAAACAAAAAGAAGTATAGGTTGCCCTGTGTTTCCCTTTCATGTCATCATTTTCAGTATAAGAAGTCAGCTACTACAGGGAAGTAGTATAACTTGAATAAGAAAAGATATATTCTGGAGCGTTTTTGTGCTTCTTGGATCACTGTTGCCTTTTTTCTGAGTTGCAAACAAGTTCTCGTACAACTGAAAGTGTGGCTTCTTGGGCTGTTAGTGTCCCAGGCATTCGTAGTTATAGGCTTGTCTACATTGTGCTGTGAAAAGAAGAGAAGCAAAAAGCAAAGGAGAAAAGGAAAGATATAAGCATCTGAATGCAGAGTTCCAAAGAATAGCAAGGAGAGATAAGAAAGCCTTCCTCAGTGATCAGTGCAAAGAAATAGAGGAAAACAACAGAATAGGAAAGACTAGAGATCTCTTCAAGAAAATGAGAGATACCAAGTGAACATTTCATGCAAAGATGGGCTCGCTAACGGAAAGAAATGGTATGGACCTAGCAGAAGATATTAAGAAGAGGTGGCAAGAATACACAGAACTGTACAAAAAAGATCTTCACAACCAAGATAATCATGATGGTGTGATCACTCACCTAGAGCCAGACATCCTGGAATGTGAAGTCAAGTGGGCCTTAGAAAGCATCACTATGAACAAAGCTAGTGGAGGTGATGGAATTCCAGTTGAGCTATTTCAAAACCTAAAAGATGATGCTGTGAAAGTGCTGCACTCAATATGCCAGCAAATCTGGAAAACTCATCAGTGGCCACAGGACTGGAAAAGGTCAGTCTTCATGCCAATCCCAAAGAAAGGCAATGCCAAAGAATGCTCAAACTACCGCACAATTGCACTCATCTCACACGCTAGTAAAGTCATGCTGAAAATTCCCAAGCCAGGCTTCAGCAATATGTGAACTGTGAACTTCCAGATGTTCAAGCTGGTTTTTTAAAAGTCAGAGGAACCAGAGATCAAATTGCCAACATCTGCTGGATCATGGAAAAAGCAAGAGAGTTCCAGAAAAGCATCTATTTCTGCTTTATTGACTATGCCAAAGCCTTTGACTGTGTGGATCACAATAAACTGTGGAACATTCTGAAAGAGATGGGAATCCCAGACCACCTGACCTGCCTCTTGAGAAACCTGTATGCAGGTCAGGAAGCAACAGTTAGAACTGGACATGGAACAACAGACTGGTTCCGAATAGGAAAAGTAGTATGTCAAGGTTGTATATTGTCACCCTGAGTATTTAACTTATATGCAGAGTACATCATGAGGAAGACTGGGCTGGAAGAAGCACAAGCTAGAATCAAGATTGCTGGGAGAAATATCAATAACCTCAGATATGCAGATGACACCACCATTATGGCAGAAAGAGAAGAGGAACTGAAGAGCCTCTTGATGAAAATGAAAGAGGAGAGTGAAAAAGTTGGCTTGAAGCTCACATTCAGAAAACGAAGATCATGGTATCTGGTCCCATCACTTCATGGGAAATAGATGGCGAAACAGTGGAAACAGTATCAGACTTTATTTTTTTGGGCTCCAAAATCACTGTGGATGCTGATTGCAGCCATGAAATTAAAAGACGCTTACTCCTTGGACGGAAAGTTATGACCAACCTAGACAGCATATTAAAAAGCAGAGACATTACTTTGCCAACCAAGGTCTGTCTAGTCAAGGCTATGGTTTTTCCAGTGGTCATGTATGGATGTGAGAATTGGACTGTCAAGAAAGTTGAGTGCTGAAGAATTGATGCTTTTGAACTGTGGTGTTGGAGAAGACTCTTGAGAGTACCTTGGACTGCAAGGAGATCCAACCAGTCCATTCTAAAGGAGATAAGTCCTGGGTGTTCATTGGAAGGATTGATGTTGAAGCTGAAGCTCTAATACTTTGGCCACCTCATGAGAAGGGTTGAATCACTGGGAAAGTCTCTGATGCTGGGAGGGATTGGAGGCAGGAGGAGAAGGGAACGACAGAGAATGAGATGGCTGCATGGCATCACCGACTCTAAGGTTGTGAGTTTGAGTGAACTCCAGGAGTTGGTGATGGACAGGGAGGCCTGGCGTGCTGTGATTCATGGTATCGCAGAGTCAGACATGACTGAGCAACTGAACTGAACTGAACTGAGCCTTGTGCTTGCTATGAGTCTTGCCAAATTCCCATGCCTAGCAGATCCATTTGAGTTCTGTATTCACAGGGCATCATGAATGCCATATGTGAACGTGATAGCAAGAAAGAAAAGATATATCTATTGTGTCTATCTCCTCTGCTCACACTCATATTACTTTGTCTCATTGGACTTTACAAAAGTTCGAACATAAATCTTTTAAGAATTATGTAACATCAACAACAGAGATTCAAAATTCATGGGACCCTTCTGAGCACTGGGTCCTGTGCAGTTGTATGGGTTGTACACCATCAAATTGGCCCTGTCCTTTTTCATTAGAACTAGAACGAGAACTTTCATAAGCACCTGTTACTACAGTCTAATCATAACTTACCTCTCTGCCCATACCTTCAACTTCCCATCTATATGATTAACAGTCCACACTCCTGTTTAAATTCAACCCCTCCATGTCTCTGTTGGAGCTTTCCCATTCCAACTATTCAAAATGTTGCATTTCTCTTTTTTCTTTTTCATCCTCTCTGCTAGATTACTCTCTTTAGCAAATATATCGCTACCTATCCCATATTTAAAAAGTAAAATCTTCCCTTGACTCTATCACAGAAGATACCATGTCATTTTTCTCCCCATCTGTAAAGTAAAAATTTCCTCAAAGATTTGTTTATTCTTACTGCATCCAATATCTCTCCTCACATTCTTATTTGGATTCACTCCAATCAGGTACCACCATCCAAACCACATGTAATAATTCAGTTCATTTCAGTTCAGTTGCTCAGTTGTGTCCAACTCTTTGTGACCCCAAGAACCGAAGCATGCCAGGCCTCCCTGTCCTTCACCAATTTCCAGAGTTTACTCAAACTCACGTCCATTTAGTTGGTGATGCCATCCAACCATCTCATCCTCTGTTGTCTCCTTCTCCATCCACCCTCAATCTTTCCCAGCATCGGGGTTGACAAAGTAATGTCTCTGCTTTTTAATATGCTGTTTAGATTGGTCATAACTTTCCTTTCAAGGAGTAAGCGTCACCATCTGCAGTGATTCTGTAATCATTAGTGGCATTGTTTTGCTAATTCCGATGGTCAGTTTATAGCCAAATTCTCATTTATTTTATCTATTGCAGAATTCTCTTGGCTTTGATATCCTTTTAGTTAGCTTTTGTGATGGATAGTTTTGTATCAATTTGGCTGTAATATGATCTCTAGCTATTTGGTCAAACACCAGTTTCGATGTCACCATAAAGATATAATTTTAGGTGAGACTACCATTTAAACCAATGGACTTAGAGTAAACTATATTACCCTTCATAGTATGGGTGTCCTCATCCAAATAGTTAAAGGCCTTAGAGAAAAAATGATTAAAGTTCCCCTAAAAAGAGAGAACTCTGCCTAGCTGCTGTTCTCTGGGTCTCCAATCTGCTGTCCTACCCTGCAAGTTTTGGATTCGCCAGGCTCCATAATTTTGTGAGCAATTGCATGGATAGATCTAAATATAGAAATAGATATAGGTATTTCCTATTGGTTCTGTTTCTCTGAAAATTCTAATAAGCTGCTAAGATTTCAGTTTTCCATCTAATTTTGATCTTACCTCTCAACCTAGTTCAGCTGAGCCTTTTTTTTTTTTTTTTTTAAGTTTCCACCATTTTCCCTTATCTCTAAACTTTGGGGTACTGAAGTATTTTTCCTTGGCATTATTCTCTTTCCTTATTTACACTCATTCTCTTGGTAGTCTCATCCAAATATTTATTTTCCCATATTGACTTTATCATTTCCTCTATGTATATATTGGGGGGAGGAGTATATTTAATTTTTTGTACTATTTTACAGTAATTCACATACCTTATTCCCACTTTCTCAAAACACTTTAGTGTGTATTTCCTAAAATCAAGGTTTTCTCTTATATAACAATAATTATAAAAGTTATGATAAATGTAAGAACTTCTTTAACATTTCACCAAATGTCCTACAAACGTCCTTTACCACAACAGGATCACATATCATATTTACTTCTCAAGTCTTTAGAGTTTCTTTTAATATAGAACAATTCCTCAGTCCTTCTTTGGCTTTTGTGATATTGATATTTGAAAAGTGCAGGGAATTAATTCAGTAAAATGTCTCTCAATTTGGGTTTGTCTAATGTGTCCACATGATTATACTCAGATTATATATTTTTGGCAGGAGCACCATAAATTACTACTTTCTGATTTCTAGCCTAAGCTCTTTGCTTTTCAGCAAAGTCATTTTGTTCTGTGAGAATGATATCATATTGGAGTAGTGTGGACCCTAATCCAATATGACTGGTGTCCTTATAAGAAGGGGGATTTTGGACACAGAGGAGAATGCCATGTGAAGATGAAAGCAAATATCAAGGTGATGCTGCTACAAGCCAAAGATGGCCAGAAATCCACCAGAAGCTATGACAGAAACATAGAACAGATTCTCATTCATAACTCTCAGAAGGAACCAATCCTGTGACAAAATTAGTTGACATCATTGATCTCCAAATTCTAGAACTGCAAGGCATACATTTTGTATTTAAGACATGCAGTTTATGTTACTTTATTATAGCAGCCCTAGCAAAATAATAATCAACCCATTCATTCCACTCTTAGGTATTTACCTAGGAGAAATGAAAGTTTATGTCTAGCAAAGAATTCTACATGGATGTTCACCATAGGTTTATTTATAATTGCCCAAACCAGAAGTAACTTAAATATTCATCATCAGGTTAATAGATAAATAAAATATATTTTGGCATATTTATATAATGAAATATGCAGTAGTTAAAAGAACAAACTACTGATAGACACTACATGATGAAATACATAATTTTAAAAAAACTGCTGGATGAAAGAAGTCAGGAACAAAAAAAATGCATCCTATTATATGATTCCTGTTGAATGAAATTCTAGGAAATGCAAAACTAATTTATATAGTCATAAATCTCATCGTTTGGGGGGACAGAGCTTGAGGGATTGGTTGGGAAAAGTGACCAAGGGACTTTTTGTGGTGATGAGACTATACTTTAATTGTACTGGTGCTTATATTTGTCAAAACTTACTGAATACTACACTTAAAAACTGGAATTTTTATTTTGGAAATTATACCTCAGTAACCATAGGGTCGCATAGAGTCAGCCACGACTAAAGCGACTTAGCATGCATACATGTGTTGGAGAAGGAAATGGCAACCCACTCCAGTATTCTTGCCTGGAGAATCCCAGGGATGGAAGAGCCTGGTGGGCTGCTGTCTATGGGGTCGCACAGAGTCGGACACGACTGAAGTGACTTAGCAGCAGCAGCAGCAGCAAATTTGATTTTTAAAACTGTATGGTTAGTGAAAATACAGTTAAAAATACTTAAGATGGAAATGATACATATAGAAACAATAGCAATTCCTTCTTTGATTTTAATTCTTAATATTATGGTGTTCATTTTCGTAAACAGTGTAATAAAACATCTAGCTATAGAGTCATTATTTTTTAATGGACATACTCAGGATTTCTGGCATTGTCTCAAAGCTGTCACTGAGAAGGTTGTTGGGTGTTTTGATAGTAAGCTAGAAAACTGGAAATTAGGTTGGAAATGAACTCAAGTATAATTGAAAAACACATTGCAGGGATTTGGATTATTGATAAAGGCTGCTTTTCACATAGAATTTAACAACAATGCAGAGTATTTGATATTTTTATGAAGTATTTTACCTATCTAGATTTATATTTAAAATGGTAAGTTTAGGTATGGCCTCTTACTTTCAAATTTCCATCCCCTTGGCTCTATATTTTTAGGAAAGTTAGATGAGGTAGATTATCTAAGAGCAACTTTCTGATCAACAGGGAAAATAACAGGGTTGAAAACCATTAAAAACTTAATTAGGTTTATATTCAGGTGCTGTCTGTTAGAACACTTTAGTATTCCCCAACACATGCAATCACCTTAAAAATATCTACACCTGAATCTCATACTTATTTCTTTTTAATTGTCCATGAAGTAAAATTTTTAAAATAGTTCCCGTTGTTTCACATGTGAAACCAATGTCCCTAAATGACTGGGTAACTTTCCATGGTTGTCATATGACTATATGTATATATGTATTAATGCATGTGTGATCAATCGTGTCCAGCTCATGTGAACCCATGGACTGTAGCTCATCAGGCTCCTCTGCCCAGGTTCAAACCTGAGTCTCCTGCATTGGCAGGCAGATTCCTTACCACTAGCATCACCTGGGAAGCCTGACACATAATTGATAATCTGCAATAAATTGGGAAATCATGGTTTCATGGCTCTAGTTGACTCCAGTCTTCACCTGTGAATCAATTAGTTTCTGTGGATGAAGGACACCTTGAGTTTTTTTGCTATTCAAATTACCACCTTTACAACACTTTATCTGAAGCTTCTACTTTGAAGTTATAGAGATGTGAAAATGGTTACTTTAGAGAGAAAGCATTATCAGTTAAAAATGTTTAGAAAGAAAAAGTATTCCAGTACTGTGAATTTCTAAACTACATTCTTGTTCCGTATAAAAGCCTCAAGTTCAATTTATCATAAAGGATTTAGAAGTGTGTAATAGAATTCATAGTTTCAAAAGTTTTAGTTGTATGTTATCCATTCTTAACTAATCACTTTCTAGATTAGTTTTGTTATGGACTGGATTGTGTCCTTGCCAAATTCACATATTGACATCTTAAAAACCCAATACATTAGAACATAACTATTTGGAGGTAGACCCTTCTTCTTAATTTAATTGGCTATGTGGAGTCTTATTTGCAGCTCCCGGGGTCTTCCTTGTGTGAGTTCTTTTGTTGTGTCACACGGGCTCCAGAACACGCAGGCTCAGTAGTTATTGCGTAGGTTTAGTTGCTCTGCAGCTTGTGGGATCTTAGTTCCCCAACCAGGGATAGAACTTGAGTTTTCTGCATTATAAGGTGATTTCTTTACCACTGGGCCATCAGGGAAGGTCCTGTAGTGAGGTTGATAGGGTGAGCCCTGATCTAGCATGAGTGGTCTTCTTATAAGAAGAGATGAGGACAGAGATGCACAAAGAGAAGACCAGGTGAGGGTATGGGGAGAAGATAATTAGCTACAAGCCAAGGAGAGAAACCTCAGAAAAAACCGACCTGCTGAAACCTTGATCTCAGACTTCTGAGGGTAAGTGTTTTGAGAACACACTTTTGTTTAAGACATCTAGTCTGTGGTACTTTGTTATGGAAGCCCTAGAAAACTAGCACAGTCCCATCAGCTGGTCAGCAGAACCACCTGTAGCTACAAGAAAAATTAAAAAATGATGTGCATACCAATTAAATGATAGTTAGAGGGAAGAAAATGTAGGGTGAGTGAACATATAGCTTTTTTTTTAGTAAGGTCTCCATGTGATTTTTTTGGTCATTGAGGACAGGTTTACATTTAACTAAGTTCTTTCAATAGCAATCTGCTGCAAAGCTGCTTAGTAAGACTAACTTGAAACCTCATAAACAAGTCATAACTTTTTTACAGTCTACCCAGGTTCTATTTGTTATTTTGACAAGTATGTTCCTTATTTAGTATTTGTTCCTTGTGAGATATAAAACAAAAGTAAATGGGTTTAAATTTTTGTTATCTGTTATTAAAATAAATTCCTTCTTGTGTGGCTTATGCAGAGAGATGTTATTTATTCTATTGTAATATTTCCCTTAAGATTCAGATCTCAATATGTTCCTGTTTTCTCTATGTCATCTCATAGCCCCATAGAAAATATAAATGCCAAGATTTTAAGCCATTTCATGAGTATTTTGAGGATTAATTATTAAATTACAGCTTCTAAAATTCTTTGGTTTTATTTCTTCAGAGAGAATATGCTTTATCACAGGTAAAGAAAGGGAAAAAAAATTACTGAAACTGGAAAGAATACAAATAAGAAAGCGGCAGCAAATAACCACTGCAGAAACTGTTCAGAAATGCCACTCAAAATTTAGTTCTTTTCAGACTCTTTCCAGACAAGTTCTGTTGCTTACTAAGCTAAAAATAGTTACCACATAGCACATGGGGATTTCGCAGGACCTGACATCTATAATTAGGGATAAAAATCACCTGGACACCTCTGGTTGCTTCTGATAATCAGTTCTGACACAAAGTCAGAATTTAAGATTAAAAAATTAAATGTTAGAATACATGGTCTGTACTCAGTTCAGTTCAGTCGCTCAGTCGTGTCCGACTCTCCGCCACCCCATGAATCACAGCACACCAGGCCTCCCTGTCCATCACCAACTCCCAGAGTTCACTCAAACTCATGTCTATCGAGTCGGTGATGCCATCCAGCCATCTCATTCTCTGTCGTCCCCTTCTCCTTCTGCTCTCAACCTTTCCCAGCATCAGAGTCTTTTCCAGTGAGTCAACTCGTCGCATGAGGTGGCCAAAGTATTGCAGTTTCAACTTTAGCATCAGTCCTTCCAATGAACACCCAGGATCGATCTCCCTTAGAATGGACTGATTGGATCTCCTTGCGGTACAAGGGACTCTCAAGAGTCTTCTCCAGCACCACAGTTCAAAAGCATCAATTCTTCGGCGATCAGCTTTCTTCACAGTCCAACTCTCACATCCATACATGACCACGGGAAAAACCATAGCCTTGACTAGACGAACCTTTGTTGGCAAAGTAATGTCTCTGCTTTTTAATATACTATCAAGGTTGGTCATAACTTTCCTTCCAAGGAGCAAGCGTCTTTTAATTTCATGGCTGCAATCAGCATCTACAGTGATTTTGGAGCCCAAAAAAACAAAGTCTGACACTGTTTGCACTGTTTTTCCATCTATTTCCCATGAAGTGATGGGACCAGATGCCATGATCTTTGTTTTCTGAATGTTGAGCTTCAAGCCAACCTTTTCACTCTCCTCTTTCACTTTCATCAAGAGGCTTTTGAGTTCCTCTTCACTTTCTGCCATAAGGGTAGTGTCATCAGCATATCTGAGATTATTGATATTTCTCCCGGCAATCTTGATTCCAGCTTGTGCTTCTTCCAGCCCAGCGTTCCTCAGGTCTGTACTCAAATCCTAGCTTTTCTCTTTCTTGGCTTTGTAATGTTGGGAAATTTCTTTTTTTAATTTTAATCTCTGTTTGGCTTATTTTGCCACAGAGATTGTTTGTGTGCGTGTGTCCATTTATTTAAGGCAGTAGTAAACAATGTTAATTTATATCAGAAATCGTCTTTTACAATTATGTACAAATCCTTGCCTGACCTGCCTCTTGAGAAACCTGTAGGCAGGTCAGGACGCAACAGTCAGAACTGTACATGGAACAACAGACTGGTTCCAAATAGGAAAAGGAGTACATCAAGGTTGTATATTGTCACACTGCTTATTTAACTTATATGCAGAGTACATCATGAGGAATGCTGGGCTGGAAGAAGCACAAGCTGGAATCAAGATTGCCGGGAGAAATATCAATAACCTCAGATATGCAGATGACACCACCCTTATGGCAGAAGGTGAAGAGGAACTCAAAAGCCTCTTGATGAAAGTGAAAGAGGAGAGTGAAAAGGTTGGCTTGAAGCTCAACATTCAGAAAACAAAGATCATGGCATCTGGTCCCATCATTTCGTGGGAAATAGATGGAAAAACAGTGGAAACAGTGTCAGACTTTATTTTTTTGGGCTCCAAAATCACTGCAGATGCTGATTGCAGTCATGAAATAAAAAGACACTTACTCCTTGGAAGGAAAGTTATGACCAACCTAGATAGTATATTAAAAAGCAGAGACATTACTTTGCCAACAAAGGTCCGTCTAGTCAAGGCTATGGTTTTTCCCGTGGTCATGTATGGGTGTGAGAGTTGGACTGTGAAGAAAGCTGATCGCCGAAGAATTGATGCTTTTGAACTGTGGTGCTGGAGAAGACTCTTGAGAGTCCCTGGACTGCATGGAGATCCAACCAGTCCATTCTAAGGGAGATCGATCCTGGGTGTTCATTGGAAGGACTGATGCTACAGCTGAAACTCCAATACTTTGGCCACCTCATGCGAAGCGTTGACTCCCTGGAAAAGACTCTGATGCTGGGAGGGTTTGGGGGCGGGACAAGAAGGGGACGACAGAGACTGAGGTGGCTGGATGGCATCACCGACTCGATGGACATGATTTTGAGTGAACTCTGGGAGGTGGTGATGGACAGGGAGGCCTGGCGTGCTGTGATTCATGGGATCGTGGAGAGTCGGACACGATTGAGCGACTGAACTGAACTGAACTGAAAAATCCTTGCATCCTTCTCTATCTTCCTTTATACTTTAGTCAGTCAGTCAGTCAGTTCAGTCGCTCAGTCGTGACTGACTCTTTGCGACCCCATGAATCACAGCACGCCAGGCCTCCCTGTCCATGACCAACTCCCGGAGTGCACTCAAACTCAGGTCCACAGAGTCAGTGATGCCATCCAGCCATCTCATTCTCTGTCGTCCCCTTCTCCTCCCGCCCCCAATCCCTCCCAGCATCAGACTCTTTTCCAGTGAGTCAACTCATTGCATGAGGTGGCCAAAGTATTGGAATTTCAGCTTTAGCATCAGTCCTTCCAATGAACACCCAGGACTGATCTCCTTTAGAATGGACTGGTTGGATCTCCATGCAGTCCAGGGACTCTCAAGAGTCTTCTCCAGCACCACAGTTCAAAAGCATCAATTCTTCGGCAATCAGCTTTCTTCACAGTCCAACTCTCACATCCATACATGACCACAGGAAAAACCATAGCCTTGACTAGGCGTGGTTGATGAATATTTTTCTTTTCTGTCTGATTTCTCTCTTCTCACTGTCTTTTACACTGGTAATTTATGTTCCATTTGTTGCTATTCTGTATCAGTCACACAGCAGTATGGTTCTATCTTAGTCTTCTTGAGAAATTACTTTGTTGTTAATATCTTGAAAAGAAGCTCTTGCTATTGTCAATCACACTTATCTTACTTGTCATCCCCTATATCGCCTTACAAGGAAAAGATAACTCTGAGATGATTGGTTGTTAAGGTAAAAGAGGAAAATTGAAGATGATAGTATCAAAATATCTCAATAAATCAGAGCAAAAAGTTCCAAGTTATTAAAGAAATTTCCTTTTTACCAACTTTACCCACTCAGGAAGTTCACCCTAATAAGCCTTCAGTTTTTCCCATTAGGTCATCACTTGATTCATCATCTTATGAAGCAGGGACACTAAAACCCTACCCTAGACTAACACCAAAGTCAGCTGCTTAATTGTTATAAATCATACTCTCTCTTAGTTTTTAGCTCCTTTGACTACCTTGTTATTCCTACTTGCTTCTGAACTTTAATGTTCCCGACTTTCAATTATCCTTTTTAAAATCTGTAACATGTTTAACACTTGAGCATCATACATGTGGAACATAATGTTATATAACCATTTGTTTTGCACACAGTTGTTGCAGTTATGTCTTTTATTTCTCAGTTGTTTGTGTACTCATGAGGGAAGAGACTATATTTTTGTATAGATCATTAAAAGTCACTTATGAATATTAAAACCATTAGATGAAAGACACTAGAGAGCAGAAGAAGACAATGGCAATGGCAAGCCACTCCAGTACTCTTGCCTAGAAAATCCCATGGACGGAGGAGCCTGGTAGGCTGCAGTCCATGGGGTCGCTACGAGTCAGACATGACTGAGCGACTTCACTTTCCCTTTTCACTTTCACACATTGGAGAAGGAAATGGCAACCCACTCCAGTGTTCTTGCCTGGAGAATCCCAGTGACAGGGGAGCCTGATGGGCTGCCGTCTATGGGGTCACACAGAGTCGGACACGACTGAAGTGACTTAGCAGCAGCAGAGAGCAGAACATCCTTATAGTGTTCATAAAACAATTGACCCTTGAATAATGTGGGGATTAGGGGGTACCACCGTCCCTTCAGCAGAAAGTTCTCACATAACTTGAAAGTCAGCCCTCCACATAAGCAGTTCCTTCATGAATGTGGTTTCAATTCTGTGGATTCAATCAACCACAGATCATGTAGTACTGCAACAGTACCTATTTAATGAAAAAAGTCTTGTGTAAGTGGATCTGAACTGTTCAACCCCTTTTGTTCAAGGATCCACTCTAACTGAATGGGCAAAAAAACACATACTTTTACCATTAACAATTTTGGGAGGTTTCCACCTTAAATGATCAAAATTAACATTTAAAATAATGGAGCAGTATGATATTGGGACATGTCATTTTGTGCCACCTGATTTGATCCAGAATGAAGTGTACAGCATCACCTACATAGAATTACTGGAAAGAAATATATGAATTTCATCAAGGAGATAGATGTAATTTCCAATTTACAGGAAATGTACGAGCTATAGGAAATCATTAAATGATGCCACAAGGAAACATTCACCAAGTGCAGAGTGTGTGACATTTTATAAAAATACTGACCTAATCTTCCAAAAATCCAGTATCATGGGAGAAAATAAGGTAGGAGGATTATCCTACACTAAGACTACAGACACATATTTAAAAGTAAGGCATAAATTTAGGCTACTTTATGATTTTGAAAAGTAACAAGCATTTAAGCAGAATTGGAAAAATCTGATTATAATCTGATTGATATATAATATTAAGCAATTGTTAATTTTATTTGAATTGTGTGTTATTATTGCAATATACATAAATGTCCTTATTCTAAGGATCTGTGCTCTAAAGGATTTAGGAATAAAGCATCATGTTGTCTGTAATTTACTTTAATTATTAATGAAATATTATTTTTATTTATGTGTTTAGTAAGGAGAGAATGCATATTTGAAAAATGCTAACATTTATACAATTTTTAAAAAATATTTCTTCATTGTATTATACTTTCAAACTTCTGTTATAATTTTTATAATACAAATTGGAGAAATGTATAGTTTTGTGAAAAGGCAGCTGTAAGATGGTACAGTTTTTTATTTCAATCAGTCTTTATTCATTAAACACTTATAAGAGTCAGACAGATTCCAGCATTCAAAATATAGTCAACTATAGTACACTGTTAGTGGTAATGTAAATTGGTGCACCCACTGTGAGAAAACAGTATGATGGTATGTTGACAACTTTAGAACAGAATTCCAATATAACCCAGCAATTCCATTTCTGGGTTTTCATCTGAAAGGAAAAAGAAAAAAAAACCTAAAATCACTAATTTGAAAAGGTACGTGCACCCAAATAGTCATAACAGCATTATTTACAATTGCCAAGATATTGAATAAACCTAAGTGTCCATCAACAAATGAATGGATAAAGAAAATGTGGTATATGCATACACAATCAAATATTACTCAGACATAAAAAGGAACAATATTTTGCCGTTTACAGCAAGATGTATGGACTTGGAGGGTATTGTGCTTATGGAGTAAGTCAGACAGAAAAACACAAATACAGTATGATTTCTCTTATACGTGGAATGTGAAAAATACAACAAACTCATGGATATAACAAAAAGAAGCAGATTCACAAATATCTAGAACACATTAGTGGTTATTACCAGTGAGGGGTATGCAATACAGGAATGGAGAAGTGGAAGGCTCAAACTACTGGGTATAAGATAGGATCATGGAGGTATTCTACAATACGGGGAATCTAACCATAATTTTCTTTTTTTCTTTTTTTTTATTTTACAATATTATATTGGTTGGTTTTGCCATACATTGATATGAATTTGCCCCGGGTCTACATAAGTTCCCCCTCCTGAACCCCCCTCCCACCTCCCTCCTCCCTTTATCCTCCCTCTGGGTCATCCCCGCATGCCAGCCCCGAGCATCCTATAACATGCATTGACCCTGAACTAGTGATTCGTTTCACATATGACAACATACGTGTTTCAATGCCATTCTCCCAAATCATCCCACCCTCACCCTCTCCCATAGAGTCCCAAAGACTGTTCTATACATCTGTGTCTCTTTTGCTGTCTCGTATACAGGGTTATCATTTGCATCTTTCTAAATTCCATATATATTAGTTAGTATACTATATTGGTGTTTTTCTTTCTGGCTTACTTCACTCTGTATAATAGGCTCCAGTTTCATCCACCTCATTAGAACTGATTCAAATGTATTCTTTTTAATGGCTGAATAATACTCCATTGTGTATATGTACCAAAGCTTTCTTATCCATTCGTCTGCAGATGGACATCTAGGTTGCTTCCATGTCCTGGCTATTATAAACAGTGCTGCAATGAACATTGGAGTACATGTGTCTCTTTCAATTCTGGTTTCCTCGGTGTGGATGCCCAGGAGTGCGATTGCTGGATCATATGGCAGTTCTATTTCCAATTTTTTGAAGAATCTCCACACTGTTCTCCATAGTGGCTGTACTAGTTTGCATTCCCACCAACAGTGTAAGAGGGTTCCTTTCTCTCCACATCCTCTCCAGCATTTATTGCATGTAGACTTTTGGATAGCAGCCATTCTGACTGGTGTGAAATGGTATCTCATTGTGGTTTTGATTTGTATCTCTCTGATTATGAGGGATGTTGAGCATTTTTTCATGTTTGTTAGCCATCTGTATGTCTTCTTTGGAGAAATGTCTGTTTAGTTCTTTGGCCCATTTTTTGATTGGGTCATTTATTTTTCCAGAATTGAGCTGCAGGAGCTGCTTGTATAATTTGGAGATTAATCCTTTATCCTTTGCTTCATTTGCTATTATTTTCTCCCATTCTGAAGGCTGTCTTTTCACCTTACTTATAGTTTCCTTTGCTGTGCAGAAGCTTTTGATTTTAATTTACTACAAAGCCACAGTCATCAAGACAGTATGGTACTGGCATAAAGACAGAAATATAGATCAATGGAACAAAATAGAAAGCCCAGAGATAAATCCACGCATCTATGGACACCTCATCTTTGACAAAGGAGGCAAGAATATACAATGGAGAAAAGACAGTCTCTTTAACAAGTGGTGCTGGGAAAACTGGTCAGCCACTTGTAAAAGAATGAAACTAGAACACTTCCTACACCATACACCAAAATAAACTCAAAATGGATTAGAGAGCTAAATGTAAGACCAGAAACTATAAAACTCCTAGAGGAGAATGTAGGCAAAACACTCTCTGACATAAATCACAGCAGGATCCTCCATGACCCACCTCCCAGAATATTGGAAATAAAAGCAAAAATAAACAAATGGGACCTAATTAACCATAATTTTCTAATAACTGCAAGTGGAAAGCAACTTTTAAAACTGAATAAAAATATTTTAAAAAGTTTGCAATAAATTTTTTTAAGTTTGGTTAAATCCATGAAAATTACATTAAAACAAATTACATTTCAGAGGAATAAAGATTGTAATATCACATAAAGTAATAAAATACACATCTATAAAATAATACGGATTCCAAAGGAATACAAGATTATTTACCTTTAAGAAGCAAATTTAAGGAAATCTTTCTATAGCAAGAAAGATTAATCTAAAAACACAGGAAAAATTAAAAGTCTTTCAAGGTCACTAGAAATTCTATTTAAATAATAAAGAATATTTGATAATTAAGCAACTCCTAGAAGTGCTTCCTGTTTAGATATTGTTTTAGGCAGCCAGTACACTCTATAGTTTTTGTACAGCATAAAATTTTATGGTCTTGTTAAAGGGAAAAGAGGTGACACAAGAGCAGTAACTTGTAGTAAAAGGGATCTAGGCCATTTAACTTTTAGTAGTGGCAATTCCTTTCATTTTTATAGTGATTTCTTTTTTTTCAAATGGGCTTTGCCCTGCGTTGTCTCAATTTTTGGTTCACAATACTCCTGTGGGTTAAAGGTGTGAATATCATGATTCTCTATACTATGCAAAGGGCTTTCCAGGTGGCGCTAGTGGTAAACAACCTGCCTGACAATGCAGGAGACATAGAGATATGGGTTTGATCCCTGGCTCAGGAAGATTTCCTGGAGAAGGACTGGCAATCCATTCCAACATTCTTGCCTGGAGAATCCCATTGATAGAGGAGCCTGAAGGGTTACAGTGCATAGGGTCACAAAGAGTCGGACAAGACTGAAGCTATTTAGCACACAGGCACGTACTAGCAAATATCAAACAACTTAGAGTTCTTTAGGTTGTGCCTTGCAGAAATATTAACTTTATTTAGGTAATGGGAATACTAAGAATAGTACCTATCACACAGTAGATAATCAATAGAATTCTAAATAAATGAGTCAATAGGAAAATGAATAAGCAAATTCTTGAATGTTTGAGTTAGTTGGGGAAAAATGTAAACTCTGTTCCACAAATCTCTCCACTTGTCTGCCCTTAAGGAGTGGTTTATTTTCTATGTAGGTCAAGAGAGTTTTATGAATGAGTGAAATATTTCTTCTCTGGAAAGACAAATGGCCATGTAAGTTGTTTTTATTTAATTGTACATAGAAAGAAAGATTCAAATTTAAGTAAAAATTTCCCAACAATGCTTTCAGACCATAGGGAAGTAGTCTAAAATAGTGCTGATATATTTTAAATTTTAAATTGAGTAGGGACATTAATTAAAGACTAAAGAAGATGTAAAAACTGGTCAGCTTCTGTTTATGCAGAAAATCTTTCCAGTGTAATCGCCTTAGAAAACTTATTTCATCAAAAGACACCTTAACAAACACATTTTAATGCAATGGTTATGTTTATTTTTGAATGGGGTTCAGAATTAATTTTACTTCTTTGCTATTTAATGGCTCATTTCCCAGCTTGCTTATAAAAATATAGTCTTTAGGTAGGAGCAAATACAAAAGTATTGTTATAGAAGCTGTCATGAATCACATCACTAAATGAAAGACACATTGAAGGATTATTGCTGTGTTTTTTAATGGTCTTTCCCATTAACAAACCACTACAACTTTATGGCACCTTGAATTCTGTTACTCTCAGAAATTTGTTTCAAGAAATATAGCTACATTATTTTCAATTAAGTTATTCTGGTACCTCAGAAAAAACTGAGAAGTTCTTTTCTTCTTTTAATTTGCTTATATCCACAATATAAAGCAACTGTAATTTTATGAAAGTATTTTTAATTAAAGGAAGAAATTAAACGTATATACTGGAAGGTTCATAAATGTCCTATATACCCCCAGCCTCACACATCATAGTCTCCATCATAATCAACATCCCCCACCAAAGTAATAAATGTATTTGTTTACTTTGACACATTGTTAATACCCAAAGCCTGCAGGCTTTGGATTTATACTCTTGGTGTAGTATATTCTATGGGTCTGGAAACATAGACTAGTATTTGCCATTATGGTACCATGCAGAATAGTTTCACTGCCCTAAAAAATTCCTCTGTGCTCTACCTATTTATCATTCTCACTCCCCTAACCCATAGCAATAACTAAACTTTATGCTATCTCCATAGTTTTCATTTTTTCAGAATACCATATAGTTGGAATCATACAGTATGTAGCCTTTTCAGACTGGTGTCTTTCATGTAGTAATATGTATTGAAGATGCCTCCTTAACAATCAATAATATTCAATTGTCTGGATGCATCACAGTTTGTTTGTCCATTCACCTATTGAAGAACATCTTGGTTGCTTCTAAGTTTTGGCAGTTAGGAGTAAAGCTGCTGTAATCATATATGTTCACATTTTTTGTGTGGATATAAGTATACAGGCATGTGTGTTCAGTTGCTCAGTCATGTTCGATTCTTTGTGATCCCATAGACTGTAGCAGGTCAAGTACCTCAGTCCATGGGATTTTCCAGGCAAGAAGCTGGAGTTACTTGCCATTTCCCTCTCCAGGGGGTCTTCCCGATCCAGAGATCAAACCCATATCTCCTGAATTGGCACGTGGAGTCTTTACCACTGAGCCATCTGGGAAGCCCATAATTTTTCAACTCATGGGTAAATAACAAGGAACAAATTTCCAGACTATATGATCAGAGTAAATTTAGTTTTGTAAGAAAGAGTCAAGCTGTCTTTCAAAGTGGCTATACTGTTTTGCATTCCCACCAGCAATGATGAATGTTCCTATTACTTCACATCCTTGCTATTAATAGCATCTGGTGGTGGTGTTTTGGATATTGAACATTCTAATAAGCATGTGGTAGTAACTCATTGTTCTAATTTGCATTCCCCTGATGACATGTGGTGTGGAGCATCTTTTCCTATGCCTATTTGACATTTGTATATCTTCTTTCATGAGGTATCGCCTAAGGTCTTTGGTCCATTTCTTAATTGGTTGGTTGTTTACTTATTAATGACTTTTAAGAGTTCATTGTTTCAATGCCATTCTCCCAAACCATCCCACCCTCACCCTCTCCCAGTTCAGTTCAGTTCAGTTCAGTCGCTCAGTCGTGTCCGACTCTCCGCGACCCCATGAATCACAGCATGCCAGGCCTCCCTGTCCATCACCAACTCCTGGAGTTCACTCAGACTCATGTCCACAGAGTCAGTGATGCCATCCAGCCATCTCATTCTCTGTTGTCCCCTTCTCCTCCTGCCCCCAACCTTTCCCAGCATCAGAGTCTTTTCCAGTGAGTCAACTCGTCGCATGAGGTGGCCAAAGTATTGCAGTTTCAGCTTTAGCATCAGTCCTTCCAGTGAACACCCAGGATTGATCTCCTTTAGAATGGACTGGTTGGATCTCCTTGTGGTACAAGGGAATCTCAAGAGTCTTCTCCAACTCCACAGTTCAAAAGCATCAATTCTTCGGCGATCAGCTTTCTTCACAGTCCAACTCTCACATCCATTCATGACCACGGGAAAAACCATAGCCTTGACTAGACGGACCTTTGTTGGCAAAGTAATGTCTCTGCTTTTTAATATACTATCAAGGTTGGTCATAACTTTCCTTCCAAGGAGTAAGCGTCTTTTAATTTCCCACAGTCCGAAAGACTGTTCTATCTGTCTCTTTTGTTGTCTCGTATACAGGGTTATCATTTCCATCTTTCTAAATTTCATATATATGCGTTAGTATATTGCATTGGTGTTTTTCTTTCTGGTTTACTTCACTTTGTATAATAGGCTCTAGTTTCATCCACCTCATTAGAACTGGTTCAAATGCATTCTTTTCAATGGCTGACTAATACTCCATTGTGTATATGTACCAAAGCTTTCTTATCCATTCGTCTGCAGATGGACATCTAGGTTGCTTCCATGTCCTGGTTATTATAAACAGTGCTGCAATGAAACACGTATACTATCATATGTGAAACGAATCACCAGTTCAGGGTCGATGCATATTACAGGATGCTCGGGGCTGGTATGCGGGGATGACCCAGAGGGAGGATAAGGGGAGGAAGGGAGGTGGGAGGGCGGTTCGGGAGGGGGAACTCATGTACACCTGGAGCGGATTCATGTCAATGTATGGCAAAACCAACCAATATAATATTGTAAAATAATTAGCCTCCAATAAAAAAAAAAGATTAAAAAAACAGAGTTCATTGTATATTTTGGATAACAATACTTTCAAACACTACTTTCAAAACAATACTTTTCAAATGATTCTTCTGCAAGCACTTTCTTCCAATCTCTGGTTTGTCTTTTCATCCCTTTGACAGTGTCTTTCCCAGAGCAGAAAATTTCATTTTTATAACGTCCAGCTTATCAGTTCTTCCTTTCATGGATTATGCCCTTGGTGTTCTATCTAGAAAGTCGTCAGCATATCCAAGATCATCTCGATTTTCTCCTATGTTATCTTATAGTAGTTTTACACTCTTACAGTTTGTATTTAGGTCTGTGATTCATTTTAAGTTAATTTGTGTGAAAGGGGTAGGGTCTGTATCTGGGTTCACTTTTTTACATGTCAATATCCATTTGTCTACCATCATTTATTAAAAACACTGTCTTTGCTCCATTGTACTGCCTTTCCTCCTTTATTGAAGATCAGTTGACTGTATCTATGTGATCTATTTCCGGGCTCTCTAGTCTGTTCCTTTAATATATTTTCTATTCTTTCTTCAACACAAAAATGTCTTGATTATTGTAGTCTTATAGTAAGTTTTAAAGTTGGGTATTATAAATCCTCCAACTTTGTTCTTCAGTATTCTGTTGGCTCTTCTGAGTCTCTTGCCTGTCTGTATGAATTTTAGAATCAGTTTGTCATTATCCATGAAAAATATTAGGATTTTGATTGAGATTGCATTGAATATACAGAGCAAGTTGCAAAGAATTAACTTCTTGGCAATTCTGAGCCTTCCTATGCTTTGACATGAAATATCTCTGCATTTGTTTTGTCCTTTTTTGTATTTTGTTCATTGGAGTTTTGTAGCTTTCTTCTGATAGACTATGTACATATTTTAAATTCATATATATTTCATTTTACTGAATAAAGTGTAATCAATATTGATATTGAATTCCACTTATTTATTGTTTATGCATAGAAAAACAATTGACTTTTGTCTATTAACCTTGTATCTTGCAATCTTGCTTTAATCACTTACTTCCAGGAATTTTTGTCAATTCTTTTCAGATTTTTTACATAGGTAACCATCTGTGAACAAAACCAGTTTTATTTCTTCTTAATTTGTATACCTTTCATATACTTTTCTGATCCTGTTCATTAGCTAGCACTTCTGGTACAAGTTTACAAGCATTTGTGAAAGGGTTTTTTTTTTTTTTTTTTCCTGATGTTAGCAGGAAGGTTTTGAATTTCTCATTATTAAATATGATGCTAGCTGTAGGTTTTTTGGTATTCTTTATTAATTTGATGAGGTTCCTATTTATTCCCGGTTTATTGAGTGTCTTTATGATGAATTGGATTGGATTCAATATAGTTCAATTGAAATGAATTGTTATTGCATTTCATCAAATGGGTTTTTGGCATTTATTAATGTGATTATGTGATTTTTTTCTCTTTTGTTTGTTGATGTGATGAATTACATTGATTGATTTTCAAATATTGAACTAGTCTTTTATACTGAATAAACCTCTTTTTGGCTATGGTATATAATGTTTTTCACACTGTCACATTTGATTTTCTGACATTTTGTTGATAATATTTGCATCTATGTTAATGAAAGATAGTGGTCTATAGTTTTCTTGTCATATCTTTATGTGCTTTGGTTTTAGGCTAATATTGGGCTCAGAGTTAGGAAGTATTCCATTTGCTTCTCTATTCTAAAAGAGACTGTAAACAATTCATATAATTTCTTCCTTAAATATTTAGTAGAATTCATCAGTGAATACTTATGGCCTGGTGTTTTCTGTTTTCATTAATGATTCAATTTCTTTCATAGATATAAGCCTATGCAGATTTTCTATTTCATCTTGTGTAAGTTTCGGAAGACTATATCTTTCAGGGAATTGATCTTTTTCATATACATTATCAAATTTGTGGGAATAAGGTTGTTAATCATTTTTTAAAATAAAATTTTAATGTTCAAGGAATCTGTTGTGATAATCTCATTTTATTTCTGATCTTAGCAATTTATGCCCTTTCTCTTTTTTTTCCTTAGTGAGCTTAGCTGGAGTCTTATTATTAGTTTTGCTAATCTTTTCAAAGAAACAACTTTTGCATTCACTAATTTTCTCTATTGATTTCTGCTCTAATTCTTCTTGTTTTTTCTTTTGTTTACCTTGAATTTGTTCTTTTTTTTAAATGTATTTTCCTAAGGTGGACACTTAGAAGATTGATTTTAAATCTGTTTTCTAATATATCCATTCAATGCTATAAATTCCCCTCAAAGTACTTCCTTTTCTGCATCCCATACATTTTAGGTTCTGCTTTCATTTCCATTGAGTTCAAAATATATTTTAAGTTCTCTCAAGATTTCTTCTTTGACTGTTATTTAGAATGTGCTTAATCTCCAGAAATTTTAGACTTTTCAGCTTTCTGTTATTGATTTCTAGTTTAATTCCACTGTTGTATGAGAGCAGATGTCATAAGAATTCTCATCAAACATTTGCTTGTTTGATGGTGCAGAATGTGGTGTATCTTGGGGAGTAATCTATTGCAATGTTGTTGGATGAGCAGTTTATAGATATCTATTATATCCCATTGATTGATGCTATTACTGAGTCAACTATGTGCTTACTGCTTTTCTGTCAGCTGAATCTCTCAGTTTCTGATAGAGGAGTGCTAAAATCTGCAGCTGCACCAGTGGATTCATTTGTTTGTTTTTGTGGTCTTTTCACTTATTGCTTCACATAGTGTATGCTCTGTTGGGCACACCACACAATGAGAATTGTCGTGTTTTCTATGAGGGTTGACTCCTTTATTATTATGTAATATCCTTCATTAGTCCTGATAACTTTCCTTGCTCCAAAGTTAAGTCTTTTTGAAATTAATATAGCTGCTCTTGCATTCTTTTATTAGTGTTAGCATGGTATATTTCAATCTATTTACTTTTAATCTATATTACATTTAGACCATTAACATTTAACATAAATAATTGTGGATATAATTTGTACTGATATATACTATATTTGTTGCTGTTTTCTACTTGCTGGTCTTGTTCTTTGTTCCAATTTTCATATTCCAATCGTATCCTGCATTTTGTGTTTTTAACTGAGAATTTTATGATTCCATTCTCTTTTTTTTAGCATGTCAGTTTCATTTCATTTAAAATGTGTTTTAGTTACTGCTGTGGAGATTGCAATATACCTTTACAACTAATACAAGTATACTTTCAAATAGCACTATATCACTTCATGGATAGTACCTTATTATTACAAAATAATTCTGATTCCTCCCTCTAACACGTTTATTTTGCTGTCATTCATTTTACTTGTCTGTAAGTGTGGTGTTGGAGAAGACTCTTGAGAGTCCCTTGTACTGCAAGGAGATCCAACTGGTCCATTCTAAGGGAGATCAATCCTGGGTGTTCATTGGAAGGACTGATGCTAAAGCTGAAACTCCAATACTTTGGCCACCTCATGGGGCGAGTTGACTCACTGGAAAAGACTCTGATGCTGGGAAAGGTTGGGGGTGGGAGGAGAAGGGGACGACAGAGAATGAGATGGCTGGATGGCATCACCGACTCTGTGGACATGAGTTTGAGTGAACTCCGGGAGTTGGTGATGGACAGAGAGGCCTGGCATGCTGTGATTCATGGGGTCGCGGAGAGTCGGACACGACTGAGCGACTGAACTGAACTGAACTGAAGTATATATATATATGTGTGTGTGTGTGGGTGTGTATGTATATTTAAATACACTGTTACCCTTTTATTTCGAAGAAAGTATTCTGTTAGATCAAATAGAATTAGAAAAATAAATTTTTATCTTCACTTATTTCTTCTTTGATGCTCACTCTTACTTCATGCATCTTATCTATATTGTTTTCCTCCTCTCTAAAAATCTTCTTCAAGCATTTATTGCAAGACAAGTCTACTGGCAATACAGTTTCTCAATTTTTATTTTCCTTAGGAAGTCTTCCTTTTCACTTTTGAAAGATAATTTTATAGGGTGCAAAATTCTAGTTTTCTCTCTCTCTGCACTTTAAACATTTCACTACACTCGTATATAGTGTATGCATTCTTTTGGCATGGATTCTGAGAAGTTACAAATATTTCTTAGCTTTTTCCTGCATATGTAAAGTTTTTTTTTTTTTTTTCTTTTGGCTTCTTTCAGGACTTTTTCGGTATCTTTTACTTCCTTTCGTCTGAAAATGATATGCTTAGGTTTACTATTTTAGCATTTGTCCAGCATGGTGTTTTGGCTTCCTGGATTTGTAGTTTGGTCTCTGACATTAGTTTGGGAGAATTCTCAGTCTTTTGGACGGAGTTGTGTGCTCAGTCATTCAGTATTGTCCGACCTTTTGTGATCCCATGAACTGTAACCCTCCAGGCTCCTCTGTTCATGGGATTTTCCCAGCAAAAATACTAGAGTGGGTTGCCATTTCCTTTTCCAGGGGATCTTCCTGACCCAGGGATCAAACTCATATCTCTTGCATTGGCAGATAGATTCTTTACCACTGAGTCGCCTGGGGATCCCAGGGGGCTTTACACTTTGTTGTAATTTTTTCTTGATATCTATAAATGAAGAATTGGGTAAAAGAAATTGCTGTAAATAGACCTTTAGTAATGTGGAAGTATGTTGTGGGGGCTCGCAGGCATTCTGTAATCCTATGTTTAGGTGTCAGTCTTTTAGGAAGCCTGTGCCTCTGCACTGTGAACTTCACAAGTACTTCTCAGTACCCCCCTATAAAATGGGCTGGAGTTGTGTGTTTTTGTTCTTTTTCATGGAGGCTGGAGGAGACTGGTATTTCTAATTTTCTTTTCTCCATGCAGAAGGCTAGAGCCAATTGGAGTTGGCTATTTCCCTTTCCCAGGTTGCTGCTGCTGCTGCTGCTAAGTCGCTTCAATCGTGTCCGACTCTGTGCAACCCCATAGATGGCAGCCCACCAGGCTCCCCCGTCCCTGGGATTCTCCAGGCAAGAACACTGGAGTGGGTTGCCATTTCCTTCTCCAATGCATGAAAGTGAAAAGTGAAAGTGAAGTCGCTCAGTCGTGTCTGACTCTTCGTGACCCCATGGACTGCAGCCTACCAGGCTCCTCCATCCATGGGATTTTCCAGGCAAGAGTATTGGAGTAGGGTGCCATCGCCTTCTCCGTTTCCCAGGTTACTTAGGCTCCAGTAACATCCCACCTGGTTAGGCTCTAGTTAATGAGTTTCCATTGAGAGCAGATCTTATTAGGACTCATGGATTGCTCTACTGTATTTCAAAATGGCTGTTTTCCTCTCATGAAAGCACAGGGTAGTTTTCTCTGGGATTCACTGTGAGAAACTAGTTAAGCTCCTGCGGTGAAGTTCACAAAATGTGGGGACCTCCCTGTGAGTTGGTCACCGCGAAGATTTTACTTGTCAGACTTTCCACCCTGAGCCTCCAACAATTCTTCAGCTAGAATGAAGAGTTTCTTACCCCACACTATTTTCTATGGAGGTTTCAGCTCATGGTTTTCGGTTCTGGTAAGCTGCGATTTCCTTTTTCTTTTTTAAAAAGTCTTTGTTCATCTGTTTGGCTTCACTGGGTCTTAGTTGTGGCACATGGTATCTTTAGTCTTCCATGCAGCATGCGGGCTCCTTAGTTGCAGTCTGCAATACATAGGTAAGAAAATTTCCCCAGAGTACTGAAGTGAGTACACCAATCAGTATCTATCTGAAGGAATGAGAACTAGAAATTGACTGTGGAGGGAAAAAATACTTAAACAAAAATGGGACAGCCTGCGGGGAAGGGATTATACAGACCTGACCCAATGAGAAGAGAAAGGGAGTGAGGAATCTTTTGTTGTGGTGCTAAAATTTTGGACTATGGTTAAAACAAATCCACACATGCAAATGTAGGTTTCAAACTAATAAAATAGAGAAAACTTAATCTCCACAGTTACTTATGATTTTTTCACGATTCCCAGGGCAAATAGGCAGTTGTGAATACAACTCACATCATATAAGAAATTAAACCATTGGGATGGGATTGGAGAGCATTGACCTCTAAACATAATCAGTATTTGTGATTTCAATTCAGTTATAACACTACATGGATCACTATAAAAATTTATATAAAACTGGGAAATCTATTCCCCGGAGTTTCATATATAGTTGATATAACAACTACCTTGAGCCTAAAGGATTAAAGTAATTCACAGTACATTAATCCCTCCTGAGCCATGCAAAGCTTTGTTTGGTTTACCCCAGAATCACCAGAGCTTTCTTGAGCTTTCAGAATATTCATTGGTAGTTGAATTTAGTTCCTCATCTTTTTTCTTTTGGGGGGCACCCAAGATTTTATAAAACATTGAAATTAAAAGATTACCATCAATATTTACTATTTATTCTATAACTCTAAAATATTATTATTTTAAAAGTTTGGCAATTCCCTTAGAAATAATTCTCCTTCTCCCACTTCTATGTCTCCCCCAAACACAGTGTGTACCACATAGCTTCAAAATAAAAGAAATGAAGCAAAACATAAATAAATATCTTAACAAGTATAATAATAAATATGCAAAATAAATCATTTTATAAACATCAGAGCTGAATATTCTTAACTCAGATGTGAATTTTTTTTTTAATGAAACCTGATAGTCTTGGTACAAAAGATTTGATTAGAGAGTAATTCAAAATGGAAAATGTTGATAAAATGACTTTTTAAATATATGTCTCTACATCAAAAACAAGAATATATTTGTTTTAGTACTTGAAATTCTGTAATTTTTGCTTTTTGAGCCCATGGCTATGTTCTTATACATTAAACTCTCCAGAAAAATAAAAGATCATGCTTATTGGCAATTTCTAATTCCTCTTGAACTGTTGTGTTGTATGAAAACTATCATACACCTCTGCTCATACCCTGAAGAAAAAGAATATTATTGATATATCAAGCTGTTAGAAACCTTTTAACTGGGGCCCTCAGGATATAAAGTTATAATGAAATGTCAGAAAATGATATGATTTAACAAAATATAATTTTAATAGGTGTTTTTTTGGGGGGATATCTTTTTTTATTTTTTTTACTGTTTGGGTTTGATAAGGCCAACAGGTCAGAAGATAACTGCCATTGAATAGATAGTGTATACTCTCAGATTCAAGAGAGGGAGAACACATCACATCATGAGGGGCTACACTGGGAATCACCTGTGGTCACCTGAAAGGCAGACCATTAGCAAGAACCTATATTGTGGTTTCCAAGGGAAAAGCAGGCAAGAAAGGGCAAGCAGGCTTAGAACTGGCTGAGTTTGAATAATTTCAGTGGCTTTAAAGAGTAGGATCTGTCCATGGTTGCTTAGTACCTGGCCCTGGGTTAATTAAGGTAGGTGGATATTGGTCCAGGATATGAGTCCAATAGGCAGATAGTGGTGGATATGGACTAAACAGGCTGCTCAAGAAGCGGCTTGAGAAGATTCTTGCCAGGGATTCAATACCAGATCAAAACAGTATTATAAAAGTGAAAGTCACTCAGTAATGTCCAACTCTTTGTGACCCAATGGTCTATACAGTCTATGGAATTCTCCAGGCCAGAATACTGGAGTGGGTAGCCTTTCCCTTCTCCAGGGGATCTTCCCAACCCAGGGTTTGAGCCCAGGTCTTCTGCACTGTAGGTGAATTCTTTACCAGGTGAGCAACAAAAACTGTTACAATTGTTTCCTTGATGTCTTAATGCTAGTTTAAACTTGATTTTTTGGGTATCTGAGTGGCCTGAATAGTAGGAGACACCTTAAAAGAGTAGGACATAGTTGGCCTAAACAGCATAGAAAACATTATGAGAGTAAAAGGAAAGAAACAAATAGAAGTATAAGGGGTCCTTATAGGCTGCTTGTAACTTCAGTTTCTCATTAGGTGACATTACCCAAAAAAACAGATCTGACATTTCTGTGGTATCTGATAGTATCTCCATGGTATTATAGTCTGATAAAAGTGTTGAAGCTATGCCCCATAGAGTTAAAAAACATATTTTGAAACCACACCCCAAAGGGTGTACAGCAACTGATGACTAATAGAAATCTTTGAGCTTGTCTTATAGTTTGTTAAAACCCCGTTCACCTTGGCCTACCTTCACTGAGCAATCTCATCTTAATTATTTTGTTGCATACCCTCCAAGCTTCACGTAACCTAAACAGTAAGGTGTTTGTCACAGTTGTTTCCCAGGAACTTGAATCAGCTGTGTCTAGTTCAAGCTTGAGCAGGCTGAGGCTGGCTGGGACCACCAACCTTAAAACTGGACCTGTGCAGATTCCAATAAATAACCTTTTGACATTCAGTTCAGTTCAGTTGCTCAGTCGTGTCCGACTCTTTGCGACCCCATGAATCACAGCACGCCAGGCCTCCCTGTCCATCACCAACTCCCAGAGTTCACTCAAACTCATGTCCACAGAGTCGGTGATGCCATCCAGCCATCTCATTCTCTGTTGTCCCCTTCTCCTCCCACCCCCAATCCCTCCCAGCATCAGAGTCTTTTCCAGTGAGTCAACTCGTTGCATGAGGTGGCCCAAGTATTGGAGTTTCAGCTTTAGCATCAGTCCTTCCATTGAACACCCAGGACTGATCTGCTTTAGAATGGACTGGTTGGATCTCCTTGCAGTCCAAGGGACTCTCAAGAGTCTTCTCCAGCACCACAGTTCAAAAGCATCAATTCTTCGGTGATCAGCTTTCTTCAAAGTCCAACTCCCACATCCATACATGACCACTGGAAAAACCATAGCCTTGACTAGATGGACCTTTGTTGGCAAAGTAATGTCTCTGCTTTTTAATATACTATCTAGGTTGGTCATAACTTTCCTTCCAAGGAGTTGACATTCCGTTCAGTTCAGTTGCTCAGTCGTGTCCAACTCTTTGCGACCCCATGTATCACAGCACGCCAGGCCTCCCTGTCCATCACCAACTCCCAGAGTTCACTCAAACTCATGTCCATCGAGTCAGTGATGCCATCTAGTCATCTCATTCTCTGTCGTCCCCATCTCCTCCCATCCCCAATCCTTTCTAGTATCAGACTCTTTTCCAGTGAGTCAACTTGTTGCATGAGGTGGCCAAAGTATTGGAGTTTCAGCTTTAGCATCAGTCCTTCCAATGAACACCCAGGGTTGATCAGTAGAGGGCCCCAAACTGTACCCTCAGATCATGCTAAACCCCACCATTTTTGAACACACATCCCATACAGAAGCAGTGTAACGGAGACTTCACAGAATACTGATCACTTCACCTTTTCTTTGCCTCCAATGGTCTTTCCCCACGCCTAAGACCACCTGCTTCTGTATCCCATAAATAGCTTAAGCCCCTCACCTTCAGGGAGGAAGATCTGAGACTGGCTTTCCCATCTCCTTGCTTAGCTGCCCTGTGAATAAACCCTTTCTTTGCTGCAAACATTGGTGTCTCTGTTTTGGCTTGCTGCACATCAAGCAAATGAACCTGGTTCCGTAATAGTGTGTGTTAGGTACTTTTTGATAATATTTTGGTGTAACCCTGTAGGGAAACAGTGACAGACTTTATGTTTTGGGGCTCCAAAATCACTGCAGTTGGTGACTACAGCATGAAATTAAAAGACGCTTGTTCCTTGGGAGAAAAGCTATGGCCAACCTAGACAGCATATTAAAAAGCAGAGACATTACTTTGTCAACAAAGGTCCATCTAGTCAAAGCTAAGGTTTTTCCAGTAGTCATGTATGGATATGAGAACTGGACTCTAGAGAAAGCCGAGTGTCGAAGAACTGATGCTTTTGAACTGTGGTGTTGGAGAAGACTCTTGAGAGTCCCTTGGAAGCAAGAAGATCCAACCAGTCCATCCTAAAGGAAATCAGTCCAGAGTGTTCATTGGAATGACTGATGCTGAAGCTGAAACTTCAATACTTAGGCCACTTGATGCAAAAAACTGACTCATTTGAAAAGACCCTGATGCTGAGAAAGATTGAAGGCTGGAGGAGAAGGGGGTGACAGAGGATGAAATGGTTGGATGGCATCTCTGACTCGATGGACATGAGTTTGAGTAAACTCTGGGAGTTGTTGATGGACAGGGAGGGCTGGCATGCTGCAGTCCATGGGGTCGCAAAGAGTTGGACATGACTGAGCAACTGAACTGAACTGGTGTATCCCTCAGGGCAAGGTGGCAGGCACAGCAGCTATGTTTGTTGAAGGGTATAAACTGATAGATCAGTCAAGTGTACTCCCTTAGGTAGGGGTACATGAGATGTCAAGAGCAAGGAGTATACCAGAAACACGGATTAAATGGACAGCAAACCCCAAAATAAAATAGAAGCTCTAATAACAATCTGCCCCCTGATAGCTCAAATGGTAAAGAAACTTCCTGCAATGAGGGAGATCTGGGTTCAATCCCTGGGTCAGGAAAATCTCCTAGAGAGGGACATGGCAAACCACTCCAGTATTCTTGCCTTAACAATTCCATGGACAGAGGAGCCTGGCAGGCTACAGTCTGTGGAATCATAAAGAGTCGGACAGGACTGAGCAACTATTTTAACTTTCTTTCTAATAAAAAAGAATAGAAATAAATGTTTCATGTCCTCTTTGTAAGCCTTTTTGGAGAGATAGCCTCTAACCATCTCTGGGTGTCTGTGTAGCAGAGATTTAGTCTCTGGACAAGTCGTTGCAGGGAACAATGTCATCTCCAGTGGTAAACTCCTGATCCTGGTGATATTGTCTAGGATGAGGGACTGGGGATCCTATTAAGAGGATACCCACCAAGTTGAAGTGTCTTATGTTTATGACTCTGACTTATAGGCAGTCCATAACATGTTTGTTAATACATTTTTAGGTATAATATTGTTTTACTGATTAAAAAACCAAAGCATTTTTAATGTAGCGGGTAAATTAGACTAGAAATTGATGAAGTTATTGATAAACATTTCCTTAAGTGAGATTTAAAAGAAAATTTTAACGAATTGTAGACTGAATAAAAGTTTGGTTTCTGGTAGGAATTTTTTTAGCCTTAGTCTCTTCCAGTTGGGGTGCCAAACTTAGACTTTTAAGAAATATATCACTTAGAAGATACAAAAATATTGTGAAGATACAAAAAATATTGTAAATGGATTATTAATAAGACTTTGTTTAGAATCATGTACCTAGATTTGCTGCCTTTAGGTACCCAAAGTGATAGAATGTATAGTTTGGGACTTCAGTGAGGTTTACCATGTTGATGTGAGGGTGGGTTGAAATATCTTTATTCATGAAACTGTGAAGCAGAAATTTCAGAAAAAAAGCAAATACATAATATAATGGTGTGCTATGTGCTGTGCTTAGTTGAAGCCATGTCTGACTCTTTGCAACCCCATGGACTGTAGCCCACCAGATAGAATGGTAGACAATTCATAATACTCAGAAAAACTTAAGGCAAAATAAAATATTACAGAGAGCCCTTAAGTTGGAAAAAGCTTGATGAATATTAAAATATTTACCTATAACAATCTATAAGAAGAAACAGGGTAGATAAGAAGATAGGTATCTTTCTATTTATTATTATTGTGGTTGTTTTGTTTTTATCTGATTAAAACTAAGCCTGTGTAGGGATGTGGCAGACAGAGTTCAGATACATAGAGTGAGAGACCAGGTTTACATTCTAGGTTGCTCAGACTTCCTGGAAAGCTGCTCAGAACAAAAAAATTTTGGATCACTAATGCATCAAAGGGAGGATGAAGAAAACCATTCAGAAAGCCACTGACACTCAGGTACACATCCAGCTTGTAAATGTGAGCTTTCAGACTATTCATTGAGTGCCTGCTGGACACTTCACTTACTATATGCCTAGATCCACTTTTTCAAATGGAAATAGTTGAATTATAGTATTATGTTAATTTCAGGTGTACAATAAAATGATTCAGGAGTATATGCATATATATTTCAGACTATTTTCCATTATAGGTCATTATGAGATATTTAATAGTTCCCTGTGCTATACATAAATCCTTACTGCTTATTTATTTTATGTATAGTAGTTTATATCTGTTAATTCCTAATTTATCCATCCTCCCTCTAATGGTTACCCCTTGGTAACCATTAGTTTGTTTTCTGTGTTTATGGATTTTCTGTTTTATATACAGATTCACTTGTATTAGTTTTTAGATCCCGTGTACAAGTGAAATCATATGGTATTTGTCTTTCTCTGGCATACTTGACCATGTATAATATTCTCTAGGTTCATCTATGTTGCTGCAGATGGCAGTGTTTCATTTTTTATGTCTAAGTAATATTTGATTATGTTTATATATACCACATCTTAAGTTGGCCATCTGTTGATGGGCACTTGGGTTGTTTATATGGCCTAGCTATTATAAATAGCATTTCTATGATCACTGGAGGTGCATGTATCTTTTTGAATTAGAGTTTTAATAATTTCTGGATATATGCCCAGAAGTGGGATTGGTAGATCATCTGGTAGTACTATTTTCATTTTTTTAAGGAACCTCCATTCTGTTTTCCATAGTTGCTACACCAACTTTCATTCTCACCAACAGTGTGGATTCCCTTTTCTCTCCAGTATTTATCTCTTGACATTTTTGGTGATGGCCATTCTGATCAGTGTGAGGTGATACCTCATTGTAGTTATTATTTGTTTTCCTCTAGTAATTAGTGATGTGGAACATCTTTTGGCCATCTGCAAGTCTTATTTTGGAGAAGGAAATGGCAACTCACTCCAGTATTCTTGCCTGGAGAATTCCATGGTCAGAGGAGCCTGATGGGCTACAATCCTTGTAGTCACAAAGAATTGGACTTGATTGAATGACTAGCACACACACTATGTCTTCTTTGGAGAAATGTCTAATTTGGGTCTTCCTCTCATTTTTGATTGCATTGTTTGGGTTTTCAATATTGAGTTATATGAGTTGTCACATATTTTGGAAATTAACCCCATCTCAGTTGCGTTATTTGAAAATATTTTCGATCATTCTGTAGGTCTTTTCATTTTGTTGATGGTTTCTTTTGATGTGCAAAAGCTTTTAAATTTGATTAGATTCCTTTATTTATTCTTGCTTTATTTTCTATTGCCTCAGGAGACTGATCTAAGAAAATATTGCTATAATTTATGTCCAAGAATGTTTTGCCTATGTTTTCTTCTGTGAGTTTCATGATGTCATGTCTTATATTTATGTCTATAAGTCATTTTGAGCTTATTTTTGTGTATGGTGTGAAGGAGTGCTCTGATTTCATTGGCTTATATATAGCTGTCTGGCTTTCCTAACACCAGTTTGTTTGTTTTTTAATTATTATTTGCTGCTTTGAGTCTTATTTTATGAGTTCAGCTCTTTTGTTTTTTTTAAGAGACTTTTTCAACACTGTATATTCTTGCCTCCTTTGTCATAGATTAATTATACGTGTCTGGGTTTATTTCTGGGCGCTCTATTCTGCTTATTGATCTATATGTCCGGTGTCAATACCACACTATTTTGATTACTATAGCTTTGTAGTATTTGTCTGAAGTCTGAAAGGTTTATGCCTCAAGTTTTGTTTTTTTCCTTTGGGATTGCTTCAGCAATTCTGGATCTTTGGTAGTTTCATATAAATTTTGGTATAATTTGTTCTAGTTCTGTGAAAAATGTTATGGATATTCAATAGGGATTACATTAAATCTGTCTATTACTTTGGGTAGTATGGCCTTTTGAACAATATTTTTCCAACTCAAGAGCATGAGTTATCTTTTTATTTCTTTGAGCCATCTTCAGTTTCATCAATGTTTTACAGTTTCCAACATATAGGTCTTTCACCTCCCTGGTTAAGTTTATTCCTAGGTATTTTTTAAATGCAATTTAAATGAACTTTTTTTTTTTTTTACTTTCTCTTTCTGATATTTCATTTCATTTTTAGTGTAAAGAAATACAAAAAATTCTGGATATTTATCTTGTATTCTTTTACCTTGCTGGCTTCATTTATTCAAATAGCTTTAGTGTGGAGACTTAAGGATTCTCTTTAGAGAGTATTGTGTCATATACAAATAGTTTCATCTCTTCCTTCTGATTTGGATACCTTTTATTTCTTTTTCTTGCTGCATTGCTCTGGCTAGTACTTCAAATAGTATGTTGAATAGAAGTGATGAGAGTGAGGATACTCATCTTCTTCCTAATGGGAAGGCTTTTGTCTTTTCACTGTTAAATATTATGCTAGCTGTAGGCTAGTAATTCAGTTCAGTTCAGTTCAGTCGCTCAGTCGTGTCCGACTCTCCGCGACCCCATGAATCACAGCACACCAGGCCTCCCTGTCCATCACCAACTCCCGGAGCTCACTCAAACTCATGTCCACAGAGTCGGTGATGCCATCCAGCCATCTCATTCTCTGTCGTCCCCTTCTTCTCCCACCCCCAACCTTTCCCAGCATCAGTCTTTTCCAGTGAGTCAACTCGTTGCATGAGGTGGCCAAAGTATTGCAGTTTCAGCTTCAGCATCAGTCCCTCCAATGAACACCCAGGATCGATCTCCCTTAGAATGGACTGGTTGGATCTCCTTGCGGTACAAGGGACTCTCAAGAGTCTTCTCCAACACCACAGTTCAAAAGCATCAATTCTTCAGCGATCAGCTTTCTTCACAGTCCAACTCTCACATAATAAGCGGCTTTTATTATGTTGAAATAAGTTTCCTTCTATACTTACTTTGCCAAGGGTTTTTACCAATAATTGATGCTGAATTTTATAAAATGCTTTTCCTACAACCATTGAGATGATTATGTGACTTTTGTTGTGGTGTATCATAATGATTGAATTGCATATGTTGAAGCAGCGTTACAAACCTGGAAAGAATCCATCTTGACTGTGGCATATGATCCTTTTTATGTATTGTTGGATTTGGCTTGCTAATATTTTGTTGAGGATTTTTGCATGTATTTTGTATTCATGAAAGCTGTTGGTCTATAATTTTCTTTTTCAGACCCACTTTTAATAATGATCTTCCACTTGAACTTATTATTATCACTTAGATCCCAAGATATTGAAAATAATGTTTTATCCTAAGCCTAAGCTTACCTTGAAAAGTAGCTACCAGGCCTAATACAGGCTCTTTCACTCAGAGATCCTGGGCTGCTTTCCTTCTTTTCTAGCTCTTTATCATCTGTGCAACTGCAAAATACAAATCATACCAGATAGACTTAAATGATGAAATATTATTCCTTAAAGGAAACCTGAAAACATTTACATTGACTTCTTTATTTTATAACTAAAGTTACAGGCCAACTCAATTCACTCTTGGAAGTATAGGTCTCTAACTAAAGTCATACCAGTTGACAGTGGGGACCAAGCAGAGATTAGAACTTAATTCTCTGGATCCTAATCTAGCCTTTCTTTTCTTTTTTTTTTTAAGTAATTAATTTATTTTTTATTGGAGGCAAATTATTTTACAATATTATATTGGTTGGTTTTGCCATACATTGACATGAATTTGCCCCGGGTTTACATAAGTTCCCCCTCCTGAACGCCCCTCTCACCTCCCTCCTCCCTTTATCCTCCCTCTGGGTCATCCCCGCATGCCAGCCCCGAGTATCCTATAACATGCATCGACCCTGAACTAGTGATTCGTTTCACATATGACAACATACGTGTTTCAATGCCATTCTCCCAAATCATCCCACCCTCACCCTCTCCCACAGAGTCCCAAAGACTGTTCTATACTAGTACAGCCACTATGGAGAACAGTGTGGAGATTCCTCAAAAAACTGGAAATAGAACTGCCATATAGCCTTTCTTTTCTTAATCCAAATTCTTCTTAACAATCTCCCCAGGCTATAGTAGCTAGGTATCCACTGCATGATTCCACTTGTGCATGCACTGCTGTAGAGAAAACAATATTTTGTTTCAGATCTGAAAAGCTGTTCAAATGAGATATAAATAAAAGAGAGTTAGTGAATGTACCTAAATGCAGCTGAATATAATAGAAAATTAAAAACCAATTCATAATCACAGATGCAGTTTGTAAGTTACAAAAGAAATTATCCTGAGTCTTCACTGTACCTTCTCTGTGCCCATAGGAAAAGTGCTGGACAATACTGACTGCTGTGCTGTGCTCACTTGCTTCAGTAGTGTCTGACTCTTTGTGATCCCATGGACCATTGTATGCCAGGCCCCTCTGCACAGGGGATTTTTCCCAGCAAGAATACTAGAGCATGTTGCTATGCCCTCCTCTGGAGATCTTCCAGACTCAGGTCAAACCCATGTGTACTGCAGGAGGATTCTTTACAGCTGAGCTGCCAGGGAAGCCCACAATACTGATTGAACACATATTTTACAATGGGTACTATTCAGTCTATAAAACTAATCATTATCTCCACATACCAACAATTTGTCTCATCCCCCTAAATTAATTACTGGTGCAGATTAAGCTGTTAACCTTGTCAGGTCCCTGTAGAGCACAAATTTTGTGAACTGTGTTTTTGTGGTAGAACATCAAGATCCAGATAAACTTAGATCTAGACTGAATGATGTTTATTAATAAATGAGAAACATTCCAAGATCATCTTTTGAGAGTGACAGATTTCATTAACACCTACGAAGGAATTTATTTTCTCTAATCAACTCTTAAGCATGCATAAGCTTCCACTTGAACTGTAGTAACCCAATCTGAAGTCTTTAGTTCTTCTTAAGCATAAGCTTTGGGCATTAGGATCATTAATCAGATTTATCTTCCTTTTCACAAATACTGACAAATTAGAGTAAAATGAGAATAATAGTATTACTTCAATTTTGCAGTTTTTACTAAAAGCCTATATGTGAAGTAAAATTCTTATTATTCTTTGGGTAAACCAATCTCTGCATCTAGCCTGCCATCTGCTCACCCACTTAAATTTAGATTTTATTTAGGGAGAAATGCTTTTAAGCACAGTCTACCTGAAAATATCTGAGTATATACATAGGCATAAAGTTTATGTATTCAACATGCAGTCCAGGTGTGCACATTGTATGAAGCTGTTCTTGAATTTCTTAAAATCTATTTTCCAACTGCTCCTTAGGTATTGTAGGTCTTATCATTCTTGGCCAGATACTAATTTTCCAGATCAGTGGACCTGAGGTCAATACCAGAAATATAAGTAGACCTAGTCCTCAATTTATTTTTTGTTATTTCTGATAGGATTTCTCTAAGAATGTCAAATATTACATTAAATGTTTCACTTTTTGTAGCAATTAGCATGTACTTAAGCCCTTTCCTATATTCAGAGCCTCTTTAAAATTTGCAAAGGTTAAAAAAGTTTTTAATTCATCCTTTGTTTGAATTAAACATTGACATTGAAAGTTGAAGACATAGTACCAACTTTATATCAGATATCTAAAAAGTTGCTGATGAGTCAAATGAAAGAAAAATTGAAAGTTAATCTTCTCAAAGAATTTTAATGTGGAAAAGATATACATTTCAAAGTTTGTGTCTATTTCTACATATTGAACATTGGAAGGTATGATATTTAGTAAATATTTTTACTGAATATAACTTTTATTAAGATTAAAGTAGATAGCAGACAGCAAAGTTAGTAAGAAAACACGTAAAATTTAGGAACCCTGGCAGATTCATGAGTGCGGATGTGTATAATTTTCTAAAGAAAGATTTCACTCAAAGAAGAGCTTAACTTGAGTACGACCTTCAGAAAATGTCATATCCAGTTCCTCCATTTGAAAAGCCATAGGGATTCAGACTGAGGGAAAATACACCCTGAATGATGTGAAGATAAAGCAGACTTGATAGATTGATTGTTTTCAATATAAATACTCCATGGCTTTGAAACTGGGAATTCTTCTAAAATTTACTCATTCATTTGGTATCTAATTTAGATAAATTTAAGAACTGTAAGTTCGTTTTTATACATAATACCCTCTATAAAACATGTTTAAGATGATTTTTATTTGGTCTCACTTGGTGAAGATGCACATGCATACAGATATACACATACACAGATATACACAAATTTTAAAGAGAAGACAACTTTTTCTTATGCAGAAAATATAATAAATTCTTATACCATACTTAATATAATGTGGGCATCATCCTAATTTTTTTTTAATTGTCGAACTCATTAATGATTGTGAAGTCAGTTTGGAGGTATATAGTGAATTCTTATCTTTCAAGAATCATACACATATGACATATATATTTAAAGTTTCCTTTTTGCATATTTACATATCCCAGAATAATTACTTATATAAGAAGCCAGGGAAGGACCTGGGAGAATAAGAACCAAAGACTACTAACTTTTAAAGTAACAAGGTATAACCATTTACTTCAGTCTTACAAACTGTGACATTTCTGTTAGAATTATGATGTATATTTTAAAAAATGTTGAAAGCACTCCTCTTCAATAGCCATTTGCAACTTCCAAGCTTTCCACAACATGGAATCATCAGTCCTGTCTTAGACTTGAATCATCAGCAGGCTTTAATCCTCATATTGTTCTTCCTGATTTGAAAATATCTCCTTGAGCCCCATTAGCTTTCTCCTTTAGAGACAGCCTTACTATGAAGCCATTTTACAGAAATTTAGCCACTCAACTCAAGAATGACTATCATCGGAATGCATACAAATAACAAATGTTGGCAAGGATATGGAGAAAGTGAACCCTTGTACACTATTGGTGGGAATGTAAGTTGGTGCAGCCACTATGGAAAAGAATATGGATGTTTCTTGAAAAATTAAAAATAGAACTATCATATGACATAGCAATTCTACTCCTGAGTACATATCTAAAAAAAAAAAAAAAAAAACCAAAACACTAATTTGAAAAGGTACATGCTCCAATGTTCACAGTAGCATTATTTCCCATTGCCAAGATACAAAAGCTACCTAAGTGTAGGTAGCTTTATCAACAGATAAGTGAATAAAGCAGCTGTGGCAGAAAAAGACCAATATTGCATTATATCACATGTGGAATCTAAAAATACAGCAAACTAGCGAATGTAAGAAAAAAGAAACAGACTCAAGGCATAGAGAACAAACTACCAGTGGGAAGAGGGAAGGAAGGAGGGACAAGATAAAGGTAGGGGATTAAGAATTAAAAACTGTTATGTATAAAATAAACTATAAGGATACAACATGAAATGTGAAGTGAAGTGAAGTGAAAGTCACTCAGTCATATCCAACTCTCTAGTATTTTATAGTAACTATCAGGATCAAAGGGCTTTGCTGTTGGCTCAGACAGTAAAGAATCTGCCAGCAATGTGGGATACCCAGGTTCATTCCCTGGGTTGGTAAGATCCCTGGAAAAAGGGATGGCTACCCACTCCAGTATTCTTGCCTGGAGGATTCCATGGACAGAGGAGCCTGGCAGGCTACAGTCCATGGGGCTGCAAAGAGTTGGACACAACTGAGCAACTAACACACACACGCACACAGAGGGATCAAACCCTGGTTTTCTGTACAGAAAGTTGATTCTTCACCATCTGAACCACGAGGGAAGTCCTTTTTTCACTTTCATATATTCACCCATCTCTTTGAAAAGTACTAGTAGGTCAGTAAATTCTGCTTTGTGTCTTGTATAAATGAAAGATTAAAGTTTGAAAATCATGTGTTACATAAGATACCTGGTGGTGCTTAGGATTCAAAGGATATATATATATATATATATATAGTTGCTAACAGAAGTAAAATGCTTAGAGTCAATTCAAGTTTATGAATCTCTTCAAACTACCATAGACTCTGTGTTTATATATTTTGTGATTTCATTTGGGTGGCTGATCTTTTCTAATGAAGTGAAATCCACAATAAAACATCTACATTTTAAATCCAGACAGGAATTTAAAGCACTATCTGACAATAAGCCAAGTGCAGATTTTATCCTTTTTTGCATGACATAATATCGTATAATCCACATAGTTGACAATATCTCCATCTATTACATTTATTTAAAAATGAATCATTTAATCATGAATAAAAGTGACTGCTTACACTGCTGCTATTATATTATCATTTCCTAATTTTATTATTTATAAGCCACTGACCACAATTATCTTTTCAAGCATGAATTGTGTTCATTGACGTTCCTTTTCAATATTTCTCAAGAAATTTATGTACACATTAAATCAAAATCTTTTGAAACAAGTGAAACATTTATATTTGAAAATGAATAGCAAAGTCAATTTCTTCCCAGATTTTATTTCCTTTTGCAATAAGTTTTCCACTGTTTATTGGAATTCATCTGTAAAATTACAATGAATACCAGAAAAAGAACCTTACAGATTTTTGGTATTGAAGTGTAAATAAACTGTTATTTAAGGTTTAAGATGACAATGGAGAAACTTAAGGTCATCTAGAAATGACTTTCTGGAATTATCCAGAATGATTAGGAATGGTGTCACAACTTCATTGACTTTATCCTCCTCTTTTCTTGGGTTAAAGAAGAGTTTCTCTGCAATGTGATAGCCAATATTTATGGACTTAAAACATATACACACTTCTACTCAATAGACTTAATCACTTCCTAACTTCATGTTTCAAGACATTCCCACATATACTGAATTCTTTTTAATTAATTACATAATGATCATAGCCCTTTCAAATTCTAGATTTGAACTTCAAAGTAATTGTAGGCATAAACAAAAGTATGAAAGTACTAGAAATATATACTGTTTCTTCAAATGGTGAAATCTGGACTAGTTTAATTTGAAGGAAAAAAATGCTGTGATATGACCGAACAACTGAAGCAGGGGAAAGGAATGCACAGATTGTGATGCCATTGATGAAGAGACAGTTCTCATTTTAAGCTTTTGGCTCATTTGCCAAAATCACAATAATGAGGCCTTAGGACCCTGAGCTTTCTGTGTACTCACTGGAGGTCTGGCAATGTACATAACTTAAAATGATATGGAGAAATGACTAATTCCATAATGTTTTGCTTTCCAACTATATTTGCCAATATGAATATTTTAGAGCCCACAACACCATTCCATTGTGTCACAAGATGGTAGCTTAAAATTTGGAGACAGAAACCAGAAGGCTGATAAATTATCTCAATGGCTGCATCAAAATTACTCTTCACGTTACCCAAAATAGTCTAGGAATTTATCACTTTTTAAAAATATCTTGTTACTAATATAAAGATTATACCTTGATCTTATTTCGCCTCTCTCAAGTTGTGTGATGTATGAAACTTTTAAAAATTTGCTGATTCACTGAAGACTGAACAAGTGGAATCAATTATAGATAAGGTAGATAATTTTTTTAAACTAAAAGACCCAAGACAAATAGTTCAGACATATTAAATGTACAGATTTTTTAGGGTCTCTTAGACTTTGTTGTCTCCTTCTTTAACTCACATTAGTGAAAAATATTTTTACTTCCTCCTCTAGTAAATAAATAAAATCTAAGAGTTAATTATATCCTGCTAATTGATGGTAACACTAGAAACAACAGCTGAAAAATCCCCAACAACACAGAGATTAAACAACATACTTTTAAATAGTACATGGGTCAAAGAAATCTCAAGTTAAAATATATTTTGAAATCAAAGAAAATAAAAACGTAAAATCAAAAATTGTGGAATTCAGCAAAAGTCAGGCTTAGAAGAAAATTTATAGCATTGAATGTGTGACCTAGCAAAGAAGAAAGACCTCAAACTAATTACCTAAACTTCTACATTAGGAAACTAGAAAAACAAGATCAAATTAATCCAAGGTAAGTGGAAGAGAATAAATATTAATCAGAGCAGAAATCAATACAATTGAAAACAGGAAATCAATAGAGAAAATCAATGAAGCCAAAGCTGGTTCTTTGAAAAGAGCAACAAATTCAGTAAGCTAAGAATAAAAGAGGACACAAATTACTATTAGAAATAAAAAGAGGGTTATCAGGGTAGATCCCATAAATATTAAAGGAAAACTGAAAAATTATATGCCCATGACTTTGATGAAATGGACTGATCCCTTCATTGAAAATATGCAAAAAATTCACACAAGAAGAAATGGACAATCTGAAGAGGCTGATAAATAATAAATTGAATCAATAATAATATTCAAAACAGCACTAGGCATACAGGTTTTCACTATTGAATTCTACCAAACTTTTAAGGAATAGAGTATACAATTCTCTACAATGTCTTCAAAAAGAGAGAAGAGAGAATAATTTCTAACTAATTTTATGAGCCCAGTATTACCCTTTAGGATGGACTGGTTGGATCTCTTTGCAGTCCAAGGGACTCTCAAGAGTCTTCTCCAACACCACAGATCAAAAGCATCAATTCTTCTGCAATCAGCTTCCTTCACAGTCCAACTCTCACATCCATACATGACTACTGGAAAAACCACAGCCTTGACTAGACAGACCTTTGCTGGCAAAGTAATGTCTCTGCTTTTCAATATGCTGTCTTAGTTGGTCATAACTTTTCTTCCAAGGAGCAAGCATCTTTTAATTTAAAAAGATGGCTGCAGTCACCATCTGCAGTGATTTGGGAGCCCCCCAAAATAAAGTCAGCCACTGTTTCCACTATTCCCCATCTATTTTCCATGAAGTGATGGCACCAGATGCCATGATCTTAATTTTCTTAATGTTGAATTTTAAGCCAACTTTTTCACTCTCCTCTTTCACTTTCATCAAGAGGTTTTTTAGTTCTTTGCTTTCTGTCCTAAGGGTGGAGTCATCTGCATATCTGAGGTTATCGATGTTTCTCCCGGCAATCTTGATTCCAGCTTGTGCTTCTTCCAGCCTGGCATTTTGCATGATGTACTCTGCATATAAGTTAAATTAGCAGGGTGACAATATACAGCCTTGACGTACTCCTTTCCCTATTTGGAACCAATCTGTTCCATGTCCAGTTCTAACTCTTGCTTCCTGAACTGCATACAGATTTCTTAAGAGGTAGGTCAGGTGGCCTGGTATTCCCATCTCTTTAAGAATTTTCCTGAGTTTTTTGTGGTCCACACAGTCAAAGGCTTTGGCATAGTCAATAAAGTAGAAGTAGATGTTTTTCTGGAACTCTCTTGCTTTTTTGATAATCCAGCAGATGTTGGCAATTTGATCTCTGGTTCCCCTGCCTTTTCTAAAACCAGCTTGAATGTATTGCTGAAGCCTGGCTTGGAGAATTTTGGGCATGACTTGACTAGCATGTGAGATGAGTGCAATTGTGTGGTAGTTTGAGCATTCTTTGGCATTACCTTTCTTTGGGATTGGAATGAAAACTGACCTTTTCCAGTCCTATGACCACTGCTGAGTTTTCCAAATTTGAGTGCATCACTTTCATAGCAGCATCTTTCAGGAATTGAAATAGCTCAACTGGAATTCCATCACCTCCTCTAGCTTTGTTCATAGTGATGCTTCCTATGGCCATACCATACCTTATTTAAACAACATGCTACTAAGAAAACTTTAATTGTGATTAAAAAAAGAAAAACAGAAAAAAATTCCTCTTGTACTTATATTTCAGTGTGTTATTTCTGATTTTTTAGTGTTAAATCCTAAAATTGGGTTAAAACAAAAACAAGAATTGTTTGAGGACTTTGAATACATATTACAGTTCTGTCCATGAAAGCCTTACCACATTGCCTATTTACCTGTACAGCATTAGTTTGAGCCTGCCTGGTCACCATGCCAGTGGTTCACAACCTGACAGCTCATTAGCATTGTCTGGGTGACTGTACAAAAGCAAAAAGCTGATCATTTAACTCATGACCTGAAAATCAAGGGCTGGAATTAATTGGGAAGTGTTCCTTTCTCTTCTATTTTCTGAGTTTGTGTAGCTTTGGTATCATTTCTTCCTTCAGAGTTTGGTAAAATTAGCTAGTGAAACTATCTGATCCTGGTGTTTTCTTAGTTGGAAGGTTTTAACTAAAATTTTCAGTTTCTTTAATACATATAGAACTTCTTAGATTTCTGATTATTCTTTCTTGAGATTTGATGATTTGTGTCTTTCAAGAAATTAGTCCATTTTACTGAAGTTCCTGAGTATATGGCATCACCTTGTTTACAATGTTTCCATGTTATGTTTTTGATACTTTTGTCTGTAGTGATACTCTATATTAATTTCTAATATACATTTTAAAATTAATGTCATTTATATTTTTTCTTGATCAGTCTGCTTAATTTCCTCTACTTGTTCCATGGTTATCACTCTATTTCTGTGTGGGTTTTATTCTATTTTCTAGGCTAACAATTTATCAGTTGATTTATATCTTCTGTTTCCATGTTCTTCTCTGATGCATCTATTATTTTTATCATTTGTTTTTGTCTTTTTTAAAATGTCTAGTTGGCCTTTTATATTTAATTTTTCCTCTAAAGAACCTGCTTGTTAATTCATTACTTCTAGATGTTTTCCTTATTCACAGATACATGATTTCTCTTTCTTTTTCTCTCCAAGTTTCTCTCTTTGTTAAGTCCACCCTAGACAAACCATGTTTACTGTGATGCCCTCTTCCCTTGCCCCAGGACATAAGGAATCTCTTCTGTCTTTTCCCTACCTCTTCCCCCTGCCCAGTAAATAAAAGCAGACAAGGAAGTACAGAGTAACAGAGGTATGCTTTTCTTTGTTAATTATTTTGTTACCAAACAAAATTTGGTCAGTTCATCCAGTGGACAACAAAGCCAAATTACTGACACCAGGCTGTGGTGAAGGAAAGTATAGAGTTTATTGAAGCCACTCAGTGTCAGGACATGCAAGGTGAATGGGGCCAGTGTCGGTCAGTGTTCCATGTGACCTTGAAAATTATGTGTATTTTGTGGCTGTTGGATGAAGTAATCTACCGATGTTAATTATATCCTGCTGACTGATGGTATTGTTGAGTTCAACTCTGTCCTTTCTGAATTTTTTTCCCTGCTGAATCTCTCCATTTTTGATAGAAGAGTGATGAAGTCCCAATTGTAAAGTGGGTTTATTTATTTCTCCTTGGAGTTCTACCAGATTTTGCTTCATAGAATTTTACACTCTTTTGTATACAAAAAAGTGCATACACAACGAGAATTGTTATGTCTTCTAGGAGAATTGACCCTTTTATCATTGTGTAATGCCCCTCCTTATTCCTGATATTTTTTTTTTTATTCTGGAGGGTGCATGATCCAGAACCCAATATAGCTAGCTACCCTTACATTTCTTGAAAACCTATTATACCTTTCTTTATCTTATTACCTTTAATCTATAAGTGTTCTTGATATTTAAAGTATAGGGAATATATAGTTGTGTCTTACTTTTTGATCCATTCTGACATCTGTCTTTTGTGTGTTTAAATTATTGATATTCAAAGTGATTATTAATATAGTAATTAATAATATATTTAATATATAACATATTTGTGCTATTAATATAGGTAATATATTTGCAATGTACACTTACAACTAATCCAAGTATACATTAAAATAACCTATACCACTTCACAGTTAGTGCAAGTACCTTACAATAACAAAATGATCTTAATTCCTCCAATTTACCCCTTGTACACTGATGTTATTCATGTTGCATATTCACATTTTTGTTATTTATTTTTATTTTGAATAAATTGTTATGTGTTATGTGCACAATCTAGAAAAATTAAGATTTTTATTTTATACTCACTTATTCCTTCTCTGTACCCACTCCAGTATTTGTGGGCTTCCCTGGTGTTTCAGACGGTAAAGAATCCGCCTGCGGTGTGGGAGACCTGGGTTGGGAAGATCCCCTGTAGAAGGAAATGGCAACACATTCCAGTATTCTTGCCTGGAGAATCCCCATGAATGGAGGAGAATGGTGGACTACAGTCCATGGAGTTGCAAAGAGTCGGACACGACTGAGCGACTAAGCACAGCACATCCCTTCTCTGATATTCTTCTTTTATGTAGGTCCAAGTTTCATACCTATGTAATTTACTCCTTCTTTCAGCATCTCTTGCAAAGCAGTCTACTAGTAACAAATTCCCTCAGTTTGTGTTTTTCTGGCAGTCTTTATCTTTCATTTCTGCAAGATATTTTTGCAAGGCACAGAATTCTAAGGTGGTGGGGTATTTTTCCTCAACATTTTCAATATTTTCTCCGTGGTAATCATCTTTGCATGTTTTCTAAAGAGCAGTGAGATATAATTACTTCTATGTAAGTATCCATCTCTCAAGCTTGTTTCCTTTCAGATTTTTTTTTCCTTTGTCCTTTATTTTTCTGTAATTTAAATATAACATGTATTTAGGTGAAGTTTTTTTTTGACATTTACCTTGCTTGTTGCTCTCAAAGCTTCCTGGGTGTGTGGTTTGGTGTTTGGGATAATTATCAGTCATTACTGTTTCAAATATTGTTTCGAATCCTTTCTCTCTTGTTTTTCCATTATTTCTATTGTCCATATGTCACGTATTCTGTAGTTGTCCCACAGCTCTTGGATATTTTGTTTTTTTATTCCCCTGAGGCTTTTTGCTGTTTGCTTTTTGCAGTTTAGGAGATTACTAGTTAGATATCCTCAAGTTCAGAAATTCTTTCCTCAGCTGTGTCCTGTCTGCTAATAAGCTCATCAAAGGTATTCTTTCTGTTACAGAGTTTTTGATCTTAAGCATTTCTTTGAGTCCTTCTTACAAGTTTCATCTCTAATCTTATATCACCCATGTGTTCATGCATGCTATCTACTTTTTCCACTGGATCCCTGAGCCTACTAACCCTAGTTGTTTTAAATTGGTCTGATAATTCCAACATCATTGCCATTTTGGGGTCTGGTTCTGATGCATTCTCTGTCTCATGCATGTTTTGTCTTTTATCTATGTTTTTGCCTTTGAATATGTCTTGGTTTTGTTTTTGGTAGTTGGACAAGATATACTGGATAAAAGAAACTTCTCTAAGTAGGCTTGGAGTACTATAGTGGTAAGTTGTGGAGGGAGAGAAAACTGTAGGATAGTGCTATGGTTAGATCTCAGTTTTTCAGTCTGCCCATGCCTCTGGACTGTGAACTGCACACAGTGCTTCTCATCCTCAGCCTCCCTTAGGAGGGACAGAAGAGCTAAAGTGAACTGGCATTGGGTCTTTTTGTCTCTCCAAGGAGAAAATTAGAGCCAGCAGTGCTGCGTATTTCTTTTTCCCCAGATTAATTAGGCTCTAATAATCCCCAGAAATTTAGAACCTGGTTAACTAGTTTCCTCTGCGTGTAGGCCTTATTAAGAAAAAAAAAAAAAAAATGCACTGGTGCATTTAAAAATGGCTCCTCTTCCTTCTTGCCTGCCTGAACCCCGAGTGGAATTTTCTCTGGTATTCCCTGTGAAAACTTGGTCAGGTTCCTGGAGGTAAATCTCACCAAATCGTGGAGGTTCCTCTCTGACTAGGTTTTTTTGGAGGTTTTAACTCTCAAATTTGTCCACAGTGGGCTTCTAGAAATGCATCAATAATAGTTCAGGCTTTCCTATTTCAACTAGTTGCTGTGGAAGATTCAGCTTATGGTTTTATGCTCAGGTATGTTGTAATTCACTGTATTTACCTATGAATAGCTCCAATTTGGTAACAATAATTTGTCCTTTGGTGCCACCACTACCCCTTGAGGGATCTTAGAAGAGTTGTTGCTGTTTTTGGTTATTCAGTGGTTTTTTTTTTAATTTTTTTCCCATTGTTAGGATGGAGTGGTAGCTTCTAAGCTTCTAAAAGGCTGAACAAGAAACTGGAAGTCCTGTTCATAATAATTCCTGTTTCAGTGAGCCCTTGCCAGTTACAGATTCAGCAATTTAGAAATTTAAGAGCCATTGTTTTCTTAGATTTCTGAAGTGTGTTTTCCCATTTATTTTTCCTATTTTTGTACTAGAGCTATGTAAGCTTTTAAGTGGAACTATAGTTAATTTACAATATTAGTTTCAGGTGTACAGCAAAGTTATTCAGTATTTTTACAGATTATATACCATTAAAGTTTATTACAAGGTAATGACTACAATCCCCTGTGCTATACAATATATTCTTGTTTATTATTTGTTTTGTATTATAGTAGTTTGTATCTCCTAATCCTATATTTCTAATTTACTCCTCCCAGATTCTCTATCGCCTTGCTAATGATGTTTGTTTCCTATATCTGTGAATCTCCATTTTGCATATACACTGATTTGTATTATATTTAGCTTCCATATATAAGTGATATTCTATAGTATTTGTTTTTCAGTGTCCAAGTTATTTTACTAAGCATAATATTCCTAAGGTCCATCCATGTTGCTGCAAATGCAGGAATTTCCAGGAGACCCTATTTTAATAAATTGCCCTCCCCAAGCCTCTTCCTTGCTTTACTTTTTCTATAGCATTTGCCACATTTCAATATACTGTAGGAATTGACTACTCATTTTGTTTGTCATCTATCTTCCATGAGTTAAAAAACTCAAAAGTATCCTGAGCAGGTATTCTTGAACCATTCTTATGACCCTGTTTTAAACTGGTAGTCATTGACATTCACACACACTCTAAAAGATATGGATTGTTTACTCCCCTTTCCCATTTTGTGTTATGGATGTCATATCTTATATCATCATACTTATCTCTTCACTATTTGTTGTAGTTATACTTGCTTTTATACTATTTTGTCTTTTAATCTACCTTCTGACTTATTTATCTCTAATCTTTACTATAGATTTTCCTTTCCAAGTGGAATTTCCTCTTTTCTATATATTCTATTTTCCATTTAGAAAAGACCCTACAGCATTTATCTTAGGTAGGTATAATATTGATGAATTCTTGTAGATTTTGCTTGTCTAGGAAGTTCTTTATCTCTTCTTGTATAGTAAACAATAATCTTGCCACCTAGAATATGTTAAGTGGAGGTTTTTCCCTTTCAGCACTATTCCCTTCTGGTGTGCACTCTCTGCAAAAGTATCAGCTGATAGTTAATGGTAATTCCTTTGTATATGATTCTTTGTATTTCTCTAGGTGCCTTTGGAATTATCTCTTTAATTCCTGTTATTTTTAATTTTTATATTACTTTATGTGGATCTCTGGAAGGTTCACCTTTTTATGATCTTCTGTGATTCCTATGAAAGTGAAAGTCACTCAGTCATGTCCGACTCTTTGCGACCCCATGGACTGTATAGTTCATGGAATTCTCCAGGCCAGAATACTGGAGTGGGTAGCCTCTCCCTTCTCCAGGGGATCTTCCTAACTCAGGGATAGAATCCAGGTCTCCTGCATTGCAGGCGGAGTCTTTACCAACTGAGCTATCAGGGAAGCCAATCTATTTCCTCTTTCAAGTATGGGGCATTTCCAGCTATAATTTCTTCATATTGATTTCACATTTTTCACATTTCTGATTCCTTACTGGCTCTCTTGAACTTCTGTAACACTTATAATGCAAATATTGGAATGCTTAATTTAATCCTAGCCATCTTTTAAGCTGCTTTCATTTTTTAGATTGTTTTTCTTTCTGCCATCCTGATTGGGTGATTTCCATTATTCTATCATCTAGATGACATCTGTGTTCTACATCACTTAGTGTCCTATTCATTTCTTCTAGTGTGTGTGCATTTTTGATTTTTAAATTTCAGTTGTTGAATTATTAATTTTTGACTGGGTCTTTTCTTTATTTTCTAGTTCCCTGTTAAAATGTTAAGTATTTAGATTATTTCTCTAATTTAATTAACAGTCTATTACCAATGTTTTGAATTCTTTATCTTGTAAGTGTTTTGTTTAAATTAGGCTTCATTATTTTGTCAGGGGTTTTCTCTTGCTCTTTCAACTGGATGTAGTTCTTCTGCCTTAAGATTTTAACTTTCTCTTTCTCTGTGATTTAGGTAGAGCATTTACCTATTGTATTTTTGAAGGTGTTCACTATTGTGGGAGTGTCCCAATGCAAACTGCATGTGCCCAAGTCTTTTGGTGGAATGGCTGGATTTGAAGTGGATGCCGGTCACACCTTTCCTCAGGTTGTGCTGACAGTTGCCACCTTGGTAGCACATTGGGCTGGAGATGATAGAGGTAGAACTTCCTCTCTTCTCAGTGGCCATCAGTGCCCTGTGATGTGTAGGGTCTGATTCCAATTTGCTGGAGCAGAAGCCCTGAGGTTCAGGCTGCAGATGACTTTGTTCTCTTCTCCCTGTGTTTTGCCTTTACCTGCACCATGTTCTTTGCTCCAGAGGAGGGGGGTGATTAAATAAGTGGGGCTTGTTCATATGTAGAAGTCCAGTGCACTGCCTGTGTAGATATCTTCAGCTCCACTCAGAGTTCATGGTTGAGTCTTATCTCTGGTCTTGACCACCCCAGACTGTGATGTGGACTGAGAGGAGCCAGAGCATTTGCTTGGTCTGGGCTGGGCACGTGGTGAGGTGCTCGTAGGACACCTGGCATTCACTAGAGCATACTTTTGTCCACTCTGCCTTGGGACCAAGTTGCCTTTGTCTCTCATGGCTCCTCACTGACCTCAGCCTCTCCTACTTTCCCTCTGTGTGAAACTGCCCTTCAGGGAAGTATGAGGGCCATGTTTTTTCTCTCCAAGTATCCAGGGTGAGCTGTAGCAGAGTTGCTGCCTTCAGAAATCTGGGCTGCTTCTGGTACACCACTTGAGTAAGTGCCAAGAATTGCTGTCACCACCCCACCTGGGCTTCTCCTGGGACTGGGGCCCCTCTGTGGGCTGAGGTCAACTTTTTTCCCTGGCTCTGTTCGATCCAGATCCAGTGATTTACTGTGATGTGGAGTGAGTGGGGCTGGAGCATTCACTCATCTTGGGCTGGGGCATGCAGCAAGAGTGTCCTGGGAAGCCCTGTAGCTGCTTTGCCTTGGGGGCAGCTTGTGTGTGTGTGTGTGTGTGTGTACTTCTCATGAGCAGTGTTCAGTCTTTTTTGGCCTTTCTATTTGTTTTTGAGTTCCTCCAACCATCCAACGGTGCTTGTCTCTTCCTCACAAGACCCCAGTATAGGGACTCCTAGTACATGCCTTGATTAGCTCACTCCCCAGGATGGGTGCCTGCTGGGAGCCAGCGAGGGAAATCCTACCCATGGCAAAGGTCAATTGGGGAAGAGGCCTGACGGGCAAAGGCTAATCAGGACTCGAGGAACCCCCTGGACTTACCCAAGCATCTACCCCAAAGAAAACCAGAGTCTGACTGCCTTACTATCTTACGCCTCTTATCAAGTCCTCTAATACTTACGGGGGCTTCCCCCCAACCACTTTTCTCTGAAAACATTAATTCAGAGCTGTAGTTAAAAAGTTCTCCTCAGCTTAATAGGAGTGTTCCAATCCAAGCCCCTCTGATAGCTTTCTAACTTGCATGACAAGTTTGTCTGGGCTCTTACAACTACGAATGTGACTGTTTACAGCCTCCCAGCCATGCAAGGACAGAAAGCCTAATATTCTAAATACAGGAATTTGTTGAAGAAGTTAAAATCATTAGAATAGTACTAAAAAAGATTTCATTGTTGAATCAATGCTTGCTGCAAAGTTTATCTATTGTATCCTTGGAAATATATTAATCACATATAGAGAAAATAAGTAGTAGCCTTTGATTTAACCACATCAGATCTTAAGTTAATAAATTCCTTTCTTGTAGCTCACTACACCCTTGCCTTATAGGAATGTAACTCTGTCATGTGTCTTTGGAGAATAGCGCCTGACTTTAGGAAAATCACCTTAAAAGAATATAAGCCTTTTTCTAGCTACCTAACCTTTGTTAGGAGAGAGGGCCATAAACTGTTAGCAGGCCTCCTGGCCAGAAGATGATGTAAACCACCTAAAACTTTTGTATATCACGAGACATAGAAAAATAAGCCCTGATCCTGATAAGGGTCAAGACTGCTGACCCTGCGTGATTTTGGCGTGACTCTATACCTCCCTTTCTCTATTTTTTATGTGCACAACTTAGGGTATAAAAGCAGCACTGGAAAATAAAGTTTTGGGCCTTGCTCACTGAAGCTTGGTCTCCCCGTGTCGTTCTTTCTCTTTTTCCATCCTTTTCTCTATTCTCCTTTTTCTGGTTGAGATCCTTGGAGCGCTGGGCCCTCTGCGTTTACTTACCTGCCTGGGCTTCTAAGACCCACTCGAGGGGTGCCCTGGTGGGGTGCCTCCAGTGATTTGAGAGGGTGCCTGCGGCCTACGTAAACAGAGCAAACCCTGTGCTGGGGTTTTATTGGTTTCCTGCGTAAACCAAGGAATGGTCAGCCCCTATCTCTCTCTCTCTCTCTCTTTCTCTCGCTGATGCCAACGCCGTTCTTCCCGAGGATACCCTGGGCCATATCGAGGCTGGTTCCCGATAGGTGCCACCCCTGCAAACTCCCTTTTCCTCTAATCCCCTGCCAGTCTCACAGATCAGAACTGGATCTCTTTTCCTCTCTTCCTAACCAATTAAATGTATATCTTATAGCCTTTGTTGTACAGGAGTACTTCAGCTAATTTCCACTCAGAATATTTCCACATGTATATGTATTTCTGATGTTTTCATGAAGGGATGTGAGCTCCATGTCCTCGTATTCTGCCATCTTGATGTCTTTCTCTCCACTTATTCTGTTCTGTTCCTAAGCATCTGTTTTGTTTTCTTATTTTTTTGTCTTCCTGGGTCTCTCTATGTCTTTTGAAAATTTTTCATTTATTTTCCTTTTCTCAATATTCAGAAATAGCCTCCCAAATATTTTAATCCCATATTTTGTTTCAATGACTTCAGTTATATGCTTTCTGACTTTAAAAATAATACCAGGTTATTTTTCTTCTCAGGTGTAATTTTTCTCACCTTTCCTCTTGTTTTGTACTATGTTCTTTTTCCCCTTCAGATTGTAAACCCTCTGGTGTCTAGTAGTAATTTCTATTTTATACATTAAATCTCCTAAAGTGTGTTCTTTATCTCATATTGGTTAATTTTTTATCCATTGCAGAATATTTACATAGCATCCATATTATTTTTTTTATTTGTGTTTGAATGAATGCAAAATATTCAAGACTCCTACTTTCTCCTCTACTCCATTTGAAAATTAAGTGAAGTTTTTCCCTTACGTTTTTACGTCTCTATTTGACTGGGTGCTTCTACTAGAAACTTTTTAAAAATTTAGTTTGTTTACTCAACCTCTGGAGAGGTATTGTTGAAATAAATTAGCATCAGACATGCAGAAAGATTAAGGGAGAGGAGCAAAAGGAGACCAGGAGTTTTAATAGATTAACACAACTGCAGAAGTGTGCATTTAGAATGAATTTGTTGAGCCTGCTTTCTCTTCCAAGAAAATAATATTGCTGTGCCCAATACCTTTCATGGGATATCTGCCAAAAATTGGTAGCATACACATTTCGTATTTAGGAAGGGATTCATTTTATTTTAGGGAAATTCATGTATCCTCTTTGAACCAACCACACAGTGATACAGTATGACAGAGACTGATTTTTGCTGGATTTGCTGTATGTATGCTGAAATATCTAACTGCTATTGAGTATACATTCAATGATATGTGTACCTAAATATCCTTCTAAGGCTGGCTTTTTTCTAAATTCCACAAATTTTGATAAATTATATTTTTGTTTTCATTTACTTCAAAGTATAATTTAACTTCTTTTAAGATTTTTTCTTTGACCCAGGTATTATATAAAAATGTTTTGATTAATCTCCATGTATTGGGGATTTTTCAGCTGTTATTGATTTCTAGTTTAATTCTGTTGTTGAATGAGAGCAGATGTATCAAAGTCATTCTTTTAAATTTATGTTTTTATGTCCCAGAATAGGGTCTACCTTGGTCAGTGTTCCATGTGAGCTTGAAAATAACATGTATTCCTCTCTCGCTGGATGAAGTAATCTATAGATGTCAATTATATCCTGTTGATTGATGGTGTTGTTGAGTTCAAATCTGTCCTTTCTGGTTTTCTGCCTGCTGGAACTCCCCATTTTTGATAGAGGCAGTGATGAAGTCCCATATCTAAGCTGGGTTCATTTCTCTTTGGAATTCTATTAGATTTTGCCTCGTAAATTTGACACTCTCCTGTTAGGTGCATAAGCAATGAGAATTGTTATGTCTTGTAGGAGCATTGACCCCTTTATCATAGAAAATGCCTCTCTTTATTCTTGTCACTTTCTTACTCTGAATTGTGCTCTATGCAAAGACTAATATAGCTACCCTCACATTTTTTTGAAAGCCTGTTACAAATTTCTTCATCATTATAACTTTAATCTATAAGTGTCTTAATATTTAAAAAATAGGGAACATATAGTTGTCTCTCATTTTTGATCCATTCTGACATCTCTCTTTTAATTAAGGGATTTAGACTATTGATATTCAAAGTGATTATTGATATAGTTATGTTAATATCTACCGTATGTGTTAGTACTTTCTATCTCTTGCTTTTGATCTTTGTTCCTACTTTTATCTTCCACTCTTTCTGACTTTTGTGGTTTTAATTGGGCACATTATGATTCCATTTTCCCTGCTCTCTTATTATTTCAATTTTATTTATTTTTCCACTTTTTTACATGACCATCCTAGAGTTTGCAATGTACACTTACATCTAGTCCAAGTATACTTTCAAATAACATTATACCCCTTCACTGGTGGTGGGAATACCTTACAATAACAAAATGATCCTCTATTTAGTCCCTTGTATCACTGTTATTTATGCTGTTTATTCATATGTGTTGTTGCTTTTACTGTTTTTAATAAACTGTTATGTGTTAGCATAGTCCACAAATATTAAAAATTTTCTTTTACCTACAGTTATCCATTTTGTGATACTCCTTCTTTGTATAGACCCAAGTTTTATACCTGCCTAAATTCCTCCTTGCTAAAAGGACTTCTTTTAACATCTCTTGCAAGGCAGTCAACTAATAACAAATTCCCTCAACTTTTGTTTGGGAAAGGCTTTATCTTTCACTTCTGAAAGATAATTTTGCAAGGTAACAGAATTCTGGTGTGGTGGGTTTTTTTCCTTAGTAATTTCTGTATTTTACTCCACTATTGTCTTCTTTGCATGTTGTTCTAAAGAGAAATCAGTTATAATTGCTATAATTATCTCTGTGATAATGGTAAGTACTTCCTTTCCAGCTTTTTTCCTTTTGGGATTTTTTTCATTTTCCTGTTTTCTGTAATTTTAAAATAATGTGTCTAGGTGAGGTTTTTTTTCTGCATTTATCTTCCTGTTATCTCCAAGCTTCCTGGATATGTGGTTTCGTGTTTGGAGTAATTATCAGTCATTATTGTTTCAAATATTGCTTGCCACCTTTTCTCTCTTGCTTTACCTTCTGGTATTCCTATCATATATGTCACATCTTTGCAGTTTTCCCACAGCTCCCTGGTAGCTCAGATGGTAAAGAATCTGTCTGCAATGCAGTATCAGTGGAGTTTGATCCCTGGTTTGGGAAGATCCTCAGGAGGAGAAGATGGCTACCCATTCCAATATCCTTGCCTGGAGAATCCCCATAGACAGAGGAGCCTGAAAGGTTACATTTCATGGGATCCCAAAGAGTTGGACATGACTGAGCAACTGCCACTTAATCCATGCAGCTCTTGGATATTTTGTTCTTTTTTTTTTTTTTCTCATAATTTAATTGATGTTTGCTTTTTGCACTTTGGGAGATTACTATTTAGATATCCTCAAGCTCAGATATTCTTTCCCCAGCTGCGTCCAGCCTGCTAATAATTAGCTTGTCAAAGGTATTCTTCGTTTATCTTAAAGTGCTTTCAATTGCTAGTGTTTTATGCAGGGAGAGTCTTGCTCAGAATTTTTTTCTCTATTCTTATGTCACCAATCTGCTTATGCATGCTATCTTCTTCAGTCATTAGAACTCTAAGATAGTTATCCTCAGTTCAGTTCAGTTCAGTCGCTCAGTCATGTCTGACTCTGCGACCCCATGAACTGCAACACGCCAAGCCTTTCTGTCCATCACCAACACCCAGAGCCTACTCAAACTCGTGTCCATCGAGTCAGTGATGCCATCCAACCATCTCATCCTCTGTCGTCCCCTTCTCCTCCTGCCTTCAATCTTTCCCAGCATCAGGGTGATGAGTCAGCTCTTTGCATCAGGCGGCCAAAGTATTGGAGTTTCAGCTTCAACATCAGTCCTTCCAATGAACATTCAGGACTGATTTCCTTTAGGATGGACTGGTTGGATCTCCTTGCTGTCCAAGGGACTCTCAAGAGTCTTCTCCAACACCACAGTTCAGAAGCATCAATTCTTCAGCACTCAGCTTTCTTTAGAGTCCAACTCTCACATCCATACATGACCACGGGAAAAAACATAGCTTTGACTAGACGGACCTTGGTTGGCAAAGTAATGTCTCTGCTTTTTAAAATGCTGTCTAGGTTGGTCATAACTTTCCTTCCAAGGAGCAAGCGTCTTTTTATTTCATGGCTGCAGTCACCATCTGCAGTGATTTTGGACACCCCCAAAATAAAATGTCTCATTGTTTGCACTGTTTCTCCATCTATTTGCCATGAAGTGATGGGACCAGATGCCATGATCTTTGTTTTCTGAATGTTGAGCTTTAAGCCAACTTTTTCATTCTCCGCTTTCACTTTCATTAAGAGGCTCTTTGGTTCTTCACTTTCTGCCATAAGGGTGGTTTCATCTGCATATCTGAGGTTATTGATATTTCCCCCAGCAATCCAGCAATAGTTATCCTAGCTGTTTTGTATTCTTGGTCTGATAATTCCAACATCCTTGCCATCTTGGGGTCTAGTACTGATGCATGCTCTGTCTGATGCATGTTTTGTCTTTAATCTTTGTTTTGCCTCTGAATATGTCTTGTTTTTGTTTGGTAGCTGAATACAATGTACTGGATAAGAGAAACATCTGTAAGTAGGCTTGGAATACTGTAGTGGTAAGTTATGGAGGGAGAGGAAGCTCTAAAATAGTGCTATAATCAGATCTCAGTATTTCAGTCTGCCTGTGCCTTTGGACTATGAGCTGCACAGTGCTTCTTATCCTCACCCTTTTAGGTGAGACAGAATACCTAAAATGGGCATTGAGTATTTTCTCCTCTCCAAGTAAAAAGAAAAATAGAGACAGCAGGTTTCATGTTTCTATTTCCCCAGGTCAATTAGACTCTTAATAAAACAAAGAAACTTAGACTCTGGTTAACTAGTTTCCCCTGAGGGCAGGCCTTGTTAAGAACACATTCTCTGGTGAATTTTATTTTATTTTTTTTATTTATTTTTATTATTATTATTATTTTTTTTTTATTAATTTATTTTTTATTGGAGGCAAATTATTTTACAATATTATATTGGTTGGTTTTGCCATACATTGATATGAATTTGCCCCGGGTTTACATAAGTTCCCCCTCCTGAACCCCCCTCCCACCTCCCTCCTCCCTTTATCCTCCCTCTGGGTCATCCCCGCATGCCAGCCCCGAGCATCCTATAACATGCATTGACCCTGAACTAGTGATTTATTTCACATATGACAACATACGTGTTTCAATGCCATTCTCCCAAATCATCCCACCCTCACCCTCTCCCATAGAGTCCCAAAGACTGTTCTATACATCTGTGTCTCTTTTGCTGTCTCGTATACAGGGTTATCATTTGCATCTTTCTAAATTCCATATATATGCGTTAGTATACTGTATTGGTGTTTTTCTTTCTGGCTTACTTCACTCTGTATAATAGGCTCCAGTTTCATCCACCTCATTAGAACTGATTCAAATGTATTCTTTTTAATGGCTGAATAATACTCCATTGTGTATATGTACCAAAGCTTTCTTATCCATTTGTCTGCAGATGGACATTTAGGTTGCTTCCATGTCCTGGCTATTATAAACAGTGCTGCAATGAACATTGGAGTACACGTGTCTCTTTCAATTCTGGTTTCCTCGGTGTGTATGCCCAGGAGTGCGATTGCTGGATCATATGGCAGTTCTATTTCCAATTTTTTGAGGAATCTCCACACTGTTCTCCATAGTGGCTGTACTAGTTTGCATTCCCACCAACAGTGTAAGAGGGTTCCTTTCTCTCCACATCCTCTCCAGCATTTATTGCATGTAGACTTTTGGATAGCAGCCATTCTGACTGGTGTGAAATGGTATCTCATTGTGGTTTTGATTTGCATTTCTCTGATTATGAGGGATGTTGAGCATTTTTTCATGTGTTTGTTAGCCATCTTTATGTCTTCTTTGGAGAAATGTCTGTTTAGTTCTTTGGCCCATTTTTTGATTGGGTCATTTATTTTTCTGGAATTGAGCTGCAGGAGCTGCTTGTATAATTTGGAGATTAATCCTTTATCAGTTGCTTCATTTGCTATTATTTTCTCCCATTCTGAAGGCTGTCTTTTCACCTTACTTATAGTTTCCTTTGCTGTGCAGAAGCTTTTGATTTTAATTAGGTCCCATTTGTTTATTTTTGCTTTTATTTCCAATATTCTGGGAGGTGGGTCATGGAGGATCCTGCTGTGATTTATGTCGGAGAGTGTTTTGCCTACGTTCTCCTCTAGGAGTTTTATAGTTTCTGGTCTTACATTTAGCTCTCTAATCCATTTTGAGTTTATTTTGGTGTATGGTGTTAGGAAGTGTTCTAGTTTCATTCTCTTACAAGTGGCTGACCAGTTTTCCCAGCACCACTTGTTAAAGAGACTGTCTTTTCTCCATTTTATATTCTTGCCTCCTTTGTCAAAGATGAGGTGTCCATAGATGCGTGAATTTATCTCTGGGCTTTCTATTTTGTTCCATTGATCTATATTTCTGTCTTTATGCCAGTACCATACTGTCTTGATGACTGTGGCTTTGTAGTAGAGCCTGAAGTCCGGCAGGTTAATTCCCCCAGTTCCATTTTTCTTCCTCAAGATTGCTTTGGCTATTCGAGGTTTTTTGTATTTCCATACAAATTGTGAGATTATTTGTTCTAGTTCTGTGAAAAATATCTTTGGTAGCTTGATAGGGATTGCATTGAATGTATAAATTACTTTGGGTAGTGTACTCATTTTTACAATATTTATTCTTCCAATCCATGAACATGGTATATTTCTCCATCTATTAGTGTCCTCTTTGATTGCTTTCAGTAGTGTTTTATAGTTTTCTATGTACAAGTCTTTTGTTTCCTTAGGTAGATATATTCCTAAGTATTTAATTCTTTTCATTGCAACAGTGAATGGAATAGTTTCCTTAATTTCTCTTTCTATTTTCTCATTATTAGTGAATAGGAATGCAAGGGATTTCTGTGTGTTGATTTTATATCCTGCAACGTTACTGTAATCATTGATTAGCTCTAGTAGTTTTCTGGTAGAGTCTCTAGGGTTTTCTGTGTAGAGGATCATGTCATCAGCGAACAGTGAAAGTTTTACTTCTTCTTTTCCAATTTGTATTCCTTTTATGTCTTTTTCTGCTCTGATTGCTGTAGCCAAAACTTCCAGAACTATGTTGAATAGTAGTGGTGAGAGTGGGCACCCTTGTCTTGTTCCTGACATTAGGGGAAATGCTTTTAGTTTTTCACCATTGAGGATAATGTTTGCTGTGGGTTTGTCATATATAGCTTTTATTATGTTGAGGTATGTCCCTTCTATTCCCACTTTCTGGAGGGTTTTTATCATAAATGGATGTTGAATTTTGTCGAAGGCTTTCTCTGCATCTATTGAGATAATCATATGATTTTTATTTTTCAGTTTGTTAATGTGGTGTATTACGTTGACTGATTTGCGGATATTGAAGAATCCTTGCATTCCTGGGATAAAGCCCACTTGGTCATGATGTATGATCTTCTTAATATGCTGTTGGATTCTGATTGCTAGAATTTTGTTAAGGATTTTTGCATCTATGTTCATCAGTGATATTGGCCTGTAGTTTTCTTTTTTTGTGGGGTCTTTACCAGGTTTTGGGATTAGGGTGATGGTGGCCTCATAGAATGAGTTTGGAAGTTTCCCTTCCCCAGCAATTTTCTGGAAGAGTTTGAGTAGAATAGGTGTTAGCTCTTCTCTAAATTTTTGGTAGAATTCAGCTGTGAAGCCGTCTGGACCTGGGCTTTTGTTTGCTGGGAGATTTTTGATTACAGTTTCAATTTCCGTGCTTGTGATGGGTCTGTTCAGATTTTCTATTTCTTCCTGGTTCAGTTTTGGAAAGTTGTATTTTTCTAGGAATTTGTCCATTTCTTCCAGGTTATTCATTTTATTGCCATGTAATTCCTGATAGTATGCTCTAATAATCCTTTGTATTTCTGTGTTGTCAGTTGTGATCTCTCCATTTTCATTTCTAATTTTATTGATTTGGTTCTTCTCCCTTTGTTTCTTGATAAGTCTGGCTAGTGGTTTGTCAATTTTATTTACCTTCTCAAAGAACCAGCTTTTGGCTTTGTTGATTTTTGCTATAGTCTCTTTTGTTTCTTTTGCATTTATCTCTGCCCTAATTTTTACAATTTCTTTCCTTCTACTGACCCTGGGTTTCTTCATTTCTTCCTTTTCTTGTTGCTTTAGATGTAGAGTTAGGTTATTTAGTTGACTTTTTTCTTGTTTCTTGAGGTGTGCCTGTATTGCTATGAACTTCCCCCTTAGCACTGCTTTTACAGTGTCCCAGAGGTTTTGGGTTGTTGTGTTTTCATTTTCATTCATTTCTATGCATATTTTGATTTCTCTATTGATTTCTTCTATGATTTGTTCGTTGTTCAGCAGCGTGTTGTTCAGCCTCCATATGTTGGCATGTTTAATAGTTTTTCTCCCATAATTGAGATCTAATCTTACTGCATTGTGGTCAGAAAAGATGCATGGAATGATTTCAACTTTTTTGAATTTACCAAGGCTAGATTTATGGCCCAGGATGTGATCTATCCTGGAAAAGGTTCCATGTGCACTTGAGAAAAAGGTGAAATTCATTGTTTTGGGGTGAAATGTCCTATAGATATCAATTAGGTCTAACTGGTCTATTGTATCATTTAAAGATTGTGTTTCCTTGTTAATTTTCTGTTTAGTTGATCTATCCATAGATGTAAGTGGGGTATTAAAATCTCCCACTATTATTGCATTATTGTTAATTTCCCCTTTCATACTTGTTAGTAATTGTCTTACATATTGCGGTGCTCCTATGTTGGGTGCATAAATATTTATAATTGTTATATCTTCATCTTGGATTGATCCTTTGATCATTATGTAGTTTCCTTCTTTGTCTCTTTTCACAGCCTTTGTTTTAAAGTCTATTTTATCTGATATGAGTATTGCTACTCCTGCTTTCTTTTGGTCTCTATTTGCATGGAATATCATTTTCCAGCCCTTCACTTTCAGTCTGTATGTGTCCCTCGTTTTGAGGTGGGTCTCTTGCAGACAACATATATGGGGGTCTTGTTTTTGTATCCATTCAGCCAGCCTTTGTCTTTTGGTTGGGGCATTCAACCCATTTACGTTTAAGGTAATTATTGATAAGTACGATTCCGTAGCCATTTTCCTTATTGCTTTGGGTTCGAGTTTATACACCCTTTCTGTGTTTCCTGTCTAGAAAATATCCTTTAGCATTTGTTGGAGAGCTGGTTTGGTAATGCTGAATTCTCTCAGCTTTTGCTTGTCTGTAAAGCTTTTGATTTCTCCTTCATATTTGAATGAGATCCTTGCTGGGTACAGTAGTCTGGACTGTAGGTTATTTTCTTTCATCACTTTAAGTATGTCTTGCCATTCCCTCCTGGCCTGAAGAGTTTCTGTTGAAAGATCAGCTGTTATCCTTATGGGAATCCCCTTGTGTGTTATTTGCTGTTTTTCCCTTGCTGCTTTTAATATTTGTTCTTTGTGTTTGATCTTTGTTAATTTGATTAATATGTGTCTAGGAGTATTTCGCCTTGGGTTTATCCTGTTGGGGACTCTCTGGGTTTCTTGGACTTGGGTGATTATTTCTTTCCCTATTTTAGGGAAGTTTTCAACTATTATCTCCTCAAGTATTCTTTCATGGTCTTTCTTTTTGTCTTCTTCTTCTGGGATTCCTATGATTCGAATGTTGGAGTGTTTAACATTGTCCCAGAGGTCTCTAATATTGTTCTCATTTCTTTTAATTTGTTTTTCTTTATTCCTCTCTGTTTCATTTATTTCTACAATTCTATCTTCTAGCTCGCTTATCCTGTCTTCTGCCTCTGTTATTCTACTGTTTGTTCCCTCCAGAGTGTTTCTGATCTCATCTATTGTATTATTCATTGTATATTGACTCTTTTTTATTTCCTCTAAGTCCTTATTAAACCTTTCTTCCATCTTCTCAATCCTTTTCTCCAGGTTATTTATCTGTAACTCCATTTTGCTTTCAAGATTTTGAATCATTTTCACCACCAAAATTCGAAATTCTTTTTCATGTAGATTCCCTATATCTTCCTCTTTTGCTTTTGTTGGTGGGCATTTATCTTGTTCCTTTACTTGCTGGGTATTTCTCTGCTTCTTCATCTTGCTTATAATGCTTTGCTTGGGGTGGCCTTTCCCTCTTCTGGCCGTTTGTGGAGTTCTCTTTATTATGTAGTTTCCTTGCTGTGTGTGGGGTTGGACAGGTGACTTGTCAAGGTTCCCTGGTTATGGAAGCCTGTGTCGGTGTTCTGGTGGGTGGAGCTGGATTTCTTCTCTCTGGAGTGCAATGAAGTGTCCAGTAATGAGTTATGAGATGTCAGTGGGTTTGGAGTGACTTTGGGCAGCCTGTATATTGAAGCTCAGGGCTAGTTTCCTGTGTTACTGGAGAATTTGCGTGGTATGTCTTGCTCTGGAACTTGTTGACCCTTGGGTTTAGCGTAGGTATGGAGACGTTTGATGAGCTCCTATCGATTAATGTTCCCTGGAGTCAGGACTTCTCTGGTGTTCTCAGGATTCGGGCTTAAGCCTCTTGCCTCTGGTTTTTGGTCTTATTCTTGGAGTAGTCTCTAGACGTCTCTATCTGTCATTTCCAAGGTGGTTCCCTCTGTTTTAGCTTCTGTCTGCTGGTCTCTTCAGTGTCTAATTTCCGCCCTGGTACTAGGAGGTGGGTGGACACTTTTTAAGGCTCAGTTGTTCAGTTCTGTTCTGGGAAGGGAGGAACGCTGCAGTCGATTATCTCTGGCGTCTGTGGGGAGTGCTCGCAGCGTCTCGGCCACACTGGGTTTGCCCCCGCTCACAGCACGTATGCTGTCCCAGTCTACACTGCACAGGCTCTAGGTTGCTCTGCCGGGAACTGTCCAAGGCCGGCACCGGGTTGTATGCACTTCCCAGGTCTGAGCGGCTCAAGTTCAGGTTCTCAGGTACTCCACAAAGGCGCAGACTTGGTTGGGCCTGCGTTTTGTGCCTTCCCCAGTCCGAGCAGCTCAGGGGACCAGGTGTTTGGCGAGCGCGGTCTCTGCGACTTATCGCCTCCCCAGTCCCCGCCTCTCAGTTTTCTGGGTGTACAACCGGTGCACCTTCTCAGGGGGATAACGACCGGCCCAAGCCCAAGAAGTCCTGATTAGCAACAAGCCTGTCTGCAGTTTGTATCAGATGCCTTTCTGGGGCCGCGGTTGCCCGCTCCGACTCTGGCTGCGCTCCCTGCCTGTCTCGGCGGGGGATGGGGGATGGGCCAGCCGCAGCCAGCTCACTCTGCTCAGTCCTTTATTCTGTGAGCGGGGCTGGCGGAGTCATAGGTTAGAGCTTTCCGCCTTTTCGTGGGGAAGCTATCCCACAGTCTGCTTTGCTCTCCCCAGTTCTCTCAAATTGTTTTCGTGGCATTCAAGCCCAGTCCTCTCTCTAAGCAGTTCAGCTGGCTCCTCCCTGCCCAGCCCCCACTGCTAATGGCGTATGCAGGCGTCTGCGCTGCTTCTCCGCTGGGAGTTACCGTTTGGCGGGTAATCTGTGCGTTTTAAAAAAATCTTAAAAAAAAAAGAGGGTTATGTGGCCCTCTGATCTTCCAAGGCTCGCCACAGATTCGCCAGTGAGAATGTTTCCTGGTGTTTGGAAACTTCTCTCTTTTTAAAGCCTCCCTTCCCGGGATGGAGCTCCGTCCTTACTTCTTTTGTCTCGCTTTTTCTCTTTTATGTTTTTTCCTACCTCCTTTCGAAGACAATGGGCTGCTTTTCTGGGTGCCTGACGTCCTCTGCCAGCATTCAGAAGTTGTTTTGTGGACTTTACTCGCGTTCAAATGTTCTTTTGATGAATTTGTGGAGGAGAGAGGGGTCTCGCCGGCCTATTCCTCCGCCATCTTGTTGTTAAAATTTCTGGTGAATTTTAAAATGACTTCAATTTCTATTTCCCTCCTGGAAGTCTGAGTGGGGTCTTTTCTGGTATTTACTGTGAACACTCACTCAAGATCCTGGAGTAAATCTGACCAAATTGTGGAAGCTCCCATCTGACTGGGTTTCCTAGAATATTTAATGCGAAAGGTTGTCCACAGTGGACTTCCAGTAATGCATCAATGCCAATTCAGGCTTTACTACTCCATGGCTAGTTCTTATGGAAGTTTCAGCTTGTAGTTTTCTGCTCTGGTAAGTTGTGAAGTGCTCCAAGGCCAGATTTGCCTGTTACTCCAGGTGTTTCTTGACTTCCTACTTTTGCATTGAAGTCCCCTATAATGAAAGGACATCTTTTTGGGGTGTTAGTTCTAAAAGGTCTTGTAGGTCTTCATAGAACCATTCAACTTTGGCTTCTTCAGCATTACTGGTTGGGGCATAGACTTGGATTAATGTAATATTGAATGGTTTGCCTTGGAAATGAACAGAAATCATTCTGTCGTTTTTAAGATTGCATCCAAGTACACATTTCAGACTCTTTTGTTGACCATAATGGCTACTCCATTTCTTCTAAGGGATTCCTGCCCACAGTAGTAGATATAATGGTCATCTGAGTGAAATTCACCCATTCCAGTCCATTTTAGTTCACTGATTCCTAGAATGTCGACGTTCACTCTTGTCATCTCCTGTTTGACCACTTCCAATTTGCCTTGATTCATGGACCTAACATTCCAGGTTCCTATGCAATATTGCTCTTTACAGCATAGGACATTGCTTCTATCACCAGTCACATCCACAACTGGGTATTTGTTTCGCTTTGGCTCCATCCCTTCATTCTTTCTGGAGTTATTTCTCCACTGATCTCCAGTAGCATACTGGGCACCTACCGACCTGGAGAATTCCTCATTCATTATCCTATCATTTTGCCTTTTGATACTGTTCATGGGGTTCTCAAGGCAAGTATACTGAAGTGGTTTGCCATTCCCTTCTCCAGTGGAGAATGAACTGGTCATAGCAAACACCTTCTTCCAACAACACAAGAGAAGACTCTACACATGGACATCAACTGAAATCAGATAGATTATATTCTTTTCAGCCAAAGATGGAGAAGCTCTATACAGTTAATAAAAAAAAAAAAGACCAGGAGCTGACTGTGGCTCAGATCATGAACTCATTATTGTCAAATTCAGACTTAAATTGAAGAAAGTAGGGAAAATCACTAGACCATTCAGATATGACCTAAATCAAATCCCTTATGATTATACAGTGGAAGTAAAAAATAGATTTAAGTGTCTAGATGTGATAGATAGAGTGCCTGAGGAACTCTGGATGGAGCTTCGTGACATTGTACAGGAGACAGGGACCAAGACCATCCACATGGAAAAGAAATGCAAAATGGCTGTCCAGGGGGCCTTACAAATAGCTGTGAAAAGAAGAAAAGTGAAAAGCAAAGGAGAAAAGGAAAGATATAAACATCTGAATGCAGAGTTCCAAAGAATAGCAAGGAGAGATAAGAAAGCCTTCTTCAGCGATCAATGCAAAGAAATAGAGGAAAACAACAGAATAGGAAAGACAAGAGATCTTTTCAAGAAAACTAGAGATATCAAGGGAACATTTCATGCAAAGATGGGCTCAATAAAGGACAGAAATGGTATGGACCTAACAGAAGCAGAAGATATTAAGAAGAGGTGGCAAGAATACACAGAAGAACTGTACAAAAAAGATCTTCATGAAGAAGATAATCACGATGGCGTGATCACTCACCTGGAGCCAGACATCTTGGAATGAGAAGTCAAGTGGGCCTTAGAGAGCATCACTACAAACAAAGCAAGTGGAGGTGATGGAATTCCAGTGGAGCTATTTCAAATCCTGAAAGATGATGCTGTAAAAGTGCTGCACTCAATATGCCAGCAAATTTGGAGAACTCAGCAGTGGCCACAGGACTGGAAAAGGTCAGTCTTCATTCCAATCCCAAAGAAAGGCAATACCAAAGAATGTTCAAACTACCGCACAATTGCACTCATCTCACATGCTAGTAAAGTCATGCTCAAAATTCTCCAAGCCAGGCTTCAGCAGTATGTGAACCATGAACTTCCAGATGTACAAGCAGGTTTTAGAAAAGGCAGAGGCACCAGAGATCAAATTGCCAACATCCGCTGGATCATGGAGAAAGCAAGAGAGTTCCAGAAAAACATCTATTTCTGCTTCATTGACTATGCCAAAGCCTTTGACTGTGTGGATCACAATAAACTGTGGAACATTCTGAAAGAGATGGGAATCCCAGACCACCTGACCTGCCTCTTGAGAAACCTGTATGCAGGTCAGGAAGCAACAGTTAGAACTGGACATGGAACAACAGACTGGTTCCAAATAGGAAAAGAAGAACGTCAAGGTTGTATATTGTCACCTTGCTTATTTAACTTATATGCAGAGTACATCATCAGGAATGCTGGGCTGGACGAAACACAAGCTGGAATCAAGATTGCCGGGAGAAATATCAATGACCTCAGATATGCAGATGACACCACCGTTATGGCAGAAAGTGAAGAAGAACTCAAAAGCCTCTTGATGAAAGTGAAAGAGGAGAGTGAAAAGGTTGGCTTGAAGCTCAACATTCAGAAAACAAAGATCATGGCATCTGGTCCCATCACTTCAAGGGAAATAGATGGAAAAACAGTGGAAACAGTGTCAGACTTTATTTTTTTGGCTCCAAAATCACTGCGGATGCTGATTGCAGCCATGAAATTAAAAGATGCTTACTCCTTGGATGGAAAGTTATGACCAACCTAGACAGCATGTTAAAAAGCAGAGACATTACTTTGCCAACCAAGGTCCGTCTAGTCAAGGCTATGGTTTTTCCCGTGGTCATGTATGGATGTGAGAGTTGGACTGTGAAGAAAGCTGATCGCCGAAGAATTGATGCTTTTGAACTGTGGTGCTGGAGAAGACTCTTGAGAGTCCCTTGGACTGCAAGGAGATCCAACCAGTCCATTCTAAAGGAGATCAATCCTGGGTGTTCATTGGAAGGACTGATGCTAAAGCTGAAACTCCAATACTTTGGCCACCTCATGTGAAGCGTTGACTCACTGGAAAAGACTCTGATGCTGGGAGGGTTTGGGGGCAGGAGGAGAAGGGGACGACAGAGAATGAGATATCTGGATGGCATCACCGACTCGATGGACATGAGTTTGAGTGAACTCCGGGAGGTGTTGATGGACAGGGAGGCCTGGCATGCTGTGATTCATGGGGTCGCAAAGAGTCTGACACGACTGAGCGACTGAACTGAACTGAAGTTGTGAAGTGAAGTGAAAGTTATTCAGTTGTGTCTGACTCTTTGTGATCCCATGGACTATATTGTCCATGGAATTCTCCAGGCCAGAATACTGGAGTGGGTAGCCTTTCCCTTCTCCAGGTAATCTTTCCAACCCAGGGATCAAACCCTGGTCTCCTGCATTGTAGGAGAGTTCTTTACCAGCTGAGTCACCAGGGAAGCCCTGGTAAGCGCTAATTCTTTGTATTTACTTGTGAATATCTACAATACGGTAACACATGGTTTCTCTTGTACTCCTGCTTCCTACCAGCCCTCCTTTCAGAGATCTAAGTTTTGCTTTTCCAGGTTGATCATCATTTTGATTGTTGTTAGGATGAAGTGGCAGCTTCTAAGAGGCTCAAAAGCAAAGTGGAAGTCCTATTATAACTTTTTCATAATAGTCCCTGCCTAGTGAGCTCTTGCCAGTTAGAGATTCAGGGATTTAGTCATCTTTTTTTCTTCGATTTTTGAAATGTGTTTTTCCACTTAATCTTTTTTTTAGTATCAAAGATTTTCTTTTTTTTCTGTTGAGGTACAGTTAATTTACAATATTATATTAGTTTCAGGTGTTTAGCATAGTGATTTTTGTATTTTTACAGATTACACTTCATTAAAAGTTATTATAAGGGGATGACTATAATTCCCTGTGCTGTACAATATAACCTTGCTGATCATCTGTTGTATACATAGTAGTTTGTATCTCTTAATTCCATGCCTCTAGTTTGTACTCCACCCCTTCCCTTTCCTTTGGTAACACTGATTTGTTTCCTATATATTTGAGTCTGTTTTTGTATATACACTCATCTGTATTACTTTTTAGGTTCCATATATAAGTGATGGTCTACAGTATTTGTCTTTCTCTGTCTGGCTTATTTCACTAAGCATAATATTCCCTAGGTCTATCCATGTTACTGCAAATGCAGACATTTCTAGGCTCTTGTTTTAATAAATTGCCATCCCCTGCCCTCCCAACCTGCTTCCCTATTTTATTTTTCCTACAGTATTTGTCACATCTCAGTGTGCTGTTGGAGAAGGAAATGGCAACCCACTCCAGTACTCTTGCCTGGAAAATCTCATGGATGGAGGAACCTGGTAGGCTACAGTCCATGGGGTCGTGAAGTGTAGGACACGACTGAGTAACTTCACTTCCACTTTTCACTTTCATGCATTAGAGAAGGAAATAGCAACCCACTCCAGTACTCTTGCCTGGAAAATCTCATGGACAGAGGAACCTGGTAGGCTACAATCCATGGGGTCATGCAGAGTCGGACATGACTGACGCAACTTTGCAGCAGCAGCAGCGGTATGCTGTAGTATTTAACTATGAATTTTGCTTGTTATCTGTCTTCCCTGAGTTAAAAGTAAACATGCTGAGCCTGTATTTCTTTAGTTGAACCAGCCTTGTGACCCTTTTTTAAAACTAGTAGTCATTTATGTTCAAACACATTCTAAAAGATTTTTTTTTTTCACTCCCATTCCTCACAGTTTGTGTTTGGATTACATCTTCTTACTTATCCCTCAACTGTTTGTTGTAGTTATAGTTGATTTTTACATTACTTTGTCTTTTAATCTACCTACTGGCTTATTTAAGTGATCTTTAATCTTTATACAGATTTGCCTTTCCTAGTGGTATTTTTCATTTTTTATATATTTATATAAAGTATATTTATAAATTTATATAAAGTATTTACATAAAATATTAAAAATATATTTTATACATTTCTTTTTTTCCTTTTCCATTTAGAGAGGATCCTGCAATATTTCTCTGAGGGTATGTTTAATATTGATTAATTCTTTATTTTTTCTTGTCTGTGAAGTTCTTTATCTCTCCTCTATACTAAAAAATAATATTGCTTGGAAGAGAATCCTAGGTGCAGGTTTTCCACTTTCAGCATTCTAGTATATTGGTATTCCCTTCATCAGAGGTTTTGCAGAAATATCAGGTGATAATCTTGTGGTAATTCCTTTGTATATTACTCTTTGTATTTTTCACTACTTTTAGAATTATCTCTTCTTTCAATTTTGATACATCTTGATCTGGATTTTTTCTTTTTTTTTTCTTTTTTTGTGGAGGGAGGAGTTCATCTTGATCTCAGGTAGCCTTGACCTGTAGCAGCTAAAGCAGTGCTTAGGTTCCCATTCAGAGACTGAGGTAGGATCTTGGCAGTGAGAGCTGAATCCTAGCCACTAGACCAGTGATCAGTGACAAGGCCCTAACCTTTTGGCTTTGCAGAAAAATTTCCCACCAAGATGGAAGGTAGTCAAACAAGTAAAGTGTTCATTAGCAGGAGAAAAAAAAAAAAGACTACAGTACTTATGAATAGACACAAGTGTGGGCTCCGAGAGAGAGCTGCACCTGTGTGGTAGCCTGAATCACTTTTATGGGGCTTTTAGTCCAGATTTCCTTTGGCCGGTCATCTTGCTTTGCTTGGTTCTGAATCTGTATTTGGTAAATCTCAGTGTCCTCCCATGTTTGAGCATACATTCTTAGCCAAGATGGATTCTAGCAAAAAGGACTTTGGTATGTTGATGTCATTTACTATGAGGTGACACTCCCTCCCTTTTGACGTCCAAGGAGCCTATATGCACATGTATACAGTTGAAAGGTTTTCTTGATTTTGAGAATGAAAAATATGTGGTTTCTGTCTTTAATCTGGGCAGGGCTCAACTCATCTCTCCTGCTATTTTGGAGTATCTGTCCACAGCTTTTCACTCTGAGGTCCATCTAGCTCCTGCTTCAATCTTATTTTGAAGTTCTGTGATTCCTGTACCAAGATATATTTCTGTCTTCAGGTGTGGGACATTTTCAACTATAATTTCTTCAAACACATTTTTGATCCTCTTCTTTCTCTCTTCCCTTCTGGAACACTTATTAAGTAAATGTTAGAATACTTAATGTTATCCTAGCCATCTCTTAAGTTGCTTAATTTTTTTTAAATTGTTCTTTTTTCTGCTTCTGCTGATTGGGTGTTTTCTGTTATTCTGTCTTCCAGATCACATATTGCATTCTTCTGTATCACTTGGTGTGCTATTCACTCATTCTAGTGTGTATTTTTGTTTCTTAAATTTCAGGTATTGAATTATTTATTTTTTATTGGGACTTTTTATATTTTCTAGTTCCTTGTTAAAATGTGAAGTATTCTCTTCCTCTATTAATTTAGGTAAAAGAGTTAACTATTGCACTCTTCAAGGTGTGCTTTAATGTGGGCGTGTCTCATTGCAAACCACACATGCCCAATTCCTTTGGTGGGATGGCTGGATTTGAGGTAGATGCCAGTCACGTCTTTCCTCAGGTTGTGCTGGCAGTTGTCACATTGGTAGGGCATTGGACTGGAGATGGAGGAGCTAGCGCTATGATTGAGGTGGAACTTCCTCTGTACTCAGTGGCCATCACTGCCCTGTTATGCATAGCATCTGACCCCAGTTTGCTGGAGCAGAAACCCTGAGATTCAGGCTGGAGATGACTCTGTTTCCTTTACGTCTGGGTTTTCCATCTCCTTACAACAGGTTCTTTGCCTTAGAGGGAAGGCGTGCCTAAGCAAATGAGGCCTGTGCACATGCAGAGGTCCAGTGTGCTGCCTGTGTAGGCATCTTCAGCTTCACTCAGACATAGGCCATGGTTGAGTCTTGTCTCTGGTCCTGGACACCCCAGGTTGACTATGATGTGGACTGAGTGGAACCAGAGCATTTGCTTGGTCTGGGCTGGGGTACATGGTGAGGTGCTCAGGACACCTGGCATTCACTAGAGCAGACCTTTTCCAGTCTGCCTCGGGGCCAAGGCACCTTTGTCCCTCATAGCTCATCGATGACCCCAGCCTCTGTGGCTCTCACTCTGTGTGAAACTGCCCTGTGGGGGAGTGTGAGACCCATGTGATTTCTCTGCAAGTATCCAGGGTGGGCTGTGATAGAGCTTCTGCCATCAGAAATCTGAGATGATTCTGGGACACCACTTGAGTAAGTGCCAAGAATTGCTGTCACTGTTCTCCCTGTGCTACCCCTGGGACGGGTCCCTTCTGTGTCCCTAGATCGACTCTTTTCCCTATCCTGTTTGACCTGGATCCAGTGATTTACTGTGTTGTGGGGTGAGTAGGGCTGGAGCATGCAGCAAGAGGGTCCTGGGAAGCCTTGTAGCTGCTACAGTTGACCTTTCTCTGCCTTACCTTGGGGGCAGCTCGTGTGTGTGTGTTCTCCTGTGAACAGAGTTCAGTGTTTCTTAGATTTTCTGTCTGTTCCGGAGGCCCTGGGTGCTTCTCTCCTCCACATAGGACCCTTGGCTCACTCCCTTAGGGTGGGTTTTCATAAAACCCTATGATCTCCCTTTACCTTTGTGTCTCCTCCCAGATGCACAGTTCCTGACTGAATATCTTTTCTTCCTTTTCTAACTAATACTTCTGTATCTTTCTTACAGTCTTGACTGTACAGGAGTTCTTCTGCTAGATTCAAGTGAGAATTGTTCCATATGTAGATGTATTTTTGATATTTTCTTAAAGGGATATGAGCTCCATGTCCTCCAAGTTGGCCATCTTGATCTCTTCCTCTCCACTTATTCTCTTATTTTCTGAGGTATGTGTGTTTTAATCTTTCTGTTGTCGTCCTTGAGTCTTTCAGTTTCTTGAATAATTCATTTTCCTTTTTTTAATATTCAGAAATAGCATCTCAAATATTTCATCAAAATTATTTATTTTTGAAATTTTAATTTCACTGTTTTGTTTGTTTCTAATAGCTTCAATTATATGGCTTCTGACTTTAACAAATAATGTCAGCTCATTTTTCATCTCAGATATAATTTTATCCCATCTTTTCTCTTTTTTGTTCTGTGTAATTTTCCTTCATATTTTAAACCACATGGTACATAGCAATTGTTTCTATTTTATATAATAAATCTTCTAAACTGTGTTCCTTATTTATCTCTTATGGTTTTCTTCTTATACATTACAGAATATTTACATAGCATCCATACTGGTTTTTTTTTTTTTTTTCTATTTGTGTTTGAATGGATGTTCTCCACCTAAAAATAAGTGGATTTTCCCTCTCCTTTTTCCACCTCCTTTTGATTGGGCACTTCTATCAGAATCTTTTTTTTTTTTTTTTAATATTTTTAGTACTAAACCTGGAAGAGATATTGTTGATGTGATTTAGCATCAAATATCCAGAAAGATTAAAGTAAAAGAGAAAGAGCTGAGACTAGAAGAAGTCTTAATAGGTTAAGACCTGTAAGAATGTCCTTTTTGAATGAATTTATTGAGCATACTTTCTCTTCCAAGAAAATAATTTTTCTGTACTCAATACCTTTCATGTGACATCTGAATGAAAAATTGGCAGAATACACCTTTCTCACTTAGGCAGAGAATAATTTTATTTTAAGGAAATTCTTTTATCCTCCTTGAGCCTGCCACACAGCAGTAAGTTGTGTCAGAGATTGATTTTTGGTGGATTTGCTGTGTGTATGCTGAAATATCTAATTACTATTGGTTTCACAGTACAAGTAGCTTAAAGCAGTCATCTGTTTTATAGAAAGCTTTCCTATCTTCTCTCATTTCTCTAAATTTAGGTACAGCTATTCTCCAGTCCTTGAAAATGTTCTCCACATTGGAAATGACTCATGATTCTTCGGGAATCTACACAAACACTGATGTATGTATCCAAGTAGTGAGTTTTTCCAAATTTACTCGAATACTATTTGCTGGAGATGCCAAATGGCATTTCTAAATCATTGAGCCCACTTAATCTCATATTGTGGTCCCTTGTAAACTTTGATAAGAGGATGTTGCGATTTACTGCATTTATTTCTCTTAAAAATGAAACTTTCTTGAGAATAGATCTGTGATTTAATTATTGATGACTATAAAATCCATTTCCTTTGTCATATACTAGCAGTTATGGTATTTGCTATTACGTGATATTTGGTTTAACATACGACAGTGTAAAATAGTCAGGGCTCAGTTTCAGAGAAGGTAGATTCTTACATTGTAGAAAGCATCACATTTAACTGGCAACCATTTTTAAGTGTATACTTCAATATGTTAAAAATATTTACATTGTTTTGCAACAGATCTCTAGAACTGCTTCTTGAAAAAGTGAAATCCTGTACCCACTAGAGACTAATTCTCCCTTCCCCTCCCACTGCCCCTTCACAATTACTTTTCTATTTTGTGTTTATAATTTTGATTACTCAGATATACTTTCTATGAGTAGAATCATATAGTGTTTGTTCTTTTGTGACTGACTTACCTTGCTCAGCATAATGACCGAGAGGTGTGCCCATGTTTTAACACTGACAAGATTTCATTTTAAGACTACGTAATATTCCATTATATGTATATGTTACATTTTATTTATTCATATGTTGATGGATATTTGGGTAGCTTTTACCTTTTGGCTCTTACGAATGATGCTGCAATGAATAGGATTGTTCACATATCTTTTTGAGATACTGCTTTGATCTGTTAGATATACACCCAGAAGTAAAATTGCTAGATCATATGGCAGTTCTATTTTTAATTTTTTGAGAAACCTTTATATAATTTTGCATAATGGCTACACCATTATTTCCGCCAGCAATTCACAAGATTCCAATTCCTCTACATCCTTGTATTTATTTCCTATTCTTTAGATAGTGGCCATCCTAATAGATTCACAATGCTATTTCATTGTGATTTTGATTTGCATTAAAAGCATCTGCCTACAATGTGGGAGACCCAGGTTCGATCCCTGGGTTGGGAAGATCCTCTGGAGAAGGAAATGGCAACCCACTCCAGTACTCTTGCCTGGAAAATCCCATGGATGGAGGAGCCTGGTGGGCTACAGTCCATGGGGTTGCAGAGTCAGACACGACTGAGCGACTTTACTTACTTATGATTAGTGATGTTGAGCACCTTTTCCTATTCTTGTTGACCATTCATATATCTTCTTTGGAAAATTATCTATGTGAATCATTTGTCCATTTTTTAAAATAAAATTATCTGGTTTGGCTTTTTTAGTGGGAGTTTCTTATAGTTTGGATGAATAGGGATATTTAGATATTTTAAGCACAGGAAGATATGTTGCAGTGTATTTAATGGCTTTAAAAGTCATTGGTTAAGCTTAAGAAATATATTTTAGGTTAGTTTTCAAAAGGACTTTAGTGAAGAACAGAGTCACAATGGCAGGTAACATTCTTTGACTAAGAAAATTAGAAATCTGCCAGTACATATCCCAACTCTAGAGTCATTCTGTGCCATATAACCAAAATAAGGAGGCCACAGCAAGATCAGAAAACTTACTCAAAAAGCCATTCTCAGAAAATCCTCATGATCAGGGAGGCACTATTACAACTGTAGCTTCCAAAACACTGCAAAAAGTCACTAGGAAATTGAATACCCTATACAACTCTTGTAATTAATACTCATGGATCAAGTGACCACACATTAATATCTTTGTTAGTGCTGCAAAAGAAAACCAGACACCCTGTGATGGTCTTTATAAATAGAAATAAATAAAAAAGAAAAAGAAAAAACAGCATAAGTAGCCTCCACATCAATTAATCATGTGAATGTCATGACAATATATCTGATTGGCAGAGCCAAAATCATATACAGAACTGTAGCTGCAAGAGTTTGTAAAAAAAATGCAGAATTCTAGCCTCTGAAATATGAAACCATTCCAGAAATGTATTAAGATGGCTATTGGGCTCCAATTCATCATATCTACCTCCAGTTAAAGTAATGGAATTTACTTCTCTTTGTTTTCATCTTGTTATGGTAAGAGTGAAAGAGGTTGGATTTAATTTATTAAAATCAATCCTGGTATGATTTTCCTAAAATTCAAGTCTGATTATGTCATTCTTCTACTTAGACCATGACATGTTAGTACAAGATATTAATTATTTTTTATAATTATGTTCATTTGTTCTTTTTTTGATGCTTCAAAAAGATATACTCACTTATTGACTTGCATTTTGGCTCTTCTGGCAGTGAAAGAAGGCTGACCTTTGTGACTGTATTCTAAATTAGATTAGCATGTGTGTATGCCAACTGTAGGCAACTCTACTTTTATTTATGAGCCATGATAAAGTTAATCCCAGTCACAGATGTTATTCTGGATAATGGATGGGATAAACTGATAGAAATGAGAATTATTTGTAATATATAAGAAGGAAGAAATGAAAGTTAGAAGTCAGCTGGCCTCTAAGAATATTGAACTGTCCAATAAAATTAAAGCTGCTATATACATGAAGAGGTAGGACAGCTTTTTAATTGTCCAAAAATCAAAATATGCAAAACCAGTTTTAGTCTGTATTTAATATATAGACATTTGTTAGAAAAATGATCTTTTTCAGAAGGAAATATAATGGAATTTATATGTTTCTTATAAGTCAAAATGTTATACATTATTGAAAATGTCATTCCATCTTAATCATTAAATTACTACTCTACTTTGTCCCCAGTAATTTACAATCAAATTTAAAGACAGAAATATTGATGGAGTAAGTTTAGGAACCAAGTTTTCATTTTCAATAAAATGACAATAAAGAATTATAATCCTTGAATAGAACTGTTAAAGATATTTCTTTTAAAATAGCTTGTGATAGGAATATTGAGATTATTACAGTTTGAATATAAAGCTGATATGGGATGCTATTATAGATTAAAATCTAAAAGAAAAAGTTTTCAAGAGGAATTTTGGTATGTTCCAATGTCTTTAGGAATTATAAAAATATATCCACATAAGAAGCAATCACAATTTTCTTCTTACAGAACTATGGAATTTTCATCAACTCCCAGTTATCAGTGAAGGTTATACATACACTGATTCAAATATATTTACTTAATGCCTACTGTGTTCCAGGCATATAACTAAGAGGTCATAAAAAGGAATAGAGAAAAAATCTTTCCACCGATGCTTGTCTAGTACAGATTGACAATACACAAAATAAATAAGCATAATAAAGTAATAAATCAGGTATAAACAAGTGCCATGGAGAAAAATGAAGCAACAAATAAGGAGATGAAAGTCTTATGAAATTGAAAACTGGGTCAAGACCCAAAGTTGGTGAAATATAGCATTGTTTATAGGAAGAGTACTCAAAGTAAAATCAGGGTTTTGTGCAAAATCCTTAGGTCAAAGCTTGCCCAGAATGTTTGAGGAATAGTAAAGGAGGTCAGTATGCTTGGAGGAAATAATGGGGAGATGTGATTGGGCAGAAAAGGGAAAAAAAAATCAGTAGAGCCTCATAGGCTATCATAATGATTTGCTTATGTTAAGTAATTGGATAGCTAAAGAAAAAAAAGTAATTGGTCAGGGAGATTATAAGGAATAAATCTGGAGCATAGGGACACATTTAAAAACCATTAACATAATCTAAAATAATAAATAAAATAATAAAAATAACATTAAAATATTATTTTAAATATAAAATAATAAAATAAGATCTTGGCATCCGGTCCCATCACTTCATGGGAAATAGATGGGGAAACAGTGGAAACAGTGGCTGACTTTATTTTTGGGGGCTCCAAAATCACTGCAGATGGTGATTGCAGCCATGAAATTAAAAGGCACTTACTCCTTGGAAGGAAAGTTATGACCAACCTAGATGGCATATTAAAAAGCAGAGACATTACTTTGCCAACAAAGGTCAGTCTAGTCAAGGCTATGATTTTTCCAGTGGTCATGTATGGATGTGAGAGTTGGACTATAAAGAAAGCTGAGCGCAAAAGAATTGATGCTTTTGAACTGTGATGTTGGAGAAGACTTTTCGAGTCCCTTGGACTGCAAAGAGATCCAACCAGTCCATCCTAAAGGAAATCAGTCCTGAATGTTCATTGGAAGGACTGATGTTGAAGCTGAAACTCCAATACTTTGGCCATCTGATGCGAAGAGCTGACTCATTGGAAAAGACCCTGATGCTGGAAAAGATTGAGGGCAGGAAGAGAAGGGGACGACAGAGGATGAGATGGTTGGATGGCATCACCGACCTGATGGACATGGGTTTGTGTGGACTCTGGGAGTTGGTGATGGACAGGGAAGCCTGGCGTGCTGCGGTTCATGGGGTTGCAAAGAGTCAGACACGACTGAGAGACTGAACTGAACTGAGAATAATCTAAGCAAGAAATTGTCATGGCTTGGACCATGGTACCAAGCATGGAGGTCAAAAGAAGTAAAAGAATGATAAAAGCCATAATTTTAAAATATTTAATAGGGGAAGAGAATTAATGCATATTATTTTAGCTAGAGGTGCAGATATTTTGTCTCTAGTGAAAAAAGAGGAGATGGAATAAATATTATTAAGTGATATGGGGACTTACTTCTATTCCTAGAATTTTTTTCTCAGTTTGTAGCAGACTCACCAACTATGAGTGAATAAACTGAACATATCTGGCAAATACAGCATGATTGCCTTGGAACTCTATAGACTGTATACTTTACATTGATAGTAATGTGTATAAAGTGTAAACAGCATGATGGTATATAAATTTCTGGCCATATTTAGTTACTCATATATAGGATCAGAGGAGACAGAGAGTTAGATTTAACTAGGGTTTTAAACTAGTGTTAGGATTTTCCTAAAATGAATACAAAATATAAAAGTGATGAGATTTTAAAATATATGGAAAAGAGTAATTTTATTGATGGGGTATGGAATCAAAACTAAGGTTGAAAATGATGATGTAAGTATGGTGAGGCATGGTAGAATGGTAGTCAGATTAATAGACTATAGGTCCTAATGTGTGTGAAGGAATTAATGGAATTTCAATACTAAAGGGAGTGAATTAAACTAGAGAGTGGTATGCATGAAACTGAGATTAGGAAGAAGTTGTATTTGTTTATAATGACAGGATTCAGTGCCTAAACTTAGAAGTGAAAGATTGATAAAGGGTGAAGGAAAAATTTGTAAAAAGAGAATCAGAGAAACCTAGAGAATAGGTAAGAGAAGCATCGTATTTACAGATAATGAAATGACTAGAAATATAAGAGTAGTGCTGAAAGAAATGGCAATATAGAGTAACTTAAATCTTCAAAGCATAGGCATCATCTATGTGCCCAATGAATGCAATTTCTCAATTCCCTGTGATTCAAAGGTAAATGATTTTAGGAATAGAATTAAGAAAATGCCTGAAAAAATAAAGAAGAGAAAAAAGGACACCAAAAATGGCACTGGAAGTGTTAGGGGGAAAAGAATTGCCACTGAGTATCCCTCTAGGCAAGCCGTTGCTCCACTTACTTTTGTGAAAATGGACATATCTGTAGGGATTGGCCACCTCTACACTAATGACTTTGTTGAAAATAATTCTGTGCAATGTCTCCTCTGCTTGTGTGGTTAAAGAAATGGGCTGGACAGGATTGTATACTGGTGAAATTTTAACATTCAGGATATATTTTACATCCTTCAAATTAACTCTATAAATTTTGAACCACCTGGTTATTATCTAAAATTAAACATGTGGAGAATTATATTAAAGATTCCTCCTTAGAAATGGCTTTCCTCAATGTGCTAAGACTATAATATAACTTAATTAGAGAGCTTTGCTACCATCAGCAACTTTGTGTGTTGGAAACCAGCTATTTTAAATTACAAATTTTCTCATTAGCCATTGAATAGTCCTAGAGATAAGAAAGCTTGCATGGCTACATATTTCTCCCAAGCTGTCTTTGGAGATGGGATTGTTGTTTTCTCTTGGGTGAATTTTAGACTTCAGCTCTGCTAATTACCAGGAAAGGGGAATATTACATACGGTCAATCAATTTTCACAGAAGAAATACATAAGGTAAAGGAGATTAGAGGTCATAAGAATGTCTGTTCATAAGTGCTTTATAATTTTTATACACTTTTTAAATCTTTCATTTGTAGTAAGATGATCTTTGCTATGCTTAGAGTAAGTTACCCTAACCATCTTTTTCTTAGTTACTTTTTATGTAACAGGAGCAGAAATATACTCTTTTTTTTGAGGGATAACATAGCAAAAATAATAATAATAATAATTCACCCCATCAAAAACAAGTTGGTGAAACTCCTCAGTTGCATTGCTTATGTAATTTTTATTTTATTTTTCCACAAGAGAGGGGTCTTAGTATTTTCATCACCTTGTTAGTTGCTCAGTCGTGTCCAACTCTTTGTGATCCCATGGACTGTAGCCTGCCCACCTCCTCTGTCCATGGAATTCTCCAGGCAAGAATACTGGAGTGGGTTCCTATTTCCTTCAGCAGGGGATCTTCCCAACCCAGGAATCTAACCTAGGTCTCACAAATTAACCTCTGAGCCACAGGGAAGTCTGTTTCATCACCTTAGTTACCATAATATTTTTTCTAAAGACTTGTATTTCATAATCAAGAAAGATGCTAAAAGTTTTTGAGGGTTTAGAATTTAAATTTCTGGAGCAATATTAAAATTACCTTTACAATACCATATATTCATTTTAATGAGTAAGTATATTTTCAAGTATGCCTCTTCAAGTATTCAGTTCAGTTCAGTACCTCAGTTGTGTCCCGACTCTTTGTGAGCCCATGAACTACAGCACTGCCAGGACTCCCTGTACATCACCAACTCCTGGATTCCACCCAAAATCATATTGAGTCGGTGATGCCATCCAACTATCTCATCCTCTGTTGTCCCCTTCTCCTCCTGCCCTCAATCTTTTCCAGCATCAGGGTCTTTTCCAGTGAGTCAGCTCTTCGCATCAGATGGCCAAAGTATTGGAGTTTCAGCTTCAACATCAGTCCTTCCAATGAACACGCAGGATTGATCTCCTTTAGGATGGACTGGTTGGATCTCTTTGCAGTCCAAGGGACTCTCAAAAGTCTTCTCCAACACCACAGTTCAAAAGCATCAATTCTTCTGCGCTCAGCTTTCTTTATAGTCCAACTCTCACATCCATACATGACCACAGGAAAAACCATAGCCTTGACTAGACAGAACTTGGTTGGCAAAGTAATGTCTCTGCTTTTTAATATGCCATCTAGGTTGGTCATAACTTTCCTTCCAAGGAGTAAGAGTCTTTTTATTTCATGGCTGAAGTCATCATCTGCAATGATTTTGGAGCCCCCCAAAATAAAAGTCAGCCACTGTTTCCACTGTTTCCCATCTATTTCCCATGAAGTGATGGGACCGGATACCATGATCTTAGTTTTCTGAATATTGAGCTTTAAGCCAACTGTTTCACTCTCCTCTTTCACTTTCATCAAGAGGCTCTTTAGTTCTTCAGGTATTAATGTGTGCTAAAAAATACAACAAAGTCTTGAAAATAACCACTACAAATATATGCAACTTCTCATCAAAAGCATCTGTTAAGTGTCATGAAGGTCCATTTCATCCCTTTATTTGTTTAGAGGTAAAAATAAGAGAAGTAAAATGCACAGTCTATAGCAGTTCAAACTCTGGATATTCAATTACCTGGTGGCAGCTGATCATTAGATTAGATACATCCTAGCACATCACAGAGGGTGAAAAGTTTCCTCTAGAGACAAAGGTGCTTTAAAGCAATTTCACTTCTCATTATGTTTCCTGTAAGATTTTGTTTGTGTCTGATTTAAAATAGGATATAATCTAGAGAGAGAAAGAAATCAAAAGATTAACATCATCTTATTATCTTGTATGAAATGGGCCTGGGCTCAGACTTATGTGATGACTATAGAAATTCTCTTTTATTTAAAATGAGGGGATTGTCACTGGATAGAAAATATGAGCAGACATATTAGTTTCGTGTTCTGGCATAGCATAAGTTAATATCTATGATAAAAATGTTTAGCTTTCTTGTTATACACCTAAATAACATTTTTGTGTTTTTTCATTCCCGGATTGTGACCTTTGTAAAATTTTTGTTAAGTGAAATATTAGGGCCTGCAATAAATATTAGTCAAATTTAATTGAATTATGAACAAAACTAGTGGAGGTGATGGAATTCCAGTTGAGCTATTTCAAATCTTAAAAGATGATGCTGTGAAAGTGCTGCACTCAATATGCCAGCAAATTTGGAAAACTCAGCAGTGGCCACAGGACTGGAAAAGGTCAGTCTTCATTCCAATCCCAAAGAAAGGCAAGGAATGCCAAGGAATGCTCAAAGTACCGCACAATTGCACTCATCTCACATGCTAGTAAAGTCATGCTCAAAATTCTCCAAGCCAGGCTTCAGCAGTATGTGAACCGTGAACTTCCACATGTTCAAGCAGGTTTTAGAAAAGGCAGAGGCACCAGAGATCTAATTGTCAACATCCGCTGGATCATGGAGAAAGCAAGGGAGTTCCAGAAAAAACATTTATTTCTGCTTCATTGACTGTGCCAAAGCCTTTGACTGTGTGGATCACAATAAACTGTGGAACATTCTGAAAGAGATGGGAATCCCAGACCACCTGACCTGCCTCTTGAGAAACCTGTATGCAGGTCAGGAAGCAACAGTTCGAACTGGACATGGAACAACAGACTGGTTCCAAATATGAAAAGTTGTACGTCAAGGTTGTATATTGTCACCCTGCTCATTTAACTTATATGCAGAGTACATCATGAGGAACACTGGACTGGAAGAAGCACAAGCTGGAATCAAGATTGCTAGGAGAAATATCAATAACCTCATATATGCAGATGACACCACCCTTATGGCAGAAAGTGAAGAGGAATTCAAAAGCCTCTTGATGAAAGTGAAAGAGGAGAGTGAAAAGTTTGACTTGAAGATCAACATTCAAAAAACAAAGATCATGGCATCTGGTCCTATCACTTCATGGGAAATAGATAGGAAAACAGTGGAAACAGTGTCAGACTTTATTTTTTTTGGGCTCCAAAATCACTACGGATGCTGATTGCAGCCATGAAATTAAAAGACACTTACTCCTTGGAAGGAAAGTTATGACCAACCTAGATAGCATATTAAAAAGCAGAGACATTACTTTGCCAACAAATGTTCGTCTAGTCAAGGCTATGGTTTTTCCAGTGGTCATGTATGGATGTGAGAGGCGGACTGTGAAGAAAGCTGATTGCCGAAGATGATGCTTTTGAACTGTGGTGCTGGAGAAGACTCTTGAGAGTCCCTTGGACTGCAAGGGGATCCAACCAGTCCATTCTAAAGGAGATCAGTCCTGGGTGTTCATTGGAAGGACCGATGCTAAAGCTGAAACTCCAATTCTTTGGCCACTTCATGCGTCGAATGACTCACTGGAAAAGAGTCTGATGCTAGGAAGAATTGGGGGCAGGAGGAGACGGGGATGACAGAGAATGAGATGGCTGGATGGCATCACCGACTCGATGGACGTGAGTCTGAGTGAACTCCGGGAGGTGGTGATGGACAGGGAGGCCTGGCGTGCTGTGATTCATGGGGTCGCAAAGAGTCGGACACGACTGAGCAACTGAACTGAACTGAACTTACAATCTTGAGTAATTCTTTTGATTTACTGTAATAGTCAATTGAAAAATTATATAGGTCCCCTGCTAAGACTAGCAAGGGGGCACTCTCCATCCCCCTTCTGCTGTCTATGTTAGAAGCTTTCTCTGTCCCTTTTTCACTTTGATAAATTCTACTACACAAAAGCTCTTGAGTGATCAAGGCTGGTCCCTGGTCCCAAAGCTAAATCTTCTTCTTCAGAGATCATGAATCCAAAACCATTCACCGTAAGCTATCAGCTAGCCCAACTACTCTACATGTACTTTGAAAAAGGCAAAACAACAACCAATCAGCAAACCAACCAACAAAACAATAAAAACAAAAAAACTCCTTTTTCATTTGCAGTTTTTCCATTAACCATATAATACTGTTAAGTAACTGGACTCAGAAATGTGTTTATAGTTACTCAGAAAGAATAAGATCATAGCTTGTGTATAGAAGGGTTTGGGATGAGATGAAATCGAATAAGATAGAATTATCTGATATCTTACTGGAAAAAAATGTGTCCCAAGTCATAACTGTTGTAATGACTGTTGTGTCGCAAGTCATAACTGTTGGCAATGTAGGGCTCCACTCTTCTTCCTGACTTCTTTTAATTTTCCCCTCAGATTTAGCTTGTCTTTCAGCCTCCCACTGATACTGCATTATTTTTCTAATAAATTCTTTATTATTATTATCGCAGCCAGAGTCAGCTCTGTGCTTTCATAGGGGTATTGTGCAAGATTTGCAGATGATCAAACTGAAACTCAGAAAATCATATGATATTAGTCATACAGTTAAAAAACTAGTAAAATTAGAAAACTGGGATTCTAGTCTCAAACTGAAACCATATACCTCAGATTGGGACTTGAACCCATTGGCTGGGACTCAGACCCAGTCAAAACCCTGCTTGGGACCTAAATCCACATGGCTCGGACTCAAACCCAGCCAAACCCTGCTTGGGACTTGAACCCACGTGGCTGGGACTCAAATCCAGCCACAACCCATGGTGCCTGGTTTCAGGACCTAATGAAGATCAGGTTCTTGATGTCTCATTGCTGAAAGAATTCAGTGAGAGACAAAGTGATAGGTAAGAGTGGATTTATTCAGATACAGAGAGAAGCACACCCCAGAGAGCCTGGAGCATCACAGAGGGTGAGCATGGCTGTGAAATGTGGCGTGGTTAGTTTTTATAGGCTGGGCAAGTTCATATCTTAATGAGTGGGGGGATTATTCCAACTATTTTTGGGAAGGTGCAGGGATTTCCAGGATTTGAGCCACCACTTACTCCTTGGTCTTTTAACAGTGCCTTGGAACTGTCATGGCACCTCTGGGTGTATCATTTCACTTGTTGATTGAAGATCAAAGTCTAGTCTTGTCTGCCATCTTGGTACCATTTGATTCTAATTTGTTTATATTGTGTCCTTGGGCTATGTCATGGAGTTGCGCGCGTGAGCAGTGGCCGCGTGGCGCTGGAGTGGCTGTGAGGAGATACCCCAAGTCCAAGGTAGAGAGAACCTGGTAAGATGGTAGGCACTGAAGCGATGGCTGCACAGTGCTGGAGCAGCTGTGGGGAGATACCCCATATCCATAAGATGGTAGGCACTGAAGCGGTGGCTGCACAGTGCTGGAGCAGCTGTAAGGAGATACCCCATATCCAAGGGCAAAGGAGAAGCCCCAGAAAAATGGAAGGAGGGGCAAATTCACATTTAGAATCAAATGCCATTCCCGCAAAATGCTCAGAGGGCTCAAACAAATTCTGTGTGCACCAGGACCCAGAGACCCCACAGAGACTGAGACAGAACTGTGTTTGAGCATCTCCTGTGGAGGTGTGGGTTAGCAGTGGACTGCCAAAGCGACAGGAGCCCTGGGTGCAGCGGACTTCGGTATGGCATAACCTCTCTTGGAGCAGGTTGCCATTAACCCCACCATAGAGCTGCCAAAATTTACACAGGACTGGGAAATAGACTCTTGGAAGGCACAAAGAGAACTTTGTGTGCACCAGGACATTGGAGAAAGGAACTGTGACCCCACAAGAGACTGACCCAGACTTGCCTGGGAGTGGCCAGGAGTCTCCAGCAGAGGCGAGGGTTGGTCGCAGCCTGATGCAGGGTTGGGGGCACTGAGTGTAGTGCCCCCAGTACATGCATGGGATCTTTTGAAGGAGGTCACTGTTATCTTCCTTACCTCCACCATAGTTTGACCCCAGGTAAATAGCAGGGAGGGATCAGAGCTCCACCAATCAACAGAAAATTGGATTAAAGATTTACTGAGCTTGCCTCCCACCCCATCAGGAAAAGGCCCAGTTTCCCCCTCAGTCTCTCCCAACAGGAAGATTCCATAAGCCTCTTATCCTTCTCCATCAGAGGGCAGACAGGCTGAAAACCACAATCACAGAAAGCTAACCAATCTGATCACAAAAACCACAGCCTTGTCTAATTCAATGAAACTATGAGCCATGCCATGTATGGCCAACCAAGATGGATGGGTCATGTTGGAGAGTTCTGACAAATTGTGGTCAACTGGAGAAGGGACTGGAAAACTACTTCAGTATTCTTGCCTTGAGAACCCCATGAACAGTATGAAAAGGCAAAAACATAGGATACTGAAAGATGAACTCCACAGGTCGGTAGGTGCCCAATATGCTACTGGAGATCAGTGGAGAAATAACTCCAGGAAGAATGAAGAGGTGAGCCAAAGAAAAAACAACACCCAGTTTTGGATGTGACTGGTGATGGAAGCAAGGTCCAATGCTGTAAAGAGCAATATTGCATAGGAATCTAGAATGTTAGGTCCATGAATCAAGGCAAATTGGAAGTAGTCAAAAAGGAGATGGCAAGAGTGAACATCAACATTTTAGGAATCAGCAAACTGAAATAAACTGGAATGGGTGAATTTAACTCAGATGACCATTATATCTACTATTTTGGACAAGAATTCCTTAAAAGAAATGGAATAGCCAATATAGTCAACAAGAGTGCAAAATGCAGTACTTGGGTGCAATCTCAAAAACAACAGAATGATCTCTGTTCGTTTAAAAAAAAAAAAAAAACCATTCAATACCACAGTAATTCAAGTCTATGCCCTGAGCAGTAATGCTAAAGAAGCTGAAGTTGAATGTTTCTATGAAGACTTACAGGACCTTCTAGAACTAACACCCCAAAAAGATGTCCTTTGCATTATAGGGGACTGGAATGAAAAAGTAGGAAGTCAAGAAATACCTGGAGTAACGGGCAAATTTGGCCTTGAAGTACAGAATAAAGCAGGGCAAAGGCTAATAGAGTTTTGCCAAGAAAATGCACCAGTCATAGCAAACACCCTCTTCAAACACAAGAGAAGACTCTACACATGGACATCACTAAATGGTCAACACCGAAATCACATTGATTATATTCTTTGCAGCCAAAGATGGAGAAGCTCTATACAGTCAGCAAAGACAAGGCTGGGAACTGACTGTGGCTCAGATCACAAATTCCTTATTGCCAAATTCAAACTTAAATAGAAGAAAGTATTGAAAACCACTAGACCATTCAGGTATGACCTAAATCAAATCCCTTATGATTATATAGTGAAAGTGAGAAATAGATTCCAGGGATTAGATCTAATAGACAGAGTGCCTGATGAACTATGGACAGAGGTTCATGACACTGTACAGGAGACATGGATCAAGACCATTCCCAAGAATAAGAAACATAAAAAGAAAAAATGGCTGTCTGGGGAGGCCTTACAAATAGCTGAGGAAAAGAGAAGTGAAAAGCAAAGGAGAAAAGGATAGATATACCCATTTGAATGCAGAGTTCCAAAGAATAGCAAGGAGAGATAAGAAAGCCTTCCTCAGTGATCAATGCAAAGAAATAGAGGAAAACAACAGAATGGGAAAGACTAGAGATCTCTTCAAGAAAATTAGAGATACCAAGGGAATTTTTCATGCAATGATGGGCACAATAAAGGACAGAAATGGTATGGACCTAACAGAAACAGAAGATATTTAGAATAGGTGGCAAGAATACACAGAACTATACACAAAAGATCTTCACGATCCAGATGATCACAATGGTGTGATCACTCACCCAGAGACAGACATCCTGGAATGTGAAGACAAGTGGGCCTTAGGAAGTATCACTACAAACAAAGCTAGTGGAGGTGACAGAATTACAGTTGAGGTATTTCAAATCCTAAAAGATGATGCTGTGAAAGTGCTACACTCAATATGCCAGCGGGTTTGCAAAATTCGGCAGTGGCCACAGGACTGGAAAAGGTCAGTTTTCATTCCAATCCCAAAGAAAGGCAATGCCAAAGAATGTTCAGACTGCCACACAATCGCACGCATCTCACACGCTACCAAAATAATACTCAAAATTCTCCAAGCCAAGCTCCAACAATATGTGAACCATGAACCTCCAGATATTCAAACTGGTTTTGGAAATGGCAGAGGAACCAGAGATCAAATTGCCAACATCCATTTGATCATCAAAAAAGCAAGAGAGTTCCAGAAAAACATCTACTTTGTTGACTATGCCAAAGCCTTTGACTCTGTGGACCCCAACAAACTGTGGAAAATTCTTCAAAAGATAGGAATACCAGACAAACTGACCTGCCTCCTGAGAAACCTGTATGCAGCTCAGGTAGCAACAGTTACAACTGAACATGGAACAACAGACTGGTTCCAAATAGGCAAAGGAGTGCGTCAAGGCTGTATATTATCACTCTGCTTATTTTACTTATATGCAGAGTACATTACGAGAAACTCTGGGTGGATGAAGCACAGGCTGGAATCAAGATTGCCGGGAGAATTATCAATAATCTCAGATATGCAGATGACACCACCCTTATGACAGAAAGGGAAGAATTACTAAAGAGCCTCTTGATAAAAGTGAAAGAGGACAGTGAAAAAGTTGGTTTCCAGCCCAACATTCAGAAAACTAAGATCATGGCATCCGGTCCTATCACTCCATGTCAGATAGATGGGGAAATACTGGAAATAGTGACAGACTTTATTTTCTTGAGCTCCCAAATCACTGCTGATGGTGACCACAGTCATGAAATTAAAAGACACTTGCTTCTTGGAAGAAAAGTTATGACCAAACTAGACAGCATTTTAAAAAGCAGAGACACTATTTTGCCAACCAAGGTCTGTCTAGTGAAGGCTGTAGTTTTTCCTGTAGTCATGTGTGGATGTAAGAGTTGAACTTTAAAGAAAGCTGAGTGCTGTGGAATTGATTCTTTTGAACTGTGTTGTTGGAGAAGACTTTTGAGAGTCCCTTGTACTGCAAGGAGATCCAACCAATCCATCCTAAAAGAGATCAGTCCTGGGTGTTCATTGGAAGGACTGATGTTGATTCTGAAACTCCAATACTTTAGCCACCTGATGCGAAAAACTGACTAATTTGAGAAGACCCTAATGCTTGGAAAGATGAAGGTGGGAGGAGAAGGAGACAACAGAGGATGAGATGGTTGGATGGTATCACCACCTCAATGGACATGAGTTTGGGTGGACTCCAGGAGTTGGTGATGGACAGGGAGACCTGGCATGCTGCAGTCCATGGGGTCGCAAAGAGTCAGACATGACTGAACGATTGAACCGAACAGAACTGAGCTATGTCACTCTTTCAAAAGTGTGCCCTGCTCTTTTCCACCTGTTGCAAAAACAATTTCTACTTTTGATAAAGATTTACTCCTCAACCATACAATAGAGTTGAACTCTTAGGTGAAGTATTGTCTGCTTCTATATGATTTTCTCAATGTATATATCCTTAATAGACAAAACTCAATTTAAATAAAGCATACTATGGTTATATAATAATCTTTAATATTTCAGGTATTTACTTGGGAATTAGTGATAAACCCAACATATTTCTAATATATGTCTATAAATCTCTGTATCTAAAATACTTGTGTATTTTCCTGCAAAACATGTTTTAGTTACATTATTTAAAAACATTTTTTTCTGCTTGATTTTTTTCTATTCCAACCTAATCAAAACTTCATTTTCATGCTTTGAAAAGTAGTTCATGTGTTATGTAATTCCTTTGCAGAACATTATTCACCATCACATGATATAATCTATGGAGTGATTTTATGAGGCCAGCTCTCTGCTTGAATCTGCTTGGTTGCCATATAATGAAAAATGCTTTTATTCCTCTTGAATTTTTCAAGTCACATCTTCTCTCTGCACAATAATTCCTGCATATATTAAAAAGAAACACTAACACCTACAAAGTAGCATAGGTTAGGGTGCTTTGAATGCATGATTGAATTGAATGTGCTGTGCTCTAAGTAATGTTCTTGTATACATTGATATTAAGATTTGAGTTTTGGAGTAATTTGCAAACTCAGCACAACTCAGTATTGATTTTGCAAATGTTTCTGATAAAAAATGGGATTTATGAAGAAGGCTTTCTTGGTAAAGTTCTATATACCTTCTTACATATAAAAATAATATATTTTTAAAAGAAACAAGTAAATCATTTGAGGCAAAGTGATTTTTTTCTGAGTTTCAGTTCAGTCACTCACTCGTGTCTGACTCTTTGTGACCCCGTGGACTGTAACAGGCCAGGCCTACCTGTCCATCACCAACTCCCAGAGCCTACTCAAGCTCATGTCCATCGAGTCAGTGATGCCATCGATCCATGTCATCCTCTGTCATCCCCTTCTTCTCCTGCCCTCAATCTTTCCCAGCATCAGGGTCTTTTCCAAAGAATCAGTTCTTTGCATCAGGTGGCCAAAGTATTGGAGTTTCAGCTTCAACATCAGTCCTTCCAATGAACACCCAGGACTGATTTCTTTTAGGATGGACTGGTTGGATCTCCTTGCAGTCCAAGGGACTCTCGAAAGTTTTCTCCAATACCACAGTTCAAAAGCATCAATTCTGTTTAAGTTGGTCATAGCTTTTCTTCCAAGGAGCAAGCGTCTTTTTATTTCATGGCTCCAATCACCATCTGCAGTGATTTTGGAGCCCCCCAAAATAAAGTCTCTCACTGTTTCCATTGTTTCCCCATTTTTTTGCCATGAAGTGATGGGACTGGGTGCCATGATCTTAGTTTTGTGAATGTTGAGTTTTAGGCCAACATTTTCACTCTCCTCCTTCACTTTCATCAAGAGGTTCTTTAGTTCTTCTTCACTTTTTGCCATAAGGGTGGTGTCTTCTGTGTATCTGAGGTTATTTATATTTCCACAGCAGTCTTGATTCCAACTTGTGCTTCTTCCAGCCCAGTGTTTCACATGATGTACTCTGCATATAAGTTAAATAAGCAGGGTGGCAATATACAACCGTGACTCTATATATCCTCCTTTCCCAATTTAGAACCAGCTGTTGTTCCATGTGCAATTCTAACTGTTGATTTCTGACCTGCATACAGATGTCTCAGGAGGCAAGTCAGGTGGCCTGGTATTCCCATCTCTTGAAGAATTTTCCACAGTTTGTTGGGGTCCACATAGTCAAAGGCTTTTTTGCATAGTCAGTTAAGCAGAAGTAGATGTTTTTCTAGAATTCTCTTGCTTTTACTATGATCCAGCAGATGTTGGCTACTTGATCTCTGGTTCCTCTGCCTTTTCTGAATCCAGCTTGAACACCTGGAAATTCACAGTTCATGTACTATTGAAGCCTGGCTTGGAGAATTTAGAGCATTACTTGACCACGGCTGAGTGACTGAATGGTCTGATACTGATGATATAAATACTTGAGATAAATTAGGAGGTCCATCAAATATCAGACTTAATGCATCATCCAGAAACCAAAAGAGGAACTGAATGAAGAATGAGCTTTAAACAGACATTCCAGATACCCAGTGCTAAAATACCATATGTTAAATGTTGTGTTAAGTTTTCATAATTCATGTCTGGTAGTTGCATTAAACTGACATTACCTGGTAGCCAGTGCTAAAATACCGTATGTTAAATGATGTGTTAAATTTTCATAATTAGTGCCTGGTAGTTGCAGATTAGGGTGACTTTGGGATCTAAAGTAATATAGATTGAACCTTGTTCTTACACTTCAGACCACTAGGCATGTCATTGTTGAAAAGTCACTTAACTTGTATGAACCTCAGATTCCTCTTCTGGAAAATGTGACAAAGTAAGTGAATGATGTCTTAAATCCGTTTACTCCTAAACTGTAATAATTATTCTATAGCTAGGTTGTGTACTGTCTTTGCTTATCTCCTATCTCTAGAATGTAATTTTCCTCATTTTCATTGTTGAAATCTTATTGATTCTCAAGTAGGCACGTGCTTGAGCATGTTCATTACAACTGTATTCTTTTTAAGGAATAATTGAAAAGAAATTAAAAAGCCATAAAACAGCTAAATTTTGGTTAAAAAACTATGGAATTTTATTCAGATATTAAACTGAAAACAATAAATAAAATTTTAAAAATTTTATGGCTATTAAAAAGTAAAAGGAAGAAAATTGAATGCATATCCTAATTGCAACTGTACAAATAGTATCAATATAAAAAGAGATTAGAAGGAAAAGGAGCCAAATATTTAATTTTTTTTCTTTTCTAAGAATCTGTTTTTAATCCAAGGATAATTGTTTTTCAATATTGTGTTGGTTTCTGCCATACATCAACCTGAGTCAGCTAAAGGTGTACATATGTTCCCTTCCCTCTTGAACCTCCCTCCCACCTCCCACCCATCCCATCCCTCTAGGTTGTCACAGACCTTAATATTTTGAAGCACTAGAATTATAGACCACTTTTATATTTATGTAGATATTCATGAATATGATTCAACATTGCTTATGCAATAATGCTAGTGCTGATAGTTTTAAAATGTTATTCATATTTTAAGAGCAAGCTTAAATGCCTCTGCCTGAATAAAAATGAATTTTACCTCAAGTATTTATATTGTACCTTTTTATACCATTTATTAGTTTAAACTTCAATACATTGTATATGTCAGTATTCCTTAATAGACTGTAAACTCTTTGAGGGAACGAATGTATCGTTAATCTCTATATTTCTCCATAATATATAACTCTATGCCTTATCAACATTATGTGTTCAGTAAGTTTGTTCAATTCAGTTAGACTGTACATCTTAGAATAAAGCAGAGTGGAGATTAATCTACTCAATATATACATTTATTGAGAGTCAGATTCTTTCTGAACTGAGGATACCACAGTAAAAATATAAACGAAGTTTATGCAAAACTATATAAAACACAACCTTTCACTCAGTTATATTGGAAGGCTTTGTAGCTGTAGAGGAGTAAAGAACAGAGAGATAGTACATAAGGTTTGAAGAGACAAGCAAGGTATACAGGTATTTGAGCGTACAAGCTTTTGAGGTACTTGGTAAGGAGTCTGGGTTTTTATTATAAGTAACATTGGAGGCCACTGGAAGATTTTGAGCAGGAAGGTGACAGGAACTTATGGGATTTTTAAAAAGTTAATTTGTTTGCTGCTTTGAGCTATGCTTAAAGGAGACAAGTTTGGAAAAAGGAAGATAGTTAAAGTTACAAAGAGTTTTAATTGAAGTTGGTGGCAAAAAATTTGATGGCAAGTATATCAGAGATGGTAGGGTAAGTCAGGTCTGTTACAATTTTAGGTTGTATACATTGCTTATCTTGGTCACCCATATCCAGTTAAGGTACTTCATATCCAGTTAAGGTACTTCATATCCAGTTAAGGTACTAAACTAAACTGTCAATTGGGTCTGTTTATTAAATTAATTTTGACAGTTACTAGATTTATGCTATATGCTTATATAAAAGTAATCTTAATATGTCCAGTTGTCTTGTTTCTTCCACTTTTTAATTTTTTTTTCAGATAAGACATATATTTACCACTTTTAATTTTGTATTTACTAGTTCTTAGGGTAACCATATATATAGTACATCAATGGGTTCAATTTGAAAAAGAGAAACTGAATCAAAGAAAATAATTCACTAAATAATTCAAAAAGAGAAGGTAGAGAGAAGTGAAATGAAATGAATAAATATTTATTTTCCATCTACAATAAGACAGTTATATATTTACCACCTCATTTAATCTGCACTGAAAACCTCTGAGCCAGTCATTATTTTCCTCAGTTCATAGATGAAAAACAGTAGTTTGGCTGATATTTTCAATAATGCTCAGTTATCATATTTTACACTCAGCTTAATTTTTCAGAGCTACTGCCATCAGAGCTACTTATTACAAATTCTTCACCCAAATTTGGAGTTATTTTTTAAAAACTTTTATAGCTTAAGTTTCAGGCTTTTGCCCCTTTTACAAACAAAATTCAGCTTCTTGGTGAAGAATTCTTTGGTAGTGATTCTTTGGGTTCCTGTGAAAGTGTAGGGTTCAAATATTTCAGTATCCAAGACCAAACCATTCCACATTATAGAAGTAAAACAAGAATGTAAATTGCCACTTATGTTTTTATGCATGTTTGTGTGTTTTGTGTGTAATGCGTATAGAAAAGTATATTTGATTATATCCTACATTACCTGTTGAAATTTTAAACCTTAGTTTAGTTGATGATTTATTTTAGTGGTTGCATTCTGAGTTAGCATAAGTGTAAAAATTGATATATGGAAAAATTTGCTTCTCAGCTGTTCTATGTTTGACTCGTCATAAATTACACGCGATGGCTATTAGTGAAACTGTTTGTTAATAAAGTTTCGAACAGTGAATATTCAGAAGCTTTCAGATTAGATGTCCTCTTTGAATCCATAAGGATTGAAGAACATGTAGGAGTTCATGTTCAGGTTTATTTATTCCAAAATGTATTTGAAAGTACACAGGATAGAGAAAATCTATGTATTAAATATACCTTAATTCTTCATTTCCCAGCTGTATTGACTAGTTTTCTCTCTTAGGCTTTTTGTCATTGATTATTTCCTAAAACTCAGGTACTTTTAATATGTTTATAATTTTCCAACATCCACAGAATCAAATTAGAAGACCCATAAAAACTCTCTAAGCTATAATTGAACATTTGGAATTCATGAAATGAAATTTTGGTGTCTCAATAAATCTAGTGTACATGCAGCCTGCCTTTTAATGATTTTTGAAGTGAATCTGAGCATTGTTCACATGATACAATATTGTTAGTAGGCCAACAGAGTTTCTAGACAAACAGACTATCAAATCAAATATCATCTTGTGTTTGTCTTCTATGTAGAACTTTCATGTAGGAATAATAAAATACTCTTCTCATTAAAATATTATGAATTTACTTAGAATCAAATATTTCCTTCTTTAAAAGATTGAATGCCCCAGAAATATATAAAATGACAATTTTTCAATAATATGTGGCCTTTTAATTCTATTTTTTGTGAAGGGTCTGATATATTTTTCTTTTGGAGTTGTTGATGAAAATGATATTTGTGTAATTATGTTTGAGGTAACAATTACTATAGTATCTTACATGGGAAAACCTGGCCAGTGAGGTCCACAAATTACAAAGTGAAAGTCAGTCATGTCTGACTCTTTGCGACCCTTTGGACTATACAGTCCATGGACTTCTCCAGGTCAGAATACTGCAGTGGGTAGCCTTTCCCTTCTCTGGGAGATCTTCCCAAACCCAGGTCTCCCGCATTGCTGGTGGATTCTTTATAAGCAGAACCACAAGGGAAGACCATGAATTACAAAACCAGTCTTAATAAGTTGCACCAAGAGAGGAGCACGGGAAGATGGCGGAGGAATAGGATGGGGCGACCACTTTCTCCCCCACAAAATCAGCAAAAGAACATTTGAACACTGAGTAAATCCCACAAAACAACTTCTGAATACCGGCAGAGGACATCCGTTCCATTCCGTTCAGTCGCTCAGTCGTGTCCGACTCTTTGCGACCCCATTGACTGTAGCCTATCAGGCTTTTCCGTCCATGGGATTCTCCAGGCAAGAATACTGGAGTGGGTTACCATTTCCTTCTCCAGGGGATATTCCCGACTCAGGGATCGAACCCGGGTCTCCCGCATTGGAGGCACACGCTTTAACCTCTGAGCCACCAGGGAAGCCCGGCAGAGGACATCAGGCACTCAGAAAAGCAGCCCATAGTCGTTGAAAGGCGGTAGGAAATAGTATTAAAGATAAAAAGAGAGACAAAAGAGGGAGGGATGGAGCTCTGTCCCGGGAAGGGAGGCTTAAAAAAAAAAAAGAGAGAAGTTTCCAAACACCTGGAAACACTGGCGGGGAACCTCAGAGGGCTGTATAACTGGGAGACAAAAGACATAAATAATTAAAACTCACAGACTAAGGGTCCAGAGGAAACTCTCAGCGGAGAAGCAGCGCAGATGCCCGTGCCCCCCACTAGCAGGCGGGGGCTGGGCAGGGAGGCTCGGGCAGCTGCACTTAGAGGGAGAACCGGGCTTGAACACCCCAGGGCCAACTGAAGGCGAGAACTTAAAAAAGCAAGGCAGAAGCTACAGCTAAAAGGCGAAAAGGCTAGGAAAAGCCTGCGAAAAGCCCCAAGCCAGGACTCTGCCAGCCCCGCCCACAGAACAGGGCGCTGAGCGGAGCAAGCCAGCAGCGGGCGGCCCATCCCCCAGCCCCCCGCCGACGCAGGCAGGGAGGGCAGTCAGCGCCAGGGTGGGGGCAGCCGCGGCCCCAGAGAGTGTTCCCATGGCAAGCTGCAGGCAGGCTTCCTTGCTGGCCAGGACTTCTTGGGTTCGGGCCGATGGATATCCACCTGAGAAACTGCGCCGGTTGTACTCCCAGAAAACCAAGCACAGGGACCGGGAAGGCGATAAGTAGCAGCGACCATGCTCACCAAAAGCCTGGTCACATGAGCTGCTCGGATCGGGGAAGGCACAAAACGCAGGCCCAGCCAAGTCTGTGCCTTTGTCGAGTACCCGAGGACCTGAACCTGAGCCGCTCAGACCTGGGAATTGCATTCAACCCAGCGCCAGCCACGGACAGCTCGCAGCAAAGCAACTTAGAGCCTAAGCAGCATAAACAGGGAAAGCACACACGCCTCAAGCGGGAGCATTCCCAGTGTAGCCGAGACACTGCGAGCACTCCCCACAGACGCCACGGGTATTTGTTAGCTGTATTCCTCCCTCCCCACAGCAGAACTGAACAGGTGACCCGGGGAAAAAAAAAAAGTGTCCACCACCGCATCCTGGTGTCAGGATGGGAATTAGACACTGAGGAGACCAGAAAACAGAAGAGCTTTTTCAACAGAAGGAACTGCCTTGGAAGTAACAGAGGGAGAAGCCTTGAGCCTACTGCAAGAATAAGACTGAAAAACAGAGGCAGAGGCTTAAGTCCAAATCCTGAGAACACCAGAGATCTCCTGTTCCAGAGAACATTAATTGATAGGTACTCATCAAATGCCTCCATACATACACTGAAACCAGGCACCACCCAAGGGTCAACAAGTTTCAGTGAAAAATATACTACGCAAACTATCCAGCAACACAGGAGAATAACACTGAGCTTCAATATAGAGGCTGCCCAAAGCCACTCCAAACCCACTGACATCTCAAACTCATTACTGGACACTTCATTGCACTCCAGAGAGAAGAAATCCAGCTCCAACCACCAGAACATCAACACAAGCTTCCCTAACCAGGGAACCTTGACAAGTCATCCATCCAACCCTACACACAACAAGGTAACTACATAATAAAGAGAACTCCACAAACTGCCAGAAGATGGAAAAGCCACCCCGAACACAGCAATATAAGCAAGATGAAGAGGCAGAGAAATACCCAGCAAGTAAAGGAACAGGATAAATGCCCACCAATACAAACAAAAGAGGAAGATATAGGGAACCTACCCAATAAAGAATTTCGAATTTTAATTGTGAAAATGATTCAAAATCTGGAAAGCAAAATGGAGTTATAGATAAATAAAGTGGAGAAAAGGATTGAGAAGATGCAAGAAATGTTTAATAAGGAATTAGAGGAAATAAAAAAGAGTCAATATACAATGAATAATGCAATAGATGAGATCAGAAACACTCTGGAAGGAACAAACAGTAGAATAACGGAGGCAGAGACAGGATAAGTGAGCTAGAAGATAGAATTGTAGAAATAAATGAAACAGAGACAGAAAAAGAAAAAAGAATTAAAAGAAATGAGGACAATATTAGAGACATATGGGACAATATTAAACGCCCCAACATTCGAATCATAGGAGTCCCAGAAGAAGAAGACAAAAAGAAAGACCATGAGAGAATACTTGAGGAGATAATAGTTGAAAATTTCCCTAAAATGGGGAAGGAAATAATCACCCAAGTCCAAGAAACACAGAGGCCCTAACAGGATAAACCCAAGGCGAAATACTCCAAGACACATATTAATCAAATTAACAAAGATCAAACACAAAGAACAAATATTAAAAGCAGTAAGGGAAAAACAACAAATAACACACAAAGGGATCCCCATTAGGATAACAGCTGATCGTTCAGCAGAAACTCTTCAGGCCAGGAGGGAATGGCAAGACATACTTAAAGTGATGAAAGAAAGTAACCTACAGCCCAGATTACTATACCCAGCAAGGATCTCATTCAAATATGAAGGAGAAATCAAAAGCTTTACAGACAAGCAAAAGCTGAGAGAATTCAGCATCACCAAAACAGCTCTCCAACAAATACTAAAGGATCTTCTCTAGACAGGAAAGGGTATATAAACTCAAACCCAAAACAATAAAGAAAATGGCAACAGCATCATACTTATCAATAATCACCTTAAACGTAAATGGGTTGAATGCCCCAACCAAAAGACAAAGGCTGGCTGAATGGATACAAAAACAAGACCCCCATATATGTTGTCTACAAGAAACCTACCTCAAAATGAGGGACACATACAGACTGAAAGTGAAAGGCTGGAAAAAGATATTCCATGCAAATAGAGACCAAAAGAAAGCAGGAGTAGCAATACTCATTTAGATAAAATAGATTTTAAAACAAAGGCTGTGAAAAGAGACAAAGAAGGAAACTACATAATGTCAAAGGATCAATCCAAGAAGAAGATATAACAATTATAAATATTTATGCACCCAACATAGGAGCACCACAATATGTAAGACAATTACTAACAAGTATGAAAGGGGAAATTAACAATAACACAATAATAGTGGGAGACTTTAATACCCCACTTACATCTATGGACAGATCAACTAAACAGAAAATTAACAAGGAAACACAACCTTTAAATAATACAATAGACCAGTTAGACCTAATAGATCTCTATAGGACATTTCACCCCTAAGCAATGAATTTCACCTTTTTCTCAAGTGCACACGGAACCTTTTCCAGGATAGATCACATCCTGGGCCATAAATCTAGCCTTGGTAAATTCAAAAAAATTGAAATCATTCCAAGCATCTTTTCTGACCACAATGCAGTAAGATTAGACCTCAATTACAGGAGAAAAACTATTAAAAATGCCAACATATGGAGGCTGAACAACACGCTGCTGAATAATGAACAAATCATAGAAGAAATCAAAATATGCATAGAAATGAATGAAAATGAAAACACAACCCAAAACCTCTGGGACACTGTAAAAGCAATGCTAAGGGGGAAGTTCATAGCAATACATGCAGACCTCAAGAAACAAGAAAAAAGTCAACTAAATAACCTAACTCTACATCTAAAGAAACTAGAAAAGGAAGAAATGAAAAACCGCAGGGTTAGTAGAAGGAAAGAAATCATAAAAATTAAGGCAGAGATAAATGCAAAAGAAACAAAAGAGACCATAGCAAAAATCAACAAAACCAAAAGCTGGTTCTTTGAGAAGGTAAATAAAATTGACAAACCACTAGCCAGAAACATCAAGAAACAAAGGGAGAAGAATCAAATCAATAAAATTAGAAATGAAAATGGAGAGATCACAACCAACAACACAGAAATACAACGGATTATTCCAGAATACTATCAGCAATTATATGGCAATAAAATGAATAACCTGGAAGAAATGGACAAATTTCTAGAAAAGTTCAGTTCAGTTCACTTGCTCAGTCGTGTCTGACTCTCCGTGACCCCATGAATCACAGCACGCCAGGCCTCCCTGTCCATCACCACCTCCCGGAGTTCACTCAAACTCATGTCCACAGAGTCGGTGATGCCATCCAGCCACCTCATTCTCCATCGTCCCCTTCTCCTCCCGCCCCCAACCTTTCCCAGCATCAGAGTCTTTTCCAGTGAGTCAACTCGTTGCATGAGGTGGCCAAAGTATTGCAGCTTCAGCTTTAGCATCAGTCCTTCCAATGAACACCCAGGATTGATCCTTTAGAATGGACTGGTTGGATCTCCTTGCAGTATAAGGGACTCTCAAGAGTCTTCTCCAATACCACAGTTCAAAAGCATCAATTCTTCGGCGATCAGCTTTCTTTACAGTCCAACTCTCACATCCATACATGACCACGGGAAAAACCATAGCCTTTACTAGGCGGACCTTGGTTGGCAAGTAAACCTTGCCAAAACTGAACCAGGAAGAAATAGAAAATCTGAACAGACCCATCACAAGCACGGAACTAGAGGAAGTAATCAGAAATCTTCCAGCAAACAAAAGCCCAGGTCCAGACGCCTTCACAGCTGAATTCTACCAAAAATTTAGAGAAGACCTAACACCTATTCTACTCAAACTCTTCCAGAAAATTGCTGAGGTAGGGAAACTTCCAAATTCATTCTATGAGGCCACCATCACCCTAATCCCAAAACCTGGTAAAGATCCCACAAAAAAAGAAAACTACAGGCCAATATCAATGATGAACATAGATGCAAACATCCTTAACAAAATTCTAGCAATCAGAATCCAACAACACATTAAGAAGATCATACATCATGACCAAGTGGGCTTTATCCCAGGAATGCAAGGATTCTTCAATATCTGCAAATCAATCAACGTAATAGACCACATTAACAGACAGAAAAATAAAAATCATATGATTATCTCAATAGATGCAGAGAAAGACTTTGACAAAATACAACATCCATTTATGATAAAAACCATCCAGAAAGTGGGAATAGAAGGGACATATCTCAACATAATAAAAGCTATATATGACAAACCCACAGCAAACATTATCCTCAGTGGTGAAAAACTGAAAGCATTTCCCCTAAAGTCGGGAACAAGACAAGGGTGCCCACTCTCACCACTACTATTCAACATAGTTCTGGAAGTTTTAGCTACAGCAATCAGAGCAGAAAAAGACATAAAAGGAATACAAATTGGAAAAGAATAAGTAAAACTTTCACTGTTCGCTGATGACATGATCCTCTACACAGAAAACCCTAAAGATTCTACCAGAAAACTACTAGAGCTAATCAATCAATACAGTAAAGTTTCAGGATATAAAATCAACACACAGAAATCCCTTGCATTCCTATACACTAATAATGAGAAAATAGAAAGAGAAATTAAGGAAACGATTCCATTCACTGTTGCAACAAAAAGAATTAAATACTTTGGAATATATCTACCTAAGGAAACAAAAGACTTGTACATAGAAAACTATAAAACACTAGTGAAAGTAATCAAAGAGGACACTAATAGATGGAGAAATATACGTGTTTGTGGATTGGAAGAATAAATATTGTGAAAATGAGTACACTATCCAAAGTAATTTATACATTCAATGCAATCCCTATCAAGCTACCAACGATATTTTTCACAGAACTAGAACAAATAATCTCACAATTTGTATGCAAATACAAAAAACCTCGAATAGCCAAAGCAATCTTCTTCAAGAATGGAACTGGAGGAATTGACCTGCCGGACTTCAGGCTCTACTACAAAGCCACAGTCATCAAGACAGTATGGTACTGGCATAAAGACATAAATATAGATCAATGGAACAAAATAGAAAGCCCAGAGATAAATCCACGCACCTATGGACACCTTATCTTCGACAAAGGAGGCAAGAATATAAAATGGACAAAAGACAGTCTCTTTAACAAGTGGTGCTGGGAAAACTGGTCAGCCACTTGTAAAAGAATGAAACTAGAACACTTCCTAACACCATACACCAAAATAAACTCAAAATGGATTAGAGAGCTAAATGTAAGACCAGATTCTATAAAACTCCTAGAGGAGAACATAGGCAAAACACTCTCCGACATAAAACACAGCAGGATCCTCCAAGACCCACCTCCCAGAATATTGGAAATAAAAGCAAAAATAAACAAATGGGACTTAATTAAAATCAAAAGCTTCTGCACAGCAAAGGAAACTATAAGCAAGGTGAAAAGACAGCCTTTAGAATGGGAGAAAATAATAGCAAATGAAGCAACTGATAAAGGATTAATCTCCAAAATATACAAGCAGCTCCTGCAGCTCAATTCCAGAAAACTAAGTGACCCAATCAAAAAATGGGCCAAAGAACTAAACAGACATTTCTCCAAAGAAGACATAAAGATGGCTAACAAACACATGAAAAAATGCTCAACATCCCTCATAATCAGAGAAATGCAAATCAAAACCACAATGAGATACCATTTCACACCAGTCAGAATGGCTGCTATCCAAAAGTCTACATGCAATTAATGCTGGAGAGGGTGTGGAGAGAAGGGAACCCTCTTACACTGTTGGTGGGAATGCAAATTAGTACAGCCACTATGCAGAACAGTGTGGAGATTCCTCAAAAAACTGGAAATAGAACTGCCATATGATCCAGCAATCGCATTCCTGGGCATACACATCAAGGAAACCAGAATTGAAAGAGACACATGTATTCCAATGTTCATTGCAGCACCCTTTATAATAGCCAGGACATGGAAGCAACCTAGATGTCCATCTGCAGATGAATGGATAAGAAAGCTTTGGTACATATACACAATGGAGTATTTTTCAGCCATCAAAAAGAATGCATTTGAATCAGTTCTAATGAGGTGGATGAAATTGGAGCCTATTATACAGAGTGAAGTAGGCCAGAAAGAAAAACATCAATACAGTATACTAACGCATATATATGGAGTTTAGAAAGATGGTAACCTTAACTCTGTATACGAGACAGCAAAAGAGACATAGGTATATAGAACAGTCTTTGGGACTCTGTGGGAGAGGGTGAAGGTGGGATGATTGGGTAGAAAGGCATTGTAGCATGTATATTATCATATGTGAAATGAATCACCAGTCCAGGTTCGACGCATGATACAGGATGCTTGGGGCTTTCACGGGGATGACCTGGAGGGAGGATATGGGGAAGAGGGAGGTGGGAGGGGGGTTCAAGAAAGGGAACACATGTACACCGGGGGCAGATTCATGTCAATGTATGGCAAAACCAACCAATATATTAATGTAAGGTAATTTGCCTCCAATAAAATAAATTTTTAAAAAAAGGAAAAAAAAATAAAGAAAAATCTTTCTAATGCAAAAAAAAAAAAAAAAAAAAGATGCACCAAGAATTTTAGTGACTAAAATCATTAGCTCAATGATCTTTTTTACCTGCTAACCAAAATTCCATAATATTCCAAGGAAAATTTTAATGGAAGACCAATAAATTACTTAAGATAACCTATATCTTATTATTGTATTTCTGAAACTTAATGCTTAAAGTTGATTCAAGGATGAACTGTCATGGAATCATCAGATGTGGTAGAAATGCAGAACTCAGGCTCTATCCCAGACACACTGAATCAGAATTTTCATATTTATGAGTTCCCAAGTTATTCAAATGCCTATTAAAGATGGAGAAACATTTTTTCTAATACATTCTTTCTCATTATCTTCCTACTAACTCTGAAAAATATATCCTTTGGTTACCTTTGTCCAAAACATATTAAACACATGTCCCTTTTTGATATCTGCTTCACAGTGATTAGGAACAGAGCCTGTCATATTTTTGTTGTAGTGCGGTGTCCTAGCTACCATGTACTTTGTCCCCTGTAATGATTTTGGAGGCCTTTCTGAAAATTTCTCCTGGAAAAATGATAAATCCCTCTATTTGAATGCTTTTTCTTCTTAGGAAAAAAGAACAGTATCACCTTTCAAGACTGAGCTCAAGGTCAACAATTATATTTGCTGAATGCTTTACTTGAGTGACAAATTAAATATAACACTAGAAATAGGTTGTCATTATCATCCCCATTTTTCAGGTCAGTAAACAGATTCAGTAATGTGACCACAGTCAGACAAAGAGTAAACAATAAACTGGAATTTCAACTCAGACCCAGAGAAGGTAATCTTAGTCATAATGTCATGATACACTGGAAATCCCTGGTTAAAAATGGCCTTTAGGGTTCTGAAAGCACAAGTCAATTCAGTTCAATTGCTCAGTTGTATCTGACTCTTTGCGACCCCATAGACTGCAGCATACCAGGCTTCCCTGTCCATCACCAACTCCCGGAGCTTGCTCAAGCTCACGTTATAAAGTCGATGAAGGCATCCATCTCATCATCTGTCATCCCCTTCTCCTCCTGCCTTCAGTCTTTCCCAACGAATCAGTTCTTCGCATCAGGTGGCCAAAGTATTGGAGTTTTGGCATCAGTCCTTCCAGTAAATATTCAGGATTGATTTCCTTTAGGATTGACTGGTTTGATCTCCTTACAGTCCAAGGGACTCAAGAGTCTTCTCCAACCCCACAACTCAAAAGCATCAATTCTTCAGCATTCAGTTTTCCTTACTGGTCCAACTCTCGCATCCATACATGACTATTGGAAAAGCCATGGCTTTGACTATATGGACCATTGTCAGACCTGTGATTCATGCGAAATCACAGATATTTATTTCCAAAGTGTTTTCTTAAGTTATTACTTTATATGACTATGACTTTATAATTCCCCATCCATAGGTTCATTTTTCTAAGCTTCTTTTCTTATTTTTGTGGCATTATTATTTGATTATCAGTCACATACCTCATGTACAATAATGCCATCCTTTCTTAAACAATTTTAAGATTTTGTACACTGAGGATTTCCTGATGGTCCAATGGTTAAGACTCTTTGCTTCCAAAGCAGTGAGGGTGGGTTTGAGCCCTGGTTGGGAACTAAGATCACATGCCACCATGCAGCCAAAAAAAAAAAATTCCTACACCAAATGATGGATGGTATTGTTTCTTTCCCCATGGCATAGAAATATTCAGTCATTTCCTCAAAAAAATTACAGAATATTAATTTTATTCCAGGCACTGTGAAAGGCACTAGGGTCATAATATAATGGGGAAAGAATTAGAGTCTTTGTATATAGATAGGTTCCAGCGTATTAAAGGAGGAAGGCATTAATCAAATCACTGCCATACTGGTGAATCTGTAAGTACATTGACCAGAGCTTCATAAGCCAACATATATATAAAGACAGTATACAGAACGGGACTGAACCAAATTTAAATACATGGAAATAAAAGGGGGAGATGCTGATAAAATGTTGAGGAGACATCTTAAGCAAAGGTTGTGTGGGAGAAAGAAAAAGTCAAATAAATCTGAGAGAAGGTTTGATAATGGCACTCAATGCCTTAGCCTAGTCAAAACACCAAGACTGGCTTCCACACTTCTAAATACGGTTGGACACTGTTAGGGCTGAATTGTACCCTCCTGCCAAGTACACACACATACACATAGAATTCCTAACCACCAGTACTTCAGAATGAAACTTTATCTGGAAAGAGTTATTACAGATGTAATTCAATAAGTAAGATTTTCTCATTCTAGAGTGCTGAGGGCTCCTTATCCATTACCACTGTTGCCCTTATAAGACAGCCATGTGAAGACACAGAGATACAGGGAGAATATCATGTGATAAAAAATGTTATGCAACAGAGGTTGGAGTTATGCTGTAAGTCAAAGATCATGTTAAGACTGTCAGCAAACAATTAGAAGTTTGGAAGAAGCAAAGAGTATTTCCCTCCAGTTTCAGAAGGAGCATGGCCCTACCAACATCATTTTTTTTTTAATAAATTTACTTTTTAATTGGAGAAAATTGCTTTACAGTGTTACCTTGGTTTCTGCCATACAACCGTTTAAATCACTCAATTACATATATATATATATATCCCTTCCGTCCTGAACCTCCCTCCCCTTCACCCATTCCACCCTTCTAGGTCATCACAGAGCACCAGACTGGACTTTCTGTGTTTTATAACAACTTCACACCAGTTATCTTTTTTAAGTGTATGTATGTCAAGGCTACTTAGTTTGTCCCACCATCCCCTTCCCCAACTATGTCCACAAGTCTGTTCTCTACATCTGCGTCTCCATTCCTTTCCTGCAGAAAGGTTCATCAGTACCATTTTTTTTTTTTTAGTTTCCATTTGTTGCTGTTGTTCAGTCACTAGGTTGTGTTCGACTCTTTGTGACTCCAGTTACTGCAGCACACCAGGCTTCCCTATTCTTCACTATCACTCTGAGTTTGCTTAGTATCACGTCCATTGAATTCGTGATCCTGTGTAGCCATCTCATCCCCTGATGCCCTCTTCTCTTTTTGCCTTCCACCTTTGCCAGCATCAGGGTCTATTCCAATGAGTTAGATCTTCACATCAGGTGGCCAAGTATTGGAGCTTCAGCTTCAGCATCAGTCCTCCCAATGAATATTCAGTGTTGATTTCCTTTAGAATTGAATGGTTTGATCACTTGCAGTCTACTCCTGAGAGTCTTCTCCTGCACCACAAATCGAAGGCATCATTTCTTCAGCACTCATTCTTCTTTATGGTTCAATTCTCACATCCATACATGACTACTGGAACAACCATAGCATTGACTACACACAGATCTTTGTTGGTAAAATGGTCTTTGCTTTTTAATATGCTGTCTAGGTTTGTCACAGCTTTTCTTCCAAGGATCAAGCATCTTTTAATTTCGTGGCTGCAGCCACCATGCACAGTGATTTTGGAGCCCAAGAAAATAAAATCTATCACTGCTTCTAATTTTTCTCCATCTATTTCCATTAAATGATAGGACCAAAGGCCATGATCTTAGGTTTTTGAATGTTGAGTTTTAACCCAGCTTTTTTACTCTACATTAATGCATCTAGATTCCAGATATATGCATTAATATATAATGTTTGTTTTTCTTTTTCTGACTTACTTCACTCGGTATAATAAGCTCTAGGTTCGTCCATATTGCTACAACCAATTCAAATTCATCCCTTTTTACGGCTGAGTAATATTCTATTGTCTATATGCACCACACCTTCTTTATTCATGTTGATGGACATCTAGGTAGCTTCCATGTACTGGCTATTGTAAATAGTGGTGGGATGAACATTGGGGTACTTATGTATTTTAGAATTTTGGCTTTCTCAGAGTATATGCCCAGTAGTGGGATTGCTGCATCATAGTAGAGCTATTCCTAGATTTTAAGGAACCTCCATAGTGTTCTGAGTATTCATTAGAAGGACTGATGCTGAAGGTGAAGATCCCATACTTTGGTCATCTGATGCAAAGAGCTGGCTCATTAGGAAAGATTGAAGGCGGTAGTAGAAGGGGATGACAGAGGATGAGATGGTTGGATATCATCACCAACTCAATGGATGTAAGTTTGAGCAAGCTCCAGGAAATGGTGAAGGACAAGGAAACCTGGTATTCTGCAGTCCATGGGGTCACAAAGAGTCAGAGACGACTGAGTCACTGAACAAAACTGTTCTCCATAGTGGCTGTACCAATTTATATTCCCACCAGCAATGCAGAAGGATTTTCTTTTCTCCATATAGTCTCCAGCATTTGTTTGTAAATATTTTGATGATGACCATTCTGACTGGTGTGAGGTGATACCTCATTGTAGTTTTGATTTGCATTTCTCTAATAATTGACACTACCCTTATGGCAGAAAGTGAAGAGGAACTCAAAAGCCTCTTGATGAAAGTGAAAGAGGAGAGTAAAAAGGTTGGTTTGAAGCTCAACATTCAGAAAACAAAGATCATGGCATCTGGTCCCATCACTTCATAGGAAGTAGATGGAAAAACAGTGGAAACAGTGTCAGACTTTGTTTTTTTGGGCTCCAAAATCACTGCAGATGCTGATTGCAGCCATGAAATTAAAAGACGCTTGCTCCTTGGAAGGAAAGTTATGACCAACCTTGATAGTATATTAAAAAGCAGAGACATTACTTTGCCAACCAAGGTCCGTCTAGTCAAGGCAATGGTTTTTCCCGTGGTCATGTATGGATGTGAGAGTTGAACTGTGAAGAAGGCTGATCGCCGAAGAATCGATGCTTTTGAACTGTGGTGTTGGAGAAGACTCTTGAGAGTCCCTTATACTGCAAGGAGATCCAACCAGTCCATTCTAAAGGAGATCAATCCTGGATGTTCATTGGAGGGACTGATGCTAAAGCTGAAACTCCAGTACTTTGGCCACCTCATGCGACGAGTTGACTCACTGGAAAAGACTCTGATGCTGGGAAAGGTTGGGGGCGGGAGGAGAAGGGGACGACCAAGAATGAGATGGCTGGATGGCATCACCGACTCTGTGGACATGAGTTTGAGTGTACTCCGGGAGTTGGTGATGGACAGGGAGGCCTGGCGTGCTGTGATTCATGGGGTCGTGGAGAGTCGGACACGACTGAGCGACTGAAATGAACTGAACTGAACTGAACTGAATAATGAGAAGTAAAAAATATAGGAGAAAATGAAAAATATACCCATCTGAATTCAGAGTTCCAAGGAATAGCAAGGAGAGAAAAGAAAACCTTCCTCAATGATCAGTACAAAGAAATAGAGGAATACAATAGAATGGGAAACACTAGAGATCTCTTCAAGAATATTGGAGATAGCAAGGAAACACTTCATGCAAAGATGGGCACAATAAAGGACAGAAGTTGTATGGACCTAACAGAAGCATAAGATATTAAGAGGTGGCAAGAATACACAGAAGAACTGTACAAAAAAGATCTTCAACCCAGATGATCATGATGGTGTGATCAATCACCTATAACCAGACATCCTGGAGTGTGTAGTCAAGCAGGCCTTAGGAAGCATCACTACAAATAAAGCTAGTAGAGGTGATGGTTTTCCAGTTGAGCTATTTCAAATCCTGAAAGGTGATGCTGTGAAAGTGCTGCCCTCAATATGCTAACAAATTTGGAAAACTCAGCAGTGGCTCCAGGACTGGAAAAGTTCAGTTTTCATTCCAATCACAAAGAAAGGCAATGCTAAAGAATGCTCAAATTACCGCACAGTTGCACTCATCTCACACAGTAGTAAAGTCATGCTCAAAATTGTCCAAGCCAGGCTTCAGCAATACGTGAACCATGAACCTCCAGATGTTCAAGCTGCTTTTAGAAAATGCAGAGGAACCAGAGATCAAATTGCCAACATCCACTGGATCATCGAAAAAGCAAGAGAGTTACAGAAAAACATCTATTTCTGCTTTATAGTCAAAGTCTTTGAGTGTATGGATCACAATAAACTGTGGAAAATTCTGAAAGAGATGGGAATACCAGACCACCTGACCTGCCTCTTGAGATATCTGTATGCAGTTAGGAAGCAACAGTTAGAACTGGATGTGGAACAACAGACGGGTTTCAAATAGGCAAAGGAGTACGTCAAGGCTGTATATTGTCACCCTGCTTATTTAACTTATATGCAGAGTACATCATGAGAAATGCTGGGCTGGATGAAGCACAAGCAGGAATCAAGAATCCCAGGAGAAATATCAATAACTTCATATATTCAGATGATACCACCCTTATGGCAGAAAGCGAAGAACTAAAAAGCCTCTTGATGAAAGTGAGAGAGGAGAGTGAAAAAGTTGGCTTAAAACTCAACATTCAGAAAACAAAGATCATGGCATCCGGTTCCATCACTTCATGGTGAACAGTTGGGGAAACACTGGCAGACTTTAATTTTTGGGCTCCAAAATCACTGCAGATGGTGACTGCAGCCATGAAATTAAAAGACTCTTACTCCTTGGAAGGAAAGTTATGACCAACCTAGACAGCAAATTTAAAAACAGAGACATTAGTTTGACAACAAAAGTCTGTCTAGTCAAGGCTGTGGTTTTTCCAGTAGTCATGTATGGATGTGAGAGTTGGATGGTAAAGAAAGCTGAGTGCCAAAGAATTGATTCTTTTGAACTGTGTTGTTGGAAAAGACTCTTGAGAGTCCCTTGGACTGCACGAAGATCCAACCAGTCCATCCTATAGGAGATCAGTCCTAAGTGTTCATTGGAAGGACTGATGTTGAAGCTGAAACTACTATACTTTGGCCACCTGTTGTGAAGAACTGACTCATTGGAAAAGACCTAGATACTGAGAAAGATTGAAGGCAAGAGGAGCAGGGGACAACAGAGGATGAGATAGTTGGATGGCATCACCAACTCAATGGACATGTGTTTGGGTGAACTCCAGGAGTTGGTGATGGACAGGGAGGGCTGGCATGCTGCAGTCCATGGGGTTGCAAAGAGTCAGACATGACTGAGCAACTGAGTTGAACTGAATAATGAGAAATGTTGAGCATCTTTTCATTTGTTTATTGGTCATCTGTATGTCTACTTTGGAGAAAAGTCAGTTTAGGTCTTCTCCTTGTTTTTTGATTGGGTTGTTTGTTCTGATACTAGGCTGTATGAGCAGCTTATATATTTTTGAGATTAAACTTTTGTCAGTTGCTTTATTTACAATAATTGTGTCCCATTCTGAGGGTTGTCTTTTTATCTTATTGTACCTTATTGTTTTCTTTCCTGTGCAAAGGCTTTTAAGTTTAATTACATCCCATTTGTTTAGTTTTGTTTTTATTTCCTTTACTCTAGGAGGCAGGTCAGAGGGAAACTTGCTGTGATTTATGTCAAAGAGTCTATTAGCTGTGTTTTGCTCTATGAGCTCTATAGTTTCTGGCCTTACATTTAAGTCTTTAATCCATTTTGAGTTCATTTTTGTGTATGGTGTTAGGAAATGCTATAATTTCATTCTTTTGCACATACATAGTTGTCCAGTGTTCCTAGTACCACCTAGTCTGTCTTTCTCCATTGTATATTCTTGCCTCTTTTGTCAAAGATAAGGTGTCCATAGGTGTGTGGGTTTGTCTCTGGGCTTTCTGTCTTGTTCCATTGTTCTATATTTCTGTTTTTGTGCAAGCACCATATTGTCTTGATGACTAGATGGGTAGTATAGTCTGAAGTCAGGAAGGATGATTCCTCCAGCTCCATTTTTCTTTCTCAGGATTGCTTTGGCTGTTCAAGGTCTTTTGTATTTCCATAAAAATTGTGAAAATTTTGTTCTAGTTCTGTGAAAAAATGCCACTGGAATTTAGATAGCCATAGCTATAGATTTTATGAACCTGTAGATTGTTTTGGGTAGTATCATCATTTTGAGTATATTGATTCTTCCAGCCCAAGAACACAGGATATCTCTCCATCTGTTTTTGTCATCTTTGATTTCTTTCATCAGTGTCTTATAGTTTTCTGAATATAGATCTTTTGTCTTTTTAAGTAGATTTATTCCTAAATATTTTATTCTTTTTGTTACAATGGTGAATGGAAATGTTTCCTTAATTTCTCTTCCTGCTTTTTTCATTGTTAGTTTATAGGAATACAAGAGGTTTCTGTGTATTAATTTTATATCCTGTGACTTTACTAAATTCATTGATTAGCTATAATGATTTTCTGGTGGCATTTTTAGGGTTTTCTATGTATAGTATCATGTCATCTGTAAACAGTGAGAGTTTTACTTCTTCTTTTCCAATCTTGATTCCTTTTATTTCTTTTTCTTCTCTGATTGCTGTGCCTAGGACTTCCAAAAATGTTGAATAATAATGGCGAGCATGGGCAACCTTGTCTTTTTCCTGATCTTAGAGGAAATGCTTTCAGTTTTTCACCTTTGAGAATGTTTGCTGTGGGTTTGTCATACAAGGCCTTTATTATGTTGAATTAGGTTCCCTCTGTGCTGATTTCATGTAGCGTTTTTTTTTTTTTTTATCATAAATGGAAGTTGAATTTTGTCAAAAGATTTCTCTGTTTCTACTTCCCAACATGTTGGTTTCAGGCTCCTAGTTCCAGAACTGTGAAACAATAAATTTCTGTTTTAAGTAATTCAGTGTTTGATACTTTGTTACAGCAGCCATAGGAAACCAATACAGCCCTTTCAACTACAACCTAGAAAACCTGTTTCTATTTTTTCTAATAATGTGTTATTAAATGTAAATCCTACAATAAAGTACAATTTATGAAAATTCTCTTAGAATTTAGTATCAATGAAAAAAGGATAATTCCCTTTCTTAAAAATGAGAATTTAAAAGGTGGAAATGGTGAATCAGAGCAACAGTGTAAATTTTGAAATTAGCATTTTTGCTTCTGAGTATGCTAATGTGTACATTCTATGAAATATTAAAGGGAAAAATATAAATTCATTCAGTGTATTGTTAACATATCAAATTTCACTGCATAATGAACACTGTCGAAATACTTTTCATTTATCAAATAAAACCCAGTGATTACAGAATCAATCATTTGAAAAACCAGCATAAGCAAGAATAAGGAAATAAAGGAACCAGCCTTGGAAGTCATTTTAAATTGTTGCCCTTCAAAACTGCATGTTCTTTTCAAAACATTGCTCTTGTTTCTGAGAAACTAATTACAAAGTGTATCAAAGGACATCTAACTGCAAGTTCCATGCTTCCTAACAGAATGTTGCTTGTATAATTTGGGACATCAGATAGTGGGGAAGAAAATATTCGCTTGCACCAGTGGTAGAGTTCTTTATTAGAGCCAAAGATAAGAACAAAATTGTGTGCTTAGTCGTATCTGACTCTTTGCAACCTCATAGACAATAGCCTGCCAGGCTCCTCTGTCCTTTGGCTTTTTCAGGTAAGAATATTGGAATGGGTTGCCATTTCCTCCTTCAGGGAATCTTCCTGACCTAGAGACTGAACCTGCGTCTCCTAGATTGCAGGTAGATTCTTTACCACTGAGCCACCTCGGAAGATCAATAACAAAATTACAAGATAGGTAATTTCTAATGAACATGTTGCATGCAGTGTGCAAGTGGCCACATTATTTATACAATTATATAAAAATATACCTCTTTGTTTTCTTTCTCTCTTAATACATGGATCTTAACAAGAGAATGAGGCAGATCAATATTGCTATATTGCTTTAAACAGTTAAGAGTCATAACTTTTGGTAATTAAAACAATTTAGTGATAACACCGTTATATCGATTACTCAAAAGTTATAGATCACAACTTTCTCATTACAAGACAGAACTTGCAACAAGAAAATTTCATATTGATAAATTATATAGTCAAAAGTTAAATAATTTATGGAAACAGATTACAAAATAAAAGTGAATATGTCATCTTACATTTAAAATTATAGTCTTAATATTCTAGGTTACATGTCAATATTTTGAACGGGTTTTACAAAAAACTTTAAAAATAAAAGATAAATTTATTAGTCATTCAGTTCCAAGTAGTGAAGGTACACTTTATATTATCATACTGTATTGATATATGAAATTCAATGTTACTTTTTAAAATTTATTTCAAAAATATTTGGATAAAATAACATCTAGTTTTCAGGCCCATGCAATCAGATCAAGTTTTTCTCTAAGATATCTGTAGACAGAATAAAGAACAACAACAACAAAAATGCATATTACTGAAAACTAAGACCACCATTTAACCATACATCTTATTGAAAATATTCCTCCACTCATATGTCAATGATGGCACATTAAAAGAATAAAACAAGAAAACAACTACCGACTTCAGTTTACATAATTTAGGTCCCAGTCATGAAATGGCTATAACCTGTTAAAAATACATTCTCTCCCTTAAAAGTTGGAAAATCCTAATGTTAGTCATACTCTAAAAGTTTTCCAATGATGATTAAAACTAAGGGAATGTATTTAGGGAACAGAAAAAACCAAAGCAGTAAAATAATATTATAGGGATGATTAAAAATTTTTCTAACAGTATGTGAACATCAGCACTTTTTCTGGCATCTGTCTTGAACTACCAAGCTTTTCTCTTTCCAATATTTTATAGAAAATAATTCACAATGCAAAGCGACTTTGTATGTTAAAAGTTAATAGAAAAATATAATTGAATAATTAAATATATATAATTAATATTAAAATATAATTAAAATTAATATAATTAAATATAATTAAAATTCAGAATTAAGTAGAAAAGTTTCTCTGCCTAGGAAAGAAAATTTATCTTATTTTTGAACAAACTTGTCAATATTTTGGTATTCAACATGGTCGTTTCATATACACATGGTGAAATGGTTACTACAATCAAGATAATTAATATCTCCTTAGGAAGTTTACATTTTGGTTGTGAGATGCATGCACCTGAAATCTACTCTTAGCATATTGTGACCATTGATAAAGATCATTCTATTGTTATGAATTTTAGTTTTTTCTTCTTTTTTTAAGATTCCACATATTAGTGATATTATGCAGTATTTGTCTTCCTCTTTATGGCTTATTTTTCTTGCACAGTGTCCTCTGGGTTTATCAATGTTGCAAGTGGCAGGATTTCGTGGCAGAATATTATTTATGGAAGAATAATATTTTACTGTTTACATATATATCACATTTAATATATCATATTTTCTTTATCCATTCATTGGCCAGTTGACACTTGAGTTGTTTCCATAATGTGGCTATTGAAAATAGACTGCAATGAACGTGGGAGTGCTAATATCTTTTCAAGGTATGGTTTTATTTCATTTGGATAAATACAAAGAAGTAGAGTTGCTGAATCATATAGTAACCCTATTTTTAATTTATTGAGGAACTTACATATGTTTTTCATAGTGGCTATACCAGTTTATATTCCAAGCAAAATGTGCAAATGTTTTGATTAATATGGCTTTCTAGAATATTTTGAAATCAAATAGTCTGTCTCTCCAACTTTGTGTGTTTGTGTTTGCTTCTCAAGATTTCTTTGGCTCTTTATGGTTTTCAAGATTCCATTAGAATTTTACGGTGTTTTATTCTATTTCTGTGAAAAATGCCGTTGGAATTTTGATGGGGATTGCATTGAATCTGTATATGGCTTTGGGCAATGGGTCATTTTAATAACAGTACAATCCATGAGCACAGAATATCTTTCCATTTATTTGTATCTTCTTCCATTTCTTTCATTAATGTTTTATAGCTTTCAGTACGTAAGTAGGTCTTTCACTTCTTTGGTTAAATTTATTTCTAGATATTTTATTATTTTTGGTGCAATTATAAGTGAGATTGTTCATTTTTCTTTCTGATAGCATAGAAATACATCCAATTTTTGTGTATTGATTTTGTAACCTGAAACTTAACCGAATATATTTATTAGTACTAACAGTCTATTGATGGAGTCTTTAGGGTTCTCTTTATATAACATTATGTCATCAGCAAGTTGTGACAGTTTCACTTCTTCCTTTCCAATTTGGAGGCCTCTTATTTGTTTTTCTTGCTTGTATCATCTGTCAAGAATTGTAAACAATATGAATACTAACATAAAATACCATGTTGAATAAAAGTTGAAGAGTGGGCATCCTTGTCTTTTGTGATCTTACAGTAAAATTTTTCAAGTTTTCAATATTGAATATGATGTTAGTTGTGGGCTTGTCACATATAGCCTTTCTTCTGTTGAGGTGCATTCCCTCTATGCCCACTTTATTGACGATCTTTAATCGTAAATGGATATTGATTTTGTCAATTGCTTTTGTTTGCATCTATTGAGATGATTACATACTTTTTATCCTTTTTTAAAGTAGTGTATCACACTGATTCATTTCCAGATGTTGAATGATCCTTGCATCCTTGGAATAAATCCCTCTTGTGATATATAAACATTTTAATGTACTGTAAAATTCAACTTGCTGATATTTTGTTGAGGTTTTCTGTATCTATGTTCATCAAGGATATTGGTCTGTCATTTTCCTGTGGTCTTCATATCTGGATCTGGTTTTGGTATCTGGTTAATACTGTCCTTGTAAAGTGAGTTCAGAAGTTTTCTTTTCTATTTATTTGAAAAGTTTGAGAAGCACTGATGTTAATTTTTTAATTCTCAGTGGAGTTCACCAACGAAGTCATCTGGTCCTGGACTTTGGTTTGTTGGAGGTTTTGGATTGCTGATTCAATCTTATTAACAGTAATCAATCTGTTCAGATTTAGTGTTTCTTCATAATTAAATCTGAAGTTTGTGTGTTTCTATGATCCATCCATTTATCCAAGTTGTCCAATTTTTTGGAGCTCAGTTATTCATAGTAGTTTTTTTAGTGGTTCTCTATATTTCTGTGGTATCAGTTGTGATATTTTCTCTTTTACCTCTAATTTTATGAGTATTCTTTCAATTTTTTCCTCATGAGTCTAGCTAAAAGTTTGTCAAATTTGTTTATTAGGAGCCAGCTCTTAGTTTCACTGATCTTTTCTAATATCTTAAGTTTCTATCTCATTTATTTCTGCTATTATCTTTGTTATTTCATTCCTTGTATTAGTTTTGAGTTTCATTTGTTCTTATTTTTTCATTTTTTTGAGGTATAAAGTTAAAGTTTTTATTTTAGAATTTTCTGAGTTCCTGTGGTAGGCCATTTTTTGCTATGAACTACCCTCTTAGAATAGTTTTTGCTGCATCCCATAAATTTTGCTATATTACACCTCCATTTTCATTTGCCTTACTGTGTGTTTTTATATTTTCCTTTGATTACTCCTGTGACAAATTGATATTAAATAGCATCCTGTTTAATCTCCACCTATTTATTACTTTTCAAGTTTTCCTCATATAATTAATTTCTAGTTTCATACCACCATGGTTGGAAATGATACTTGATATGATTTCAATCCTCTTAAATTTGTTGACTTGTTTTGAGACATAACACATAAACACAACAAGAACATAACACATATGATCTGTCTTGAAAAATGCTCCATGTATACTGGAGGAGAATGTGTATTTGGTTGTTCTGGGATGGAATGTTCTACAAATATGTGATAAGTCCATCTGGTCTTATATGTCATTTCAGGTCAATATTTCCTTATTGATTTTCTATCTAAATGATCTATCCATCATTGTAAGTAGGATGTGAAAGTCCACTACTATTATTTTATTGCTTTTTCTTCCTTCAGAATTGTTAATATTTGTTTTTTTTTATTTGCGTGCTCCTACGTTGGGTGTGTAAATATTTACAAATGTTATATCTTCTTGCTAGATTGACCCCTTCATCATTATGTAGTGCCTTTCCTTGTCTCTTATTAAAGTCTTTATTTCAAAGTCTATTCTGTTTGATATAAGTAGAACTAGTCTAGATTTCTTTTGGTTTATATTTACATGGAATATCTTTTTTGATTCTTTCAATTTCAGTCCATGTGTGTCCTTAAATCTAAAGTGAGTCTCTTGTAGACAGCATATATATATATGGGTCATTTTTATTTTTGTTCTTTATTTTCATCCATGAAGCCACTCTGTTTCTTTTAATTGGAGAATTTTATCCATTTTCATTTAAAGCAGTCACTAATAGGAATATGCTTATTGCCATTTTATTAATTGATTTCTGCTTCTTTTTTGTACTTGGTATTTTTTCCTTTGTTTTTGTCTTGCTCTCTTCCTTTGTGTTTGATAACTTTAGTAATATGCTTGTATTACTTTCACCTGTTTTTCCATTTATTGTGAGACTTTCCCTTGTGATTATCATGAGGCTTACATATAACCATTTATGTATGTGACAGTATATTTTAAGTTGATAACAAATTGAATTTGATCCCATTTAAAGTCCAACATCATTACTGCCCCTGTGTTTTATATTATTGATGCCATAATTTACATCTTTTATTAGCTCAGCTGGTAAAGAATCTGCCTGCAATGCGGAAGACTGTGATTCTATTCCTGTGTCAAGAAGATCCCCTAGAGAAGGGATAGGCTACCAGCCCCAATATTCTTGGGCTTCTCTGTTGGCTCAGATGGTAAAGAATCCACCTGCAATGTGGGAGACCTGGATTTGATCCCTGGGTTGGGAAGATTCCCTGCAGGGGGCCATGGCAACCTTCTCCAGTATTCTTACCTGGAGAATCCCCATGGACAGAGGAGCCTGGCAGGTGACAATCCATGGGGTCACAAAGAGTCAGACACAACTGAGCAACTAAGCACAGCACACATTTAACACATTATTGTAGCTATGGTTATTTTAATATTTGCCTTTTAGCTTTTATATCAGAGCTAAAAGTGGTTTACAGAGCACTATTAGATTATTCTGAATTTGTCTATATTCTTAGCTTTGTAGTTAATTTTATACTTTCATGTACTTTCATATTGTTGCCTTTTTCATTTTAACTTGAAGTCCTTTTAGCACTTTTTGTAAGGCAAGACTAGCAGTGATAAAGTCCCAACTCTCTCTCTCTCTCTCTCTCTCTTTTATTGGTTTGAAAAAATCTTTATCTCTCCATCATTTCTGAAGGACAATTTTGCTGGGTTGGGGTTAGTACCCTTGGTTGGAAGTTTTGTTACTATACTTTGAATATAGCATTCCATTTTCTCCTGGTTTTTCAGGTTTTTGCTGAGAATCATGCCAATACTCTCATGTAGTTGCACTTGTATATGAGAATTTATGTTCTCTTAATGCTTTTAAAATTTTATCTTTGATTAGACCATTTTATTACAATATGTTGTAGAAATCTTTTTGAGTTAAAACATTTTGGAGACATCTGAGTTCCATGAACTTGATTGTCTAAATATCTCCCTCGACTTATGAAGTTCTCATTCATTATTTCCTTAAATACATTTTCTGCCCCTTTTCTCCCTCTCTTCTTCTGGAACTTCAGTAATACATAATTGTGTCTCTTAATGGTATCTCATAGTTCATATAGGTTTTTCTCTCATTCTGTGGGTTATCTTTTCATTTTGTTCATGCTTTCCTTGGTTGAAAAGAAGCTTTATTTTTAATTTGATGTAGTTTTACTTTGTTTATTTTTGGTTTTGTTGTCTTTGCTTTTTGTGCCAAATCCAGAGAAACCATTGGTAAGACTGATGTCCAGAAGCTTACTGTCTGAGATTTTTTTAAGGAGTTTTACAGTTTCAAGTCTTAAATATAACACTTAGTACTAAATACATGTTAGTTTAATGCATGTCAATTTTTGTCCGTGTTAGTTGATTTCAGTTTCATTGTAGACATCCAGTTTTTCCAGCATCATTTATTAGGAAAATTCTCCTTTCCCTATCATATATTCCTGGCTCCTTTCTTTATACATAAACATTATTAGACCTGGTCCTCTTTAAATGCAGTTTTACTCATTAAGGAAAATTACTTTACATTCTAAGATCTCATGGTGGCTTTTTGTAATTCACAAGTTCTCTGGTTTGGTAATCTGCATAGTTGTGTAGTAGGGTCTAGAAATTATGGTCTTCTAATATCAATTTTCTTTTATATACCCCACATAGTGATAAGCTAAAGAGGAGTTTTCGATTTATCTGTACCCACTGGAAATATCTTTTATTCCATTTATTATAATTAAAAAAAAACCTTCTAATTGGCATAAACCTAGTGCTAAATGTCAGGAGTAAGTCAGCTGTGGGAACCAATCTCATCTGCATATTGCTATTATGATTTCCCAGTAAGTCTGTTAGGATAACTTTCATGTGACTGCATGCCATTTTATGTGTCACTTTATTTTTAATTATACTCTAAATAAGTTGCTTCCAATTATCTTTAAGCACTTACTGATAGAAAACACTGAGAGATTATTCATTTAAAAAAAATACTTTACTGTACTGATTGAAAAATTTTTGTTTGTTTGATATCTCATAGAAGTTTGATTACTGGTCTTTACCTGGATAATATATTACCTTTAAAAGTCTTTCAGGGAGTTATGTTGGTGTATCTTATTGCTGGTTTATCCAGGGTCCAGGAAAGATGAGTACAATTGTTTATAATTTTTGGTGCTTCAAACTTGATGAGTACTTTCTTTACAATAAGAGATAATTTATCTACTATATTAATTGAAAGAAACATAAAATACATATTTAAAATATAATCTAAATTATACTTTGTAATTTATTTTGGGGGGCTTCAAAATCACTGCAGATGGTGACTGCAGCCATGGGATTAAAAGACGCTTGCTTCTTGAAAGAAAAGTTATGACCAACCTAGACAGCATTTTAAAAAGCAGAGACATTATTTTGACAACAAAGGTCCGTCTAGTCAAGGCTATTGGAGAAGGCACTGGCACTCCACTCCAGTACTCTTGCCTGGAAAATCCCATGGATGGAGGAGCCTGGTAGGCTGTAGTCCATGGGGTCGCAAAGAGTCAGACACGACTGAGCGACTTCACTTTCACTTTTCACTTTCATGCATTGGAGAAGGAAATGGCAACCCAACCCACTCCGGTGTTCTTGCCTGGAGAATCCCAGGGACAGGGGAGCCTGGTAGGCTGCCATCTATGGGGTCGCACAGAGTCAGATACTACTGAAGTGACTTAGCAGCAGCACTTTCAGCAGTCAAGGCTATGGTTTTACCAGTAGTCATGTATGGATGTGAGAGTTGGGCTATAAAGAAAGCTGAGTCCTGAAGAACTGATGCTTTTGAACAGTGGTATTGGAGAAGACTCTTGAAAGTCCCTTGGACTGCAAGAAGATCCAACCAGTCCATCCTAAAGGAGATCAGTGCTGAGTGTTCATTGGAAGGACTGATGTTGAAGCTGAAACTCCAATACTTTGCCCACCTGATGCGAAGAACTAACTCATTTGAAAAGACCCTAATTCTGGGCAAGACTGAAGGTGGGAGGAGAAGGGGATGACAGAGGATGAGATGGTTGGATGGTATCACCAACTCAATGGGCATGAGTTTGGGTAAACTCCAGGAGTTGGTGATGGACAGGGAGGCCTGGCATGCTGCAGTCCATGGGGTTGCAAAGAATTGGACATGATTGAGCAACTGAACTGAACTGAACTGATACTTTGTAAAGATCTATGAAAGAGATAAACTTTTGCATGGTTTTTGTTCTTTTCTGCTTCTGCATCTTGAAAATTTTATATTACCATTAAAATTGCTTTTTATATTTATACATGTTCTACATTATGTAGTATATGTAGCGTGAAGTAAGCTTAGTAATTCTAGATAATTTCCCCCTTCAAGTTGTGGGAAATATTCTTAAATTTTAATGAACAGGTTTTACATAAAAGGTTATGTGTATGAGATAGCCTAAGAGCACAGCATAAACCAGAACTATTATAGGCTAGACAATAAAAATTGTCATTATCTTGGTATTCAAATCCACACCCCTACGTTCAAGTGTGATGTTCAAAGTACAGAACAGACCCTGGCTGTTGGGCTGGTGTAGGATGTGAGAACAACCCTGCCCTCTGATCCTCTATGAATTTCCATTTCTTTTTTTCCTCAGGGGACACCTGGCGGAAGGTCCTAAGAAATGTTCCATTTGCCTAGAATAGCAGAAATGCTTTTTATTGGGTTGGCTAAAAAGTCCATTCGGATTTTTTGTAAGATATTATGGAAAAATACAAACAGACTTTTTGACCAACCTAATATCTCATTCTTTCTTCCACTAGAAAGGATAATATCTCCTAGAATCCTTCACCTTCATGTGAAGTAAAGAGCGTGTCTCTTAATTTGTTCAAGACAGGGAACAGAGCTAGATACTCTATGCATAAGAGCAGTTGCCCTTTTGGCATTTTAAACCTATAAAGTGCCAACAGCTATAACTAATCATGAGTAGGTCTTCAGCAGAATTGTGCAGATACTCCACTGCTCAGAAAGAGCCTCTAACCATGACAAGAGATTTCTTGGGGCTTCTTGGGGGATATGCCATCTAAGCCTAGTCTTAAAGATGAGCTGGAATGAATCAGGCAATGAAGTAAGAGTTGAGAGCATGGCAGGAGGTGGCGGTTAAGGCAAGTACAAAGTCACAAAGTTGAAAACAGCAGTGGAATGGTTTGGTCTGTGAACAAGGTGTTCAGTAAGAAGGAGCGTAGAATGAAAGGAAAGGAGCTCTATGTGAGTGTAACTAGAAAGATATATAGGATAGAGATCATGAAAGACTTTATAATAATTTGGAACTTATCTAAAAAGAACTTGAAGCATTTGGAGGCAGGGAAACAAGGAATCACATTTATATTTTAGGAAGAGCATGCTGGTTGCAATGCTAAAGCTGGATTGGGGGGAGAAAAGCTGGAGGCACAAGGACAATTTAAGAGGCTGTAGGAGCAAATTGTGTCAGAGATATCAAGTGATAGAAAGGTTTTTACTGGGTAAAATTTGTCTTCTTCAAGTGATTTGAAGACAGAACTGATGAAACTTGATATGTAGTAGTAGATGAAGAAGAAGGAGCAAAGATGACTTATAAATTTTGGGCCCAGGTAACTTCAATACTTTGGCCACCTCATGCGAAGAGTTGACTCACTGGAAAAGACTCTGATGTTGGGAGGGATTGGGGGCGGGAGGAGAAGGGGACGACAGAGAATGAGATGGCTGGATGGCATCACCGACTCAATGGACTTGAGTTTGAGTGAACTCCGGGAGTTGGTGATGGACAGGGAGGCCTGGCATGCTGTGATTCATGGGGTCGCAAAGAGTCGGACACGACTGAGCGACTGAACTGAACCACGTGGAAGCTAAATATTGTCAGTCTCTGAATCATAGCTGTTTCCAAGGCCAAATATCAGAGAGAACACAGGATTATTGTGACATTCAAAATATGCTACTGTGTATGTGAGGACTATTGGCCAACCACTGTGTTTATTTCAATGCAAATCAGGTATCTCATAGCAATGATCAAACCCCTGTGTTCACTTCCTAAAGACCTCTGTCTCTAGCTGTTGAAATAATTATTTGAAAGATCAAGGTCAGGTTACTTCTCCACATCCCAACAGAGGGTTCAATGCACAAATAAGAGTAACTGAATGCAAGTGAAAAATATGTAAGTATTTTTTGTGTTTAACTACTTATCCAAGACTTCACAGTTTTTTCTTTCCTACTGAAAACCACAGAAGGCTTTCAAGACAGAGATTATGAAAAGAAAATATATTATACTTGCCTTGAAAAATGGGGAGAAAATCATGAAAGACCAAAAAAGAGAATGCAGTAATTTTTAGTTGTGTTTCAAAGGGCTTTATTTGTTGTGTTTTGATTATATTTTGTCTTGTTTTACTTTGCTTTTTCACCTAAGCATCTTGATGTGCTGTCAGATCTCAACATCACAAACACTAGTAAGATACTGCTCCATGGTTTAGTATTACAGTAAGGCAAACATCCCTTCAACACACACATACACTTTCAACATATTTTTTAACCTTCCAGAAAGAAATAATTTCACCCATTTTATCTTCCCTGATAACTTTTTCTTACTTTTGACAACATAGAATATTCTTATGGAAGAGAAGATATTGTAGAGATTTTATAAAACTATTTCTACATATTGGGAGCTGTAAGAATATATGATACAATGATAACTGTACAGCAAAATAAAAGCCACAGCTAATTAGGCCCAGTGAATTTCCAGTGCTCTTCTTTTTCCTTAGAAAGTTTTTCTCAAGATAATACAGTTAAATAACACTATGAAGACTTTGCTGCAGCATTTCAGATTACTTCTGAGGCAAAGAATGGCAGTTCATAAATGGTGCAGTTCAACCACAGTTCTTGACCTCAATATATGGATCAACAGTGCACAAAAATCATATCTGACTTTATCATGTTTCTGAGGGGTCTCTTTTCCTCTCTGTCTGAAACCCTCAATTATGATTCCTCTGATGGACCAATCTGCTTTTGTGACTGATGCTGGATTCTAGTTTTAAACTGTGTTTGATTCTATTCAGTAATTAGTATTTATTTATTTATTTTAGTATAAGGGATATGCTATTTTTTAGGAATACTGCCTATAGCTATGTAACAGAACTCTTGTCTGCTGGCAAATGCTTTTCCTAGTTTATAAAGTAAAATCAAAATTCAAACACATTATATAATAATGTTATATAATAGCTGATCAAAACCTATAATCAATCATACAAACGGAATTATACAACCTAATTAAATATTGTCCTCTTGCAAGAGCTGTTTAGTTTTAACTTTTAGTGTAGTTCTTTTTCTTGGTACACTAATGTTACTCAAAGTTCATACTACTCAAAAGGAGTGATCCAGAGAGACCATGTTAAGATGTCCCTTGAGGTCTTACCTTGAAAGCTGTGTAGAATCAAAATGCTTCACTCAAACTTTTGATTTCGTATACGTTTTTTCTTAAAAAAGAAAAAAAAAAAAAGAATTTGTTACATACTAGTAATTTTATCAGAGTGAAATGAAATGACCACTGTAAGGATTTGGGTTTATTTAAATAACTTTAATCATAATCATCATTTTAAGAAATTGTTTAGAGGCTTGGTTTTATATAATTCATATTGATTCAAAAAATAAAATTAATAGTACTAATATTATGGTATTGTGTTTTTAAGTTCAAATTCTATGTGTTCATTGCTTTATATAGGAAAGTGATTGAATTTTGTATATTTTGTATCTTCCAATCTTTCTATAATCTCTTACTGTAGACTTTTTGTTGATTCTTCCAGATTTCTACATAGACAATTATGTCATCTATAAACAAAAGCAGTTCTATTTTTTCCTTCCAAGTTTGTATACCTTTATTTCCTTTTTCTTATTGCATTAGCTATATTAAAACATTGAAAGGAGATAGTGAAAGGGAAGATTCTTAGCTTTGTACTTAATCTCAGTGGTAAGGCTTACAGATGTTCACCTGTATGTATAAAGTTGGCTGCAGGTTTTTTGTAGATATTTTTAATCTAGTTGAATTTCCTGTATATTCCAAATTAACAGAATTTTTAACATGAGTGAGTCTTGGACTTTGTCAATGGCTTTTTGCATCTATTGATATAATCATGAGATTTTTATTTTTAAGCCTGTTGATGTGATTCAGTTCAGTTCAGTCGCTCAGTCGAGTCCGACTCTCCACGACGCCAGGCCTCCCTGTCCATCACCAACTCCCGGAGTTCACTCAAACTCATGTCCATCGAGTCGGTGATGCCATCCAGCCATCTCATTCTCTGTCGTCCCCATCTCCTCCCACCCCCAATCCCTCCCAGCATCAGACTCTTTTCCAGTGAGTCAACTCATCGCATGAGGTGGCCAAAGTATTGGAGTTTCAGCTTAACATCAGTCCTTCCAATTGATGTGATAGACTACATGAATTTCTGAGTGTTGAACAAACCTTGCATACCTGGAATAAATCTCATTTTGTTATGGTGTGTACTACTTTTTTACCCATTGAACTTGATTTCCTAATGTTTTGTTAATTCTTATATCTGTGCTCATAAGCATTACTTATCTATAGTGCTTTGGTAATGTCTTTCTCTGGTTTGGGTATTAGCATAACAGTGACCTTATAAAGGGCTTTCTAGGTAGATAAATAGTCTGCCTGCAATGCAGGAGATGCAGTAGATAAGGATTCGATCCCCAGGTCAGGAAGATCCCCTGAAGGAGGGCATGGCAAGCACTCCAGTATTCTTGACTGGAGAATCTCATGGACAGAGGGACCTGGTGGGCTACAGTCCACAGGGTTGCAAAGAGTTGGACATGACTGAAGTGACTGAGAATGTACACAGGCTCTTACAAGCAGAGTTTAGAAGTATTGCCTCTGCTTCTATCTTCCAAAAGAGACTGGAATTTATTTTTTATTTTTAATTAATGTGTAACTAAATTACTATATCCTATAGTTTCAAGTAAATAGCAAAGTGATTCAGATATATAATATGAGTATATATATATATATTTCAGATTAGTTTACATTATAGTTATTACAGGATATTGAACATCATTTCCTGTGTTGTACAGTAAATCCTTGTTGATTATCTGTTTTATATATAATAGAGTTTATCCATTAATCCTATACTTCTATTTATCCCTCCCTCACTTTCCCTTTTGCTAACCATAAGTTTTTTATGTCTATGAGTCTGTTTCTTTTTTGTAAATAAATTCATTTATATTATTTTTTAGATTCCACATGCAAGTAATATATATTTATCTTTCTCTGCCTTACTTCACTTAGTATGATATTCTCTAGGTCCAAATGGCAATATTTCATTTTTTGCAGCAGAGTAATATTCCTTTGTGTGTGCATCTGTATGCCTACATACCACATATTTGTAAACCAATTTTCTGTTGATGGCCATTTGGGTAGCTTCCATGTTTTGGGTATTGTAAATAATGCTACAGTGACTAACGGGGTTCTTCTATCTTTTTGAGTTATATTTTTAATGTTTTCTGGATATATATCCAAGAGTGGAATTGCTGGATTGTATGATAGGTCTATTTTTAGTTTTTTAAGGGGTCTCCATAGTGGCTGCCGGAGAAGGCAATGGCAAGCCACTCCAGTACTCTTGCATAGAAAATCCCATGGATGGAGGAGCCTGGTAGGCTGCAGTCCGTGGGGTCACTAAGGGTCGGACACGACTGAGCGACTTCACTTTCACTTTTCACTTTCACACATTGGAGAAGGAAATGGCAACCCACTCTAGTGTTCTTGCCTGGAGAATCCCAGGGACGGGGGAGCCTGGTGGGCTTCCGTCTATGGGGTCACACAGAGTCGGACACGACTGAAGTGACTTAGCAGCAGCAGCATAGTGGTTGCACCAGTTTACACTCTTACTAACATGTTGGAGGTTTCCCTTTTCTCCACACCCTCTGCAGGATTTATTGTTTGCATACTTTATGATGATGGCCATTCTGACTGGTGTGAGGTGATACTGCATTTTTATTTGCATTTTTTCTAATAATTAGTCGTGATGAGCATCATTTCATGTTCCTTTTGGCTATCTGTCTTTTGAGAAATGTTTACTTCGGTCTTCTGTTCATTTTTTTATTTTATTATTTTTTTTTTTTTTGGCATTGAGTTGCATAAGTTGCTTGCATATTTTGGAAGTTACCCTTTGTCAGTTACATCATTAATAAACATTATCTCCCAGTCTGTAGGTTCTTTTGTTCATGGTTTCCTTCACAAAATCTTTTAAGCTTGATAAGGTCTCACTTCAGTTCAGTTCAGTTCATTTCAGTCGCTCAGTCGTGTCCAACTCTCCGTGTCCCCATGAATCACAGCACGCCAGGCCTCCCTGCCCATCACCAACTCCCGGAGTTCACTCAAACTCATGTCCACAGAGTCGGTGATGCCATCCAGCCATCTCATTCTCCGTTGTCCCCTTCTCCTCCCGCCCCCAACCTTTCCCAGCATCAGAGTCTTTTCCAGTGAGTCAACTCGTCACATGAGGTGGCCAAAGTATTGCAGTTTCAGCTTTAACATCAATCCCTTCAATGAACATCCAGGATTGATCTCCTCTAGAATGGACTGGTTGGATCTCCTTGCAATATAAGGGACTCTCAAGAGTCTTCTCCAACACCACAGTTCAAAAGCATCGATTCTTCAGCGATCAGCTTTCTTCACAGTCCAACTCTCACATCCATACATGACCACGGGAAAAACCATTGCCTTGACTAGAAGGACCTTGGTTGGCAAATTAATGTCTCTGCTTTTTAATATACTATCAAGGTTGGTCATAACTTTCCTTCCAAGGAGCAAGCGTCTTTTAATTTCATGGCTGCAATCACCATCTGCAGTGATTTTGGAGCCCAAAAAAATAAAGGTCTCACTTATTTTTGCTTTAATTTCTTTTGCCTTGGGAGACTGACTAAAGACAATATTGTTACAATTTATGTCTGAGAATATTTTATTTATGTTCTCTTTTAGGAGTTTTATGGTGTCATATCTTATATTTAGGTCTTTAAACTATTTTGAGTTTATTTTGTATATGGCATGAGAAAGTATTCTAATTTCTTTGATTTACATAAGCCTGTTCAGCTTTCCCAGCACTACTTACTGAAAGTGTATCTTTTCTCCATGGTATATTCCTGCCTTATTGTCCATAGGTGTGTGGGTTTATCTGGGGGCTCTCTATCTGTTTCATTTATCCATGTGTCTATTTTTGTACCAAGTCACCTTGCTTATTTAACTTATATGCAGAGTACATCATGAGGAACACTGGGCTGGAAGAAGCACAAGCTGGAATCAAGATTGCTGGGAGAAATATCAATAACCTCAGATATGCAGATGACACTACCCTTATGGCAGAAAGTGAAGAGGAACTCAAAAGCCTCTTGATGAAAGTGAAACAGGAGAGTGAAAAGGTTGGCTTGAAGCTCAACATTCAGAAGACAAAGATCATGACATTTGGTCCCATCACTTCATGGGAAATAGATGGGAAAACAGTGGAAACAGTGTCAGACTTTATTTTTGGGGGCTCCAAAATCACTGCAGATGGTGATTGCAGCCATGAAATTAAAAGACGCTTGCTCCTTGGAAGGAAAGTTATGACCAACCTTGATAGCATATTAAAAAGCAGAGACATTACTTTGCCAAACAAGGTCCGTCTAGTCAAGGCAATGGTTTTTCCCGTGGTCATGTATGGATGTGAGAGTTGGACTGTGAAGAAAGCTGATCGCCGAAGAATCGATGCTTTTGAACTGTGGTGTTGGAGAAGACTCTTGAAAGTCCCTTATACTGCCAGGAGATCCAACCAGTCCATTCTAAAGGAGATCGATCCTGGGTGTTCATTGGAAGGACTGATGCTGAAGCTGAAACTGCAATACTTTGGCCACCTCATGCGACGAGTTGACTCACTGGAAAAGACTCTGATGCTGGGAAAGGTTGGGGGCGGGAGGAGAAGGGGACGACCAAGAATGAGATGGCTGGATGGCATCACCGACTCTGTGGACATGAGTTTGAGTGAACTACGGGAGTTGGTGATGGGCAGGGAGGCCTGGCGTGCTGTGATTCATAGGGTCACGGAGAGTCGGACACGACTGAGCGACTGAACTGAACTGAACTGAACCACACTCTTTTTTTAAAAATTTATTTATTTTAATTGGAGGCTAATTACTTTACATTATTGTATTGGTTTTGCCATACATTGACATGAATCTGCCCTGGGTGTATATGTGTTCCCCATCTTGAACCCCCCTCCCACCTCCCTCCCCATCCCATCCTTTAATGTAGCTTTGTAGTATTATTTGAAGTCTGGGAGGTTTATGCCTCCAGCTTTGTTATTCTTCCTCAGGATTGCTTGGCAATTCTGGATCTTGATCATGGTCCATCCTGGTGAATATTCCATATAAGATTGAGAAAAGTATATATTTTGATGATGTTGAATGAAGTAGTTATAGACATAAATTATAGCCAGTTTATTAATGGTGTTGGTGAGTTCAGTGATAGCCTTCCTGACTTGCTGCCTGTAGGACCTGTCTATTTCTGATCAGTGGGTGTTGAAAATTCCACATATAATTGTGGATTCGTCTGTTTATCTTTGTAATTCTATTAGTTTTGCCTCACATAGTTTGATCTATTTTTGGTCAGGTGCATACATGTTAAGTATTGTAATATCTTCTTTAAAAATGGACCCCTTTGTCTTTAGGTAGTGCCCTCCTCTTTTCCTGCTACTGTCTCCTCTATCCCAAACTACTACATCTAACTCTACATTTTTTTGGATTAGTATTAGCATAGTATCCTTTTCTACATAGATCTATTTTATATCTTTATGTGTTTATGATTAGTTTTTTAAGACATACTGTATTTGGGTTTTTTTAATCCATTCTTAAAATTTTTTTCTTTTAATAGATATATTTAGGTAACTGACATTCAAAGTGATTACTGATATAGTTAGGTTAATATCTACCACATGTTCTACTCTTTGTTGTCTTTGTTCTTTTTTCCTAATTTTGTCTTCTCCTGTTTTCTTTGTTTTGTGATTTTAATTTAACATTTATAAAACTCCTTTTTTCTCCTCTCTTAACATATCAGTTATACTTTTTTTTTTTTTACTTTTTAAATGATTGCATCAGACTTTCAATATCCATTTATAGCTAATCTGAGTCTTCATTCAAATAACAATATACCTCTCACAGGTAGTGTGAGTTCCTTATAAATAATCCTAACTCCTTCCTCCAGTCCCTTTTATCATTGCTATAATTTATTTCACTTATGTGTAAGCATGCATTAAAGTATGTGTATGTAGAAATCGAAACACATTATTATTGTAATTTTCTTAACAAACTGCTATCTGGTCAATTAGAATGAGAAAAATAAAAGTTTTTATTTTATCTTTTTTTATTCCTTCTTTAATGCTTTCTTACTTCATGCAGATCTGAGTTTTTGACCTATATTATTTTCCTTTCCTCTAAAGAAATAGCTTTGATATTTCTTGGAGGTAGATCTACAGACAAATTTCCTCACTTTTTTTTGGGGGGGGGGATGGGAGCTGAGAAAGTCTTTATTTCTCCTTCACTTTTGAGGGATAATTTTAGTAGATATAAATTCTAGATTTGTAGAGTTTTTTTTCCTCTCAATACTTTAAATATTTCACTCCATGCTCTTCTTGCTTGTGTACTTTCTTAGGAGAAATTGACTGAAATTCTTATATTTATGTCTCTCTCAGTAAGATAGTTTTCCTATTTTTTTCTTTATCTTTGATTTTCTGTAGTTTGGAAAAGATAAGCTTAGGTGTAGCATTTTAGACGTTTATCCTGGTTGGTATTCTTTCATCATCCTAGGTCTACTGGCATTAATTTGGGAAAATTTTCAGTCATTACTGTTTCAACTATTCTTCTCTTACTTTTTCTTTTCTTTCCTTTTTATTCTCATTATGTAAATGCTACCCTTTTTGCAGCTATCCCACAGTCTTTGGATATTCTTTTTTTTTTTCTCTGTTTTTTTTTATTTTTTTGATATTTTTTTCTCTGTTTTTCAGTTTTTGGAGATTTTATTGGTATATCTTATAGTTCAGGGATCCATTTGCTATGGCTGGTCTACTAATAAACTCATTAAAGGCATTTTCATTACTGTTAAAGTGTTTTTATTGCTAGCATTTCTTTTTTGGATATTTCCTAGGATTTCCATCTCTCTGTTTTAATTTGCCATATATTCTTGCATGCTGTCTACTTTTTCCATTAGTGCCCTTAGTATTTTAGACATAGGTGTTTTAAATTATGATCTGATTATTCCAACATCACTGCTATGTCTGGTTCTGATGTGTGCTGTGCCTCCTCAAAGTTTTTTTTTTTCCTTTTGATATGCTTTGCAATTCTCTGTCATAGACAGGCATGATGTACTGAGTAAAATGAACTGTAAACAGGCCTTTTGTAATGTAGTGGTGAGGTGTAGGAAGAGGGGAAATAGTCTGCAGTCTAATGATTAGTTCTCAGTCTTATAGCGAGCCTGTGCCTCTGGACTGTGAACTTAACAAGTGTTTCTCAGGCTTTTTCTTCCCTCTCAGTCTTAGGTGGAACAGGATGCTAGAGCTATCTGGAGTTGGGTATTACCTTTGTATATATGTACGTGTGTGTGCGCACATGCACATGCACACACATGTGCTCAGTCAAGTCTGATTCTTTGTGACCCCTGTGAACTATAGCCCACCAGGCTCCTCTGTCCATGGGGTTTTCCAGGCAACAATACTGGAGTGGTTGCCATTTCCTTTTCCAAGGGATCTTCTGGACCCAGGGATCAAACCTGCATCTCTTGCATCAGCAGGCAGATTCTTTACCACTGTACCTCCTGGGAAGCCCCAGATATTACCTTTGTTGCTGTTCAGTCACCCAGTCATGTTCAACTCTTTATGACCCCATGGAATGCAGCACGCCAGGCCTCCCTGTCTCTCACCATCTCCTGAAGTTTGCCCAAGTTCATGTCCATTGCATCGATGATGCCATCCAACCATCTCACCCTCTGATGCTGTCTTCTCCTTTTGCCCTCAGTCTTTCCCTGCATCAGGGTCTTTTCCAATGAGTTGGCTGTTCTCATCAGATGACCAAAATATTGGAGCATCAGCATCAATCCTTCCAATGAGTATTCAGGGTTGATTTTCCTAAAGATTGACTGCTTTGATCTCCTTGCTGTCCAAGGGACTTTCAGGAGTTTCCTGTAGCACCACAGTTTGAAGGCATCAATTCTTTGGCACTCTACCTTCTTTACAGTCCAGATCTCACAGCCATACGTGGCCACTGGGAAGACCATAGGCTGACTATGCAGACCTTTGTTGGAAGAGTAATGTCTCTACTTTTCCACACACTGTCCAGGTTTGTCACCATTTTCTTGCCAAGAAGCAATCGCCAATTTCATGGCTGCACACACCATCCACAGTGATTTTAGATTAGAGCCCAAGAAATGGAAATCTGTCACTACTTCCACCTTTCCCCTGCCATGAAGTAATGGGACCAGATGCCATGATCTTAGTGTTTTTTTTTTTTTTTAATATTTAGTTTTAAGCTGCCTTTTTCACTCTCCTTCACCCTCATCAAGAAGCTCTTTAGTTCCTCTTCACTTTCTGCTGTTAGACTGGTATCATCCATATATCTGAGGTTGTTGATGATTCTCCCACCTGTCTTGATTCTGGTTTGTAACTCATCCAGCTCAGCATTTCTCATGATGTGTTCAGAGTATAGGTTAAACAGAGGATGAGAGCAGACAGCCCTCTCATACTCCGTTCTCAATCCTGAACCAATCAGTTGTTCCATACAGGGTTCTAACTGTTGCTTCTTGACCAGCATATAGGTTTCTCAGGAGACAGGTAAGGTGGTCTAATATTCCCATCTTTTTAAGAATTTTCTGCAGTGTGTTATGATCCACACAGTCAAAGGCTTCAGTGTAGTCAATGAAACAGAGGTAGATGCTTTTTCTGGAATTTCCTTGCTTTCTGTATGATCCAGCAAATGTTGGCAATTTGATTTCTTGTCCCTCTGCTTTTTCTAAACCCAGATTGGGCATCTGGAAGTTCTTGGTTCACATAATGCTGAAGACTAGCATACAAGATTTTAAGTATGACGTGACTAGCATGGGAGATGAGTGAAGTAGTCCAATGGTTTGATAATTCTTTAGTGCTACCCTTCTTGGGAATTGGGATGAGGATTGGTCTTTTTTGAGTCCTGTGGTCACTGCTGGATCTTTCAGATTTGCTGACATGTTAAGTGAAACACCTTTAGGGCCTTGATGGCAACATCCTTTAGGGTTTTGAATACTCTACTGGAACTCCATCACAACCATTAGCTTTATTAACAGCAGTGCTTCTTCAGGTCCACTTGACTTCACACTCCGGAATGTCTGACTCTGGGTGACTGACCACACCATCATAGTTACCTGGTTTAATATATTTTTTGTACAGTTCTTCTATGTATTCTTTCCATCTCTTCTTGATCTCTTCAGCATCTACTAGGTCTCTACTGTTTCTGTCCTTTATTGTGTCCATCTTTGGGCAAAATGGTCCTTTTATATCTCCAGTTTTCCTGAAGAGATCTCTAGGTTTTCCCTTTCTGTTGTTTTCCTCTAGTTTTATGCACTGTTCACTGAAGAAGGCCTTCTTGTCTCTCCTTGCTGTTCTTTGGAACTCTGTGCTTAGTTGGATATACCTTTCCATTTCTCCTTTGCTTGTGGCTTCTCTTCTTTCTTCAACTATATGTAAAGCCTCAGATAACAACTTTGCCTTCTTGCTTTTCTTTTTCTTGGGGATGTTTTTATTCACTGTCTCTTGTACAATATTGTGGACCTCTGTCCATAGTTCTTCAGGCACACTGTTTATTAGGTCTAATCCCTTGAATCTATCTATTACCTCCCCTGCATATTCATAGGGGATTTGATTTAAGTTGTACCTGGCTAGTCTAGTGGTTGTCCCTGCTTTCTTTAGTTTAAGCCTGAATTTTGCTATGAGAAGCTGATGATCTGAGCCACAGTTAGCTCCAGGTCTTGTTTTTGCTGACTCTATACAGCTTCTTCATCTTTAGCTACAAAGAATGCAATCAATTTGATTTTAGAATTGACCATTTGGTGATGTCCATATGTAAAGTCATCTCTTGTGTTATTGAAAGAGAGGATTTGCTATGACCAGTGCATTCTCTTGGCAGAATTCAGTTAGCCTTTGCCCTGCTTCATTTTGTTCTCTAAGACCAAACTTGTCTGTTACTCCAGGTATCTCTTGACTTCCTACTTTGTCATTCCAATCCCCAATGATGAGTAGAGTATCTTTTTTCGTATTAGTTCTAGGTCTTCATAGAACTGATCAACTTCAGCTTCTTTGGCATTAGTGGTAGGGACATAGGTTTGAATTAGTGTGATGTTGAATGGCTCATTTTTGAGGGTGCATCCCAGTACTGCATTTCAGACTCTTTTGTTGACTGAGGGTTACACCATTTCTTCTTTGGGATTCTTGTCCACAGTAGTAGATATAATGGCAATCTGAATTAAATTCACCCATTCTTATCCATTTGAGTTCACTGATCGCTAAGATGTTTATGTTTATTCTTACCATCGCCTGCTTGGCCATGTCCATTTTACCTTGATTCATAGACCTAATATTCTAGGTTCCTATGCAATACTGTTCTTTACAGCATCAGATTCTACTTTCATCACCAGACACATACACAACTGAGCATCACTTCTGCTTTGGCCCAGCCACATCATTCTTTCTGGGGCTATTAGTAGTAGTTCTCCTCTGTTCTTCCTCAGTAGCATATTGAACACCTTCTGACCTGGGGGACTCATTTTTCAGTGTCGTATCTTTTTCTCCTTTTATATACTTCGTGAGGTTCTCATGGCAAGTATATAGGGTGGTTTGCCATTTCCTCCTCCAGTGGATCACGTTTTGTCAGAACTCTCTGCTATGATCCATCCTTCTTGGGTGGCTCTACATGACATGGTTCATAGCTTCATTGAGTTATGCAAGCCCCTTCACCACAACAAGGCAGTGATCTGTGAAGGGATTACCTCTGCTGCTGCTGCTGTGTCACTTCAGTCGTGTCCGACTCTGTGACCCCATAGACAGAAGCCCACCAGGCTCCCCGCTCCCTGGGATTCTCCAGGCAAGAACACTGGTGTGGGTTGCCATTTCCTTCTCCAATGTGTGAAAGTGAAAAGTGAAACTGAAGTCGCTCAGTCGTGTCCAACCCTTAGCGACCCCACAGACTGCAGCCTACCAGGCTCCTCTATCCATGAGATTTTCTAGGCAAGAGTACTGGAGTGGCTTGCCATTGCCTTCTCCGGGGATTACCTCTACTTCAGGTTAATTTGGAGAAGGCAATGGCACCCAGCTCCAGTACTCTTGCCTGGGAAATCCCATGGATGGAGGAACCTGGTAGGCTACAGTCCATGGGGTCACTAAGAGACGGACACGACTGAGCGACTTCACTTCCACTTTTCATGCATTGGAGAAGGAAATGGCAACCCACTCCAGTGTTCTTGTCTGGAGACTCCCAGGGACAGAGGAGCCTGGTAGGCTGCCATCTATGTGGTCGCACAGAGTCGGACACAACTGAGGCAACTTAGCAGCAGCAACAGGTTAATTTGATTCTGATAAGACTCTAGCAGTTTAGGCTCGGCCCCGGCGGCGCAGACGCGACGCGAGAGACGCCGGCCCCGGCGGCGCAGACGCGACGCGAGAGACGCCGGCCTCGGCGGCGCAGACGCGACGCGAGAGACGCCGGCCCGGGCGCAACGAGCCACGCAAAGAGGTGCGGCCGTGAGGAGCTACCCCACGCCTGAGGCCAGGGCCGGCGGCCGATAGGAGCTACCCCACGTCCAACAGGCGGTGGCTGCGCGGGCGCAGGAGGGCCGAGAGGAGCTACTCCGCGTTCAAGGTCAGGAGGGGCGGCCTCGAGGAGATACCCCTCGTCCAAGGTAAGGTACAGCAGCTGCACTTTGCTGGAGCGGCTGTGAAGAGATTTTCCACGACCAAGGTAAGAGAAACCGAAATAAGACGGTAGGTATTGCTAGGGGGCACCAGAGGGCAGACAAACTGAAATCATAATCACAGGAAACTAGCTGATCTAATCACATGGACCACAGCCGAATGTGGTCCCCTGGAGAAGGGAATGGCAAACCACTTCAGTATACTTGCCTTGAGAACCCCGTGAACAGTAACAAAGGGCAAAATGATAGGATACTGAATGAGGAATTCCCCAGGTCGGTAGGTGCCCAGTATGCTACTGGAGCTCAGTGGAGAAATAACTATAGAAGGAATAAAGGGATGGAGCAAAAGCAAAACCAATACCCAGTTGTGGATGTGACCAATGATAGAAACAAGGTCCGGTGCTGTAAAGAGCAATATTGCATAGGAACCTGGAATGTTAGGTCCATGAATCAAGGCAAATTGGAAGTGGTCAAACAGGAGATGGCAAGAGCGAATGTCGACATTCTAGGAATCAGTGAACTAAAATGGACTGGAATGGGTGAATTTAACTCGGATGACCATTATATCTACTACTGTGGGCAGGAATCCCTTAGAAGAAATGGAGTAGCCATCATGGTAAACAAAAGAGTCCGAAATGCAGTACTTGGATGCAATCTTAAAAATGACAGGATGATTTCTGTTCGTTTCCAAGGCAAACCATTCAATATTACAGTAATCCAGGCCTATGCCCCAACCAGTAATGCTGAAGAAGCCAAAGTTAATCGGTTCTATGAAGACCTACAAGACCTTTTAGAACTAACACCCAAAAAAGATGTCCTTTTCATTATAGGGGACTGGAATGCAAAAGTAGGAAGTCAAGAAACACCTGGAGTAACTGGCAAATTTGGCCTTGGAGCACGGAATGAAGCAGGGCAAAGGCTAATAGAGTTTTGTCAAGAGAATGCACTGGTCATAGCAAACACCCTCTTCCAACAACACAAGAGAAGACTCTACACATGGACATCACCAGATGGTCAACACCGAAATCAGATTGATTATATTCTTTGCAACCAAAGATGGAGAAGCTGTATACAGTTAGCGAAAACAAGACCAGGAGCTGACTGTGGCTCAGATCATGAACTCCTTATTGCGAAGTTCAGACTTAAATTGAAGAAAGTAGGGAAAACCTCTAGACCATTCAGATATGACCTCAGTCAAATCCCTTATGATTATGCAGTGGAAGTGAGAAATAGATTTAAGGGACTAGATCTGATTGATAGAGTGCCTGATGAACTCTGGACGGAGGTTCGTGACATTGTACAGGAGACAGGGACCAAGACCATCCCCATGGAAAAGAAATGCAAAAGAGCGAAATGGCTGTCTGAGGAGGCCTTACAAATAGCTGTAAAAAGAAGAGAGGCGAAAAGCAAAGGAGAAAAGGAAAGATATAAGCATCTGAATGCAGAGTTCCAAAGAATAGCAAGGAGAGATAAGAAAGCCTTCCTCAGTGATCAATGCAAAGAAATAGAGGAAAACAACAGAATGGGAAAAACAAGAGACCTCTTCAAGAAAATTAGAGATTCCAAGGGAACTTTTCATGCAAAGATGGGCTCGATAAAGGACAGAAATGGTATGGACCTAACAGAAGCAGAAGATATTAAGAAGAGGTGGCAGGAATACACAGAAGAACTGTACAAAAAAGATCTTCACGACCAAGATAGTCACGATAATGTGATCACTGACCTAGAGCCAGACATCTTGGAATGTGAAGTCAAGTGGGCCTTAGAAAGCATCACTACGAACAAAGCTAGTGGTGGTGATGGAATTCCAGTTGAGCTATTTCAAGTCTTGAAAGATGATGCTGTGAAAGTGCTGCACTCAATATGCCAGCAGATTTGGAAAACTCAGCAGTGGCCACAGGACTGGAAGAGGTCAGTCTTCATTCCAATCCCAAAGAAAGGCAATGCCAAAGAATGCTCAAACTACCGCACAATTGCACTCATCTCACACGCTAGTAAAGTCATGCTCAAAATTCTCCAAGCCAGGCTTCAGCAGTATGTAAACCGTGAACTCCCAGATGTTCAAGCAGGTTTTAGAAAAGGCAGAGGCACCAGAGATCAAATTGCCAACATCCGCTGGATCATGGAGAAAGCAAGAGAGTTTCAGAAAAACATATATTTCTGCTTCATTGACTATGCCAAAGCCTTTGACTGTGTGGATCACAATAAACTGTGGAACATTCTGAAAGAGATGGGAATCCCAGACCACCTGACCTGCCTCTTGAGAAACCTGTATGCAGGTCAGGAAGCAACAGTTAGAACCGGTCATGGAACAACAGACTGGTTCCAAATAGGAAAAGGAGTGCGTCAAGGTTGTATATTGTCACCTTGCTTATTTAACTTATATGCAGAGTACATCATGAGGAACGCTGGGCTGGAAGAAGCACAAGCTGGAATCAAGATTGCTGGGAGAAATATCAATAACCTCAGATATGCAGATGACACTACCCTTATGGCAGAAAGTGAAGAGGAACTCAAAAGCCTCTTGATGAAAGTGAAAGAGGAGAGTGAAAAGGTTGGCTTGAAGCTCAACATTCAGAAAACAAAGATCATGGCATCTGGTCCCATCACTTCATGGGAAATAGATGGAAAAACAGTGGAAACAGTGTCAGACTTTGTTTTTTTGGGCTCCAAAATCACTGCAGATGCTGATTGCAGCCATGAAATTAAAAGACGCTTGCTCCTTGGAAGGAAAGTTATGACCAACCTTGATAGTATATTAAAAAGCAGAGACATTACTTTGCCGACCAAGGTCCGTCTAGTCAAGGCAATGGTTTTTCCCGTGGTCATGTATGGATGTGAGAGTTGGACTGTGAAGAAAGCTGATCGCCGAAGAATCGATGCTTTTGAACTGTGGTGTTGGAGAAGACTCTTGAGAGTCCCTTATACTGCAAGGAGATCCAACCAGTCCATTCTAAAGGAGATCAATCCTGGATGTTCATTGGAGGGACTGATGCTAAAGCTGAAACTCCAATACTTTGGCCACCTCATGAGACGAGTTGACTCACTGGAAAAGACTCTGATGCTGGGAAAGGTTGGGGGCGGGAGGAGAAGGGGACGACGGAGAATGAGATGGCTGGATGGCATCACCGACTCTGTGGACATGAGTTTGAGTGTACTCCGGGAGTTGGTGATGGACAGGGAGGCCTGGCGTGCTGTGATTCATGGGGTCGCGGAGAGTCGGACACGACTGAGCGACTGAACTGAACTGAACTGAACTGATCTTGTTTCCTCTGAGTGCAGGTCTTGTTAAGAAAAAGAGTATGCTGGTATGTTTCAAAATACTCCTTTTTCCACTGCCTCTGCTGGAAACAGGAGTGGATTTTTGTCCAGTATTTTCCAGAAATCAGGTTGGCTCCTGAAAATAAATCTCACTCAGAATTGTTGTGGTTCCACTTAAAGTGAGTTTACGGGGAACTTTTGGTTCTCAGAGTGGTCCTCACTGAGTCTTCATCAATTTGTCAATTACAGTTCAGATTTTCCTACTTGGCTTTGTTTTCCACAGCGGTCTCAGCTCTGGTAAACTGTGATTCCCCAGATTTGTCTATCTCTTGAATTTGGGGGTTGCAGTGTGCCCTGAATCTTCTCTTTTCTAATGGATTCAAGAAAAACTGTTGATTTTTCAGTCTGTTCAGTTTTTTACCTATTGTTCAGATAGACTGGAAGCTTCCAAGCTTCTTATATGCAAAACTAGAAACTAGAAGTCTCCTGAACATTTATTTTAATGTTTGCTGACCATTTGTATTTCTACTTTTACAAATAGTTATTTACGAATAGAATACCTTTATTTTTCTTATTTATATGTAAGAGTTTTTGAGAATTCTGGGTATCAATGATTTTATAGCTACACTAAGAACATTTTCACCAATATGCTGTTAATTTTTGACCATTATTTTTACCATAGAAATGTGTTTAATTTTTTATGCTTTAAACTTTATCAGTATCTATATATATTTTATGCTTCTGGACCATATTCCATAGAGGTTATTCTCCTTTGAATTTTAATACAATTTTTAATTCATGCTCTACTTTTAGAAGCATAAATAGAAAAAATATCTGTAATAAGTTTGATGGTCTGAGGTTATTTAAGTGCTTTTCTATTTAACTTCTGAAACTTTTCTTTGTCTGACATCCTCTTTGCCCAGCTCTGTCCTGCCTGGAGAAGATTAGGACTTTTTTACAGAAGAGATCAAAGAAAAAGTTTCAGTTTCTGACATCTAAAAACATTATTTGGAAGCAAGTGAATAAACTTAAGAGCTATGATATTGTCACGAGGATAGACTGCCAAATTTCTTTACCTCTCTCTTGGCTCATCTGGTAAAGAGTCTGCCTGCAATGTGGGAGACCTGGGTTCAGTTCCTGGGTTAGGAAGATCCCCTGGAGAAGGAAAAGGCTACCCACTCCAGTATTCTGGCCTGGAAAATTCAGTGGACTATACAGTCCATGGGGTCACAAGAGTCAGACATGACTGAATGACTTTCACTTCACTTAGCATATCAAGAGGTAGGATATGTGGATTGAACTCTATAAGTCCAGGTAGAAAATGCAAACAGGGAAACCCGTTTTTTTTTTTTTTTTTTCTGAACCTAGGGGATTTAGAAGAGGAATAGATTACGAGCAGATGTTATGGACATAATTATAAATGCTATCCTGATTTTCTTCTTCTTGCTGATTTTTTTGAAAGAGGCACTTATGTTAGGATGAAGCACAATAGTTAGGACATTATTCACTTGAAACTCTGAGGAGCCTAGGATCAATGATCTGCAACACACATATTAAAGTAACTTTGGTGGTACTGCACCATCCAGCAGAGAAAAGCAGTTGTGTCTTATTTCTCCAGAGGAACACTGTTTCCTTTATTACAGAAGCAAAAACAAGTGAAAGGCTTGCTGGAATCTCTTCAGTTCAGTTCAGTCGCTCAGTCGTGTCCGACTCTCCGCGACCCCATGAATCACAGCATGCCAGGCCTCCCTGTCCATCACCAACTCCTGGAGTTCACTCAAACTCATGTCCATAAGGTAGTGCAAGGAGCAATCAAAGGCGACCGCTCTGACTAAGATCAGTGTTTGCCACATGCAGATCTCCGGTTAACAAATCTTTAGGTAGATCAGGCTCATCAAAGACTCCCTCTAGAACTGTTTCTAGATCTGAGAGTAGAACAAAAGTTAATGGGCATGGCAAGTGCACACAAAGACAAAAGACAGAATTTACCTCATGATCAGCAGATACCAGCCAATGCCCAGCTCATGACTGGCATGAGGTCAGGGGCCTTGTCCTCACAAATGCAAAGCCCACCCTCCATGAGGATAAGTGGACAAGTTACCTGACAGTTTATCTGAAGGATGGTTTAATAGTATGATTAGTTCAGGTTTTAAACTGGATAGGAGATACACTTAATTTTTTAAAAACCAATCAGTGGGCTGTTTCTAATGAAAGAGACCAGAGAAACCAATGAAAAATAAAGGGGATAGAAATATTACTTTCCTTGTATCTAAGTTATAGAAAGTTAGCTTGTAATCAACTGAACTTATTATAAAACTCAAATTATTAGAAGGTCATGAAACTGAATAAAGAAGTTTTGAGAAAAAGACCTTGGCCTGCCGAAGAGTAAAATCACCATGAGCTATGAGGGAGAAAAAAAAAAAAGTCTGTGTATTTCTTTCCATACAGAATGCATTTATCTTAAAGGAAATTTTCTTTTACATTAGTATTTCTCTAACTTTGGTCTTCCAATAAAAAAGAAATGGATTCAATTTATGAGTAGAAAATATAAAACAGATATATTTTAACACGTAGGATCTAAGTTGTATGCAACAGTTTTATATGTAGGTAAGAATCATTACAACTTGAAGTGATTCTGATATGCTCTCATTTATCTATTTCTTTGCTCTCATCCTTAAATTTAAAAAAAAAAAAGTCAGTATTTAATTTTCATCACTGGACCATAAAAAACAGAATGACTGGAATCCAGAAAAAAAGCCTATGAATAGATGACCTATAATCTTTGGTTCTTTGATATACATCTTACAAATCCATAAATAAAAAGTGGTGCCTCCAAAATTGGAAAAAGCATATTAAGTAATATGGGTCAAGAACTTGTCATTAAACATTTATTGAATAATGCAAATAGTCTCATCCGTTGTTTTAGGGATGTACTTCTGATCATTTTTACAGCATCTGCCATCCTTCCTGACCATTTTAAGTGAATCACAGAGTGAGATTCTTTGATTTCTGCCAACATAAGCCTCATACTGGGACTCAAAGCACATAGGAGCAATAATGTGAGGGTTTAACTTACTCCAAATTGTTCAAGATTATTTTTATGACTAGGAGTAATAGCTTCACCTTTTTATTCAATTTAATGGTAGTAATTTTATATAGTTTGCTTCATGCTAGGAAGTCCTAAAAAAAATAGCATTGTCTTGTAGACCTGAATAGCTTGTTAGGACTGAAAGGGCAGTAGCTGAACTTACCAACACTTGGGCAATGATACAACCTCCATGGAGATTCATTGACTGAAATGATGATTTACCAGCTCTCTCATGTAAAAGGTTCTCTCAACAGCTAGGACAGAAGTTTCAAAGGTCCATAGCTAACATTTTAAGCTGCCAAACTGTAACATAATATTTTTATTTTGTCAGACATTTTCCTTTAATTGTACCTTTTACTATTGAAGAGATGGTAGTAAAAATGGAAGAAAACATTAAAAATAAAAATGCCCTATATACATGATCTTTTTTCAAATAAGGTAGAATTGATATAAACTCAAATTTTTTGATCAATACTTGCTCAATTCAAATATTAGAAATAAATTTTCTGTCCTTAATTTGTTTCCATAACCTACTGTATTGTATTTATATGAGAAAGTATTGGATTTTCTTCTTTAGTTGTTCTGAAGCTTGAATTCAGTAGATTGTTTTCATCTCAAGCTTATCTAATTTAGGCAGTATAGTGACAATTCTGAATTACTACTCTAAGAAGGTAAAATAGTATTCAATTTAAAATAACAAAAGGCAAACTATTTAGATATTTAGGCATAAGTGTGGATGTGACCAGTGATAGAAGCAAGGTCCGGTGCTGTAAAGACCAATATTGCATAGGAACCTGGAATGTTAGGTCCATGAATCAAGGCAAATTGGAAGTGGTCAAACAGGAGATGGCAAGAGTGAACGTCGACATTCTAGGAATCAGTGAATTAAAATGGACTGGAATGGGTGAATTTAACTCAGATGACCATTATATCTACTACTGTGGGCAGGAAACCCTTAGAAGAAATGGAGTAGCCATCATGGTCAACAAAAGGGTCCGAAATGCAGTACTTGGATGCAATCATAAAAATGACAGAATGATTTCTGTTTGTTTCCAAGGCAAACCATTCAATATTACAGTAATCCAGGCCTATGTCCCAACCAGTAATGCTGAAGAAGCCAAAGTTAATCGGTTCTATGAAGACCTACAAGACCTTTTAGAACTAACACTCAAAAAAGATGTCCTTTTCATTATAAGGGACTGGAATGCAAAAGTAGGAAGTCAAGAAACACCTGGAGTAACTGGCAAATTTGGCCTTGGAGCACGGAATGAAGCAGGGCAAAGGCTAAAAGAGTTTTGTCAACAGAATGCACTGGTCATAGCAAACACCCTCTTCCAACAACACAAGAGAAGACTCTACACATGGACATCACCAGATGGTCAACACCGAAATCAGATTGATTATATTCTTTGCAACCAAAGATGGAGAAGCTGTATACAGTTAGCGAAAACAAGACCAGGAGCTGACTGTGGCTCAGATCATGAACTCCTTATTGAAAAATTCAGACTTAAATTGAAGAAAGTAGGGAAAACCACTAGACCATTCAGATATGACCTCAGTCAAATCCCTTATGATTATACAGTGGAAGTGAGAAAAAGATTTAAGGGACTAGATCTGATAGATAGAGTGCCTGATGAACTCTGGACGGAGGTTCGTGACATTGTACAGGAGACAGGGACCAAGACCATCCCCATGGAAAAGAAATGCAAAAGAGCGAAATGGCTGTCTGAGGAGGCCTTACAAATAGCTGTGAAAAGAAGAGAGGCAAAAAGCAAAGGAGAAAAGGAAAGTTATAAGCATCTGAATGCAGAGTTCCAAAGAATAGCAAGGAGAGATAAGAAAGCCTTCCTCAGTGATCAATGCAAAGAAATAGAGGAAAACAACAGAATAGGAAAAACAAGAGACCTCTTCAAGAAAATTAGAGATTCCAAGGGAACATTTCATGCAAAGATGGGCTCGATAAAGGACAGAAATGGTATGGACCTAACAGAAGCAGAAGATATTAAGAAGAGGTGGCAGGAATACACAGAAGAACTGTACAAAAAAGATCTTCACGACCAAGATAGTCACGATAACGTGATCACTGACCTAGAGCCAGACATCTTGGAATGTAAAGTCAAGTGGGCCTTAGAAAGCATCACTACTAACAAAGCTAGTGGTGGTGATGGAATTCCAGTTGAGCTATTTCAAGTCTTGAAAGATGATGCTGTGAAAGTGCTGCACTCAATATGCCAGCAGATTTGGAAAACTCAGCAGTGGCCACAGGACTGGAAGAGGTCAGTCTTCATTCCAATCCCAAAGAAAGGCAATACCAAAGAATGCTCAAACTACCGCACAATTGCACTCATCTCACACGCTAGTAAAGTCATGCTCAAAATTCTCCAAGCCAGGCTTCAGCAGTATGTAAACCGTGAACTCCCAGATGTTCAAGCAGGTTTTAGTAAAGGCAGAGGCACCAGAGATCAAATTGCCAACATCTGCTGGATCATGGAAAAAGCAAGAGAGTTTCAGGAAAACATCTATTTCTGCTTCATTGACTATGCCAAAGCCTTTGACTGTGTGGATCACAATAAACTGTGGAACATTCTGAAAGAGATGGGAATCCCAGACCACCTGACCTGCCTCTTGAGAAACCTGTATGCAGGTCAGGAAGCAACAGTTAGAACTGGAAATGGAACAACAGGCTGGTTCCAAATAGGAAGAGGTGTACGTCAAGGTTGTATATTGTCACCTTGCTTATTTAACTTATATGCAGAGTACATCATGAGGAACGCTGGGCTGGAAGAAGCACAGGCTGGAATCAAGATTGCCGGGAGAAATATCAATAACCTCAGATATGCAGATGACACTATCCTTATGGCAGAAAGTGAAGAGGAACTCAAAAGCCTCTTGATGAAAGTGAAAGAGGAGAGTGAAAAGGTTGGCTTGAAGCTCAACATTCAGAAAACAAAGATCATGGCATCTGGTCCCATCACTTCATGGGAAATAGATGGAAAAACAGTGGAAACAGTGTCAGACTTTATTTTTTGGGGCTCCAAAATCACTGCAGATGCTGATTGCAGCCATGAAATTAAAAGACGCTTGCTCCTTGGAAGGAAAGTTATGACCAACCTTGATAGTATATTAAAAAGCAGAGACATTACTTTGCCAACCAAGGTCCGTCTAGTCAAGGCAATGTTTTTTCCCGTGGTCATGTATGGATGTGAGAGTTGGACTGTGAAGAAAGCTGATCGCCGAAGAATTGATGCTTTTGAACTGTGGTGTTGGAGAAGACTCTTGAGAGTCCCTTGGACTGCAAGGAGATCCAACCAGTCCATTCTAGAGGAGATCAATCCTGGATGTTCATTGAAGGGACTGATGCTAAAGCTGAAGCTGCAATACTTTGGCCAACTCATGCGACGAGTTGACTCACTGGAAAAGACTCTGATGCTGGGAAAGGTTGGGGGCGGGAGGAGAAGGGGACGACGGAGAATGAGATGGCTGGATGGCATCACCGACTCTGTGGACATGAGTTTGAGTGAACTCCGGGAGTTGGTGATGGACAGGGAGGCCTGGCGTGCTGTGATTCATGGTGTCGCGGAGAGTCGGACACGACTGAGCGACTGAACTGAACTGAACTGAGATACTTAAGTAGTCAATGAAGTATTATTCAGCATAACTAGTCTTAAGAAATTGCAGTTTTCACACAATATGCATGCCAGTCACACACACATTTGATCAGCCATCCAAATGGTTCATTTATTAACTAACTTCTGTTCTGTTCTGTTCAGTCGCTCAGTCGTGTCCGACTCTTTGCGACCCTGAGGACTGTAGCCTACCAGGCTTCTCCATCCATGGGATTCTCCAGGCAAGAATACTGGAGTGGGTTACCATTTCCTTCTCCAGGGGATCTTCCAGACCCAGGGATCGAACCCGGGTCTGCATTGGAGGCAGACGCGTTAACCTCTGAGCCACCAGGGAAGCTAACTTACATTCTTTAAAAAAAACCAGTGCTAATGACTGTATATCAAAGTATAGTTCCCTACTCGTAAATGCAAAATTAACCACTTTATTTTAGATTTTGAAATTTTAGGTTGGTTAATTATATTGTTTCCATTACTACTAAAAGACAATTAGCACTTTGTTTTCCCCACAAACTATAATTTTTAAAAATCAGCATAACTTTATTATATACAGAAGGAATTTATAGACAGCTTTAAACAGATTGGAAATTCCCAGGTGGCATAGTGGTAAAGAATCTGCCTGCCAATTCAGGAGACACAAAAGACTCAGGTTTGATCCCCTGGAATAGGAAATAGAATTCTTGCCTGGAAAATTCCAGAGTAGACTGGTGGGCTACAGTCCATGGGGTCACAAAGAGTTGGACATATAACTGAGCACACACGTTTAGCTTTATTATATTATTAAAAATGACAAAGTATAAACTAATGGACAACATTAGTTCTTTAAAAAGATACAATTTTAATTTTATTGTAATGTGATAAAGTTCTTTTGGTTTTGCTGTTTTCAAGAAGCTAAGAACAATGCTTTTATTGAGAGAATAGTTTTTGTTTTGAAAACTATTTTGATAAGCCTCTTATAAGGGGAGGGAGGAGAGAAGTCCCTGAGAAGCAAGGGAGGATATACATTAGCTCAAAGTAAGAAACAAAAGGGTGTAGAACTTCCCTTCACAAGAGAAAAGTAGGGGTTTGGGAAAACTAAAGAGAAACAAGAGAAAGCAGTGAAGCAAGATGGTGAAAGGCTGGAACCCTGTGTAAGTTCCCCATCTTCCAAAAACTTTCTGTGAAGTTCTGAATATGCATAAATGCATGTAAATATAGCTTGTTTGATAGGACTTGAGAAGGAGCAAGGCTCTGGACAGCATTAGCCCAGTGTAGGAAAACCATGAAACCAACTGATCCCTAAACTAAGCTCAGTTCAGTTCAGTTCAGTCACTCAGTCATGTTCGACACTCTGCGACCCCATGAATCACAGCACGCCAGGCCTCCGTGTCCATCACCAACTCCAGGAGTTCACTCAAACTCATGTCCACAGAGTCGGTGATGCCATCCAGCCATCTCATTCTCTGTCGTCCCCTTCTCCTCCTGCCCCCAATCCCTCCCAGCATCAGAGTCTTTTCCAGTGAGTCAACTCGTCGCATGAGGTGGCCAAAGTATTGTAGTTTCAGCTTTAGCATCAGTCCTTCCAATGAACACCCAGGATTGATCTCCTTTAGAATGGACTGGTTGGATCTCCTTGCAGTCCAAGGGACTCTCAAGAGTCTTCTCCAACACCACAGTTCAAAAGCATCAATTCTTCGGCGATCAGCTTTCTTCACAGTCCAACTCTCACATCCATACATGACCACGGGAAAAACCAACTCTGTTTAATTCTGTGCAGGATCTCCAAATCATATGGAGCTAAAATCTCATTGATTTTACACAAACATAAGCACATACACAACAACAGAGAGAGAGGGGTGCAGGCAGGCAAACATACACAAAAGAGTCTTTCTTAAAAGGCCTTTTTATATGTATGATTCCTGCTTGAGAAAAAAAAATCCTGCCTTCTTATTGTCAGCTGGGGAAATAACATTACAAACTAGTAGAATGAAAGACCATGTGATAACTTACTGTTATATTTCATGTTTTTATCATGTCAACCAGGGCACACAAATTTGAATATGCATATTATATATATATATATAGTATTGATTATATGTGTACAATAAAAGTCAAACAAAATTTTAGATAATTTATTTATAAACTTTTCATTCTATAGATAGATTTGCTGTTGAAGAAATTCCTAGACCCTTGTCTATTTCCCAAACTTTCCAGATCCTTTCTTGCAGATATGCATACAAGTAATGCAAACTCTCTTTAATCTTTATATAAGCACATCATAGTTAGGAGCATACATTTTTTGATCTCTATAAAATGTCATTCTATTGATCCTAAACCCAGGTAGAAATAATTTTGTATTTGGAGAACCCCCAAGATGTCCTTTATAACTTAGCTATTTTCTATTGAGGCTAAATTAAAAGAAAACATGAAAGATTTCTTTGATTTTTATTTTTTAGCAAGAATTCATAAGAAATGTGCAGAAGCCTTTTTAATTCCTTCATTCCTCTCAAATAAGTATTCCCAATACACTGAAAGGCAAAAATCATAAGTTCAAAATAAACAGCATTTTATGATGAAAAAAAAATTCCAAAGCTACTTACTGAATTTTCTCAATTTTAATTGCCTTGAAGACTTGAAGAACTACATCTGACTGGAACCCATTCTCCATCTCCTATTTCTCCCAACCCTACCTTCAATTCTTTCCCTATTCACTTTTCTGAAGACACTAAACATACATAAGTATATGTTGAGCATGTAGGGCAGCATTATATTATAGACAGAAGAAAAATATACGTTAATGGGGAAAAAAAACACTTTGTACTTTCATTTATTCTTCTGCTCTTCCAGTGGATAATAATTGCCTATCTGTACCAAGCACTGTGCTAAATATTGGAGACAAAATAAAGGAAAAGAAAGGAATAATCATAAATAAGTGATACAATGGGAATGAACCAGAAGTGAGGAGAGCAAAGCATCTGAGTGTGTGGAGAGAATGAAGGAGCCACAGTAATGATTTCTTAGAGAAAATGACTTTTAAATCAGCTACGTAAAGAGAAGAGTAGGAAGGGAAACAGAGGAAGATCAGAAGTCCAGAGAGAATATGGCCTGTTTAACAAATTTTAAAGCTGTCAACATGATTGGAACATGAAACAAAGGGGGGTAGTGAAGAGTCAGGAGAAAGGCTGGAGAAATAATCAAGGGTCAGAACTGGCAGGTGTGATTTTCATCCTAACGGTGACTTAAAAAATAAAAAAAACACTCAGGACTTAGAATCATTATAATAAAATATGCTTTAAAACTATGATGACTTCTTTGTGACGAATAGGCGAGGGGAGGTAGTTCTGGGCAACAATGAAAGCAGAGCTGTTGCAGCAATTCAGATAAGAGCTGATGGTGGCTCCTCTGAGTTTGTGATTGAAAGTGAAGACAAGGGAAAATGCCCATAGAATAGAGTGGGTAAGAAATAGTGAGTTTCTGTATGGAAGTATCAGGGGAAAATGTAGTTAAGGAAAGCTGCCAGAAGTTTGGTGAGAATAACCATGATGTTGGTTTTATTCTTTGAAAGTAAACATAAAGGTGGTAATAAAGAAGCTTGTGTGTGTGTATGTGTTTTCTGGGTAAGGTGATAGGTTCAATTTTGGATATATTGATTAGAGAATCCAGCAAAATACTTGGGTAGAAATGTTGAAAAGGTAGTTGGACATTTGGAATAAGAGTTTTGGAAAATGGTAGGAGTAGGTCATTAGTACATGAGGGATAATTGAATATTTGACAATAGACAAAACCACTTTGGCAATGTAGAAGAAAATCTGGTACAGAAACACTAACCTTCAAGGATATGTGCATCTGTGGAAGAAGAGAATACTATGATATGGTATCACAGGGCCAAAGTAAGAGAGTGCTTTCTGAAGAAAAGAAGTCAAACAAGATTTAGTAATGAGAAGGTCACTTGTGCCTAATAAAATGTTTGTAACTCTAATAAGGAAATGTTCATCAACAGAGGTAGTGTGAGTTGAGAAACAACAAGAATGAGAAAAGTAACATCATCAATAGTGCCTACAGTTAAGATTTATAAAAAATAGACTCACCTCCTAAGAAGTATCAGCAATACCCAAAGCATCAGTAGGCAGAGAAAAGTGTAAAAAGAAGTATTTACAGAGATCTTCAATAACTGGCAAGTAATACAGTTAGGGAGGGCCTTTGAGTACCTAGTTTGCACTGACATTTATGGTTGTTAGTGCTTCTAGTGGCCTTACTCTCTCCCATTTGTTTGCTTTCAGGGTCTAGACAGTTTGAAACTCAGAGGAAGAGATTGGACATGATGAGTAAAATAGCATGGTGGAGTATTCCAAGGTTTATCTTAAAACTACCTGTTAGGAATTCATATTAGGACAAACTCTTACCCTAATTGAAGTGAAAAGCAATCACAAACAAAATATGAGATGGAGATGCAAATCTCAACTAGGCACAGAATTTCCCATTGTAGAGGTTTTTGGGGGGATATCACATTCCACTAGCAGAGACAAAGGTCAGGAGGCTTGAATGTCAATAAAAATGTTATCAATGAATATCAGAGATGGATAAAAGGACATAAGTGCAGTTTAAAATTCTGATACTATGTACATCACAGAGAATGCCTCCATTTACAATAAGGGTCCCCTCCCCAGAAAAACAGGAAAGCACCCAAGTCCATTTTGGAGTAATTAAGTACAGCAGTATGTCCCCTTTGAATATTCACTTTAGTAGGTGCAGCAGCTGAATAAGGAGGTTTCTTTGTTTGTTTGTTTGTTTTTTAATATGTAGGGACTGTACATAGAGGGCATCTTCTAAATATGCAATTATTCACACCATGCAGTTTATATTAACTCATACCATAAAAGGTATTCCCATCTTTCTTTGTCTGACTGCTCCTCCTTGATCATTTTATATAGACCCCAACTTGAAGCTGGACTCTTAATTCTTTTCTAGTATTCCTATATCCACAGGATGAACTGTATTTAGTTTTCTTTGGATAGTTTTTATTCTTTTGGTTGACAATTACTCTTTATCATACTACTTCAAATTTTTGGAGAAAAATATAACTAGGGACACAGCAATCAAGACTCTTGCTTTAATTTTCAAAAACATAAAGGAGTATTATTTTAGGAAAAGCAAAATAGTTACAAAAATTTAAATCTGTTTCTCCTGGTGATATGAATTTTTCAACTTCAGCTGTCATAAACAGGATTTTCTGAAAGCTACCTTTTTGAGCTGTTATATTTTTAAAATGGTTGCAGAGCTTCCATAGCTTCCTCTAGGCAACTGCAAAGCTCTGAAACACACGGTGGTAAGATGATTTCACTAGAAGGGAGAGGAATTTGTAACAACTATTTTTAGCACTTGCCCCTCAGCACCATGGACAGCACACTCAAGAGCAGTTCAGTTCAGTCTCTCAGTCGTGTCCAACTCTTTGCGACCCCATGAATCACAGCACGCCAGGCCTCCCTCTCCATCACCAACCCCCGGAGTTCACTCAAACTCACCTCCATCAAGTCGGTGATGCCATCCAGCCATCTCATTATCTGTTGTCCCCGTCTCCTCCTGCCCCCAATCCCTCCCAGCATCAGAGTCTTTTCCAGTGAGTCAGCATCGCATGAAGTGGTCAAAGTATTGGAGTTTCAGCTTTAGCATAAGTCCTTCCAATGAACACCCAGGATTGATCTCCTTTAGAATGGACTGGTTGGATCTCCTTGCAGTCCAAAGACTCTCAAGAGTCTTCTCCAACACCACAGTTCAGAAGCATCAATTCTTCAGCGATCAGCTTTCTTCACAGTCCAACTCTCACATCCATACATGACCACTGGAAAAATGATAGCTTTGATTAGACGGACCGTGGTTGGCAAAGTAATGTCTCTGCTTTTTAATATGCTATCTAGGTTGGTCATAACTTTCCTTCCAAGGAGTAAGTGTCTTTTAATTTCATGGCTGCAATCAACATCTGCAGTGATTTTGGAGCCCAAAAAAATAAAGTCTGACACTGTTTTCACTGTTTCCCCATCTATTTCCCATGAAGTGATGGGACCAGATGCCATGGTCTTAGTTTTCTGAATGTTGAGCTTCAAGCCAACTTTTTACTCTCCTCTTTCACTTTCACCAAGAGGCTTTTTAGTTCCTCTTCATTTTCTGCCATAAGGGTAGTGTCATCTGCATATCTCAGGTTATTGATATTTCTCCCAGCAATCTTGATTCCAGCTTGTGCTTCTTCCAGCCCAGTCTTCCTCATGATGTACTCTGCATATAAGTTAAATAAGCAAGGTGACAATATACAACCTTGATGTACTCCTATTCCTATTTGGAACCAGTCTGTTGTTCCATGTACAGTTCTGACCTCTGCTTCCTGACCTGCATACAGGTTTCTCAAGAGGCAGGTCAGGTGGTCTGGGATTCCCATCTCTTTCAGAATGTTCCACAGTTTCTTGTGATCCACACAGTCAAAGGCTTTGGCATAGTCAATGAAGCAGAAATAGATGTTTTTCTGGAACTCTCTTGCTTTCTCCATGATCCAGCAGATGTTGGAAATTTGATCTCTGGTGCCTCTGCCTTTTCTAAAACCTGCTTGACCATCTGGGAGTTCACGGTTCACATATTGCTGAAGCCTGGCTTGGAGAATTTTGAGCATGACTTTACTAGCGTGTGAGATGAGTGCAATTGTGCGGTAGTTTGAGCATTCTTTGGTATTGCCTTTCTTTGGGATTGGAATGAAACTGACCTTTTCCAGTCCTGTGGACACTGCTGAGTTTTCCAAATTTGCTGACATATTAAGTGCAGCACTTTCACATCATCATCTTTCAGGATTTGAAATAACTCAACTGGAATTCCATCACCTCCACTAACTTTTTTCACAGTGATGCTTTCTAAGGGCCACTTGACTTCACATTCCAAGATGCCTGGCTCTAGGTCAGTGATCACACCATCGCAATTATCTTACTAGGACAACCCAAACTTCCAGAGGAAAGTCATATCTGGAAGGACCTTGGTTGGGATGCCACTAATAGCCCCTTCAGGACCTGACCCTTCTTCTAGGAATGTGACATTCTTTAGCAAAAATGAAAAAGAAATAAAACTTGGTTTATCAACAGCACTATGTTATTACTAGCATCTCAGGTCTCACCTCCCTTATTGCTAGCTTTTATATGACAGTACCCATCAAAACCTGAGAAGAACTAATAGTCACAAACGCAAGTCAGATTTAGAGGATGAGATCTGTTCTGGGTCATTCCCACTGTGCCACCCCAGTGAGATTTTCTGTACTCTACGTAAGTTCAAGGCCAGTGGTTTAGAAGATGATTGCAGATGAACAAAGAAATACGGGAACAAGGAAAATTTTTGCTAAGACTTTAAGAAGTATTAAAGCTTTTGGATATGATAGAAAAGGGAGTGGACTCAGGGTCAATATGCTTTGTAACTACGAGAATGGTCTTTGTGTAGTCTTTAGAAAGTCATCTAATCTCCCAGATTTGATTCCTTCATGATTAAAAATAAAAGGTCTAGATTAAATGATGACAATATTATATAGTTTCAAAAGGATTTTTTCTGTATATGCTATAATTCCATAGGCACATAATTTTAGTGTGTTTTTTGCAGTATATTTGTTGGATTCTATTCTCCCTCAAGTGAGAGATTTCAGAGAAGGAAAAAAATATTCATATTAGTACAAAAACTGAGATGACAAGCAATTATACATCTGTAGCAATTAATTACACTAAAATTTAAAAACTTGTACTCTGCGTATTTTAAGACATTAGACTGAAAAACAATCTGTCATCTATCTGTGTCCACCCTATCATTTAAATATTGCAATATCTTTAGCATTTATCATATATTCTGAGACCCAAATTTTAACTCCCCCTAAAAAAAAAAGAAAAAACCCCACTGAGAAATAATCTTCATCTTTCATCAAGCAAAGGGAGACAGTAGTGTCTGGTATACTCATGGAGGGAAATGTGAGCATCCATTTAGGTCTCATTTCTTTCCAGAGGTTCCTGGTTCAAACTGGTCCCTGGAAAGGGAAAAACAAAACAAAACAGTGAAGTAATTGTGACTGTAAATGACCCTCAGGGTAAAAAAGGAAAAGGAATGGGAATGGAAGAGATGTGGCTTAGGAATGAGATGTTCTAGAAGAAATTTGGGACAAAGATGTTTTTAAGGAGTGAAAAGAGGCTTTGGTCAAGCCCCAAGCATTAGTGACTGTGATGTAGCAACAGCAAAGAAAGAGTTCCAGTTTCTATGCCTAAATTTGCCCTTTTGTTCTTAACTCTAATAGCAAAGAAGAAAACAGATGTGTTTCTTTAAACCCAGACTTACTGAATCAGATTACAGTCATAATGCCCTAACAAAATATCTTCAAAAAATTGAAAATGTTATCAAAGATATGGAGAAACTAGAGTTCATAGTGCCACTAGCAGCTACTCCAACAAAAATCTGTGAAATGTTAGGTATGAATTGAGATAAAAGAAAGAAACTTGAGAAACAGAGATCTGGAGAAATTGTGATTGTGCTGACTTCCTACCTGGGTTTTTTCCTTATGCGTGCATGCTAAGTCACTTAAGTCATGTCTGCCCTATGGACTGTAGCCTGCCAGGCTCCTCTGTCCATGGGATTCTCTAGGCAAGAATACTGGAGTGGGTTGCCATCCCCTCCTCCAGGGAACCTTCCCAATCCAGGGATCAAGCCCATGTCTCTTATGTCTCCTGCATTGGCAGGTGGGTTCTATACTGCCAGCACCACCTGAGAAGCCCTTTTCCTTATAAATTTTGCTTATATTTTTAAGACTCTTAAAGAGAAGATTTTCATATAGAAAATGGAAAGTCAGCTTTGGGATAAATATATTCAAGCGAGAAGAGAGCAGAAACTATTCAAGTAAGCTGAATAAAGATACTAAAAATCTCAGGAATGTGAAAGAGGTTTGGTACTAGAGATGACCCTTGGGAGATGGTTAAGATTCTGTCAGGAAATCTGAAAGATGGACCATAGTGGTAAAATCGGGTAAGGCCATTTCATGAAGAGATGTTACCACGTTAAGGGGTGTAGATTTAATTTGAGGGTCATGAGGAGAGAGGTAAATGTTTTAAAAGGGTAATTAAATTTCTTTTTGAGATAACTGGTATCGCATAGATGCTAAGTTGGAGTGGTGAAAAGCCAAAAGGAATGGGGAAGAGCTAGAAGGGAGGAACTAGAGAACTACTGCAATAATCCAGCCTAAAGATGGAGGAAGGAGACTTAATATAGTAGTGATAGTAAAGGGTGGGGGTGGGGGAGGAAACTGGAGAGGTATTTGAAAGGTTAACTTAATCAGACTTAGTAAAAGATTGAGTGTAGGGTTACTAAACTGCTCGGAGCAGCTTTCAACATAGGAGCTTGAAGAACCAGGTGAATGACAATTTTATCAACTGGACCTGGAAATGTAAGAACTAAGTCATTTGCAATTTAGCCAGTCTGGGTAAGCCTGTGTGATATCCAGGTTGATATTCTCCTCTTGTAAATTTGGAACCAAAGAAAGAATGGCAAAAAATTGAAATTTACCATAGATCATCTATAGATATATAATACTATAAATGCTCTACCATTGTACACCCATGTCTCCTTCCTCCAATTTCTTTGGCACCCGAAATTAATAAAAACCCTTTGAGATCAGGCTTTTTTAATCTGTGCAATTGTGCTGGAAAAGGGACTGTAGACAGACAGTTTGTCAGAACATCAGCTTAAACCTAAGAGGATGCTTTGTATATTAAAAAAAGAAAACTTGCAATCTCTCCATAGTTTGTTTTAGTACTCAAATGTATTAATGTTATCTCAGGTCCCATTACATCTTATGGAAAATAGTTTCAGTTTTTCCAAAATCCTTAAACAGTATTCTGTAAAATACATCCCCTTTAAATTAAGTTAGGCATTTTTTTTTAATTCACACAATTGATACAATTTAAGGACCACCATAGATTCTCTCACACTTTCATTTAAAAAACAAAACGTGTTCCATTAAGAAGATGTGAGTTCAACACGATAATTTGATATCCTATTCATTTGCTGTAAATAGTGCCTTATTTGTATTTAAATCTGTATGTTGTACACCAAAATAACATGTACAAGACCCTGTTCTGAATATCACTTTCCATGATAATAGGTAGTGATCTTAAATGAACAGATTTCTATCCAATTTTGTAAAATCATAAATCCATTTTACATACATTGATAAATAATTCAAACAAGGCTAATAGTGCTCATATGTACCTTAAATCATTTCTTAAATACAAATTTATTTTATTTATCTAGTGGCTCAAATGGTAAAGTATCTTCCTACAATTCAGGAGACCTGAGTTCCATCCCTGGGTGGGGAAGATCCCCTGGGGAAGGGAATGGCAACCCACTCCAGTATTCTTGCCTGGAATATTCCATGGACAGAGGAGCCTGACAGGCTCTAGCACATAGGGTCACAAAGAGTCGGACATGAATGAGCGACTTTCACTACTGACTTGGTTAATGAAAATTAAGGAAATAAAATTTAAATATCATTTCATCATCTTTTTTATCCCAGCTAAGAATTCTCAGAAGAAACCACCAAAATCCTTTGGTGAAATACTTAGGTTTAACTAATAATTTGTTTTTTTCTTTTATTGATTCTTCTTTTTTCCTTACTTGCTCCCCTCCAATATCCATCAGCAAAGTCAACAAAAACATATTCTAAATCCATCCCTTTTCCTCTCTAATCTCTAAATGTGCCCTAATCCAGCTAACAGTCATCTCTTACCTGGGACCTTGAATTGTTTCTCTTCCACTCTTGCCCACACCTTAAATAGATCCTCCCTTTAGAATAATCTTTTAAAATAGAATATGTCATTTATCTACTTAAAACCTTCAAAAGCACAAGTAAAACAAAAGCTAAACATGTTACACTGTTTAGGTCCTATGTAATCCTGTGCCTGTCTGTCTCCAACCAAATTTAATTTTTGTGCTGCAGCCATTTTGGGCTGATTCTGATTCTGCAAACATGCCAGGGTCCTGGCACCGACTCTTCTTTCTATTTCCAACACTGTTTCCTTCATATTTGCTTAGCTGGCTCCTTTTTTGTTCCAGATCTCTCTGTGTAAATAGAAAAGCCTTCTTATCACCAAGCTTAAGCAATACCTCATGACCCTACCTAGTCAGAATATTTTAATTCTCTTCACAGCACTTGTATTTGATCACTCAGAGAGTTTTCTTGCTTATTTGTTTGTTTATTGTCCATTTTCTGATATGTAATAGTAAAGGCCAGGAATATTCTGTGCATGGAAGAGATTATTACAGTGATGGAGAACACAGGTATTGGCATCAAATAGTACTCTTGCCTAGAAAATCCCATGGATGGAGCAGCCTGGTAGGCTGCAGTCCATGGGGTCGCTAAGGGTTGGACCCAACTGAGCGACTTCACTTTCACTTTTCACTTTCACACATTGGAGAAGGAAATGGCAACCCACTCCAGTGTTCTTGCCTGGAGAATCCCAGGGACGGGGGAGCCTGGTGGGCTTCCATCTATGGGGTCACACAGAGTCGGACACGACTGAAGTGACTTAGCAGCAGCAGCAGCAGCAGCAGCTGAGGTGTGCAGCTTTGATTGTAACTGCTATCCTCTGGAAAGTTATTAACACTTTGCCTCAGTTCCTCACATGTAAGATAGGACTAACATTAATACTACACTTCATAAAGCTCTTGTGAATATCAAATGAGCTAACCAGGGATTGGTGTATTTTAAGGATCTGAGAAAAGCCATCCACTGTTTACCTCTGGACTTCAACACCTGGAACAATATTCAGTACAAGTGGAAACTTAATAAATACTTTTTTTAAAGAAGCAGAGGAAAGAAGCACGTTATACCTCTATTTATTAATATACTGAAGTGATTCATTATCTTTTAGAAAAGATTTGTTATTTCCTTTTTTCAGTTCTAAGGTATAGGCATATACCCAAATGGGAATTTATTTTTCACTTTGTACTCCAGCTCCTCATGGATGTAAATTACTTTGGAGCTTGAATGGTCTCTCTTATAAAATGGAACTAATAATCTCTGACCTTTAGCACACCATAGAAATGTAAGGCAAAAAAGAACTGAAAAACAGCAATAATGTACCGGCTGTTTGTTAATTTAGCTGCCTTCTCTGTGTAGCCCCACAGCTGCAATACAAGGCAGTTTCAATTGTAAACTGGAAAGAATATAAATTATGGCTAATTGAAAGTGCCAGTGAGACCTGAAAGATGACAAAATGCAATTACCCAAATTGGATGTGGGCCAGGCCAGGACTGGTATGTCTGCTCTTAAAAATAACATGAAGTTTTATGTGGTAAGAAAAGGTTGTTAAAATATCACTGCTGGAAACAGCTGGCACCTCAGTTTCCCCCAGGCTCCTAACAGCCCTATGTTTCCAGGACCAAGTGCCCCTGGAAAAGGAATTTATGGATGCTTCTTTTTCACAAATGACCACATATTTGCATAGATCTGTCTTGAGAGTCCCTTGGACTGCAAGGAGATCCAACAGTCCATTCTAAAGGAGATCAATCCTGGGTGTTCATTGGAAGGACTGATGCTAAAGCTGAAACTCCAATACTTTGGCCACCTCATGTGAAGAGTTGACTCATTGGGAAAGACTCTGATGCTGGGAGGGATTGGGGGCAGGAGGAGAAGGGGACAACAGAGAATGAGATGGCTGGATGCATCACCGACTTGATGGAGGTGAGTTTGAGTGAACTCCAGGAGTTGGTGATGGACAGGGAGGCCTGGCGTGCCTGTGATTCATGGGGTCGCAAAGAGTCGGACACGACTGAGCGACTGAACTGAACTGAACTGACTTTATATCACTTAAAACCAAAGAGTGCTCCTGGTTTTCTGGTCTAGGATATCTGATACCCTTTGGGGATAATTTATCTCAGAAACTACAGGCTGTTAATTTGGTTTCAGGTTGGAAACTGCTGCTTCCTCATTCTTGGGGATAGAATAAGACATAATCTGTTCCTTCCCTTTAGACAAGAAGATGGAATTTATATATTTTTCTTTTATGTATCTTGGGCTTTAATTCCACGGCATATAAAGAATACTTGTAAGATTTTTTTTTGATTTTTCTTATTTTAATGACACTGGTACAGACAATGTCCATTTAAAACCTATATCCCAGGCCAAAAAGTACAAATAAAGTAAAAAAGAGCAGCGTTCTGTTGTATACACTTCTGCATAAATAACTTTAACCATTAATGAAAATTAAATCTTTTCTCAGATCTTCTGACAAGATTTTTCTTTCATCTTAAAATTGTTTCTCTTCAGTGAAACCATCTTTGGAATTAGTCATTATTCTCAACACTTCTGTCATTTTGATTCCAACTGGATATTCCTCTTCTTTTGGTCCAGACCCTCAGATTTTAAAAGTAGCTTCAAGTTAAGGAAAGGTCATTTTTCCACAATTCTGTTTTCTGAAAAACTTCCATCTCCAGGAGTGAAGCAATCACATGCTAGAACTTCAGAGCCGATTGAAAAGTCATAAGGAACACCAGCATTAATTGATCTTATTTATCACAAGCCTGCAAATGCACAGTCCCGGAAAAGGCGGCCTCTCTATGCACACATGTAATTTTAAAAAGGAAAGAGTGATATGAAGGGGGTTGAGGTTTGGTCACCAAAAATCACCATAATTAAAAGAAGCAGTAATGAATAATGGGTACCAGAATTCAAATTACCAGATGTTTTAAAGAGATAGGGTGCCAGTTTTCCATTTTGTTTTGAACACCACGTTACAGAAGAACTATTTTTAAAAATAAAAAAGGATTAAGGGGAAAGAAAAACAAAAAGAGTATCTAAACCGTCGAATGACCCCCTGTTTATTCCTGATAAACTTCAACCACATTTTCCTCTGTTCCCAGTTCTTTTGGAGTGTGATTATCAGCAATTCTCTGAAGAAACCTGAGTGAAATCATGGGAATTCCCTGTCTTTGTCGGAATGATTGAGTTTCTTGAGATGCGTCGTCATTTTCACTTTGAAGTGAATCTCACTGCTATCCTGTTCGTTGACTTTAATATCTTCTCCTTCCTCCTCATCCCCAAAGTCTTCGGTCGAAGGTTTTGCTTCCTGGTCAGACATGGTGAAGGTGGCTTCCCCCGGGGTCTCTGCACACCAACGGCCTCAGGAAGGTAGAACCTTGCTCTGGGGTTTACAAATCCATCTCTCTACCCTACACCACGACACTGCAGCTAAAGGGACTTCCCCTATGCCTTCTACTTGTAAGATTTATTTCTTAAAATTTTATTGCTGCTACTGCTGCTAAGTCACGTCAGTTGTGTCCGACTCTGTGTGACCCCATAGACGGAAGCCCACCAGGTTCCCCGTCCCTGGGATTCTCCAGGCAAGAACACTGGAGTGGGTTGCCATTTCCTTCTCCAATGTGTGAAAGTAAAAAGTGAAAGTGAAGTCGCTCAGTTGTGTCCGACCCTTAGCGACCCCACAGACTGCAGCCTACCAGGCTCCTCCATCCATGGGATTTTCTAGGCAAGAGTACTGGAGTGGCTTGCCATTGCCTTTTAATTGGAGATGTATATATATGCTGCTGCTGCTGCTGCTAAATCGCTTCAGTCATGCCCGTCTCTGTTCGACCCCATTGATGGCAGCCCACCAGGCTTTCCCGTCCCTGGGATTCTCCAGGCAAGAACACCGGAGTGGGTTGCCATTTCCTTCTCCAACGCATGAAAGTGAAAAGTGAAAGTGGAGTTGCCCAGTCCTGTCTGACTCTTTCTGACCCCAAGGAGTACAGCCTACCAGGTTCCTCTGTCCATGGGATTCTAAGTTCATTAATATATTTCAAGGTGGAAGAAAAGTAGGTTTCTTCCTAATACCTATCTGCCTTGTGGTAGTTTCATTATTCCCACTTAACACAAGGGGAAACCTCAGTTCAGTTCAGTTCAGTTCAGTCGCTCAGTCGGATCCGACTCTTTGCGACCCCATGAATCACAGCACGCCAGGCCTCCCTGTCCATCACCAACTCCCGGAAGTCACTCAAACTCATGTCCATCGAGTCGGTGATGCCATCCAGCCATCTCATTCTCTGTCGTCCCCGTCTCCTCCCACCCCCAATCCCTCCCAGCATCAGACTCTTTTCCAGTGAGTCAACTCTTTGCATGAGGTGGCCAAAGTATTGGAGTTTCAGCTTCAGCATCAGTCCTTCCTATGAACACCCAGGATTGATCTCCTTTAGAATGGACTGGTTGGATCTCCTTGCAGTCCAAGGGACTCTCAAGAGCCTTCTCCAGCACCACAGTTCAAAAGCATCAATTCTTCGGCGATCAGCTTTCTTCACAGTCCAACTCTCACATCCATACATGACCACGGGAAAAACCATAGCCTTGACTAGACGGACCTTGGTTGGCAAAGTAATGTCTCTGCTTTTTAATATGCTGTCTAGGTTGGTCATAACTTTCCTTCCAAGGAATAAGCGTCTTTTAATTTCATGGCTGCAATCAGCATCTGCAGTGATTTTGGAACCCAAAAAAATAAAGTCTGACACTGTTTCCACTGTTTCCCATCTATTTCCCATGAAGTGATGGGACCAGATGCCATGATCTTTGTTTTCTGAATGTTGAGCTTCAAGCCAACCTTTTCACTCTCCTCTTTCACTTTCATCAAGAGGCTTTTGAGTTCCTCTTCACTTTCTGCCATATGGGTGGTGTCATCTGCATATCTGAGGTTACTGATATTTCTCCCAGCAATCTTGATTCCAGCTTGTGCTTCTTCCAGCCCAGCGTTCCTCATGATGTACTCTGCATATACATTAAATAAGCAGGGTGACAATATAAAACCTTGACGTACTCCTTTTCCTATTTGGAACCAGTCTGTTGTTCCATGTCCAGTTAGAGCTAGGTTAAAAACCTTCCACACAATCCCTCAGCTCCTCCCTGACTAAAGCAGATATTCCAGTTCAGGCCCAGGTGATCACAGAGCCTCTACTTTTTCGTCAACACCCTTCTGTTTTTGAAGAAACAAGATGCAAAAATGTGGAGAAGATTAAAAAGCTGGATCCCCACTATCTATGACCTTAAAGAGTTTAGGACCTGGTCATGGAAAATGTAGTATAAACATACTTAAGTTGAGACATTCCCCCTACTGGCCCCAGCCTTTTCCTAGAGCCCAAGTTGTCTTTATTACTTCTATTCAGACATATCTGACAGTGTCTGTGTGCTGGTTGAAAAAGGGAAAAAAGTGAAAGTGTTAGTTGCTCAGTTGTGTCCAGCTCATTGTGACTCCATGGAATTCTCCAGGCAAGAATACTAAAGTGGATAGCCATTTCCTTCTCCAGGGAATCTTCCCAACCCAGGGATCAAACCCCAGGTCTCCTGAATATACACAGATTCTTTACCATCTGAGCCATCAGTGAGACTAAAAGACACCCATGGGCTTGAGGGGCCAAGTGGTCAGAAGTCATTACAAATGATAACCTATGGGAGGCAGAGTTGATATCAGCGTCTCCTACTACAGACATAACCTCTTGCATCTCCATATAAGAAGAACACATTCCATGCTGCTTGACATGTGCCAAAAAGTACATGTTTGCTGAGGGACTGATTTACTCCTGCATTAACAGCATCTTACATTGAGCTTGAAGCAAGGCCTCATTAACTGTAGTGTGAAAGCTAAATGTAGTCGTACTGGGGCAACTAGGTTCCAATTTCTGCTTTACCTCTTATTAACTGGGCAACTTTAGACAAATTAATAATCTCTCTGTATCTCAGGTTTCTTATCTATAAAATAGATATAGAAGATTCCCCACTATAAGAATTAAATGAATTGTTGTTCTATCACTAAGTCATGTCCAGCTTTTTGCAACCCCATGAACTACAGCAAGCCAGACTTACCTGTCCTTCATTATCTCCCTGAGTTTGCTCAAACTCATGTCCGTTGAGTCAGTGATTCACATATCCATCACATCCTCTGTCATTCTCTTCTCTTGCTCTCAATCTTTCCCAGCATCAGGGTCTTTTCCAGTGAATTGACTCTTTGTATCAGGTGGTCAAAGTATTGGAACTTCAACTTCAGCATCAGTCCTTCCAGTGAATATTCAGGACTGATTTCCCTTAGGATTGACTGTTTTGATCTCTTCGCTGTCCAAGGGACCCTCAAGAATCTTCTCTAACACCACAGTTTGAAAGGATCAATTCTTTGATGCTCAGCATTCTTTATGGTCCAACTCTCCCATCCATACATGACTACTGGAAAAGCCATAGCTTTGATTAGATGGACCTTTGTTGGCAAAGTGATGTCTCTGCTTTTTAATACACTGTCTAGGTTGGTCATAGCTATTCTTCCACAAGCAAGAGTCTTTTAATTTTGTGGCTGAACGAAATGCATTAATATCTGTGAAACGCATAGAACTGTCCAATTTTGATTGAATGAGCTTAAATATTCCCTTATCATGGTAACAAACTTCTGTTCCTTGTTGGGGATTGAAAATGTATTTGGTTTGCCCTGCCCAGTGTATAGAATTTGTATTTGGTTTGCTCTGCCCAGTGTATACAAAAACTGAATTAGAATGTATTCAAAAGGGGCATACACTCTTCATTTTCACACAGCCCTTACTACTGCTTGTTTCTATACATTCTGCACTCGACAATTCTGTATCATCTGTCACACCTCCAGTACTTTGTCCTAAGACAGTGGTAAAATGGTTCAGTTCAGTTCAGTTCAGTCGCTCAATCGTGTCCGACTCTTTGTGACCCCATGAATCACAGCACACCAGGCCTCCCTGTCCATCACCAACTCCCAGAAGTCACTCAAACTCACCTCCATCGAGTCGGTGATGCCATCCAGCCATCTCATTCTCTGTCGTCCCCTTCCCCTCAGGCCCCCAATCCCTCCTAGCATCAGAGTCTTTTCCAGTGAGTCAACTCGTCTCATGAGGTGGCCAAAGTATTGCAGTTTCAGCTTTAGCATAAGTCCTTCCAATGAACACCCAGGATTGATCTCCTTTAGAATGGACTGGTTGGATCTCCTTGCAGTCCAAGGGACTCTCAAGAGTCTTCTCCAGCACCACAGTTCAAAAGCATCAATTCTTCGGCGATCAGCTTTCTTCACAGTCCAACTCTCACATCCATACATGACCACGGGAAAAACCATAGCCTTGACTAGACGGACCTTGGTTGGCAAAGTAATGTCTCTGCTTTTTAATATAGGGAGGACAAAGACAAGGACTTTAATCCATTAAGATGCCACAGAGATTTGAGTCAACACTTCTTAGATGCAATTGTTCAAACAACTATAAATCCATGTCAAAATATATCATCTAGGCTATATCTCTATATACACAAATTAATTCTTTAAAGTAATTCTTTCCTTACAATAGTCTTTGTGGAATATATCTTCCAACGCTATGTAACATTCACACAACAGTCAGAGGTTATAAATCAAATCTTAATAGTGGTTATTTTTTGCTGTAAATAAATTTTCATTGTTTTATTTACAGAAAGATATTCTTCTATTTTGGAAGCATGAAAATTTAAAAGTACATAGCTTTTCGTGTGAATAAATACTTTATTTTTATTACTAGTGGCTAAAAATATGTCATGTGTCTCATTTTAATTAGACTCCTACTAAAGAACATTTTAATTTGTTCCAATTTCATCATTATTTTAAACAATATTAAAAAAACACAGCTATAAATAAAACTTATGTCCATCTCAGATCATATTCTTAGGATAAATTCATAAAATTTTATTGCTAGGATAAATACTTTGCAGGTTTTTGTGGCTTTCCACACATACTATGAAATTTCCCTGTAGAAAAATTTTACAAATTTATACTCTTTTTATACAAGACTGTGTGAGAAAGTTCGTTATTAGGGCTTTCTCCCACAAAGTTATTAGCTCTTTTTCCAGTTTGAAAACATGACACTTTTATGTAGCTTTAATTTGAATTTCTTTGAGTAATAGAAAGGTTGAATATGTCTACAACTTTTCATTGGTTGCCGGGAGCCAGCGAGGGAAATCCTACCCGTGGCAAAGGTCAATTGGGGAAGAGGCCTGACGGGCAAAGGCTAATCAGAACTCGAGGAACCCCCTGGACTTACCTGAGCATCTACCCCAAAGAAAACCGGAGTCTGATTGCCTTACTATCTTACGCCTCTTACCAAGTCCTCTAATACTTACAGGGGCTTCCCCCCAACCACCTTTCTCTGAAAACATTAATTCAAAGCTGTAGTTAAAAAGTTCTCCTCGGCTTAATAGGAGTGTTCCAATCCAAGCCCCTCTGATAGCTTTCTAACTTGCATGACAAGTTTGTCCGGGCTCTTACATCTATGAATGTGACTGTTTACAGCCTCCCAGCCATGCAAGGACAGAAAGCCTAATATTCTAAAATACAGGAATTTGTTGAAGAAGTTAAAATCATTAGAATAGTACTAAAAAAGATTTCATTGTTGAATCAATGCTTGCTGCAAAGTTTCCTCTATCTATTGTATCCTTGGAAATATATTAATCACATATAGAGAATATAAGTAGTAGCCTTTGATTTAACCACATCAAATCTTAAGTTAATAAATTCCTTTCTTGTAGCTCACTACACCTGTGCCTTATAGGAATGTAACTGTCATGTGTCTAGCACCTGACTTTAGGAAAATCATCTTAAAAGAATATAAGACTTTTTCTAGCTAACTAACCTTTGTTAGGAGAGAGGGCCATAAACTGTTAGCAGGCCACCTGGCCAGAAGATGATGTAAACCACCCAAAACTTTTGTATATCACGAGACATACAAAAATGAGCCCGGATCCTGATAAGGGTCAAGACTGCTGACCCCGCGTGATTTTGGTGTGACTCTATACCCCTCTTTCTCTATTTTTTATGTGCACAACTTAGGGTATAAAAGCAGCACTGGGAAATAAAGTTTTGGGCCTTGCTCACTGAAGCTTGGTCTCCCCGTGTCGTTTTTTCTCCTTTTCTCTATTCTCCTTTTTCCGGTTGAGATCCTCGAAGTGCTGGGCCCTCTGCTTTTACTTATCTGCCTGGGCTTCTAAGACCCACTCGAGGGGGTGCCCTGGTGGGGTGCCTCCAGTGATTCGAGAGGGCACCTGCGGCCTACGTAAACAGAGCAAACCCCGTGCTGGGGTTTTATTGGTTTCCTGCGTAAACCAAGGAATCATCAGCCCCTGTCTCTCTCTCTCTCTCTCTCTGACGCCGATGCTTTTCATCCCGAGGATACCCTGGGCCATATCGAGGCTGGTCCCCGATAATTGGTTACTTGTAATTTTTCTGTTGTGAATTTCCCATCTATATCTTAATCTAATTTTTCATTTTAAATTGAGTATTCATACTTTATGATTAATCTATCAGAATAGATACTGAAAAAATGGTATTTTCTCCAAAAATCTTTTGCAAAGTGTTTCCTGGTAGGTTATTTACTCTGTAATCTTGCTAATTATTTTTCTTGCCAATAGAGAAAAATCAGTAAATTGCTTTCTCTATATTTTCATCTGACTAGGTCATTTACAAAGTCTTCATCTTGATATTTAATGACTATTCATTTGTTCTCTTCTATTTTCTTAATTTTTATCATGTAGATTTAAATCTATAGTCCTAAAATTTATAATGAGAAAATATATAGGGCTTTTTTACTTGTACTGCTGTGGAAAATAAAGCTCACTGGCCCAAACTCAAAGAATGGGCTTGGAGACACAAGGTACAGTGAGAAACAAGGCTTTAATGATGGTCTTGCAAGATCAGGTGTCTGGTGGGCAAGCACACCTGGGACAGTTACAGCAAATTTTTATTCCCTGGTGCACAAATCCCTCCCCAGTTCCTCATTGGCTGAGTTCTATGGGGTTACAATCTTTCTGGAAGTCACCTAAGTCTCATAGGGTATTCTTTCTTCTCCCTTCCCATCCTAAGTCCACATTTCTAAACAAGGCCTTTAGTTTATCTTTTCCCAAACATCCTGTTAACTTGGGGTCTCTCCAGGTGTAAGCTGTTAGGCAAATCTAGTTTGCCAGTAATTTTCCAAGACAAAACTAGCTAGCTCTGAGTGGAAAATCATTTGTTAATAATTTCCACCCAAGGCCAGCTACTTTGCCTTGAAAATGAACCATTTCAAGTTCCATTTCTTACACTGCCTACATAAAAATGAACTCCACCTTTTGTGTATTCTGGAATAGTACAGGACTAGCTTTGTGTAGCTGTGGGGTTTGACTGTTTTTTTTTTTTTTTCTGCCATCACTATTGATCTCTTTGGGGTTCTCTACATTTTGAATCTGCTTCCTAATTTATATCTTCCTAGAAAAACATTTCTTTGAAAAAAATGTAAATATATTTTAAAATATTAAACATGTTTTTCTCAGTTTTTAAATCTTCTCTGCCATTTCTCATTATCCTTTTTTTCAAATTTAATGCATTGTAATTTTTACTTCTATTTTGCCAGAGTTTGTCAACATCATCTTTTTCAGAAAATCAGCTTTGGGATTTATTTATCAATTTTATATCATTTTTCCTATCTTATTTATTCCTGATTATATAATACTAAGTCTTAATTTACTATTTTTAAGATTAATTTACTGTTCTCTTTGTCATTTTATAATAATATAATAAAAGCTAAAATTTCCCAAAGTTATTTTATATGGATTATGTTTTTTTCTCTTTGTCTTTCCTGACTTTTCTTGTTTATTATAGGTGTTTGATAAAGTTTTATTACCAGTCTCTGTCTCTATTGAATTTTTAAGTCAGATAGTATTGCATTAATTTACCATTGGAGTTTCTTCTATGAAAATATTTTAAATGTTAAATTTTGCTTTAAAATGATTTAAAACAGTAAATTTTATCCCTTTCTCTTTTTTTCTATTGGTTTTAGGAGTTTTTATCAGACTTTCTAAGCTTGAAATTTTTATTTGTAATGAGACACAACTTCTTTCACATGGAGAAAGAAATAGTAACCCTGTAGAGTTCTATTCTTGGGTTCCAGCTTTTTCAGGATCATAATTGTGTCCTTTCTACTACTGGGTTGATCAACAGAATTCTGAGAATCAATGAATATATGCTTTCTAGTTCATGTAGAGTTTTTGACACTTAAAATAAAAAATCTTGTGAAGTGCCATTAATATTATAATGCCTTTCTGTAGCCTCACTTATAACAACAACATACCTATGAATAATAATATAGAACCACCTAATTTCCTCAAAATCCCAATGGATTGTGCTTTCCTTGCACATGGCCTATTTTTTTACTTGGATGTATGTAAAGTTCTTTCTTTTATCTATCCATTAAAAAAAAAATTATCCTCAGGTCTCTAGTAGCAAGTGTTTCCATTAATTGAGTTTATATAGAAAATTCGAATCCTTCTGTTAGGTAGTTAGAATAGAAAAAAGAAGTCCAGAATGGTGGTGGCTAAAAGACAAGGCAGGGAAAAGCTCAGGAAAACAGAACAAAGATCTGAGGATCAGACTGAGGACCTCAGGTAAAACAAAAAGCATTCCTGGCTAACCCAATTTACATAGGGCAGGCCCAGGGGGAGGAAAAAAAAAAACATAAAGAGGAGCCAAAGGGCCGAGGGCTCTCTCTCTCTCCCTCTTCACGTCTTTTGGGTCAGCATGCCCTCATGCCTCAAGGATGTATTTTCCTTTATTTTCTAAATAAAACTGAGCTATAACATGGAGCTATAACACTGATCTGTCTGAGAGCTGTGACATGGTCTGTCCAAGGGCTGTAGCACTGGTCCATCGCTTCAGATTTTTGTTGTGACGAGGCAGAACCAAGGAAATTACACACTCCCCCAAAATCCATGGTGTGTGACTCGGATTTAAACTGGCTGAAACAACCTTGGTGCGGGACCCGCAAGGAGGAGGCCAAGTGCAGCAGGAACCCAACTCAGTGAAATCTCCTGCAGTGGAAGTGGAACGCGAAGAAAACCCAGTGCAGGGGAAGTGACAAGAAGCCCAGTGTGCTGGAAGCTAGGACAGTGAATAATGAACTCAGCAGAAAGCTCATGCGGCTCAGTCTCAGACTCCAGAAGACCTCTGGTTAAAGTAGGAGGTCCTCGCTCCTATGGCTGGAAGGACATATGCCTAACAAAATCTTAATTCCTTTACAATCTCTGTTTCTTATTTCCTCAAACCCCCCACGAACAGGAGAGTGGCAATGGGTGCAACTGAGGCACTCTGGCAGGGCCTATTCCTCAGTACGTCCCAAAGGCTCCACTATCTGCTGGGCCCCAGTAGCTGTTACCCAAGCTGGTGGGGGTTCTTCTGTCCTTAATCTTCCTTGTGCCAAGAATCAGGCCAATGAAAACTGTGAGCACAGGTCAGGTATTTAGCAGATTTTCCAGCAGGTTATGAAGGGGATTCCTCTTATTGCAAAAATTCAGAGACAAGGTAAGATAGGTAAGAGGTGGATTTGTTTGGATTAAGAGAGAAGCACACTGCACAGGGTTTGGGCCATTGCAGAGGGCAAGAGGTCATAGAATGTGGTGTGGTTAGGTTTTGTGAGCTGGGTAAATTCATATGCTAATGAGTGGGAGGATCATCCCAATCACTGGGGAACCACCCACTACTTGGAACTGTTCTGCCACCTCTGGATGTGTCATTTAGCTTTCTGATTGGGAATCAAGGTTTAGTTGAATTTGGCTTTGTCATCTTGGACACAACTGATTTTAATTGGTTTATGTTGCGCCCTTGTGCTATGTCTTTCTTTCAAAAGCTGTGCCCTGCTGCCTTCCCTCCTGCTTCATGTTCTTTTCCTGAGCCCCATCTGGGCCCACAGTGTTGCCTCTACAGTCTTCTGGAGGGACAACCAGAAAATATCTGGCCCTTGGGAGGGAAATACTGTATAATATCCAATCCCTCTAGATATTCAGACATTCATCTTCCATGTTTCCTACAACATGTGCAACATCAGCATCTCTCAGTGAACCCGCTAGGGTGGGAGACTGGCACACAATGCCCGCTAGAAGTCCATCTGCTGGCATCCCTTCAAAGGCAATTAGGCTTCCAGGGTTAATGTTTGCCACTTTAGGAGTTAGCCCTGCAGGCCATTTGGGCCCAAACCCTTAACACTCTTCTCCTAAAGTTACAAATATACCTCGCGATCAAATTTCCACTCCACTTTTATGTAACATCTAGTCTGTTGCCTCTTACCAATTTGTTCTTAAGCCAATTACTAATTCCTACAACCAGGACTCTGCCCCCTTGCAGGCAACATTGCTCCATCCCATCTATTATTAAAATACTCTTAATGCCCCTAACGGGGCCAGATAACCCACTCCTTTGTCATTACTTCTGTTATTACCTAAAGTGGGTCTATGACAATGAAATGTTTACCATTGGAAACACCCTAAACTGCTTTTATGGAGGGCTAGGGGAGGAAATCAGTGACTTACAATCCCTTAGAGCAGTAAGAGGATAAGGCTTGTGACCTTTTCACCAGGTTCCCAGTCTCAGGGCACAGGCTTGGATTGCTTTACATCATGATATCTATTCCCATCTGTAGTGAAAAAACTGGCAATGAGTTTCAATTACAATCCCTTAATCCTATCCAGCACTGGTTATGCTAGAGACTTTGAAGACACCCAAATCCAGCCCAGGGGAACCAGGAGGTAGACCTGCCTCAACCTGCCTAGGGATCTGGTCTCTGGGAGGTTGTCACGCCTCAACCTGCTCAGGTATCTGCCAGTCTGGGGGGGTGGGGTCCCAGGAGGTCAACCTGCCTTGACCTGCCTAGGGATCTGGTCCTCAGAAAGTTGTCACACCTCAACCTGCTAAGGGATCTGCCAGTCCAGGAGTCCCAGGAGGTCGACATGCCTCGACCTGCCCAGGGACCCAATTCTTGGGAAGCTGACATACCTCAACCTGCCTGGGGATTCAATCTCCAGGAGGCTGTCTTGCCTCAGCTTGCCTGGGGATCTGCACCCTGACCCAGGGATGCCTGGCTCTCAGGTTGCAACAGTATTGGGTAGGATAAGTTTCAAAAAGACTCACCCCCTAAGGAAGTCCACCCATGGTAATAGAAGGAAGCCTGTCACATGTGGGACTGTGCCCAGTCTCAGCAATAACTCAGGAGCCCAACGAGAACCCCACTGCTTTTCTGGAAAGGCTAAAAGATGCCCTCCAAAAGTTTACCAATCTGGACTCTTATGAGGGACAGGTAATTTTAAAGGACAAATTCCTGTCCCATTGTGCATCAGACATCAGGATAAAGTTACAGCAGCTACAGCAGCAAGACTCTGTTGCCTCTATAGATGAGATGGTCCAGACAACCACCAATACCTTTTATAACAGAGAACAGGAGAGGGAAGCCAAGGTCCAGGAAAGGGAGAAAAGGAAAGAGATAAGGCATGCACAGATGCTGGCTGCCCTCCAGGGAAGCCCTATGGCAAACCCCGAGTCCTTGAAGGACAAGGCACCAGGCAAATGCCTAATATGTAGACAGGCAGGGCATTGGGCCAAAGAGTGTCCAAACCCTGACAAGTCTCCTAAAATGGCTTGTTACAAATGCCATCAACTGGGACACTGGGCAGCATTCTGCCTTCAGGACCCAAGAACCTCAAGGTCAAGTATCAAGCCTTCCCTCATGATGGTTCAACAGGGCTGAAGTGGCCTGCTCGAGTCAGCCCACCTGTCACAGATAACCATCACGGGGCTGGAGCTAAGGGTGCAACTGGATATGGCGGGTAGGTCCAAGAATTTCTTGCTCGACACAGGGGCTACCTACTCTGTCCTGACCTCCTACTCCAGAGCCTTCTCCTCCCAAACCTGTACCATTTTGGGTGCTACAGGAAAAATAATTACAAAAAGATTCACTTGAGCACTTTGTTGCTGGGATGGACAATTTTCCCACCAGTTTCTAGTGGTCCTTGACAGTCCTCCTCCCTTATCGGGAAGAAATCTCTCCCTGCCTTCAAAACCTTGTAGTTATTGCAGTTCTGATAGAAGATGCTTTAAAATTCTCTTTTGGGGGCAAACTAACTATTTTTACCAACCTCCAAGTGAAACAACTTCTGAATGGGAAAGGCCATTTATGGATGTCTGATCAAAGAATCCTCAGATATCAAGTAGTGCTGATGGAAAACCCAGGCCTCATTATATCCCCTTGTGAGGGTCTTAACCCAGCCACCCTCCTGCCTAGAAACCTTGGACCACTGGACAAAACCCCGAGATGGAGTGTCAGAAGAGTCTCTGACCAATTCTGAGGAAATCTGGCCCACTGATGGAAGCAACTTTGTCTTTGATGGAAAAAGAAAAGCTGGATATGCAATAGTCTCCAATTTTGAGACCATAGAGGCTAAACCTTTGCTAACAGATACTTCAGCCCAATTAGCTGACTCGAGCGTTAGAGCTAGGAAAAGGAAAAATGGTAGCCATTTACACTGACTTATGCCTTTTGCGCTGGAGGAGGTATGAGCCCTAGCTCAAGCTAGAAATAAACCCCATTCTTGCTTTTGCATTGCTGCGAGTGTCTTATTCTACCAGTATGGGAGGACCGGACTCAGGGCATAACATTTGGGGGCTTCTCTGGGATCCCTCTGACTGGGGAGAATAACGCTCTCTTGGCAGAAGGGGTTCATCAGCCCGAAGGAGGGCTGATTACAGCACCGGTGCAAGGTCTGTTCAGGGGCGAATTGATTGCCATAGCCGGCATAAGGCCGAGGCCCAGTGTTCGCGCTGGAAGGCAGCTGGCTCTGCAGGAGAGAGGAGGTCTCTCCCGATCTGGAATCTGGTGGGCAGTGGACGCCCTTTGGTAAGGTTACTTTAAACTGCAGAAAGCCTCAGAGGTCTCAGAGACCTAGTAGTGTGTTTTCGGCGGACGTTTGTCTGTCCTCCGTTTGTCGTGTTATCGTGTGTGCCGGCATTGTCTCTGTCTCTCTCCTGTGTCTTTTCTCTCCCGTAATCTATTCTGTGGTCATGGGTCAAGGAAGCTCTACCCCGCTCTCCCTCATGATGGATCATTTCTCTGACTTTAGGGTGCGAGACTTGTCTCTGCTAGTGAAGAGGAATAAGCTGGTGACGCTCTGCTCCTTGAAGTGGCCCACTTTTAATGTCGGGTGGCCGAGAGAGGGAACCTTCAGCCTGCCCACCATCCGGGCTGTTGGGGAAGGTTCTCACGCCTGGCCCTTCCGGCCACCCGGACCAGATGCCCTATATCCTGGTCTGGCAAGATCTGGTGGAAAACCCACCAGCATGGACAAAGCCTTTTGTTTCTATCCTTTTCACCCATAGTCCCACCTGGGATGACTGTCAGTAGCTGTTACAGGTGCTCTTCACCACGGAAGAATGGGAGCGGATTCTATCAGAAGCTCGGAAACATGTCCCGGGTATGGACAGGAGGCCCACCATGCAGCCGAACCTAATTGATGAGGGATTTCCATTGACCCGGCCCCAGTGGGACTCTGAGCGCTCAGAAGGTAGGGAGCATCTCCGAGTGTACCAGCAGACTCTGATGGCAGGCCTCCAAGCAGCTGCCCGGAGACCAACGAATTTGGCTAAGATAAAGTTGTTCAGGGATTAGTTTCGGCTATGGAGATTAAATGAAAATTATGCTGCGAATACAATCCCCAGAACTCGGGTCAAATAAAAAGGATGAATTGGACCCTAAAAGAAACATTGGCAAAATTCGCAATAGAGACTGGTGGGGACTGGGTGACTCTCCTTCCTTATGCCCTTTTATTGTTTATGGGGTCCCTCCGCCAACCCCCTATAGAATAGGTCAAACTGTTTTTATAAACTGGCTCCAAAATCACTGCAGATGCTGATTGCAGCCATGAAATTGGAAGACGCTTGCTCCTTGGAAGGAAAGTTATGACCAACCTTGATAGTATATTAAAAAGCAGAGACATTACTTTGCCAACCAAGGTCCATCTAGTCAAGGCAATGGTTTTTCCCGTGGTCATGTATGGATGTGAGAGTTGGACTGTGAAGAAGGCTGATCGCCGAAGAATCGATGCTTTTGAACTGTGGTGTTGGAGAAGACTCTTGAGAGTCCCTTATACTGCAAGGAGATCCAACCAGTCCATTCTAAAGGAGATCAATCCTGGGTGTTCATTGGAGGGACTGATGCTAAAGCTGAAACTGCAATACTTTGGCCACCTCATGCGACGAGTTGACTCACTGGAAAAGACTCTGATGCTGGGAAAGGTTGGGGGCGGGAGGAGAAGGGGACGACGAAGAATGAGATGGCTGGATGGCATCACCGACTCTGTGGACATGGGTTTGAGTGTACTCTGGGAGTTGGTGATGGACAGGGAGGCCTGGCGTGCTTTGATTCATGGGGTCGTGGAGAGTCGGACTCGACTGAGCGACTGAACTGAACTGAACTAAAGTTTTATATTGTAATATCTAATTCATGACTAAAGACTCTCACTGTGTCTGTCTTAATATGTCTTGGTATGTCTTTGTCTCTGAGTAATATTTTTGAAGTTAATTTGTAAATGAGCTCTATTTAATTGGCTTAAAAAAGGGTAAGAGCTTACAAATCAAATATTTCTAAATTAAATAATAAATTCCAGGTTCATGTACACTGGAAAATATTCAGTATTAAATACCTGATATTAATGTTTGTTGATCTATCTAATATAGACATGTCTTAGAGTAATTAACATTAAGTAGAATATTTTCATTGCACCTAGGTTCAATATAAATTAAATATCATATCTGTTACAAGTTTGTCGACAAAGAAATTACCTTGAGTGAAAAAAAAACTTCTAAGAAATGTAAATGAGACATGAGCTTTTAGATAAACTCTATTAAGTTTAAAAATGTCTGTCTAAAACAGTTTCTCTAGATTTTGGTAACCTGAATTTCTAAGGTTGTGCTAAATTAAGTAACAAAAGTTTATTGAATAGCTATGTCATTTCCAAATAAAATAAGATTCTGAAACATTCACTGCTGCTGCTGATAAGTCACTTCAGTCGTGTCCGACTCTGTGTGACCCCATAGACGGAAGCCCACCAGGCTCCCCCGTCCCTGAGATTCTCCAGGCAAGAACACTGGAGTGGGTTGCCATTTCCTTCTCCAATGAAACATTCACTACTGAATACTAACTTACAGAAAAACTAAAGATTTTAGACTATTAATAAATAATGTTTGATGCCATCCTGAGATGTTTGCTAAAATTTTTTAAGTTATCACTGGTATTTATGTTCACCAATCTATAGAATGCTAATATAAAGGTCAATTCTTGGTTGCTTAAGCTTGCCTGGTAGCTCAGATGGTAAAGCGTCTGCCTCCAATGTGGGAGACCAGGGTTTGATTCCTGGGTTGAGAAGATCTCCTGGAGAGGGAAACGGCAACCCACTCCAGTACTCTTGCCTGGAGAATCCCACGGACGGAGGAGCTTGGTAGGCTACAGTCCGCGGGGTCGCAAAGAGTCGGACACGACTGAGTGACTTCACTTCATGCCTTTCTGGTGCTACATGCACATGCTGCTATTTGGAAAGAAAGAGGCCACTTGACCACCTGAGGGTCCCCAATCAAATATGGTGATCATATCCTTAGACTCTTGGACTCAGTCCATCTGCCCACTGAGGTTTCAGTCTCCCATTGTAAAGGACCCCAAAAAGGGAGCATGGAAGTGACATGAGGGAACCAAGGAGCAGATCAGGCAGCTAAGAGAGCAGCATGACAGAACAATGACCTGATAGGGGTTGCCACCTTAGTTCCACAGGCTAATTTGCCAGAAACTCCTTCATATACTGAAGGTGAGACTCTTAAAGCTAACAGTGAGTGCTTTCAAGAAGATCATATGGTGTGGCTCCAAAAGGAAGGACTCCTTTTTTTGCCTGGGAACCTCCAACAGAATTTGGTTAACTCCTTACATGCTACCACTCATTTTGGGGAAAAGGCCCTCCAAAGATTACTAGAAAGATCCTTCAGAGGAACAGGCCTCCAAACAACTATAAGGCCAAGTGGTCCCCTCTTGTCCCACTTGCCAATTAAACAGCCCCCAAGGAGCTTGAAGACCCCAACTGGCCCAGCCTGTCCAACTACATGGGACCTACCAGGAAAGGACTGGCAGATGGACTTCACACAGATGCCAGTCTCAAGGGTATAAATACCTATTAGTCAGGATAGATACAGTCACAGGATGGGTTGAAGGCTTCCCCACCCAGATTGAGAAGGCTGAGGAGGTTGTAAAAAAAACTGCTCCATGAAATCATTCTGAGATTTGATCTGCCCAGGTTGTTACAAAGTGACAATGGGACATCATTTACTTCTAAGGTCACCCAAGGGGTCTCTAAAGCATTGGGCATTACTTATTATCTCCATTGTGCCTGGAGGCCTCAGTCTTCAGCAAAAGAAGAAAGAGCCAACCAATTCTTAAAATCAGTGATAAAAAAGATAACCCAGGAGACCTCCCTGGGATGGAAGGAGGCTTTACCAATACCTCTCCACTGCACCCCTATTGCCCCTAAGAAACAGGTTGGTCTTAGTCTTTATGAGATGCTATATGGGAGACCTTTTGTTTATGTCAATGACCTCTTCCTAGATGCAAAGGCTCAGAGACTCCAGTCTTATAGCATGGCCATTGGGCAATTGCAACAGGATATACACTTGTGGGGTATAAACCAGGACCCAAAAGATTCTAAGGAGTCACCACTATATGCTCCAGGAACTCAAGTCCTAATTAAAGTCTGGAAAGATGGGTCCCCAAAAGCTCAACCCCTCCCACATATAAGGACACATACCCTATAATACTTTCTACCCCACAGCAGTCAGGGTACTGGGACATGACTCCTGGATTCACTAGTCACGAGTCAAGCCATGGAAGAAAACAGAAGAGGACACTCAATACACCTGTGAGCCCCTGGGAGGTCTCAGATACCTATTCAGAACTACAAATGAGTGCCATTCTAATGAAAACCCCCAAAATCTAGTTTCTGGGGATAAGATTTCTCAGTACAGCACTAAAGAGCCAACACAGCTTGGTAGGGGTTGTTCTCCAAAACAGGAGAAAGATCTTCTGATCCCTGAACAAGGAGGGACTTGATCCTCCTGGTGATGGAAATTTGGAGTTGGCTAATGCCAGAAAAACATCTATTTCTGCTTCATTGACTATGCCAAAGACTTTGTGTGGATCAAAATAAACTGTGGAAAATTCTGAAAGAGATGGGAATACCAGACCACCTGACCTGCCTCTTGAGAAACCTGTATGCAGGTCAGGAAGCAACAGATAGAACTGCACATGGAACAACAGACTGGTTCCAAATAGGAAAAGGAGTACGTCAAGGTTGTATATTGTCACCCTGCTTATTTAACGTATATGCAGAGTACATCATGAGGAACGCTGGGCTGAATGAAGCACAAGCTGGAATCAAGATTGCCGGGATAAATATCAATAACCTCAGATATGCAGATGACACTACCCTTATGGCAGAAAGTGAAGAGGAACTGAAAAACCTCTTGATGAAAGTGAAAGAGGAGAGTGAAAAGGCTGGCTTGAAGCTCAACATTCAGAAAACGAAGATCATGGCATCTGGTCCCATCACTTCATGGGAAATAGATGGGGAAACAGGGGAAACAGAGTCAGACTTTATTTTGGGCTCCAAAATCACTGCAGATGCTGATTGCAGCCAGGAAATTAAAAGACGCCTACTCCTTGAAAGGAAAGTTATGACCAACCTAGATAGCATATTAAAAAGCAGAGACATTACTTTGCCAACAAAGGTCCGTCTAGTCAAGGCTGTGGATTTTCCAGTGGTCATGTATGGATGTGAGAGTTGGACTATGAAGAAAGCTGATCGCCAAAGAATTGATGCTTTTGAACTGTGGTGCTGGAGAAGACTCTTGAGAGTCCCTTGGACTGCAAGGAGATCTAACCAGTCCATTCTAAAGGTGATCAATCCTGGGTGTTCATTGGAAGGACTGATGCTAAAGCTGAAACTCTAATACTTTGGCCACCTCATGCGAAGAGTTGACTCAGTGGAAAAGAGTCCGATGCTGGGAGGGATTGGGGCCGGGAGGAGATGGGGACGAGAGAGAATGAGATGGCTGGATGGCATCACCAACTCGATGGAGGTGAGTTTGAGTGAACTCTGGGAGTTGGTGATGGACAGGGAGGCCTGGCATGCTGTGATTCATGGGGTCGCGGAGAGTCGGACAAGACTGAGCGACTGAACTGGACTGAACTGAACTGAACTAAATGCCCCTACTAGTCCTTGTTATCACCATATTGATGCTGCTTATGACTGCTCCATGTATTATCATTTGTCTAACCCATTTTGTCCCTGCCCAGGTCAACAAGCTGAAATATGCAGTGTCTGTTCAACAAGGATATATAAAACTCCAGCCAACCACAGAAAATATCACTCACCCTTAGATGGACACTGCTATAAGGACTCTGAGGCCCGAGACTATCAAGAAGGGGAGGAGGCCCAATGCCCCTCATTGTCCCAGTTCAGCAGGAAGTAGTCAGAAAGACCTCGACACCCCTATTCCCAAAGAATTAAGCTTCCCATCTCTTGAGGGGTGAATGTTAGGTATTTAGGATAGGAGAAAGGAGTCCAGAATGGCGGTGGCTAAAAGACAAGGAAGGGAAAAGCCCGCAAAAATAGAACAAAGTAAGGAAACTGCAATACTTTGGCCACCTCATGAGACGAGTTGACTCACTGGAAAAGACTCTGATGCTGGGAAAGGTTGGGGGCGGGAGGAGAAGGGGACGACGGAGAATGAGATGGCTGGATGGCATCACCGACTCTGTGGACATGAGTTTGAGTGAACTCCGGGAGTTGGTGATGGACAGGGAGGCCTGGCGTGCTTTGATTCATGGGGTCGCGGAGAGTCGGACACGACTGAGCGACTGAAATGAACTGAACTGAACTGAACTGAAGGTCTGAGGACCTGAGTGAGGACCTCAAGTAGAAGAAACAGCACTCCTGGCTAGCCCAATTTACATAGGGCAGGCCCAGGGGATGGGGAAAAAATCATATAAAAAGAGGAGCCAAAGGGCTGGGGGCTCTCTCTGTCTCTCCCACACTGTCTCTCTCTCTCCCTCTGTCTCTGTCTCGCTGTCTTGCTCTCTCTCGCTCTCTCTCTCTTGCTCTCTCCCCTCTTCATGTCTTTTGGGTTGGCATGCCCTCACGCCTTGAGGATGTATTTTCCTTTATTTTCTAAATAAAACTGAGCTATAACACGGAGCTGTAACACTGATCTGCCGGAGAGCTGTGACATGGTCTGTCCAATGGCTGTAACACTGGTCCGTCTCTTCAAGTTTTTGTAGTGATGAGACAGAACCTAGGAAATTACACACTCCCCCAACACTTTGAACTTATATTCTCAGTTCTTTCTTGAGGAAATGTTTTATTGTATACTTGTCTATTTTTCCTGTTGAAATCACTCCAGATGTTACTTCCAAAATGATGTTTAGTTTTGTATTGACTTTGTCATGGGTTCAGAAGAAAGAAAAAAAAAAAAAAAAAGAAGGCGGCCCCCAGCCTCAGTAACTTACATGATAAGCAACAAGCATTTATATCCTAGCTTATATGTCACTTATGTCACCATTTACCTATTTGTATTCCTTAATCAAGCCTGCCAGAGCAGGAGCTTTTAGGAGTTTGCCATTCTTTTGGCAGAGGGAAAAGCAAGGGAGATTGTAGAAACAGGTAATACTTCTAAAAATTCTTCTTGGGAAATGAAATGCTATTACTTTCACCACTCTTTCTTGGCCTAAGCAGTTCATGACCAGATCTAAACATAGAGAATTATACTCTACCTACTGGGAAGCATTTCAAGTCATGTTGAGTTGGATAGAAATGAAAGCATGTGGCTATGTACAGTAAGAAAATTGACTGCAAGATTGATATCATCTTTGTCCTCCAAATTTATCTACTTCTCTTATTGCATTCATTATTTTGCTGTTTTCCTCTACATACCTAAAAAACTGGTCAACTTCATCCTTTATTTTCTTGACACAAATTTTCATGGCATTAATTTTACCCTTAACATCATTAACAGTGCTCTGGTTGCATTTAATTTCCTTATAAAATCGCTTCTTTTCATCTATTTCCAGAATTATCTAATGGTTTCTTCTTCATTTTATTCTAGTCCTTTTACAGAGGGATATATTTGCTTAATTCTGTTGGATGTATTCTAAAAGTACAATTGGTAAGCTATAGTACTATTGCCTAGAAAATCCCATGGATGGAGGAGCCTGGTAGGCTGCAGTCTCTGGGGTCGCTAAGGGTTGGACACGACTGAGCGACTTCACTTTCACTTTTCACTTTTACACATTGGAGAAGAAAATGGCAACCCACTCCAGTGTTCTTGCCTGGAGAATCCCAGGGATGGGGGAGCCTGGTGGGCTTCCATCTATGCGGTCACACAGAGTCGGACACGACTGAAGTGACTTAGCGGCAGCAGCAGCAGCGTGCTGCGATTCATGGAGTTGCAAAGAGGCAGACACGACTGAGCAACTGAACTGAACTGAGCTTTAGTTCAGTTTAGCTTTTATATTTAGCTTTAGTATTGTCGACTAAAAAATATAGTCACAACCTGAAAGTAGAGAGTCATTTTATTTGGTGGTAATGTTTAGGACTCTGAGCCCAGGAGACAGCATCTCAGCAGCTCTGAGAAAACTGATCCAAGGAGGCAGGAGGAGTCAGGCTAAATACAAGTTTGCAACAAAGGTAGCAGGCAGTCTGAATATCAAAGACCAGGTATCAAGTTAAGGAATTTATCATTCTATGTATGGGAAGATGCAAGCCTCTGTGCTCACTGAATTCATTCCTTTCATGTGCACCTCAGCTATCTGGGGCCAATCCTGTTTACTTGTTCACCTTGCTTCTGGAACTTCACCCCCAGCACCTCAGCAATCACCATGGGGGGCGGGGGGGGGGCGATGGCAACATCTGCTGGATCACGTGGTAGGAGCCCTCATTCACATTTGGAGCCCAGAAGTTGCTGATGGCTGTGGCATTTCTTGTTTATTGATAAGGCAGGAGATATTTTCATTTCACAGTAAGCAGTATTAATAGTACAAGCAAATATGTTTCCAGAATTTTACAAATTTATTCACCCACCATTTGTGTCTTGGGTTTCGGTTTATTCCCTATTTTTGACATTACTTAGTACTTTTGCCATTTTCATTTTAGTCATTCTGATGGGTATGAAGTTGGTTTGCACTGACGTTTAATTATAATTTGTCTGAGAAATAACAAAGTTGTGTACGATTTCACCTACATATTAACCATATTAATGTCCTATTTTATTATCTATTAATGTACCAAGGTCCGTCTAGTCAAGGCTATGGTTTTTCCCGTGGTCATGTATGGATGTGAGAGTTGGACTGTGAAGAAAGCTGATCGCCGAAGAATTGATGCTTTTGAACTGTGGTGCTGGAGAATACTCTTGAGAGTCCCTTGGACTGCAAGGAGATCCAACCAGTCCATTCTAAAGGAGATCAATCCTGGGTGTTCATTGGAAGGACTGATGCTAAAGCTGAAACTCCAATACTTTGGCCACCTCATGCGACGAGTTGACTCACTGGAAAAGAGTCTGATGCTGGGAGGGATTGGGGGCGGGAGGAGACGGGGACGACAGAGAATGAGATGGCTGGATGGCATCACCGACTCGATGGACATGAGTTTGATTGAATTCTGGGAGTTGGTGATGGATAGGGAGGCTTGGCATGCTGTGATTCATGGGGTCGCGGAGAGTCGGACACGACTGAGCGACTGAACTGAACTGAATGTCTTTTACCCGTTTTTCTGTTGGATTGTCTGCCTTTTTCTTATTGATTAATAGAAGTTCTTTACATAATCTTTTGTTGAATGTATGTTTTGGGGAAAAGTTCCCTTATTTATAAATTGCTTTATCACACTCCTAAATTTAATGTGGTTTATCACAACTTTCTTTTGTAGTTGCTGCTTTGGGGTCCAATCAAAGAAAATCTTTGTGTATGCAAATTTCAGAAAGTTGTCTTTTTTTTAAATGCTATTATTTCACTTTTATTTTTTAATTGAAGTAGAGTTAATTTAAATTTGGTATTAGTTTTATGTATACATTGAAGGGATTCAGTATTTTTATAGATTCTCAGTCCACTTCACTCACTCAGTCCTGTCCGACTCTTTGAGAACCCATGGATTGCAGTATGCCAGACTTCCCTGTCCATCGCCGATTCCCGGAACTTGCTCAAACTCTTGTCCATTGAGTGGGTGATGCCATTCAACCATCTCATCCTCTGTTGTCCCCTTCTCCTCCTGCATTCAATCTTCCCTGCATCAGGGTCTTTTTCAATGAGTCAGTTCTTCACATAAGGTGGCCAAAGTATTGGCGTTTCAGCTTCAGCATCAGTCCTTCCAATGAATATTCAGGATTGATTTCTTTTAGAAAAGACTGGTTTGATCTCCTTTCAGTCCAAGGGACTTTCAAGAGTCTTCTCCAACACTACAGTTCAAAAACATCAGTTCTTCAAACTCAGCTTTCTTTATAGTCCAACTCTCACATCCCTACATGACTACTGGAAAAACCACAGCTTTGATTAGATGGGCCTTTGTCAGCAAAGTAATATCTCTGCTTTTTAATATGCTGTCTAGGTTGATCCTAGCTTCTCTTCCAAGGAGCAAACGTCTTTTAATTTCATGGCTACAGTCACAATCTGCAGTGATTTTGGAGACCAAGAAAATAAAGTTATTGTTTCCATTGTTTCCCCATCTATTTGCCATGAAGTGATGGGACCAGATGCCATGATCTTCATTTTTTGAATGTTGAGTTTTATGCCAGCTTTTCACTCTCCCTTTTTACTTTCATTAAGAGGCTCTTTAGTTCTTTGCTTTCTGCCATAAGGGTGGTGTCATCTGCAAATCTGAGGTTATTGATATTACTCCAGGCCATCTGCATTCCAGCTTGTGCTTCATCCAGCCTGGTATTTCACGTGAAGTACTCTGCATGTAAGTTAAATAAATAGGGTGACCATATACAGCCATGATGCTGTCCTTTCCCAACTTGGAACCAGTTTGTTGTTCCATGTCCAGTTGTAACTGCTGCTTCTTGACCTGCATACAGATTTCTCAGAAGGCAGGTAAGGTGGTCTGATATTCCCATCTCTTTAAGAATTTTCCACAGTTGTGATCTATACAGTCAAAGGTTTTGGTGTAATCAATAAAGCAGAAGTAGATATTTTTCTGGAATTCTCTTGCTTTTTCTTTGATCCAACGCATGTTGGCAATTTGATTTCTGATTCCCCTAACTTTTCTAAATCCAGATTGAACATCTGGAAGTTCACGGTTCACATACTGCTGAAGCCTGGGTTGGAGAATTTTGAGCATTACTTTACTAGCATGTGAAAAGAGTGCAATGGTGTGGTAGTTTGAGCATTCTTTGGAGTTGCCTTTCTTTGGGATTGGAATGAAACTGACCTTTTCCAGTCCTGTGGCCACTGCTAAGTTTTCCAAATGTGCTGGTATATTGAGTGTGGGACTTTAACAGCATCATCTTTTAGGATTTGAAATGTAATCCTCAAGTGTAATTCCATCACCTCCACTAGCTCTGCTGGTAGTGATTCTTCTTAAGACCATATGACTTCACATTCCAGGATACCTGTTTCTAGATGGATGATCACACCATAGTGGTTATCTGGGTCATGAAGATCATTTTTGTATAGTTTTTCTGTGTATTCTTGCCACCTCTTCTTAATATCTTCTACATCTGTTAGGTCCATACCATTTCTGTCCTTTATCAAGCCCATCTTTGCATGAAAATTTCCCTTGGTATCTCTCATTTTCTTGAAGAGATCTCTAGTCTTTCCCATTCCATTGTTTTCCTCTATTTCTTTGCACTGATCACTGTGGAAGGCTTTCTTATCTCTCCTTGCATTCAAATGGGTATATCTTTCCTTTTCTCTTTTGTTTTAGCTTCTCTTCTTTTCTCAGCTGTTTGTAAGACCTCCTCAAACAACCGTTTTGCCTTTTGCTTTGCTTTTTCTTGGCGTTGATCTTGACAATGTCATGAACCTCTGTTTATAGTTGTTGAGTTACTCTATCAGATATTATACCTTGAATCTATTTGTCACTTCCACTGTATAACCATAAAGGATTTGCTTTAGGTCATACCTGAATGGTCTAATCGTTTTCTCTACTTTCTTCAATTTAAGTCAGAATTTGGAAATAAGGAGTTCATGATCTGAGCCACAGTCATCTCCTGGTCTTGTTTTTTCTGACTGTATAGAGCTTCTTCATCTTTACCTGCAAAGAATATAATGTCTGATTTTGGTATTGACCACATGATGTCCATGTATAGAGTCTTCTCTTGTGTTGTTGCAAGAGGGTGTTTTCTATGACCAGTGCATTCTCTCTGCAAATCTGTTTGCCCTTGCCCTTCTTCATTTTGTACTCCAAGGCAAAATTTGCCTGTTACTCCAGGTATCTATTGACTTCCTACTTTAAATATTGGCTATATTCAGTACATATACAAGATTTTATTTATTTTATATGTAGTATTTTTTATCTCTTAATCCTCTGTGGCTACCTTGCCCTTCTACCCTCCCTTTCTCCACTGGTAACCTCTAGTTTGTTCTCTATGGTACGTCTACTTAGATTTTGTTACAGTCATTTGTTTGTTTAATTCTTTAGATTCCATATGAAAGTGATAATATATAGTATATTGTCTTTCTCAGTGTGACTTATTTCACTAAGCATAAATACCCTCCAGGTCCATCCATGTTGTAAAATTTTATTCTTTTTTTATGGCTGAGTGATATTCAATTATATGTGTGAGATATTACACACACATGAGAGCTTCTATATTCATTCATCTGTTGAGGGACACTTAGGTTGCTTCCATATCTTAACTATTATAAATAAAGCAGCTATGAACATTGATGTGTGTGTATCTTTTCAAATTAGTGTTATTTGACCATGTATCCAGCAGTAGAATTACTGGATGATATAGTAGTTCCATTTTTAGTTTTTTGAGGACTCTCCATACTATTTTCCATAGTAACTGCACCAATTTTCATTCCTACCAACAGTGTACTAGGATTTCCTTTTCTGTATATTCTTGCCAACATTTTATATTTGTGGTCTTTTTGGTACCCATTCTGACAAGTGTGATGTGATGTTATTGTGGTTTTGATTTGCATTTTTCTAGTGATTAGCAAAAGCAATATTGAGCATCTTTCCTGTGCCTGTAGATGATCTATCTTTCCTGGAAAAATATCTATTCAAGTCTTCTGCCCATTTTATTATAGAGTTTTCTTTTTCTATTTAATTGTATGAATTATTTCTATATTTTGGGTAATAACCCTTTATTGAATATAGTGTTTGTCAATATTTCTCCCATTCACTAGATTGTTTCTTCATTTTTTCAGTGGTTTCCTTTGCTATACAAAGCTTTTAAATTTAATTAGGTCCCACTTGTTTATTTTTGCTTTCGTATCCTTTGCCTTAAGAGACAGAGTCAAAAAATATTGCTATGACTTTTGTCAAAGAGTGTTTTGCCTGTGTTTTCTTCTAGGACTTTTATGGTTTGGGGGCTAAAGTTGATCTTTACTCCATTTTGAATTCTTTTTTATACATGATATAATAAAATATTCTAATTTAATTATTTTACTTGTAGCTGGCATCTGTCCCATCACTTCATGGCAAATAGATGGGGAAACAATGAAAATAGTGACAAGACTTTTTTGGGGGGATCCAAAATCACTGCAGATGGTGACTGTAGCCATGAAATCAAAAGATGCTTGCTCCTTGGAAGAAAAGCTATGACCAACCTAGACAGCATATTAAAAAGTGGAGACATTGCTTTGCCAACAAAGGTCTGTCTAGTCAAAGCTTTGGTTTTTCCACTAGTCATGTATGGATGTGAGAGTTGGACTCTAAAGAAAGCTGAGTGCTGAAGAATTGATGCTTTTGAACTGCGGTGTTGCAGAAGGCTCTTGAGAGTTCCTTGGAATGCAAGGAGATCCAACCAGTCCATCCTAAAGGAAATCAGTCCTGGGTGTTCATTGGAAGGACTGATGTTGAAGCTGAAACTCCAATACTTTGGCCATCTGATGCGAAGAGCTGACTCATTGGAAAAGACCCTGATGCTGGGAAAGGTTGAGGGCAGGAGGAGAGGGGATGACAGAGGATGAGATGGTTGGATGGCATCACTGATTCGATGGACATGAGTTTGGGTGGACTCGGGAGTTGGTGATGGACAAGGAGGCCTGGCATGCTGCAGTCCATGGGGTTGCAAAGAATCAGACATGATTGAGCGACTGAGCTGAACATTCTAGTTTTCCCAGCACCATTTATTGAAGAGACTGTCTATTCTTTATTGTCTATTCTTACCTCTGTTGTTGAAGATAAATTGATGATAAGAGTGTGGGTTTATATCTAAACTGTCTATTCTGTTCCAGTGATCTATGTGTCTGCTTTTTGTGCCAGTACCATTCTATTTTGATTAATGTAGACGCGACGTGAGAGACGCTGGCCCCGGCGGCACAGACGCGACGTGAGAGACGCCGGCCTCGGCGCAACGAACCACGCAAAGAGGTGCGGCCATGAGGAGCTACCCCACGCCTGAGGCCAGGGCCGGCGGCCGAGAGGAGCTACCCCACGTCCAACAGGCGGTGGCTGCTCGGGCGCAGGAGGGCCGAGAGGAGCTACTCCGCGTTCAAGGTCAGGAGGGGCGACCTTGAGGAGATACACCTCATCCAAGGTAAGGTACAGCGGCTGCACTTTGCTGGAGCGGCTGTGAAGAGATTTTCCACGACCAAGGTAAGAGAAACCAAAATAAGATGGTAGGTATTGTGAGGGGGCATCAGAGGGCAGACACACTGAAATCATAATCACAGGAAACTAGCCGATCTGATCAGATGGACCACAGCCGAATGTGGTCCACTGGAGAAGGGAATGGCAAACCACTTCAGTATACTTGCCTTGAGAACCCCATGAACAGTAACAAAGGGCAAAATGATAGGATACTGAATGAGGAATTCCCCAGGTCGGTAGGTGCCCAGTATGCTACTGGAGCTCAGTGGAGGAATAACTATAGAAGGAATAAAGGGATGGAGCAAAAGCAAAACCAGTACCCAGGTGTGGATGTGACTGATGATAGAAGCAAGGTCTGGTGCTGTAAAGAGCAATATTGCATAGGAACCTGGAATGCTAGGTCCACGAATCAAGGCAAATTGGAAGTGGTCAAACAGGAGATGGCAAGAGTGAACGTCGACATTCTAGGAATCAGTGAATTAAAATGGACTGGAATGGGTGAATTTAACTCGGATGACCATTATATCTACTGCTGTGGGCAGGAATCCCTTAGAAGAAATGGAGTAGCCATCATGGTCAACAAAAGGGTCCGAAATGCAGTACTTGGACGCAATCTTAAAAATGACAGAATGATTTCTGTTCGTTTCCAAGGCAAACCATTCAATATTACAGTAATCCAGGCCTATGCCCCAACCAGTAATGCTGAAGAAGCCAAAGTTAATCGGTTCTATGAAGACCTACAAGACCTTTTAGAACTAACACCCAAAAAAGATGTCCTTTTCATTATAGGGGACTGGAATACAAAAGTAGGAAGTCAAGAAACACCTGGAGTAACTGGCAAATTTGGCCTTGGAGCACGGAATGAAGCAGGGCAAAGGCTAATAGAGTTTGTCAAGAGAACACACTGGTCATAGCAAACACCCTCTTCCAACAACACAAGAGAAGACTCTACACATGGACATCACCAGATGGTCAACACCAAAATCAGATTGATTATCTTCTTTGCAACCAATGATGGAGAAGCTGTATACAGTTAGCAAAAACAAGACCAGGAGCTGACTGTGGCTCAATCATGAACTCCTTATTGCCAAATTCAGACTTAAATTGAAGAAAGTAGGGAAAACCACTAGACCATTCAGATATGACCTCAATCAAATCCCAAATGATTTTACGGTGGAAGTGAGAAATAGATTTAAGGGACTAGATCTGATTGATAGAGTGCCTGATGAACTCTGGACGGAGGTTCGTGACATTGTACAGGAGACAGGGACCAAGACCATCCCCATGGAAAAGAAATGCAGAAGAGCGAAATGGCTGTCTGAGGAGGCCTTACAAATAGCTGTGAAAAGAAGAGAGGCGAAAAGCAAAGGAGAAAAGGAAAGATATAAGCATCTGAATGCAGAGTTCCAAAGAATAGCAAGGAGAGATAAGAAAGCCTTCCTCAGTGATCAATGCAAAGAAATAGAGGAAAACAACAGAATAGGAAAAACAAGAGACCTCTTCAAGAAAATTAGAGATTCCAAGGGAACATTTCATGCAAAGATGGGCTCGATAAAGGACAGAAATGGAATGGACCTAACAGAAGCAGAAGATATTCAGAAGAGGTGGCAAGAATACACAGAAGCACTGTATAAAAAATGTCTTCACGACCAAGATAATCACGATAATGGGATCACTGATCTAGAGCCAGATATCTTGGAATGTGAAGTCAAGTGGGCCTTAGAAAGCATCACTACTAACAAAGTTAGTGGTGGTGATGGAATTCCAGTTGAGCTATTTCAAGTCTTGAAAGATGATGCTGTGAAAGTGCTGCACTCAATATGCCAGCACATTTGGAAAACTCAGCAGTGGCCACAGGACTGGAAGAGGTCAGTCTTCATTCCAATCCCAAAGAAAGGCAATACCAAAGAATGCTCAAACTACCGCACAATTGCACTCATCTCACACGGTGGTAAAGTCATGCTCAAAATTCTCCAAGCCAGGCTTCAGCAATATGTAAACCGTGAACTCCCAGATGTTCAAGCAGGTTTTAGAAAAGGCAGAGGCACCAGAGATCAAATTGCCAACATCCGCTGGATCATGGAGAAAGCAAGAGAGTTCCAGAAAAACGTCTATTTCTGCTTCATTGACTATGCCAAAGCCTTTGACTGTGTGGATCACAATAAACTGTGGAACATTCTGAAAGAGATGGGAATCCCAGACCACCTGACCTGCCTCTTGAGAAACCTGTATGCAGGTCAGGAAGCAACAGTCAGAACTGTACATGGAACAACAGACTGGTTCCAAATAGGAAAAGGTGTACGTCAAGGTTGTATATTGTCACCTTGCTTATTTAACTTATATGCAGAGTACATCATGAGGAACGCTGGGCTGGAAGAAGCACAAGCTGGAATCAAGATTGCTGGGAGAAATATCAATAATCTCAGATATGCAGATGACACTACCCTTATGGCAGAAAGTGAAGAGGAACTCAAAAGCCTCTTGATGAAAGTGAAAGAGGAGAGTGAAAAGGTTGGCTTGAAGCTCAACATTCAGAAAACAAAGATCATGGCATCTGGTCCCATCACTTCATGGGAAATAGATGGAAAAACAGTGGAAACAGTGTCAGACTTTATTTTTTGGGACTCCAAAATCACTGCAGATGTTGATTGAGCCATGAAATTAAAAGACGCTTGCTCCTTGGAAGGAAAGTTATGACCAACCTTGATAGTATATTAAAAGGCAGAGACATTACTTTGCCAACAAAGGTCCGTCTAGTCAAGGCTATGGTTTTTCCCGTGGTCATGTATGGATGTGAGAGTTGGACTGTGAAGAAGGCTGATCGCCGAAGAATCGATGCTTTTGAACTGTGGTGTTGGAGAAGACTCTTGAGAGTCCCTTATACTGCAAGGAGATCCAACCAGTCCATTCTAAAGGAGATCAATCCTGGGTGTTCATTGGAGGGACTGATGCTAAAGCTGAAGCTGCAATACTTTGGCCACCTCATGCGACGAGTTGACTCACTGGAAAAGACTCTGATGCTGGGAAAGGTTGGGGGTGGGAGGAGAAGGGGACGACAGAGAATGAGATGGCTGGATGGCATCACCGACTCTCTGGACATGAGTTTGAGTGAACTCCGGGAGTTGGTGATGGACAGGGAGGCCTGGCGTGCTGTGATTCATGGGGTCGCAGAGAGTCGGACACGACTGAGCGACTGAACTGAACTGAACTGGTAGCATACATACATACATCCCTGAAAACAAGCAGCATGGTACCTCCAGCTTTGTTCTTTTTTTATTTTTGTAATTTTGCTTTGGCTATTCAGGTTTTTATTTTGTGTTCCCATGTATATAAGTTTTAGGATTACTAAAACTAGTAGTTTTGTGAAAAATTTAGTGGATTTTAAAACATCACCGACTCTGTGGACATGAGTTGGAGTGAACTCCGGGAGTTGGTGATGGACAGGGAGGCCTGGCATGCTGTGATTCATGGGGTCGCAAAGAGTTGGACACGACTGAGTGACTGAACTGAACTGAACTGAACAGGAATTAACAATAAATCTACAGATTGTTATCGGTAATAAGGATACTTTAAGAATATTAATTCTTCCAACTCATGATAACTGGATATCTTTCTAGCTCTTTGTCATCTTCAAGTTCCCTCATCAGTGTTTTATAGTTTTCAGAGTATATATCTTTCACCTCCTTGGTTAATTTTATTCCTACGTACTTTATTCTTTTTGATGTGATTTTTAGATGGAGCTGTTATCTTTGTCTTTCTGTTATTTCAGTATTAATGTATAAGAAAATCAACATATTTCTACACATTAATCTTGTATCGATCAATTTTACTGAATTCATTTATTAGTTTCAATAGTGTTTTGGTGGAAACTTTAGGGCTCTCTCTATATAGTGGCATGACATTTGCAAATGGTGACAGATTTATTGTTCCAATTTGGATGTTTTTGTATCCTTTCCTTATATGATCACTGTGGCTCTCACTGCCAAGAAAGTGAAAGAAAGTGAAGTCGCTCAGTCGTGTCTGACTCTGGGACTCTGTGGACTGTAGGCCAACAGGCTCTTCCATCCATGAAATTTTCTAGGCAAGAATACTGGAGTGGGTTGCCATTTCCTTTTCCAGGGGATCTTCCCAACCCAGGGAGTGAGCCTGGATCTCCCACATGCAGGCCAACTCCTTACTGTCTGAGCCACCAGGCCAAGACTATGTTAAATAAAAATAATGAGAGCAGGCATTTTTGCTTTTTTCTTCATTGTAGAGGAGAAACTTTCAGCTTTTCATCACTGAGTATGATGTTAGTTATGGGTTTTTCATAAATTGTCTTTATTGTATTGCAATATGTTCTCTCTATACCAGATTTGATGAGAATTTTTCTTATCACAAATGAATGTTGAATTTTATCTGATGGTTTATCTTTCCTTTTTTTTTTTTTGTATAGTGATTTATTTGTGAATACTGAACCATCCTTGAATTCCTGGAATAGATCTTACTCAATAATGGCATATGATCCTTTTTATATATTGTTAAATTCAATTTGCTAATATTTTGGTGCATCTATATTTATCAGAGATATTGGCCAGTATTTTCTTTAATTTTTTGGTCATGGTTTTGTCTGGTTTTGCTATCAGAGTAATGGTAGATTCCTAAGATGAACTGATGAGTGTTCCATTCTGTTCTTTTCAATTTTTTGGAATAGTTTGAGAAGTATGCGGCTAAGTCACTTCAGTCGTGTCCGACTCTGTGTGACCCCATAGACGGAAGCCCACCAGGCTCCCCCGTCCCTGGGATTCTCCAGGCAAGAACACTGGAGTGGGTTGCCATTTCCTTCTCCAATGTGTGAAAGTGAAAAGTGAAGTGAAGTAGCTCAGTCGTGTCCGACCCTTAGCGACCCCATGGACTGCAGGCTACCAGGCTCCTCCATCCATGGGATTTTCCAGGCAAGAGCACTGGAGTGGCTTGCCATTGCCTTCTCCGTTGTAGGTATTATAAAAAATATTTTTTAATTGGAGGAAAATTGCTTTACAGTGTTGTGTTGGTTCTGCCATAGAACAAGAATAAATCATAATTATACTTCTATCCCCTCCTTCCTGAGCCTCCCTCACCTCCCCATGTCTCACCTCTCTATGTCATCACAGAGCACCAGAGTGGGCTCCCTGTGTTATACAGCAATTTCTCACCAACTTTCTATTTTACACACAATAGTGTATGTATGCTGATGGTAATAGTACTTGTATATGTTTGGAATACTCCTATCAATTTGTCTTGTCCTGGACTTTTATTTGCTGGGAGTTTTTTAATTACTAATTCAAGTGATTTGTTTGTTTAAACTGTCTATTTCATTGATCTTTTCTATTTTTGATATGTATTTTATTTCCTTACTGATATTTATTATTATTTTTTTTTCCTTTTGCTGACTTTGGGCATTGTTTGTTGTTCTTTTCCATCCTTTAGATAGTGAGTTAGGTTGTTTGTTTGAGTTTTTTGTTTGTTTGTTTCTTGTTTCTTGAGGGTTGGTTTTGCCATACATTGACATGAATTTGCCCCGGGTTTACATAAGTTCCCCCTCCTGAACATAAATAGCCAGGACATGGAAGCAACCTAGATGTCCATCTGCAGACGAATGGATAAGAAAGCTTTGGTACATATACACAATGGAGTATTATTCAGCCATTAAAAAGAATACATTTGAATCAGTTCTAATGAGGTGGATGAAACTGGAGCCTATTATACAGAGTGAAGTAAGCTAGAAAGAAAAACACCAATACAGTATACTAACACATATATATGGAATTTAGAACTACTTTTGCTGCATCACACAAATTTTGAAGTTGTGTTTTCATTTTCATTTCTCTTGAGGTATGTTCTAATTTCCTCTTTGATTTATCCATTGACCTATTTGTTTTTTAATAGAATGTTGTTTAATCTCCATAGTTTGTGTTTTTCAAATTTTTCTTCTTGTAATTGATTTCTAATTTCAACATTGGTATTTGTTAAAAAAAAAAAAAACTCTTTGTACAATTTCTGTCCTCTTAAATTTATTGAACAGGTTTAGTGGCATGGAATGTGATCTATTCTGCAGATTGATATACCTGTGTACTTGAAAAGAATGAGTTTAGGTTTCTTGTAGCCCAGTCATTCATCCCACTGTTTTTCAAACCAGCTAAGAGGATTTGTCTCCCCAGTGTTGAACCCTAGGCCTGGTGCCCCAAATAAGTGGTTTGGTTTGCTCACTTCTATTAGAGGATCTCTGGACCTGTGTAATCTCCCAGTTCTTCTGTGCCTCTCCTAGATCCTGACCCACTTGTTTCTATTTCCTTAACAATTGACTCCATGTGGATTTTTCTTACATCCTTGGTTGTATAAGAGTGTGCTGTCTGCAGTTGTTTCAGTGAGAATTGTTCCAAATGTAGATGTATTTTAGATACATTCATGGGATAGGTGAGCTCTCTGTCCTTGTATTTTTTCATCTTTATTTCTTCCATCACTTTAACTTTTAATGCATTTTTGACCAATCATTTTTCTATGGTGAGTATACAGTCACATTTATTTTTCTTGTTGTTGTTCAGTGGGTCACTCATGTCTCACTCTTTGCCACCCCATGGATGGAGCATGCCAGGCTTCCCTGTCCTTCACTATGTCCTAGAGTTTGCTCAAACTCTGTCCATTGAGTCGATGATGCCCTCCAATCATCTCAACCTCTGTTGCCCCCTTCTCCTCTTGCTTTCAATCATTCCCATCAGCAGGGTCTTTTCCAATGAGTTGGTTCTTTGCATTAGGTGGCCGAAGTGTTGAACCTTCAGTTTCAGACCAATCCTTCCAATGAATATTCAGGGTTGATTTTCTTTAGTATCGACAAATTTTATCTCCTTGCAGTCCAAAGTCTTCTCCAGCACCACAGTTTGAAAGCATTAATTCTTTGGTTATCAGCCTTCTCTATGGTCCAACCATTACATCTATACATGACTACTGGAAAAACCATAACGTTGATTATATGGACCTCTGGTGGCAAAGTAATATCTCTGCTTTTTAATATGCTGTCTAGGTTTGTCACAGCTTTTCTTCCAAGGAGCAAGAAAGAGTCTTTTAATTTTGTGGCTGCAGTCACCATCCACAGTGATTTTGGAAACCAAGAAAATGAAATCTGTCACTGTTTCCACTTTTGCCCCATCTACTTGCTGTGAAGTGATGGAACCAGATGGTATGATCTTAGTTTTTTGAATGCTGAGTTTTAAGTCAGCTTTTTCACTTTCATCTTTCACCTTCATCAAGAGGCTTTTTAGTTCATCTTCACTTTCTGCTATTAAAGTGGTATCATCTGTATATCTAAAGTTGCTGATATTTCTCCTGGCATTCTTGATTCCAGCTTGTGAGTCATCTAGCTCAGGATTTTTCAGGATGTACTATGCATATAAGTTAAATAAGCAAGGTGACAATATTCAGCCTTGATGTACTGCTTTCCCAATTTTGAGCCAGTGTGTTGTTCCATGTCTGGTTCTAATTGTTGCTTCTTGTTCTGCATACAGGTTTCTCAGAAAGCAGGTAAGGTGATCTGGTATTCCCATCTCTTAAGAATTTTCCACAGTTTGTTGTGATCCACACAGTTAAAGGCTTTAGCATAGTCAATGAAGCAGAAGTGGATGACATTTTGGAATTCCTTTGCTTTTTCTGTGATCCAGTGGATGTTGGCAATTTGATCTCTGGTTCTTCCGGCTTCTAAATCCATCTTGTACATCTAAAAGATCTAGGTTCATGTAACATTAAAGCCTGTCTTGAAGGATTTTGAACATAATCTTGCTAGCATATGAGATAAATGTAGTTGTACGGTAATTTTGAACATTCTTTGGTATTGCCTTTCTTTGGGAGTGGAAAACTGACCTCTTTCAGTCCTGTGGCCACTGCTGAGTTTTCCAAATTTTTTCATTTCTTCTTATCCCTTTACAAATAACTTTAGAAGGCTATGCATTGTATTCTACTGAAATAGTGTGGTTTTGTGTAGACAACAAGACATGAACATAAATTCTAATTGTGTTTCAGTCATTGATTTGGGCAATTTTCTTAAATGCTTTACTTTATTACTGATTCTGAAAAAATTATGTATCACACAAAATTTGTATAAGGATTTAAAGAACATGAGATATAAATATAAAACATTTAGCAGAATGTTTGCCATATATATGTATATGTATATATACATGCTGCTGCTGCTGCTAAGTCACTTCAGTCGTGTCCGACTCTGTGTGACCCCATAGACGGAAGCCCACCAGGCTCCCCTGTCCCTGGGATTCTCCAGGCAAGAACACTGGAGTGGGTTGCCATTTCCTTCTCCAATGTGTGAAAGTGAAAAGTGAAAGTGAAGTTGCCCAGTCGTGTCCGACTCATAACGACCCCACAAACTGCAGCTTACCAGGCTCCTCCATCCATGGGATTTTCTAGGCAAGAGTACTGGAGTGGTCTGCCATTGCCTTCTCCGTGTATATATATAATTGTTAATTTCATTAAGTTACAGTATTTTGTTTTCAGATGGTCATTATTATTGAGGTTAAGAGTGATTGTGTGTAAGTTGTGTCTCTGGGAAGCAGACTCTGAACTGGAGTCAGGTGTGTAAGATTTTTATCAAGGAGGACAAAAGCCTTCAGGCTGCAATCCAGATCTGCCTTCAAAGAAAAGAGAGAGTCTCAGACTGAGATAGAGATCTGTCAAATTCCTATCTGGCCAAGGGGGCTTTGGAGCAAAATAACCCACTATAGGAGACTCAGAATGGGCAGAAATGCCAAACCCAGTACCTCTGTCACATTCTTCACGCAGGAATAGGCAGGAAGAATGTAGCCTTTGTTTACATATTCAGGCGTTGTAGTTCAACACTGCCAGCCAACTTCACTTTTTGCAGCCAGGTAGCAAGCTCTTAAAGAGGGATCCCAACAGTACCTCTCATGTTGCCCTGTAGGGTTGTGGAGCAAGATTGCCTGTGCTCATTCAAATCTGACCACCCACCCCCATTCCTTATTCACTGGTAGATTGTAAGGAAGGAAGGGTCTTAACCTCTTTATCCTTGGCTTCCTTATCTGTAAAATGAGAAAAATAACGGTAGCTACTATACCAGTGTTGTGCAGGTTAAATTAAATAATTCACATAAAGTACTTAGAATAATATCTGAAGTACAGCAGAGACTCAAAATATTTACCATTATTATTGGCATATTCTTACATATTTTGTCTCTTCCTTGGTTATTTTCTTGCCTATATACCCTCTTCTTGCATCTTTTGTATACAGTCTTTTCTAAAAAATCATATTTTGCTGTGAACTTAAAACTTCTATAAAAAATAGTCCTAGAAAATAAAGCAACACTTCATGGATCCTTATCATTGCTTACATGCTTTTTATCATACTTATTCCCCACTCTTCATTGTTCAGTGCAGGTAATTGAATTTATTAATATTTCATTCAACAATCACATTTAGTATAGGTAAGATGAGAGTCTACATGAGAATTTTCATGCCAAAACCTTGCAGAGTCGATGAATTTGTTCCACAGCATGAACAAAATAAGCTTCTCTGAGGGCAACTCATAAGCACTCTGTGCTGTATCCTTCCCAGATAAAAGGAAGTTATTTTATATCCATCAAAGTGGAAATAAGGTTTAGGTTAGTGGACCAGAAAAATATTACCTGTTTTGACATAAATACAATGGAACAGTTCCAAAGAAATCCAATTTTGAACAGCACTGCCTGCAAGGATTAGAAAGTTTCGGAAGATTTGGGAGCTCTGAATGCTTTTTGTTGTTTGAGGTGCTCTCTTGAGATTAGTGGAGCATTAATATGACAAGCCAGCCTTATCCTTGTGCTCTTTCCATTTCCTAAAAAATGTAAATTTAATAACAATCATTTATATTCAGTCTCACCCATTCCAAGAATCTGAAGGTTTTTAGATGTATCATCCTTTGAAGATAATACTCTAGAGCAATCCCAAGGCCACCACTAGAATTTACACGTAAAAATAGAAACCATGAACTGTTAAACTATGATTGTAGAGAGAAATTGGATTGTTTTAACCAACTTGACAGTCATGATTTTTCTTTTTAAAATTTCATCTATTTTTCGTCATGTGATAAGAGAAGATAATGAATCTGAGTCCTTTTGTCATCATACTCCAATTATCTTCCTTCAAACATTGCTGTAAGAGTCATTTATTTGTTCTGTAAATGTGTATTGAGTAACTACTCTGTGGCTGCTTTATTTCTATGTACAGTGGTATAGAAGTGAAGAATTGAAAGACCATTCATTCTGCAGTTTAAAATTCTCCATTATCATTAGAACAGAATTCTTACATTGCCTACAAGGCCAAATCAGTACTTGAGCCGCTGCCTGTGTCTGTGAGCTAAGTCATCTAAGATCCTCATATCTTATGGTTTCTTCTCTTTTTTCAGACTGCATCTCAAAGGGTAACCTCACAGAGAAGTCTCTGGCCTAACATAGCTTGCAACTCCACTCTCTAGTCGCTATCACTCAATACTGTTAATATTTTTAATCCAAAATAATCATTATTGGAAATTATCTTATTTGTTTTTAACCATTGATTGATTTTTTTCATAGTGTTCATGGCTTTCCTGGTTTTAGGACTCCCATTTGACAGTCACCTACTATCCCTTTATGCCTTGTCTCCAGGATCCCATGATCACTTTTTGCTTGGTGCTGAGTACTCTCTGAATTGTAATGTTTGGTTTAGACTGCTACCAGCACTGACATGCAGGTTATATGAGGATAAGAACTACAGTTTCATAGTCACAGTTGTAGGTCCTGGAGCAATGCACAGTATACAGTGATTTCTCAAAGTTTATTCAGCAAATTAATGACAGTTTAAAACTTTGTGTAATATTTACCACTTAGTTACTATGTGCTATTTCAACTGTTTCACACAAATAAGGGAAAAAGACATAAATAAGCTTAATTTCCCTTCCCCCTTTTCAAAAGTCTTGGATTCCTTCTATAAAATGGTTAGAACCATTTATTTTTACAGTCATTTGTGATTTCTATAATAGTGAATGTTCTCATTAGCAGTCTATTTTTAGGAAGCAGGAAGAACTAAGAAAGTTTGGGGGTATTTTCATTTGAACCTTATATTTTAGGTCACATCATTCACTTAAATTAGTTGTAAATAAAACTTCTGATATTTCATAGGAAGTACTCATTTACACGTATAAATGAGAAGATGGGTGAAGGTTTATGTACTAATTTTTAAATTATTATTTGTATGTCTGACTTATTTCTACAACCATTTTAATATATAAATGTGTGCTCAGTTAGCAAAGAGTGGATTAAATTTCTTCCAACAATAACATTGTTGAAATTTCTTCAACATTGATTATACCTCTTCAATATAATGGCACCCAATTACTTATTATATTTTCAAAGAAATAGTATATATTACTTATTATGCCATAAAAGATAATTCTTCTTATTCAGATAGACTTATGAAGTAGATATTAGATTAGAAAAGCAGAATATTTGAAGACCCAGTTATATGCAGAGAACAAAACATAAATTTATTTGATTATGGTTATTGTCATCAGAATTGTGTTTCAAATAGAATTTGACTTCTCAGATACTTACAAGAAAACAACAAAATTGATTGTCATTTAATGTAGCTACACCCTGTGCCAGTGGAGTAACTTCATCATTTATTATTTGAATTTGAAAAAAAGCACCACTACTTGACTCATTACCTTGAAACTGTACAAAAATAATAATAATGGTTATTATTATCAGCGTTTATATTTAAATATAATTCTTCCATGTGTGGCTAATATATATATCAATAAGAACATCAGAAATTATATTAAACCATTAAACTGGGGAAAGTTTTAAGTAAGCATGTTATATTTTCTAATAATATTAAATCTAGGATCATGTTTTTAAGCAATATTAAACTAATTCATCATATAAGGACAGCTTTGTTTCAGAATGTCACTTTATATAGCATATTCTTTATTTTAAAATTATATGATCAAGAGCATAGTAATTTTTATGTTCCAGAAATGATATGAATTGCCTTTTTTTTTTTAACTGAAACAGTCCAGGTAATTTGAATGGAAATTAATGCAAGAGAGGAAAATCAGCACCATTCAGTGGAAACTTCCATGTACCACAGTGTGTGGTGGTCTTTTTAGCAATCTAGGGTAAATGAGCATTTTTTTTTTCTCCAAATGTTCTTTTAGTATTAGCCTTTAATAATGCATGAGAAGATGTATTTCCATGACTGGCAGCCAGACTTGCCTTGTTATTCACAGTGGTTGCACCTTGCATAGATTTATACACTGAGGTTTTTACACAGTGATGTTTAGCAGAGTTTTGACCACATTCCTCCAGTGCATAAAGTGATATGCAAACCACATGCCAATTGGTTATATTCAATGTCTCAACTTAGACATTGCTGCTTTTTAAACAAAGATGACCAGGAGCGTACTGGAAAAAGCATGAAGTGTAGCCTAGAAGAGGAAAAAGAAAATACAGGATGCATAAGATTGTAGAATGCTGAGATGAGCAAAACAATAGTACAAAGTCTAGATTATATCTAAAAGTCCTAAAACAAATTTAGTCTCATTTTCTTATTCTATTTTCCATTTCCTGACACACTTATTGCCATACTCAGTCCATAATATTTCCTAGATATTTTATTTTCTCAGTCTTTTTAAACTAGTGTAAGGATTAGTTCTAGGAAGAGCCTCTTTGGGTTCCTGACTTCACGTGAGCTAAGACTTTCCTTTAAGACTGCAAGTAATGACCTCTGGCTTGTCATGTATTGACAATTTTATATTAGTCACAATTTGGGGAAATATTAAATTAGGGACAGGTGCCAACCAAGGTCCGTCTAGTCAAGGCTATGGTTTTTCCCGTGGTCATGTATGGATGTGAGAGTTGGACTGTGAAGAAAGCTGATCGCGGAAGAATTGATACTTTTGAACTGTGGTGCTGGAGAAGACTCTTGAGAGTCCCTTGGACTGCAAGGAGATCCAACCAGTCCATTCTAAAGGAGATCAGTCCTGGGTGTTCATTGGAAGGACTGATGCTGAAGCTGAAACTCCAATACTTTGGCCACCTCATGCGACGAGTTGACTCACTGGAAAAGTCTGATGCTGGGAGGGATTGGGGGCGGGAGGAGAAGGGGACGACAGAGAATGAGATGGCTGGATGGCATCACCAACTCAATGGACATGAGTCTGAATGAACTCCGGGAGTTGGTGATAGACAGGGAGGCCTGGCGTGCTGTGATTCATGGGGTCGCAAAGAGTTGGACACAACTGAGCAACTGAACTGAACTTACCTGAACTGAGGGCATACTGTAAATAAGATAACAAATCCATTCTCCCCACATGTGAATGAAGCAAGTTGTAATGAGGGCAGGGAGGATGTAGACATGGTGAGGGAATTCCCCTCCCACAGTATACCCTGCGAGATACAGTTGTTTTATAAACCCTCCAACAGTAGATGATCAGTTGGAAGAAAACAAGCAACAGTAGCCATACTGTAACGATAATGTTTTCCCTATCTCACCTTGGTATACTGAAGACAGTCTCTCCTATATAAAACTTGAGCATTTGCTCTATGGTCATCTCAGTTCAGCTGATGTGTCAACTTATGGTCTGAAAATGAAGTATATCTGATGAGTGAAGTGTGGCCCTTTATTACAGTAGCGTAAAGAATGAAAATTGATTTTGGATTATGTGTTTCCCCCTTCTACAATTTTGTACCCTAGATTTTAATGTAATTTTTGATAAGTGAGTATACTAAGGTCAGATCATGGAAATAGTAAGTGATGAAGTCAGAATTTGAATCAATAGCTTGACTCCCAAACTTCCTGTTATCCTGTGTCTTCTCATTAGAAGGAATATTTAATCTTTTGAGGACATGAACATCTTCAAGTAAAAAGATTGCTCTTTCTAGAATAACGTGCTTTTTATTCATGAAAAGATGCCATGCAATGTAGAGGACTCACAGTGCCCCACATTTTAGGAATGAGTATTTGATACAAAATGAGACTTTCTCCTGAGAAGGCAAAATGGAGGCTTTATTTTTCTTCTTTCTGAAGGCCAAGAAAATTGTTTTAAATGGTGTTGTATTCAAAAAGGAAGAGACAGATAAATAAGGTTGATTTTAAGGGACTAAATAGTATTATAAACTCAAGGTCAGCAACAACAGAACAACAAGAGAATCATTGTGCTCTTTTGTGATTAGGTTGTTTAATATACCTCCTCCTTCAGAGACCTACACTTTAAAATAATCATCTTCTATTCAGTTAGCATGGTAATATTTTATTTTTCCACTTGTGTTACTGATATTTTAATATTTATTTTTTCTATTTCTCCTTTAGTAACTGTAACCTCAGAAGAATCATTTAAATATGGATATATCTGGACAATACAATGTACTTGATTTAGAAAATTTTAAATACCTTATTTAAGGCACATGTCACCATGATTTTCATATCAACCACATCCTCTTGTTAAGATAGTACTAATCTAGGTTTCTGTACTGGGAAACTCAATATATCTGATTCTGTGGGCATAATCTCAGATCCAAAATCTTAGCTACTTTCCCATTTAATTAAGCTTTTGTTTGAATTCCATAATGTGATTATTGAAACAATTAGGAGAACAGCACAATGAGCAAATTTTCAAAACATAAAATGCTATGAGTCTGTAAAGTCCACTATGTCATTGACCAAATTTCAGAAGCTATCAAATAAATTTAGACCAGATCATTTTGATCTAGATTGTTTCTCACACAGAGAAATAAAAGAGGTTTCTCTTCTTCCAGTGGGTAGTTTTAAAAATATATAAAAATTCCCTTTTCATAGATAGATCACCCCCTTCCCATCTTACAATCATTGAACTGTCACATTAGTGACAGCATGCACACCTTCTCTTGGAAACATAGCAAAAGTTATAACATTTTCCCCCAGCACAGTCTGATAATGACAGAGAAGTCAGGAAATTTGGAAACCTTGTAAGGATCAATGAGAAATGAACATGAAATTACTTTGCAAATTATAAATTTCTGTTTACATATAAATATCATCATTCTTCTCCTTTTCCTTATCATAGATACCACTACAACTATTACTATCACCACCACAGTTAATACTTGGATTTTATAAGGTCCAAAGTGATCTAAAAAGTCCTCTTGTCCATGAGAGGAGGATTAGTAGCATGGTTTGATAACAGGCCTTGTATATTAGAGATAAGTGCCTGGATTCTGACCCTACATTCAATATCTGTGAGAAAGTGAAAGTCACACAGTCATGTCCTACTCTTGCGATCCCATGGACTGTATACTACCCAACTCTTCTGTCCATGTAATTTTTCAGGCAAGAATACTGATGTGGGTTGCCATTTCCTTCTCCAGGGGAATCTTCCTGACCCAGGGATCAAACGCACGTCTCCTGCATTGCAGGCAGATTCTTTACCTACTCTGCCACTTAGGGCAAATTATTTTAATGATATTTGCCTCCGGTTCTTCATCTGTTAAATGGGAATAAAAATTTTATCTGAGTATATTCCACTTCTGGTCATGATAGAATAACTGGTATCAGACTTTCCTTCTTATGTAAAGAATTAGACAAATATGTATGAACAACTTATATGAGATGAAAGTTTTCAGATATTAGGCAATAGCTGGAGCGGGAAAATTTGCTTTTAAAGAAGGGAATAACCATGCTGAGTCCTACAGTTGTTTCAATTTTCAGCCTGGATGCATGTTCCAGGGGCTTCGAAACAAACACAACACTGTAAATAAAATATAGTACAATATAAAATAAAAATAAGTAACAAAACTTTGGGGCTTTACACCGAGTTAGAGTTCCTATCAGAGGGATAACAGCACCACAGCCGTACTGAATCCACTCCAATATTCTTGCCTGGAAAGCCCCATGGACAGAGAAGTTTGTCCAAAGCAGGCTACAGTCCAAGGAGTCACAAAGACTTAGTCGGACACAACTAAGCACACAGGCAAGGCAGTTAGCATTTAAGCAACATAAGCCACATCCATCCCTTCTCAATATCCTGTCTTATTCCTGTTTTTTCTGTAGTTGAATGTGGATGGGGACAAACTTTTCTAAAACTCAAGGGGTGGTGGTGGTGTCACCCTTCTCTTATATGAGAAAAAAGAGGAGAGAGTGAATAAACACAGAATGAATATACCCTCACACACACACACACACACACACACACACACATGTACAAAGGGAAAGGAACACATTTTATAAAAGCAAGAGTTCTGAATCACTTTCATACTCACCTACAAAAGCTCCTACCCTTCAGCACCATAGTCTATTTATGTTCTCAACTTTGACCCCCATCAGTGCTTTTTTTCCTTAGAAGTAGAATATGGAGGACTTGAATTCAGCTAGAGAGATCAAAGTTTTCCATTAATAACCATGACCCAAGCTCCAGTGATGCCACATGGAAAAGGAAAGAAATGAACTGAGAGATAATGCAGAGGAATAAATAAAGATTGGAGAGAGTCAAGGATTAAAAAGAAGGAAAAGGGTGACATGATTAATACAACATGGGTATAATAGACAGGAATACAAAAAGTATGCAATAATTTGAACACGTTGAGAGAAGTCTAATTTTGGTTTTGCTGAATCTAAGTGCTTGTACAGCACTGAGGTGGAGTTATGCAGCTGATCATGGTAAAAAGAGACATATGCTTAATATGAGCTGTTGGAATTAAAAAGAATTTAAAGTGATATGCTCAGAGGTGCCTTTAGAAACCTTAGGAAGTAATTAGTGAAGAGGTTAACGTAAAGGAAATAGAAAGTTTAGGATAAAATTTGAAGGCAAGTCTGACATTCAGACGAATAAAATGGATGAAGGGTCAGCAAAAACAGAAAGTGGTAAGAGAGAAGTGAGATTTCTAGGGTTCAGTGGATTTTGTAGCCTGCTGGGGCTACAAAATCACAATATCACATATCACAATATGTGATATTGTGATTTATAATAAGAAATATATATATTTGATTTTTTGACCCATTCCCGGCACAGAGCTCCAAAACCTCTTGGAATTTCCTAAGTGGTAATAGAGATAAAAGTATCTTTTGGTACATTAATGAGGTGACTTTTGGAATACACATAAGTTGGTTGCCAGAAAAACTAACCAAGTGGTTAGAGGGTTGGAAATTTCAGTTCCACCCTCTGACCTGGAGACTGGTTGGGGGTTGGAGTGCTGCTGGAGACTGAATTTAATCATCAGTGGTCAATGATTTAATCAATATTGTCTATGTAATACTAAGGCACTTTGGTCTTGTCCAGCTCTTTGCAACACTGTGGACTGTAGCCTGCCAGGCTCCTTTGTCCATGGAATTCTCTAGACAAGAATACTAGAGTGGGTTGCCTTGCCCTCCTCCAGAGGATCTTCCAGACCCAGGGATCAAACTCACATCTCTTATGTCTCCTGAATTGGCAGGCAGGTTCTTTACCACTAGCACTACTTGGGAAGCCAGCTTCCATAAAAACCAAAAAAAGAGATTTTGGAGAGCTTGCTGGTTGGTGAATACATGGAGATTCAGACAGTGGTGCCCTCAGGGTCTAAAGCTTCATGCCCTTTCCCTGTAACCTGCTCTAAGCATATCTTCCATCTGGCTATCGTGAGTTATATCCTTTCCTAATAAACTGATAACCTACTAAGTAAAATGTCTCTCTGAGTTCTTGAGCCACTCTAACAAATTAATCAAACACTAGGAGGAGATCCTGGAAATCTGGACCAGAAATAACAACCTGGATTTGCATTTGGCATCTGAAGTGAGATGGGAAGCAGTCTTAAAAGACTGAGCCTTTACCCTGTGAACATGATGCAATTTCTGGGTAGAGAATGTCAGAATTGAGTGGAGTAGCACACCCTGCTTGTGTCAGGGAATTGCTGGTGGTGTAGGGAGACACTTTCACATTGCAATTTGGGTACAGAACTCTTACAAATGCCATAACAAAATACTTAGGCTGGGACACTTAAACAGCAGAAATTTTTTTTCATACTGTTCTTGAAGCTGCAAGTCCAAGATCAAGAAGTTAGTAGGTCTGAATTAATCTGAGGCTTCTCTCCTGGATTTAAAGTCAGGTGGCTCCCTTTTCACTGTGTTCCTAGAAGTCTTTTCTCTGTGCACAGGGATCTCTGGGGTTCCTTTGTGTCCTCATATCATCTTCTTATAAGGACATTAGATTGTATTAGGACCACACGCAGTTCAGTTCAGTCGCTCAGTCGTGTCCAACTCTTTGCAACCCCATGAATCACAGCATGCCAGGCCTCCCTGTCTATCACCAACTCCTGGAGTTCACTCAAACTCATGTCCATCGAGTTGGTGATGCCATCCAGCCATCTCATTCACTGTCGTCCCCTTCTCCTCCCGCCCCCAATCCCTCCCAGCATCAGAGTCTTTTACAGTGAGTCAACTCGTCTCATGAGGTGGCAAAAGTATTGGAGTTTCAGTTTTAGCATCAGTCCTTCCAATGAACACCCAGGACTGATCTCCTCTAGAATGGACTGGTTGGATCTCCTTGCAGTCCAAGGGACTCTCAAGAGTCTTCTCCAGCACCATAGTTCAAAAGCATCAATTCTTCGGCGATCAGCTTTCTTCACAGTCCAACTCTCACATCCATACATGACCATGGGAAAAACCATAGCTTTGACTAGATGGACCTTAGTTGGCAAAGTAATGTCTCTGCTTTTTAATATGCTATCTAGGTTGGTCATAACTTTCCTTCTAAGGAGTAAGCGTCTTTTAATTTCCTGGCTGCAATCAGCATCTGCAGTGATTTTGGAGCCCCAAAAAATAAAGTCTGACACTGTTTCCACTGTTGCCACATCTATTTCCTATGAAGTGATGGGACCGGATGCCATGATCTTAGTTTTCTGAATGTTGAGCTTCAAGCCAACTTTTTCACTCTCCTCTTTCACTTTCATCAAGAGATTTTTGAGTTCCTCTTCACTTTCTGCCATATGGGTGGTGTCATCTGCATATCTGAGGTTATTGATATTTCTCCTGGCAATCTTGATTCCAGCTTGTGCTTCTTCCAGCCCAGCGTTCCTCATGATGTACTCTGCATATAGGTTAAATAATCAGGGTGACAATATACAGCCTTGATGTACTACTTTTCCTATTTGGAACCAGTCTGTTGTTCCATGTCCAGTTCTAACTGTTGCTTCCTGACCTGCATACAGGTTTCTCAAGAGGCAGGTCAGGTGGTCTGGTATTCCCATCTCTTTCAGAATTTTCCACGTTTTATTGTGATCCACACAGTCAAAGGCTTTGGCATAGTCAATAAAGCAGAAATAGATGTTTTTCTGGAACTCTCTTGCTTTCTCCATGATCCAGCGGATGTTGGCAATTTGATCTCTGGTTCCTCTGCCTTTTCTAAAACCAGCTTGAACATATGGAAGTTCATGGTTCACGTATTGCTGAAGCCTGACTTGGATAATTTTGAGCATGACTTTACTCGAAAGTGAGATGAGTGCAACTGTGCGGTAGTTTGAGCATTCTTTGGCATTGCCTTTCTTTGGGATTGGAATGAAAACTGACCTTTTCCAGTCCTTTGGCCACTGCTGAGTTTTCCAAATTTGCTGACATATTGAGTGCAGCACTTTCACAGCATCATCTTTCAGGATTTGAAATAGCTCAACTGGGATTCCATTACCTCCACTAGCTTTGTTCATAGTAATGATTTCTAAGGCCCACTTGACTTCACATTCCAGGATGTCTGGCTCTAGGTGAGTGATCACACCATCGTGATTATCATGGTCCTGAAGATCTAGAATGAAGGGATGGAGTCAAAACAAAAACAATATCCAGTTGTGGATGTGACTGGTGATAGAAGCAAGGTCCAATGCTGTAAAGAACAATATTGCATAGGTACCTGGAATGTTAGGTCCATGAGTCAAGGCAAATTGGAAGTGGTCAAACAGGAGATGGCAAGAGTGAACGTCAACATTCTAGGAATCAGTGAACTAAAATGGACTAGAATGGGTGAATTTAACTCAGATGACCATTATATCTGTAGGAATCCCTTAGAAGAAATGGAGTAGCCATCACGGTCAACCAAAGAGTCCAAAATGCAGTATTTGGATACAATCTCAGAAACGACAGAATGATCTCTGTTCGTTTCCAAGGCAAACCATTCAATATCACAATAATCCAAGCCTATGCCTCAACCAGTAATGCTGAAGAAGCTGAAGTTGGACTGTTCTATGAAGACCTACAAGACCTTTTAGAACTAACACCCAAAAAATGTCCTTTTCATTATAGGGGACTGGAATGAAAAAGTAAGGAGTCAAGAAACACCTGGGGTAACAGGCAAATTTGGCCTTTGAATACGGAATGAAGCAGGGCAAAGGCTAATAGAGTTTTGCCAAGAGAATGCACTGCTCATAGCAAACACTCTCTTTCAATAACACAAGAGAAGACTGTATACATGGACATCACCAAATGGCCAACACCGAAATCAGACTGATTATATTCTTTACAGCCAAAGATCTAGAAGCTCTATACAGTCAGCAAAAACAAGACCAGGAGCTGACTGTGGCTCCGATCATGAACTCCTTATTGCCAAATTCAGACTTAAATTGAAGAAAGTAGGGAAAACCACTAGACCATTCAGCTATGACCTATATCATATCCCTTATGAGTATACAGTGGAAGTGAGAAATAGATTTAAGGGACTAGATATTATAGATAGAGTGCGTGATGAGTTATGGACGGAGGTTTGTGACGTTGTACAGGAGACAGGAATCAAGACCATCCCCATGGAAAAGAAATGCAAAAAAGCAAAATGGCTGTCTGAGGAGGCCTTACAAATAGCTGTGAAAAGAGAAGCGAAAAGCAAAGGAGAAGAGGAAAGATATAAGCATCTGAATGCAGAGTTCCAACGAATAGCAAGGAGAGATAAGAAAGCTTCCTTCAGAGATCAATGCAAAGAAATAGAGGAAAACAACAGAATAGGAAAAACAAGGATCTCTTCAAGATAATTAGAGATTCCAAGGGAACATTTCATGCAAAGATGGGCTCAATAAAGGACAGTAATGGTATGGACCTAACAGAAGCAGAAGATATTAGGAAGAGGTGGCAAGAATACACAGAAGAACTGTACAAAAAAGATCTTCACGACCAAGATAATGAAGCATCAGTTCAGTTCAGTTCAGTTCAGTCGCTCAGTCGTGTCCGACTCTCCGCGACCCCATGAATCACAGCACGCCAGGCCTCCCTGTCCATCACCAACTCCCGGAGTTCACTCAAACTCATGTCCACAGAGTCGGTGATGCCATCCAGCCATCTCATTCTCCGTCGTCCCCTTCTCCTCCCGCCCCCAGCCTTTCCCAGCATCAGAGTCTTTTCCAGTGAGTCAACTCGTCGCATGAGGTGGCCAAAGTATTGCAGTTTCAGCTTTAGCATCAGTCCCTCCAATGAACATCCAGGATTGATCTCCTCCAGAATGGACTGGTTGGATCTCCTTGCAGCATATCTACCACTAATTTTGGAGATATCAAGGAGAAGGGGATTTTAAAACATAAGCTATGGAATTCATGAACAAAATGGTTTATTAGTGTGACAAAGATACCAGACTGAATGTGAAGGTTTTAGATGTGAAGGGAGATGAAGATATGTAAGTGGTCATTTGAGAATATTACAAGACTGAAAGGAAAAGTTTTTTTCTTTTTGAATACAAAGGTCAGAGTGTTCTGAGTGGAAGAAGCTGAGATGCAAAGACAGATATGGCTGATAGAAAACCTGTGAAGGGCATTTTAAGGAAAAGGCTTAAGAAGAAAAGGCACTTAAATTGCAGGATTTTTTTTAAAGTGTGGGAAGAAGAAATTGAATAAGTTCATGACAGTTGGTCAGTTTTCATTCCAATCCCAAAGAAAGGCAATGCCAAAGAATGTTCTAAATACCACACTATTGCACTTATTTCACATGCTAGCAAGATAATGCTCAAAATCCTTCATGCTAGGCTTCAACAGTGTGTGAACTGAGAACTTCCAGATGTACAAGCTGGATGTAGAAAAGGCAGAGGAACTGAGGTCAAATTGCCAATATCTTTTGGATCAAAGAGAAAGCAAGGGAATTCCAGAAAAACATCTACTTCTGCTTCATTGACTATGAGAAAGCCTTTGACTGTATGGATCACAAAAAACTGTGGAAAATTCTTAAAGAGATAGAAATAACAGACCACCTTACCTGCCTCCTGAGAAACCTGTATGTAGGACAAGAAACAAAAGTTAGAATCAGACATGGAACAATGAACTAGTTCAAAATTGGGACGGAGTATGTTAAGGTTGTATATGTCACCCTGCTTATTTAACTTCCATGCAGAGTAGGTCATATGAAATGCTGGTAGATGAATCACAAGCTAGAATCAAGACTGCTGAGAGGAATATCAGCAACCTCAGATATGCAGATGATACCACTTTAATTACAGAAAGTGAAGAGGAACTAAAGAGCCTCTTGATGAAAGTGAAAGAGGAGAGTGAAGAAGCTGGCTTAAAACTCCACATTCAAAAACCTAAGATCATGGCATCCGGTCCCATCAGTTCAGTTCAGTTCAATTCAGTTCAGCTCAGTTCAGTAGCTCAGTCATGTCTGACTCTTTGCGACCCCATGAATCGCAGCACACCAGGCCTCCCTGTCCACACCAACTCCCAGAGTCCACCCAAACCCACATCCATTGATTTGGTGATGCCATCCAACTCATCTGGTCCCATCATTTCATGGCAAGCAGATGGGGACAAAGTGGAAGTGGTGAAAGATTTCCTTTTCTTGGGTTCCAAAATCACTGTGGACAGTGTCTGCAGCCACGAAATTAAAAGACACTTCTTGGAAGAAAAGATATGAAAAACCTAGACAGCGTATTAAAGAGCAGAGACATCATTTTGACAACAAAGGTTGGTTTAGTCAAAGCTATGGTTTTTCCAATAGTCACATATAGATGTGAGAGCTGGACCATAAAGAAGGCTGAATGACAAAGAGTTTATGCTTTCGAACTGTGGTGCTGGAGAAGACACCTGAGATTCCCTTGTACAGCAAGGAGTTCACACTAGTCAGTCCTAAAGGAAATCGATCTTGAATATTTATTGGAAGGACTGATGCTTAAGCTCCAATACTTGACCACCTGAAGCAAAGAGTGGACTCAATGGAAAATCTTTCCCTGATGCTGGGAAAGATTGAGGGCAGGAGGAGAAGGGGGCAACAGAGGATGAAATGGTTAGATGGCATCACTGATTCAATGCACATGAATTTGAGCAAACTCAAGGAATTAATGAAGGACAGGGCAGCATGGCATGCTGCAGTCCACTGGGCCGCAAAGATTTGGACATGACTTAAAAACTGAACAACAAAAAGTGGGTCTCAGCATTCATAGTAAAGTAGGCTTCTAGGTCATTTTCAAAAACTGAAAAGTGTTTGCTCTTCTGTGACTGGTTTCTTTCACTTATCAACTTGTATGAGGCAACTAAAATGGTCAAACACAGAGAAACCAATAGAATGGTATAGTCAGTGCCTGGGGAGAGAGGGAAATGGAGTTTCAGCTTTGTGAGATAATTATGTTTTAGAAATCTGCTATACAACACTGGGCCATTAGTTACAACAGTGTATTATACATTTAAAAAATTGTTGAGAGGGTAGTTCTGGTGTTAAATGTTCTTACACACAAAAATAAGTGATGCACCTCCAGCTGTTTGTGTGTGTGTGTGTGCTCAGTCACGTCTGACTCTTTACAACCCCATGGACTATAGCCCACCAGGCTCCTCTGTCCATGGGATTTTCCAGACAAGAATACTGGAGAGGGTTGCCATTTCCTCCTTACAGGGGATTTTCCTGACCCCAGAGATCAAATCCACTTCTCTTTCTTCTCCTGCATTGGCAGGTGGATTCTTTACCACTACTCCACCTGGGAAACTTAGTGGTAAAGCAAATGAATGAGAAGAGGAGTAATGGGAGGAACAGAAAAGAAGTTAAAAGTAACGCTGATGTGGAGAAGGTTTTATAGGAGGGAATGAATGAGAGTTTGAAAACAGGAAAATGTATTCAGAGCTGTGTTTGGTGGAATGCTGGAGAAATAATAAGGATATAAAGTTCTCCTGCTTCAGAAGAAATAATATTAATAACATTATGAATTTCAAAGATTTGGTAAATAAAGGAAAGTAGATTAATTTTACTGAAAAGTTAGGGAAAGAGGAACTAATATCAAGCAACTGACATTCATAGAAGTAATTACCCGTTTTTTTCTTTTTTCCTGTCTCTCTAGTGGCCCTGCTCACATAATAAACCATATTAGGAGCTAAGGGGTTATTTTATACCAATGCCTCATCTTTGAAAGATCTGAGTGGTTTTCCTTATAAACTTTTGATGTAAATTTTAATAGGCTGAACATACACAGCCTTAGGAAAGTTAATTTGTTTCTAAGAAGTTCTTTAATAGCTATTACAAAAACTAAGAAAAAACAGACCTAAAAAAAGATTAAAGCTGATTTATCTATGCCTCAGAAAATGCAAGCTAACTGAAAATACAAAATGCCTCAATGCATGGAAATTGTTGTCATAAAAGTGAATTATCTCAGTGGAAATGCATTCAGAGAGTGGTAAATAATGCTATTCACTCATAACACATTTTAAACTGGAAAAAAATTATAGACATCTCCCATTAAGAGAGATAGCCTCTTTGTTACTATAATATAGACATGCTAAATGACAGAAAATCACAACAGTCAGTAAGTCTAAAAGCTCATGAGGTCATGTCTACATTATGCTAGTTATAGGATCTAGGTTTCATAAATTATATTGTGCCCATGTTGCCTATTCTCATTCTATTATAAAATAATGTAAGTAAAACAGATAAATGGATTTTTATCAGAAGTTACCTGGAGTTAGAAAAATTTGATAATCACACAAAGAGATAAATTCAACAGAAACACATATTCACTTCCAGTGAGGTTCAGAAGCATAAAGAAAGTGTCAACCACATTTCCTCTCTCTCTGATCTGTTTTCCCTCAGAGTCTACTCCCACTAGACAGCTGAAAGAAAAACTAAATTTAACTAATCCAGTAATCTTAGCCTGAGTTAATCATGTTAAACCACTCTTTAAGTAATTCATCTTTTTGGAATACAAATATTTCCTTTGAGATTTCTATCTCTTCCCTTTTGAGAGATGGCAGCATGACTTATGCAATCTCTTGTCAAAGACACTCAGGCTGGGACCCACATGGAGTCCTTTGTGTCCTCCAGGATCATCCCTGTGGAGGGCCTTGGACTGGTCAACTCTGTGGTCTGGTAAGATGTAACCGCATTTCACTCTCTGTGTGTCAGGCACTGGGAACTACTGCTGGAGACTGGCTACAGATATTTGGGTTGGGTCTTCAAGTGTATAGCTCCAATAGCTCTATCATGAACCTGCAGATTTTATAGATCATCTACTGTTCCTCTGATCACATCTGCCTCCCCTCACAGGGGAATCAGAGACTCCCAGAGCCTCAGACAAGTAAAGGCCTACAGAAACATGTTTACCTCTTCAAGGCTATCAATCTCCCTGCCTCTGGCCATTACCTCTGAGCCACGTTTATACCACATTGGACCCAGAGAATTTTCCCAGTGGTTTGTGGCTTCCATGACACAATTCCCATGGAATGATGCCACTTGCCACACTGTTTTCAAACTCTAACCTACGAGTATGAATGTTTCTCAAACTCTTAACTTAAAGTTTTGGTGTTGAGTGGGAAGAGAAGATAGGCACTTTAACCTTGAAACTACTTTATCTTACCTACCTTAGGGAACTAAGACATATGACCTAATCATCATAGGCAGATGGAATGTCTTCTCTACCATATGAAAGGAAATCTGTACTTTGAGTCTGTCAGATTTATTTCTTTGTGTACTAAAAAAATTAAGAAAACGGGTGTCTGTCTAAAAAGGCTTAGATATCTAGGCAATTGTTTTTCCTCAAAATACTATTTTAAACATCATAAACTGAGTACAGCTGTTAACACTTCATTCCCTTTGCATTCCTGCTGTATTAACTGTTAGTCTCCACATACAAACTCAAAGGGTTACTTCTAACAGACTATCAAGATAATCGTGAATTCATTACAGAAGAAGAAAAGAAAGGGTGCCTTAAAACATTTCAAAATATTAGTTTCATTACACTGAATAAGGAAATTGTAGAATTAGAGTGTAATTGATTTGAACTTGGAATCTGTTATTTACCAATTTCTTTTGGACTTTTCACTAACTTCTTTTGAATTAAGAAAACCAAACAAGCAAGGTTCACATCTTGTCACTTGCTATTATCTATGAATTGCTTGGGCTAAATCTAGAATGGAGTCTCTATGTAACATGAGTTGTTCTTGAGAACAAGATGGATGATACACTAACAGTACAATGGAAAAACAAAATGTTAATACTCAGTTTTTTAATGTGCAGTAAGGATTCTGCTAACACCAGTCTATTAATTATCTACCTTTACTCGATGTTGTTCTTACAGAAATCTAGTCTCCGTTAGTCTCTCATGTGTCTATATTTTCTTTATCCATCACCTTCACACTAAATTTGGCCTTTATAACCTATATTGGTCATGCATGTTTTTCAGTCTTTCAGTATCATTTCTGTCTTAGTTATCAATAACTTTATCACTTTACCATGTGCTATTTGTCAGAAGGTTATTAAATCCACCCCACAGTTAAGTGGGGGAGAGAGTAAGCTCTGCCTCTTGACAGGAAGAATATCACATAGTTTGTGGATACAGCACTTTCCTACAGGGAACAACTTTCCCCATAATAATGCACCTGACTTCTATAATGCTGTCCTGAACCCAGAGGTAAACGTGTGATCAAACCAAGCCAATGACTTTCATCCACCAGACAGTGGTGGTCAATTCCAGAGTCAACTACTGAAGATCTCTTACCTGTCAACCCAAGAGATACATTCACTTGTATCTTTCATAATCCCCTTACAGGTACACTCTGTGTTCTCCTGAATCTTGTGTTTGTTCACCAGATTTCTCTGCCTGAAATATATATCTAAATAACTTCCCCATCTTACCACATCTTCTTAATCTTTGTGTATAAGATCCGAATACATCTTTGAGTTCTAGCTCAAAGCCTGAAAAAAAGTGAAAGTGTTAAGTTGCTCAGTCGTGTCTGACTCTTCGTGACCCCGTGGACTCCTCTGTCCAACCAGGCTCCTCTGTCCATGGAATTCTCCAGGCAAGAATACAGGATTGGGTAGCCATTCTTTTCTCCAGGGGATCTTCCTGACCCAGGGTTCAAACCTGGGCCTCCTGCATTGCAGGCAGATTCTTTACCATCTGAGCCACAAGAGAAGTTCAAAACCTACCTCATGTTAAAGTTTTCTGTATTAAGAATATCTTAGCAATTTTCTCATCCTCTTCTAATCTCTTAGCATACATTTTAATGCAGCCATTTCCTTAGCAACCAGCTTCACACACGTACAACCTGATAGCACCTTCCCTTAGCTGTAACAGTTATCTTTTACTTTCTGTACCAAGCTTCTCTGACACAAGATATCTATGGGAACCAATCTGCACTTACTCATGTGCAATCGGAAAGTATTAGGGAGTTAATGTCCCAGTGGGCAACAATAGATCAGTGGAGAGAAAATAGCTGTTATTAAGTTTTGATCTTTTTTTGTCCCTCAGACAGGTAGTTCTGGAACACAACCTTCATGGCTCTACAAATGGTCCAGGTAGACTTTAGCCAAGTTTTCTGTAGTGGTGACTAATTCAAGAATGTACTCTGCAGTTCACTTTTCCTCCTTAACCATGTCAATCTGCCTTATCTGCCACTCCTCTTCCTTGGGATTATTTCTGAAAATAAACTACTTGCCTACTTGTAACAGTTTCAGCCTCTGTTTCAAGAGGATACCTTGAGTACAACATTCTCCCTGACAATTGATGGAAGACAATCACTTCTTTCCTCTTTATCAGAGGAGGCCTTTTATGTTGCTCTTATTATGCCTCCTTGTACTCATCTGTAAGATTCTTTAAATTGGAAACTATGTGCAATTCATCTTCATAGTCATGATGCTTACCCCAGGGTTTTCCACAACATAGGTTTTCAATCATTTCTTGAACAAAGACATAACTTTTAAATTCCTTAAAAGTAGATGACATAGCGGAATACATATGCATGTTGTCGCAAAACCAGCTAAGTATCTTCTTTGTGAAATGTGCACCATAAACATTTGGTCAATGATTCAAATCAAATTCAGATTATTTAAAATTAAACTCTCAAAGACTCTGCATATCTCAGTTTTTAGAGGTATCTCTTCTGGAAGATTACAGCTATAGATTTATGTAGAACTTTCAGGAATTTTATGGACTTAAGAAGCCCAAAGCACCTTATGAGTATCAACTGAGGCTGTGCCTATATGACATCAGGAAAAAAAATTAGTAAATAATCAGATTAATATAAAAGTGAAAAATACTATGTTAAAATAGAAACCAGTCCCATATTTCCCCTTGACTTTATAATATTCTGCACTACTGAGGGAGACTTGCTCGCAAGACATCTTACTTGTATTGGTTGATCATTTCCCAGAACCACAAAGTTAACAGTTTTCATTTTAATGAGTCATAAGGCATAACTATTTTCCATGTTCCCATTTGGATTTATTAAAATTTCCCACATATAGCAACTAAAATATTTCCAAATGTACATCAAAACGTGCTATCACTGTGCTTAAAGCAAAGGATGTTAGAACAAACCCACCTCCTTACCTTGAACTATACAGGCCTGCGTTGCCTATCCCACTTCAAACCATACTCAGTCTTGGTTACTGTGCTAGTCACAAGTCCTCTGTACTCTAACATTCCTATTATTTCTCATTTGGGGGTCTCCACCTTCTATACGTAATGCCCTTTATGCTTTTGCTTGTCTGAGTCTTTACCATCCTTCAGTTTTAGCTCAGTGTTTCCTCCTTTAGATAATTCTTCCCTGACAACCACAACCGAAGAAACCAGATTTAACTACTTTTTTCACAGCACCTTTTACATGCTGATATTAAATTATATATTCATTTGTTTATTATCAGTTTTCCTTGTCTGTCTCTGTCCCCAACAGGTCCATGAGAGCTGAGACCTTGTCTTTTGCATGCTTTGTTATATCTCTAGTGACTTGCCCATAATAGGTGGTATTCAATAAAGCTCTGTTGAATAAATGAATGAGAAGCAGTCTAGCGTGGTAGAAAAAGGATGGGGCTTTGGAGACAGACTGGTTTTGAAAATCAGCCTGACTGCCCACTGGCTATCTACCATGAGCAACTTACTTGACCTCACTGTGCCTCAATAAAATGCAAATGATAAAAGGACTAATCTCATAACATTGTAAAGATTAAATGTATAGAACACATTCCAACATAATAAGCACTCAATAAGCATTAGCTATTATTGATAGCTTATGGTGAACGATGTTGGATTCATGATCTCCAGAGATGAAGGTTTAGCTTTGGGACCAGGGATCAAGCTTGTGATCATTAAAGAACTTTTGTGTAGCAGAGTTTTATCAAAGTAAGAAAAGGCACAGAGAAAGCTTTTGACATAGACATCAGAAGGGGGACTGAGAGGGCCACTACTCACTAGTCTTACCAAGGCCTTATATACTTTTACCAGACCCACTCCCACAACATAAATCTTAATTAACAAAATTAGAATTAGCAATAGAAAGGTCTTACCAGACCCACTCCCACAACATACTTCTTAAAACAGCAAGATTAGTCAGAAAACCTTCTTGTTAAGGAGAACCATGTCCTCGAGCAAGACACATTGTTATATTGACTAAAACAAAGCAGTGTAGAAAATGTTTTTTTCTCCCTGAGAGCCCCAGACCCTTCTCTTCCCTGGACTTCTTATCAACCTACCCAGGAACTGACTCTCTCATTATGAGGCAGGATGATTTTTTAAACTGGAAAAGAAACAACATAGTTTTATTTAATTAGATGAGAGCTGTCTGAACCTCTACCACTCATTTTAAAGTTAGGGACTCTAGTATTTGAAGAGGAGAGGGGAGGAGAAAAGAGTCATGGTATTCTTTGCTCTCTTATGCAGAAAGAGGAGTTTTAATACTTCTCCCTCAGTTTGGTCCCTGAAAAAACTGACCATGTTCACGTGGTGACTTACCAAAGGCTAAGTCTAGGAAATGAAGTTGGAAGTGAAGTTGCTCAGTCGTGTCCAGCTCTTTGCAAGACCCCATGAACTGTCGCCTACTATGCTCCTCTGTCCATGGGATTTCTCCAGGCAAGAATACTGGAGTGGGTTGCCATTTCCTTCTCCAGAGGATCTTCCTGACCCAGGGATTGAACCCAGGTCTCCCGCACTGTAGGTAGACACTTTACCATCTGAGCCACCAGGGAAGTCAGGAAGCAGTGATTAATCTTCATGGAACAAGGTATGGTAATGATGTGAAAGATTCTCAGAAAGAAAGGACAATGTTAAATACTAGAATTGCCTAAGATTAACTCATAAAAAGATTGGGTAGCTTTTCAAAAGAGTATTTTACAGATGAAAAAAAAACAATTTTAAACCAGAAGCAGTGGATAAGCTAAATTTCTGCCCCCCCCCACCCCACCGCAGTCTTTCCAAATTTGGGTTGGACAGCAAGATGAAATCAGTACTAGAATTGATAGATTATATGAATCTGAGTTAGCGTGCATACATTTTGAAATTCTAGACACACATACATACTCATTTAGAATGGATTTGAATAGCCTTAAAAAAAATACTATGAAGAAATTCACCACGTCATGCCATGTCTGACACCAGGGATGTGGTCCTCAAACTTGAGTGGGCAAAAGAATCACATGGTGGTATTATACAATTATAAGTATGGAATTTTTAAAGCCAAAGAGTCCGATTCAGTAGGGTTAAGTGGGCCTGGAAAAAAATCTGCTGTTTAAAATCTTGTTGGATGACTAATTATATGACAAGATGTATGAGGACTAAATTTCAATAAAACTCTGTCCTAAAGATTTGTCAAACTGATGGTTATAACAAATCAAAAACAAGCTTTCACAGGGCCATTCTATAGGAGAGTTTAAAATGCCTAGATTTTAGACTCTATGGAAAGATGGGAGTAAATAGTTTAAAATACATTGAAAACCTAATAAGCAACATTTGTTGTATTATTAATCAGAAAAGTTGAGATGTTTTAGAGAATGCAAACTTTGTATAGTTAAAAAGTTTAGCAAAAAGCATTCTTACGAATAAGCCAACATTTCATATATTTTGTTCTTCCATTCCCCCTAATTAATTTATTTCTAAATAGCTTAAATTATATCTGAAGTCAAATACCAGGCTGTTCCAGCTGCTGCTAAGAACCTTAATTTTATACCTATAAATGAATATAATCAAGGGAAATATGTTCCTATAGGAGCCTTAAGTGACTTGAACCAATTTGACTTAAAAAAAAATAAACTTCTTCTATTCTGAGACTCTGTCAGTATGTTAAGTTCAGTTCCAAGCACAACTAATATATGTTTTAGAGCTCAGGATTGTACTTGCCCTTTGGGGAGGGGCCGTATTACCTGATGATGGGGGTCTGGGGAGGATGAGGGGGCTTTGGTGGTCCTGATAGTGATCTGGGAGCAGTATGTACAAAAGTTTAAATACACTGAGGTATATACTTAGGATGCATACTTTTTAAAATGACTATTTAAAATTTTAGAATAGTTTTAGATTTACAGAAAGATTGTTAAGGTCATACAGAGATTTTTCACATACCCAGTTTCCCCTGTTATTAACCTTTTACATTTGCCATGGTTTATTCAGATTTTTCTTAGATTTTCCTTATTGCCCCTTTTCTGTTCCAAGAGTCCATCTAGTATTCCACATTGCATTTAGGTGTCCTGTCTCCTTAACTGTAACGGTTTCTCAGAGTTTTCTTAGTTTTGATAACCTTGACAATTCTAAAGAATACAGGTCACATATTTTTCAGAATGTCCATCAATTAGAGTTTGTCTGATATTTTCTCACTATTAGACTGGGTCATGGGTTTTGGGGAGGAAATGTCATCATCACATCATATCAAGAGTTCAGTTCAGTTCAGTTCAGTTCAGTCGCTCAGTCGTGTCCGACTCTCCGCGACCCCATGAATCACAGCACGCCAGGCCTCCCTGTCCATCACCAACTCCCGGAGTACACTCAAACTCATGTCCACAGAGTCGGTGATGCCATCCAGCCATCTCATTCTCCGTCGTCCCCTTCTCCTCCCGCCCCCAACCTTTCCCAGCATCAGAGTCTTTTCCAGTGAGTCAACTCGTTGCATGAGGTGGCCAAAGTATTGCAGTTTCAGCTTTAGCATCAGTCCCTCCAATGAACACCCAGGATTGATCTCCTTTAGAATGGACTGGTTGGATCAATATGATTTGTCACTAGATTTTGACTTTTATCACCTGCCTGGTTCCAAATAGGAAAAGGAGTACGTCAAGGTTGTATATTGGCACCTTGCTTATTTAACTTATATGCAGAGTAAATCATGAGGAATGCTGGGCTGGAAGAAGCACAAGCTGGAATCAAGATTGCTGGGAGAAATATCAATAACCTCAGATATGCAGATGATACCACCCTTATGGCAGAAAATGAAGAGGAACTCAAAAGCCTCTTGATGAAAGTGAAAGAGGAGAGTGAAAAGGTTGGCTTGAAGCTCAACATTCAGAAAACAAAGATCATGGCATCTGGTCCCATCACTTCATGGGAAATAGATGGGAAAACAGTGGAAACAGTGTCAGACTTTATTTTTTTGGGCTCCAAATCACTGCAGATGCTGATTGCAGCCATGAAATTAAAAGACTCTTACTACTTAGAAGGAAAGTTATGACCAACCTAGATAGTATATTAAAAAGCAGAGACATTACTTTGCCAACAAAGGTCCGTCTAGTCAAGGCTATGGTTTTTCCAGTGGTCATGTGTGGATGTGAGAGTTGGACTGTGAAGAAAGCTGATCACCAAAGAATTGATGCTTTTGAACTGTGGTGCTGGAGAAGACTCTTGAGAGTCCCTTGGACTGCAAGGAGATCCAACTAGTCCATTCTAAAGGAGATCAATCCTGGGTTTTCATTGGAAGGACTGATGCTAAAGCTGAAACTCCAATACTTTGGCCACCTCATGTGACGAGTTGACTCACTGGAAAAGACTCTGATGCTGGGAGGGATTGGGGGTGGGAGGAGAAGGGGACGACAGTGAATGAGATGGATGGATGGCATCACCAACTCGATGGACATGAGTTTGAGTGAACTCGGGAGTTGGTGATGGACAGGGAGGCCTGGCGTGCTGTGGTTCATGGGGTCGCAGAGAATCAGACACGACTGAGCGACTGAACTGAACTGAAGACAGTGATTGTCATATTTCTCCTCTGTTAAGTCCTCTTTCTTTCACTTAGTGAGTGGGAAGAAATTCACTACCTATTTGAGGTTGAAATACCTGCCTAAATTATTTGGAATTCTTCTACACAGGAGATTTGTTCATGTTCCTCTGTTTATTCTATCATTTAGTTATATCAGTAAGAACCCATAAATGTTTATATCATACTTTGAAATAAGCCCAGTGTTAATTTATGGATTGTGTCGCTCAAATTGCTCTAACTTTGACCATAGGGAGCTATTTTAGTTGGCTTCTGTGTCTTTTGACAAACTCTCACATTATGTCTTATTTTGTTTTTGTTGCATTTGTTTATTTGCTTATTTGTTTTGGTAGGCATTTCCTTCCTTTCTGACACTACAAAATGCTCCAGTCTCATCTTATATATTTTCTGTCTTTGGCCTAGAATCAGACATCCTGCTAAGCAGCAGCTGGTTCTTTGTATGGAACAGTGGTAAAACCAGGGTCTGAGCAATGTGATTATGACTACTAGGATGTTGTTGACTTGAAGTCCTCTTAGCTGACAGAGCAACAAAATATATGTCTGTGTATAGTAACACCATGTATGTGCATATATCTATAAATGTTTCTGTATGTCAACACCTATATCTATTTTAAACTGAATAAAAATTAACACCAATGTCTCAAACTCAAATCCATTACTCCATGGATTCTTCTAGTGTCTTCCCCTTGCTTATCTGTAATTTCCCACTCCATCATGAGAAATCTGGTTCTCACTGTATGTCATTCATTAATTTAATTGTTCAATTCCAGTACATAGTTGATCCTCCATATCCGTGAATTCAAATTATTTCTCACACAAAAACATTTGAAAAAATTACTCCAGAAAGCTTCAAAAAAACCAAAACTTGAAATTGCCATGTGCCAGCGACTTTACATAGCATTTACATTGTATTTATACTATTTATTGGGTTGGCCAAAAAGTCTGTTTGAATGAAATTTTTGGCCAATCCAGTACATTGAGTTACATTGTATTAGATTTTACAAGTAATCTAGAAGTGATTTAAAACATATGAGAAAATATGCATAGGTTATATGCAAATACTATGCCATTTTATGTAAGGAACTTCATCATTCACAGATTTTGGTATCCATAGGGGATCTTGGAATCAATACCCCCATGGATACATAGAGACAACTGTACCTGTAAAGCATTATGAGGATAACCAGTTCTTCTATGAAACAATTTTATCAACCAGGGGACAGTGTTTATATGCAATTCCTTTTGCCTTAGTCATACAGATTCCCCCCATTTCCAGAATTATTTCAGTCAGAACCTATCACTCCATCCCCTTCAGTGAGGTTGTTTCGTACATTTAGATCATTTTGGCCACACTCAGCATTGTATCCTGTGGTATCTTTTTAAATCTTTTAAATGATTTTTTTTTAATTGCACACATGAAGCTGTTAAGTTCTGTGAGTTCTGACAAATACCTATTTTCACCTGTCCCCCATTCTATTATCATACTGAAAAGTTTTACCTTCTCAATATTCCCATTCCCTATATATCAAAGATTCATCCTTCCCCTGCCTCCACTGAATCACCCCCCTCCAAGCCACTGATCTGCTTATTGTCTCTATAGGTTTGCCCTTTCCAGAGTGTCATATAATGGGAGGCGTACACACACATGCATATATATACACACATGAACACATATAGAAAGAAAGGAAATATATATGTAGAATTTTCAGACTGACTTCTTTTCTTTAGCTATATGCATTTGCGATACATTCATGTGTTTGTGTGACAAGATCCTTGATTTCATTTTAAATTGCTGAATAAAATTCCATTTTATGGATGTAAAACATCTTTGTGTGTGTGTCTGTATATGTTAATCATGCACACACACACAAGACTGTAGTCCACCAGTTTCCTCTGTCCATGGGATTCTTTAGGCAAGAATACTGGAGTGGGTTACCACTTCCCTCTTCCGGGGAATCTTCCCAACCCAGGGATGGAGCCCAGGTCTCCTGCATTGCAAGCAGATTCTTTACCACATTATCTATCCTTTTACCTAGTGAAGGCCATCTTGGTTACCTCTAGTCTTTGGTAATTATGAATAAATCTGCTAAAAAACTTTGTGTGTGGCATTTTTTTTTTAAACGGACATGTCTTTAACACATTTGGGTGAAATCTAAGAATTTGATGGATGAATCATAGGTTAAGATTATGTTCAGCTTTGTAAGAAACTACCACTGTTTTCCAAAGTAGCTGTATCATTTGCATTCCCTCCAGTGATGAATATGGGTTCTTATTGCTTTATGTCCTCACTAGCTTTTATAAATGTCACTGTTTCTATTTTATTGATTTTAATGTGTGTATAGTGGTATTTCATTGTAGTTTTAATTTTCATTTCCCTAATGACTTTGCCCCCAAAGGTCCATGTGGTTTTTCCAGTAGTCATGTATGGACGTGGGAGTTGGACTGTAAAGAAAACTGAGCACCGAAGAATTGATGCTTTTGAACTGTGGTGTTGGAGAAGACTCTTGAGAATCCCTTGGACTGCAAGGACTGCAGTCCAACCTAAAGGAAATCAATACGGAATATTCATTGCAAGGACTGATGCTGAAGCTGAAGCTCCAATACTTTGGCCATCTGATGCAAAGAGCAGACTCATTCTAAAAGACCCTGATGCTGGGCAAGATTGAAGGCAGGAGGAGAAAGGAATGACAGAGGATGAGATGGTTGGAAGGCATCACCGACTCAATGGACCTGAGTTTGAGCAAGCTCTGGCAGATGGTGAAGGACAGGGAAGCCTAGTGTGCTGCAGGACATGGGGTCACAAAGAGTCAGATAGGACTGAATGAATTAACAATGACATATGATATTAAGCATCTTTCCACATGCTTATTTGCTATCACTGTATCTTCTTTGATCAGGTATTCAGCTCTGTGCCCATTATTTACTGATGTAACTTATTTTTGTATTTTAACAGTTCTCTCTGTGTGTTTTGGATATGTCCTTTATCATATGTGTTTTTCAAATGTTTTCTTGTAGCCTGTGTCTTTCCTATCATTTTCTTAACAGTATTTTTTTTCAAAAAGGTTTTTAATTGTATTAAAAAAACCAAGTTACCAATTTTTTTTTCTTTTATAGGTTGATTTTTGTGAGACTATAGCATGGAAAAGAAAGGCAGAAGAAGGGGGTAGATTGTGCATGGCATACTCTCTAATCCTTAAGTACCATAATGTTTGAGGCTCAATCCTGTAACTGGGTTTTAGGCTAAAGGAAAGACAAAATGAGTTGAGTATATAAAATTACTTTGTTCCTGTGCAAATCTTCAACAATTGTTACTAGAAGGCCAGATTGATAGACAACTCCTTGAAAACCACAGCACAGTTATCAGAAAGGCAGGCGGGTGGGCATGGCTGACATTTTAAAAACTAGATCCATTATATAGCTAATTCTAAGGTTGAAGTACTCTCTTTTGGGTTGGAATTCAGTTTTTGTTCATTAAAAACCCATTTATCTAAATTGTATTAGGTTTCCTTAAACATAAAATGTGAACACCTGCAAGTGATATTGACATTCTAATACCCAGACTGCATAGGAATTGGTGTTATTTTTCATTGTCAGAAATGTCCTTGATCCAGATCTCTCTATGAAGAAAACAGTATATAACAGAGTAAAAAATAAAGCCCACCATTGATGTCTGAGCATAAGGGTACTTTTTATAAGCAATGAAATATCACTGTATTGGTAATTCCTTATCATAAATTATTTTGCAGTAGATATTTGGAAGCTGTAAAATACTGTGATAAATGAAAACTCCCAGAATACATGGGCTTGTATCCCAGTTTCAAAGCTAATGGGATAGTGGTCTTACACAAGTTGTTTAATCTCAGTTTCTTAAACTATTTTGTAATCATAGTGAGCCTAATGTTAACTATGCTCAGAAGGAAATCCCAGCTGGTTTAATCTAGAGCTGCTTTGGCCAGAAGTGAGGTTCTTCCTTCAAGCCTATTTCTATCAGGATGCTGAGATTTCCTATCATCTCTTTAAGGGCGGGGGGGGTGCTTATAAATGTCAGAACAGTGGAAGACTGGGTTGGTGGGGAATTCATGACCCATTGCAGTTCCATCTTGGAGATCTTTCCAAACTATCCAGTCTTTTCTTTAGGTTTTAGATATTATATAGTTTCTTCCTCTCATTTAATTTTTATTTTATACTAGACTGTAGCTGATTTACAATGTTGTATTAGTTTCAGGTGTATAGAAAAGTAATTCAGTTATACATATATGTACATACACTCTCTTTCAGATTCTTTCCCCATTCAGGGTTATTGCAGAATATTGAAAACAGTTCCTGGTACTATACAGTACGTCCTTATTGATTATATATTTTATATATAGTAGTGTGTACATGTTAATTCCAAACTCCTAATTTTCCCTCCCCTCTACTACGATTCTGTTTTGGGCACCATAAGTTTGTTTTTGAAGTCTGGGAGTCTGTTTCTGTTTTGTAAATAAGTTCATTTGTATCATATTTTTATATGCCACATATAAAAATAAAGTGATATCATAAGATATTTGTCTTTCTCTGTCGTCTGATTTACTTCACTTAATATGATCATCTTGAAGTGCATCCATTTTGTTGCAATTGACATTATTTCATTACTTTTTATCGCTGAGTAATATTCCATTGTATATATGTACCATAGCTTCTTTATCCATTTTTTTGTTGTTGATGGACATTTAAGTTGCTTCCATGTCTTGGCTACAGTAAGTAGTGCTGCAGTGAACACTGAGGTCCATGTATATTTTCAAGTTATGGTTTTCTCCAGATACATGCCCAATAGAACTATTGGATCATATGGTAATTCTAGTTTTAGGTTTTTAAGGAACCTTCATACTATTCTCCATAGTACCATGCATCAATTAACATTCCCACCAATTGGGTAGGAGAGTTCTCTTCTCCACACTCTCTCCAGCATTCATTGAAGATTTTTTGATGGTGGTCATTCTGACTGGTGTATAAGGGTACCTCACTGTAGTTTTGATTTTCACTTCTCTAGTAATTAGCAGTGTTGATCATCTTTTCATCTGTTTTTTGACCATATGTATGTCTTTGTAGAAATATCTATTTAAATCTTCTGCCCATTTTTTGATTGAGTTTGTTTTTGATAATGAATTGCATGAGCTGTTTGTATATTTTGGAGCTTAAGCCCTTGTCAGTTGTTTTATTTCCAAATATTTTCTCCCATTCTGTGGATTGTATTTTTGTTTTGTTTATGGTTTTCTTTGCTGTGCAAAGCTTTTAAGTTTAATTAGGTCTCATTTGTTTGTTTCTGTTTTTATTTTCATTATTCTAGGAGGTGAATCCAAAAAGATATTGCTGTGATTTATGCCAAAGAGTGTTCTGCCTATGGTTTCCTCTAAGAGTTTTATAGTATCTGGCCTTACATTTATGTCTGTAATCCATTTGTAGATTATTTTGTATATGGTTTTAGAGAATGTTCTAATTTCATTCTTCTACCTGTAGCTGTCCAGTTTTCCCACACCACTTATTGAAGAGACTGTCTTTTCTCCATTGTATATTCTTGCCTCTTTTCATAGAATAATTGATCATAGGTGTTTGAGTTAATTTCTGGGCTTTCTATCCTATCCGTTCATCTATATTTCTGTTTTTGTGCCAATAGTATACTATTTTGGCTACTGTAGCTTGTAGTTTGGTCTGAAGTCAGAGAGTCTGATTCCTCCAACTCCATTTTTCTTTTTCAGGATTGTTTTGTCTTTTGTGTTTCCATACAAATTTTCATAAAGCTTATCTCTGAAAAAAAATCATTTTCCCTCTTAGGTTGGTTCTTTCTTTCGATATTTCTTTTTTCTTTAGTGTAAAGTAGATGGAAGGGAAACAGCCCCTGGATTACAAATGTGAGAACAGAGGATAGATAATTAAAGAATTAACTGTATTAATTCACACTTCAGTATATAATTCCTTGATACATGTAATACCATAGGTCCATTAGTATAGAAGCAGACAGGTTACTGTCCAAATCATAATCACCACTATTATGATGAATGACTTAGTTCAAGCTTCTATAACAAAATACCAATCACAGAGTAGCTTATAAATAACAGAAATTTATTTCTATAGTTGTGAACTGGAAATTGGAGATGAAAGCACCTTCATTGTTGGGTGAGGGCTCTCTTTTAGGTCACAGACTTGTCATGTGTCCTCATGTGGCAGAGTGTCAAGGAGCTCTCTGGAAACTCTTATGAAAACACTGTGTCCTTCAAGAGGACTCCACCTGCATCGCCCAAGCACTTCCCAAGAACCCCACTTCCTAATGCCCTCATTTTGGGGCACTAGGTTTTTAACAATTTGTGGGGTAGGGAGAACAGAAACATTCAGACCTTTTAAATGACCCAGAAATTTCCCCTAATTTGGAGTTTGGGAAAGATTACAAATAAAAATTTCTGACTAAAGAGACAGGAAACAAATAAAAGGGAAAGCCATTCTGACCACTTGAAATAGCAAAAAATTATAATAGAGACTGAAAGGAAGAGTGAACCAAGGGATAAAGAAAAGGAATCACAATTTCCCTGAATGTTTTCTTTGGCTCATATTTCATTCTCAATCAGCACTTGACCTCAGATCCAGGAAAGACAAAATCAGTCCTGCTCAGAAGCCCATATATTTTTAGCAAGTTCCAACAGAAAGTTGCTTAATGAACAGCATGATTAGGTAACACACACCTCTCTTGCATCAATCATGACTCTGGTTGTTGGTCTCTTCAGAACATCAGGGCTCCAGAAGGGTCCAGGACAAGGGCTACTGCAGGAACCAGGCTAGATGAGGTCTAACTTATTTCCTTTTCTGTTCAGAAGAAAACAAACTTAATAAATAGGCAGGAAACTCTCATATTTATTAACCAGAAAAAATAATGTAGTTAAGATATTGATCCCAACCTAAGGATTTAATCAATTTGAGAAATCACTATTTTTAAGCTATACTTAAGTCAGTTTTATATAGTATATACAGAAGTTAGAGTTACTACTTTTATTAAAATAAGTCATCAAGTCCACTCCTTTTCCTTCTATTTCTTTGAACTTCTAGGATATTTTCTGAAGCTACTCTGAGACTACAGTAACATAATTTTTGTTTTCACTAAACGTGCAGATTTTTCACTGAACCTTAGCTTGATTTTTAACATAATAGTCTATCTGCGTATGCTCTGTGTTATGCTGCTATTCTCTTTGTTATAATGTTAGCACTTAATTATAAAATCCTATATTTTAGGTTTTATAGCATATCATTAAATATTCCCTGAAGTTAATACTAACCACAATTATTTATATTTCCTTTTTATATATAGATATATACTTGCATATGTGACTCTGTATTTGTGTGAGTGTGTTTCCTAAGTTTGGAAATGGTAAAAAGTTCAGAAAGTTTTATATTTTGGTTTTGTTTTCATGTCTTAGTCTCAATTTGAAATTTACTTCAGTTTCACAATGACTGAAGTTAATAAAACTTCATTAACACTTGTTTTATCATCGCTACCAGTAGTGTGTGTTATGTATATCCAAAGCTACATTTTCTATATCAAAACCTTTCATGTTAAATCATCTCTCCTATCTTGTGATTTCTGTGAGTTCTGAATAATACAACTATTTCTGAGTGCATTTCTTGCAACCCAAATTGACCTTACCAGAACTATGCTCAGGGCTAACACCAGTATAGACTCAACCAGTTTTACTAAATTTAAGAACTCAAGGAGAACATCAAAGCACTGACATCATTTACTTTCCAAGACATAAAACATGTCTAGTTTCTCTTCTAAATTCAACTTTACTAACTTTGAAGAAAATATTCTAAAAAAGCAATTGTGACAATATGGATTGGTTGTCAAGAGACCCAAGTTCTACCTAGCATTCTGACAGGTAGAAGTCTCTTAGATTTTTTGGTATTTGGTTCATAGTATAAGGGTTTTGATGAGATCATTTATAGGGTCTTCTTTTAAAATTCTGAGATTCTAAGAACTGAAATTTCAATGTCAAAAGACCCATGTCCATATCCCAAATCTACTCTCACAAACTATCTATTGGCTATTAACCTCCCTCAAGTTGCTTTTCATCTGTGAAACAAAAGAGAGTATCTGATCTCCATAGGCTTTCCCTGGTTTAACATTTTCCCTGGTATAAATCTAACAGAGGTTACTAGATTCATGTGTAGTAGCAGCAAAATAAATAATAAAGCCTCACGAAATATTGAATACACACATCAAGTTCTGCTCCTTCCTAAAATCCCATTACATGACACCAAAATAATGTTCATAAGGTAGAAAATGACAAAACAATGAGAATGGGCAACAAAATTTGGAAGCTGGAAAGCAGAGGCATAAAGAAGAATTGATTGAATCAGTGTGCCTGAGAAAACTGAACCCAAAGTCAACAGTGGGAAAAGCAGAGGGAAAACTATTTATATCATGGACAATTCAAAGGGCTCCAGAATTTCACACTTGACTCTGGAAATTGAGTGAAAATAGGGTTACACAAGGCTGACTGAAAATCCCTTTAAGGTACTGGTACCTCCACATACCAGTTGGAGTTGTGAAAGTTGCTCAGATGTGTCCGACTCTTTGTGACCAGGCCAGAATACCGGATTGGGTAGCCTTTCCCTTCTCCAGGGGATCTTCCGAACCTAGGGATCGAACCCAGTTCTCCTTCATTGCAGGCAGATTTTTTACCAGCTGAGTCACAAGGGAAGCCCAAGAATACTGGAGTGGATAGCCTATCCCTTCTCCAGCAGATCTTCCTGACCCAGGAATTGAACCAGTGTCTCCTGCATTTCAGGTGAATTCTTTGCTACCTGAGCTGCCACATACCTTACTACTCTGCAAACAGGCAGTGGCTCTTCCTCTATCTAGCAACTGAAGCTCTACATTTTTGGATTGGGTCTAACTGATGGTTACTGGACTAGGGAGCAGCAGACCAAGATGAAAGTGGGGATCCATACAGAAAAGAGGGAGGAAGTGAAAGTATATGTACTGATTGTTGAGTCCTTGAACTTTTTCACACTTGGCCCCTAGAATGCTAGCAGCCAGGCAGGTGATCGAAAGAGTCTTCTCCAAGTAGCCTGGATCACAGGAAAAATCTAATGATATTGACAGGAAGTTTCTCAATAAATGGTTCAGATGAACAATTCACATTAAAATGGCACTCAATAATCCTACCCAGATGTTCTGATCCAGTCTTTATCATTTACTCTGAAGTATAAGTGGACAGCCAAAGGTAATCTAACATTTGAGGAATGCATTTAATATGAAAGACATGGCTAAAATTGAACAAAAAACTGAGTGAAAACATATCTTGGAGGAAACAGAGGTTAGACAATGAAGAGGAAAAAAAAAACAACAACTTCAAAATACCTTTTCATGCTCAACTTCTAAAAATATGAAATATTAAAAAAATAAAACCAAGTTTAAAAAAAACAAGTTAGCAAAGAATGAACAAAAAGATTTGGAAAGATGAGGAGGAAGTATAGGGATGGAAGAATGTGAGGAAGAAAGGGGAGGAAGAGGAGACCACTCTCTGGGTAATGGATGTAGTGAACTGAACCAAATTTCAATCAGCCACTACCCAGAAAGAAAACTTTCTATGCTAACTGAGCAGTTCATTTTTTTTTTCTTCAATATGAAGAAATAAAACAAACAAGGTAACAAAGCAGGTAAATTTTAGGTTCAAGGAATATTCAAAGAAATTGTAAAGTAAGAATTGATAATGAACTTTTATGTAAAGACTTGTTTTGCTCATGGTTATTTGGGTTCATAGCCTCAATTTGTTAACAGAATTCTGGCTACACTGAAATGAACAGGCTGAATCCTTTTTTTTTTTTTCCCATTGTCTGCCCCAAACAATCCTTTCATATATCTAGAGGTCTTCAAGGGGACCTGTAGGGATAATTATAAAGGCTAGAGTTACACTATATTGGGAAAAACACTGGTTTACCCCTTGTCCTTCCTAGAATTCTATGGTGAAGAGCATGTTGGATGTGTAAAGTGGAAGGATCATGGCAAATCTGTCTGAGGCAACAGTAGAGTCATCAGATGGAGAGAACAGACCCACTCTGTGGTCTGGGACCCCAGTGAGGCGCTTCTAGTTGTGCTCCAGAAAGGAAATACAAGTGTACACATATCCATGTGTTTGACCTTCTTCCTTGGGGCATTATCATCCAACAGAAAGAAACCAGAGCCTGCTCAGTGTGTGACATCCTCAGACCCAACTGCCCACTTTTCTCTTGGCTTTGCAGTATGCAGTTTCCTTATTTTAACACAGTGCTTGTCCAGACTCAGGAGCTCCCACCTCAAGGAGGAAACTGTACTTTGTGAAGTAGATTTGAGAGCCAGTCAAGGAGGCAGAACATAGCTCTTCTGATATATTTTGTGGAAAAGGAAATCAATATGCTTCCTGTGTTTGTTCCTCGGGTGCTGATTTTTGATGCATAGGCTGGAGGGTAATTATTCTTTCACCAGACACCAATTTTTAATTGATGGGATTTTACCTTGTAACTTTTATGTATGGAAATAATATTTAATTGTATAGTCATCCCTAGTATCTTTTGTTGTTCCAATAATGTCTACCTACTTCACAGAGGTGGAAGAGATTGTCACACTTCAGTGGAAGATCCTTCATAAGCTGAAAGTGCCAGTTTGAGAAAGCTGACATTTGAGAAGCCATGCTGTGTTTCCATGGAAACGGCTTGCAGTTTTAAGAAAAACTCAGGTTTTAATCTCAAATGCAAGAAGCACAGAACTATACATTCTAAACGAAGAAGAGGAATGGAAGAAATGCTAATCTGAAGGCACAAAGTGTTTTCTGCAAATTTAAAACTTTATACAAAAGTTATATTTGTTGTATGTATACAGTTTACTAATAGTGTGTCCAGATTTGATTTTGTCAGCAGTCCAGGCACATTGTAAGTGAAGCTTTTTTAGTAAGAGACTCTCATCTTCATTTTTAGGGGGAATTTGAGAATGCCATTTAAGAGGAAAAATATAATGAAGGGACAATTTTGTGATTATGTACAATGGGGTTATGAAACCTTGCATTGACTCATCTCTGTGGAAGCATAAGACTATTCTTAGGCACTAAATGACAAATTGGTTGTGTGTTAAACTTACAAGGATGGGCAGGAGTGTGAGAAGTGTGTTCAACAAATGAAGTCTCAGAATAAGCAAGTAGAACTCTTTTGTAATATTTATAATGGAAAAGGAAATGGCAACCCACTCTAGTCTGCCTAGAGAATCCCGTGGACAGAGGAGCCTGGTGGGCTGCTGTCCATAGGGTCACACAGACTTGGACCACGACTGAATTGACATTACATAATGAAAAAGAAATGGAGAAAAAAGGGAAAAGCTTTGTGACAATTTCAAAAATATTCATGGGTATGTTTGCACATACAAAGAATAAGTTGGAAGGAAGTAAGAAGCATTGCCAGCCAGGACAAAGAAAAGGTCTTTAAAAAGTTTTGAAAAATCTTTTTGAAGTTTTCTCCATCTGCTAAAGATCAAAGATAACTAGAGGATTACTGATTAGATAATGAATCTTACAAAATGCTCTAACCAATTATTTTTTGTTAGTGAAACTCTTGAAGCAGAAAAGGATCAATATATGAGAATTTCTTAAAAGCTTGGGTAAATGCTGCTATGTTTTTTAAAATGAATCATGGTGGTCAGGAACAAGGAGAATGGAGACAAAACTCTTTATTTCCCAGAAGAAAAAAATAAACCTATCAGAAATGTGATAAGATCATCTCTAAATTAAATAGCTACAAATAAATTGTAGCACATAGGTGATGGATCTACTGCATAACAGCAAACATTTTAATGGAAATCTGCCTTTTTTATAACTCAACAAATGGTGATATTTTGATACTTTCATTTTCATGATTTGCTGCTGTGCTCATGCTTCACCTACCCCCTTGAACTTGTCTGTGTCGTGAAACAGCAATTAGTAAACAAAGTATCCACTAGGACAGGGAACTTACATTCCAGAAAGGAGGCCAGATTCTAAATTTAGCTGTAGAACATTGTTTTTTAGTAAAAGAGCCTTGAAGATGAATAAAGTAGTGCAGGAAGAAGAAAGTGATATGGCTGCTAGTTTACATAGTATGCCTGATACCCAGGGAAAGGATTTTGAAACTTTGTGGACAGAGATGTTATGTAAACTGCGGGTAGCAGTGAGCCTTGCAGATGTCTTGGGGAGCATCATTCTGGAAGGGGAAAGAATAAGGGCAAAGGGAAGAGGAGGCATGTACCTGAGGCATGTACCTGCACAGAGTACTCCAGAGATAGCCAGAGGTCTGTGTAACTGGGGTGGAGGGAATAAGAGAAGAATGAAGGAATGGGCAGGCCAGAAGCAAGGGCTAGATCATGCAGGTTTACACGCCTACTGTATATACTTTGGGTTTTATTCCCAGTGCTGAAAGGAGTCACCAGATGGTTTTAAGAAATAAAATATCGTAATATAATTTAACATATTATAAAGGGACAGTCAGCTACAAAAGAGTGGATCAACTGTAAGTTTCTGAAAATAAAAACTACATGGGAATGTACAGCCAGGGAAGAAAAGGTGGCTTGAACCAAAATGACTTAGATAATGGAATGAGAAAGGTTCATATTGAGAACACTTTTTGAAGATAGAACTGACAGATTATCAGCAAAGGAATGGGTGTGGGGTGGGAAATAAAGAGAAGAATCAAAATTGATTCCAAGGATTGTGGCATGAGAAAGAGAAAGTATGCTGGTGACACTTTCTGTAAAGTAAATATTTACGGGATGCAAGAAATTTAGAGTTCAGCTTTTAAAAAGTTAAGTTCTAAAAGTTACCTGTTAGAAATCCAAATGCAGATTAGATATATGAGCTTAGCGTTCACATGAGGGAGAAGGCAATGGCACCCCACTCCAGTACTCTTGCCCGGAAAATCCCATGGACGGAGGAGCCTGGTAGGCTACAGTTCATGAGGTCACTAAGAGTCAGACACGACTGAGCGACTTCACTTTCACTTTTCCCTTTCATGCATTGGAGAAGGAAATGGCAACCCACTCCAGTGTTTTTGCCTGGAGAATCCCAGGGACAGAGGAGCCTAGTGGGCTGCCATCTATGGGGTCACACAGAGTCGGACACAACTGAAGTGACAGCAGCAGCAACAGAGTTCACATGAAAAGTCAGGGCTGTAGGTATATTTTGGGAAGTGATATGCATATCCATGAGACTTATTAAAGCCATAAAACTAGAAAAGACTGCCTAGGAAGGGAATGTGAATAGAGAAGAGAAGATATACAAGAACAAAGCCCAGAGCACTGTGACTTTTAGTGGTTAAGAAAGGCAGAAGGATACAGCAAGGTAGTGAAAAGGAGCAGTCAGTGTTTGAAGGAAAACCGGAAGTGGAGGATGTCACCAAAACTAGAACAGGGTGCTTCAAGGACTAGGAAGTAATCAGTTGTGGCACTGCTGAGAATTTGAATAAGATGGAGACTAGGAATTACCTTTTCAATTGTCAATTTGGAGGTTATTAGGGACCCAAATACGGAGAAGGCGTTGGCACCCCACTCCAGTACTCTTGCCTGGAAAATCCCGTGGGCGGAGGAGCCTGGTAGGCTGCAGTCTATGGAGTCGCGAAGAGATGGACACAACTGAGCGACTTCACTTTCACTTTTCACTTGCATGCATTGGAGAAGGAAATGGCAACCCTCTCCGGTATTCTTGCCTGGAGAATCCCAGGGACGGCGGAGCCTGGTGGGCTGACGTCTATGGGGTCGCACAGAGTCGGACACAACTGAAGTGACTTAGCAGCAGCCGCAGCAGCAGCAGGGACTCAAATAAGGGCACTTTGTAGTTGACTGGTAGGAAAGAAAGATGAATCAAAGGAGAATAGGAGAAGTAGATAAGAAAATATAAACAACTCTTCTGAAATATTTGGTATATCAGGGTCTGTAACTGGTGAGAGATGAATTCCAGGGAAATTTTTGTTATCATTTTATGATGGGGATATTATACATGCTTCTGTGAACATAAGAACTATCCAATAGAAAGGAAAAATGATGGCAAGGGAAAAATAATTACAGGAGCAGAGTCTTTGAGATGGAGAAAGGCAATTGAATCAAATGCACAATTCAGAAGATGGTTTTAGGAGTATGGAAATTTCATTCATTTTAACAGAAGAGAAAGTTGAATTATCAAGAAAAAAATGTAGATAGATTGGAACATTTGATGATGGAGGTAGAAATTCTCTTCTGATGACCCCTACTTCCCCAGTGAGCTCCTGAAGGCACAGACAAGGAATTGGGGTTTTAAGTGTCAATTTGTGGCTCAGCTGGCAAAGAATCCACCTGCAATGTGGGGAATGTGGGTTCGATCCCTGGGTTGGGAAGAGCCCCTGGAGAAGGGAAAGGCTGCCCACTCCAGTATTCTGGCCTGGAGAATTCCATGGACTGTATGGTCCATGGGGTTGCAAAGAGTTGGACATGACTGAGCAACTTTCGCTTTCACTAGTTGCTTAATGCTGGGAAACATTATCATAATTTAGAAGCTTTAAACAATGAATATTTATCATTTTCCAATTTCTGTGGGTCAGGAGTCTAAGCATGGTTAATATGATTCTCTGAAAGACTGCAATCTAGGTGGCAGCCAAAACTATGTTCTGTTTTTTTGACTTGACAGGGGAAGGATTCTTTTCCAAACTCCTGTGATTGTTGGCAGAATTCAGAGTTAAAGACCAATGGATTCAGAGCCTTCGTTTCTTGCTGCCTGGTAACTTGAGGTCACCCTCAGTTCTTTGCCATATATTCCAAATGAAGCAGCTTGTTTTATCAAAACCAGCAAGGGGACTTCCCTGGTAGTTGAGTGATTAAGAATTCACCTGCCAGTGCAGGGGGACACTGGTTTGATACCTGGTCCAGGAAGATTCTACATGCTTATTGGGTCTAATAAGCCCATGTGCCACAACTCCTGAGCCTGAGATCTAGAGCCTGTGCTCTGCAACGAGGGAAGTCAGTGCAATGTAAAGCCCACACTGCAACTAGAGTAGCCCCTGCCCCTTGCAAGTAGAGAAAGCCCACGTGTAGCAACAAAGACTGAGCAAAGCCAAAAATATATGAATAAATAAAATCACAGAATGGGATAAAATTTTAACAAACAGAATAACCAGCAAGGGAGAGATTCTTCTAGCGAAACAGACAATACTATCTTGTATATCATATTCACAGATGTGATATTCAGTCTCTATGTAGAATCAAGTCACAGGCCCCATCCACACTCAGGGGGAACAGATAACAGGACAACTTGAGTACCAAGAGGCTGGGAAAACTAAAGTTGTCTTCAGTTCAGTTCAGGTCAGTTCAGTCGCTCAGTCATGTCTGACTCTTCGTGACCCCATGAATCACAGCATGCCAGGCCTCCCTGTCCATCACCAACTCCTGGAGTACACTCAAACTCATGTCCATCGAGTTGGTGATGCCATCCAGCCATCTCATTCTCTGTCGTCCCCTTCTCCTCCCACTCCCAATCCCTCCCAGCATCAGAGTCTTTTTCAGTGAGTCAGCTCGTCGCATGAGGTGGCCAAAGTATTGGAGTTTCAGCTTTAGCATCAGTCCTTCCAATGAACACCCATGATTGATCTCCTCTGGAATGGACTGGTTGGATCTCCTTGCAGTCCAAGGGACTCTCAAGAGTCTTCTCCAGCACCACAGTTCAAAAGCATCAATTCTTCGGCGATCAGCTTTCTTCACAGTCCAACTCTCACATCCATACATGACCACGGGAAAAACCATAGCCTTGACTAGATGGACCTTTGTTGGCAAAGTAATATCTCTGCTTTTTAATATGTTATCTAGGTTGGTCATAACTTTCCTTCCAAGGAGTAAGTGTCTTTTAATTTCATGGCTGCAAACAGCATCTGCAGTGATTTTGGAGCCCCAAAAAATAAAATCTGACACTGCTTCCACTGTTTCCCCATCTATTTCCCATGAAGTGATGGGACCAGATGCCATGATCTTTGTTTTCTGAATGTTGAGCTTCAAGCCAACCTTTTCACTCTTCTCTTTCACTTTCATCAAGAGGCTTTTTAGTTCCTCTTCACTTTCTGCCATAAAGGTGGTGTGAGTCTGTCAACTACAGGAAAGAATGGGAGCTTGAATAAGATGTTAGTACCATATGAACTGAGAAAGGCTAATGGGGTTTGGACTTACTATCAGAAGGACTAACATAAACAGGAATATAGCACACACTATTTTTCGTAATGCTAGTATCTTATGGAGAGATGGATGATTACATTGAAATGTAAACCCTTCTTGGATCTAGTTTAAGATAAGGTGGGGGTGATTAGAACTTGGAAAGTCATGGTCATAGTGAAAGTAAGCCAAGCTCTGTCACCCTTCTTACAACTGAGAGGGAGAAGTAAAGGAGCTAGAGGAAGGTGTCTTCCCAGCCGCAGTTAGCTTACAGTATGTCATTATAGTACAGTTAAGTATACAAGCTCTAGAGTTTTGTAAGTCTGGGTTTAAATCCTGGTCCTATCCCTCATGAGCTTTGCAACCCTAATTATGTTACTATCACTTACTTTAACTACTAGCACATAATTCCAGGAGGTAAGTGCTACAATTATTTGCATTTTATAGATGAGGAAACTAAAACTGGAGCTAAAATTAGCTGCTTTACCCTATAAGGATGTTCTGAAGGTTTATGAAACAGTAAATTTTAAGGAAAACCACAGACACTCAGAAAATATTAGCCAGAAATATCATCCTCATCTATGATGAATTAACATTCTCTACGACTGAGCGACTGAACTGAACTGAACTGAACTGAATCAAAAAGGTATCTAGGGAGTGATGCAATTTCAACTATTCTTATTTAGAGCTTGTAATTCATGAAAATATGTAGTGGACTATTCCTAGTCCATCAAGTTCAAAGCATATTATAAAATGTAAAGTATGAAAATTATTGTGGTGTTTAGATTTAAGAATTGAAAAGAGAATTTTATTTTTCTTCTACTTTTAATTCTTCTATTAATTTCTTTTAAAATTAATTTTTATTGGATTATTGTTGCTTTACAATGTTTTGTTAGTTTCTTCTGTACAGCTAAATGAATCCCCCACACATGTGCATACATATATCCCATCCCTCTTGGACTTCTTTTCCATTCAGGTCACCACTGAATTAAGATGAGTTCCCTGTGCTATACAGTATATTCTCTTTAGTTATCTATTTTATACATAGTATCAATGCCAATCTCCCAGTTGTTTCCCCTTTCCCTTTTGGTATCCATACATTTGTTCTCTACATCTGTGTCTCTATTTGTGCTTTGCAAATAAGATCATCCTTATCATTTTTTCTAGATTCCACAACTGCATTAATACATGATACACACACATGAAATATTTGTTTTTCTCTTTCTTCATTCTGTGTGATACTCTTTAAATCCATCCACATCTCCTCTGATGACTCAGTTTTGTTCCTTTTAATGGCTGGATAATATTCCATTGTATATATGCACTAAATCTTCTTTATACATTCCTCTGTTGATGGACACTTCAGTTGCTTCCATGTCCTGATTATTGTAAATAGTGTTGCAATGAACATTGGGGTGCATGTATCTTTTTGAATTATGGTTTTCTCCAGGTATATGTCCAGTAGTGGAACTTCTGGGTCATACGATAGTTCTAATTTTAGTTATTTAAGGAACCTCAATACTGTTTCCCATTCTGCATGTATCAATTTACATTCCCAACAACAGTGCATGAGGGTTCCCCTTTCTCCACACCCTCTCCAGCATTTACTGTTTGTAGATTTTTTGATGTCGGCCATTCTGACTGGTATGAGGTGATACCTCACTGTAGTTTTGATTCGCATTTCTCTAATAACTAGTGATGTTGAGTACCATTTCATGTGTTCGTCGACAATCTGTATGTCTTTGGAGAAATGTCTATTTAGGTCTTCCACTGTTTTTATGTTTATTTTTTTGTTTTTGCTTGGGTTTGTTATTTTCATATTGAGCTGCATGAGCTGCTCGTATATTTTGGATATTAATCCTTTGTCAGTTGCTTTGTTTGCAGATATTTTCTCCCATTCCAATGGTTGTCTTTTTGTGTTGTCTATGGTTTTCTTTGCTGTGCAAAAGCTTTTAAGTAGGTCCCATTTGTTTTTATTTTCATTACACTAGGAGTTGGGTCAAGAAAGATCTTGCTGAAATTTAGGTCAGAGAGGGTTGTGCCTATATTTTCCTCTAAGAGCTTTATAATGTCTGGCCTTCCATTCACGCTTAATCCTTCTGTGTGTGTGTGTGTGTGTAGCAGAGTTTTATTAAAGTATGAAAAGGGACAGAGAAAGTTTCTGACATAGACATCAGAAGGGGGGCGGAGAGTGCCCCTAGGCTTAATCCACCTCGATTTTATTTTTGTGCATTGTGTTATGGAGGGTTAAAAAAGATGTGTCATCCTGCTTTTTTTTAAATTGAAGCATAGTTGATTTACAATGTTGTATTAATTTCTGCTGTACATCAAAGTGATTCAGTTATAGGTACATACATAAATATGCATAAGTATTCTTTTTTGTATTTTTTCCGTTATGGTTTACATAGGATATTGACTACAGTCCCCTGTGCTAAATAGTATGACCTTGTTGTTTATCTATTCTATATTTAATAGTTTTGTATCTGTTCACCCCAAACTCTCAATCCATCCCTCCTCTGCCTCCTTCTCCAGCAACCACAACTCTGATCTATATGTCTATGAGTCTGTTTCTGTTTTGTAGACAGATCCATTTGTATTATTTTTTTAGATTCTACATATGAGTGATATCATATATTTGTCTTCCTCTTTCTGACTTCAGTTAGTTTGACAATCTCTTGGTCCATTCATGTTGCTGGAAATGGCATTATTTTTTTCTTTTTATGACTGAGTAATATTTCATTGTAAGTATGTACCACATCCTCTTTATCCATTCATCAGTGGACATTAAGGTTGCTTCTGTGTCTTGGCTATTGTGAATAGTGCCACTATGAACTCTATTTCATTTTTTTGAATTATAGTTTTGTCCAGGTATATGTCCAGGAGTGGTATTGCTGGATCATATGTTAACTATAGTGTCAGTTTTTTGAGGCACCTCCATACTGCTTTCCATAGTGCCTGTACCAACTTACATTCCCAGCGTCCCTTTTATGGTACTCTCCCCAGGATTTTTACTTGTAGACATTTTAATGATGGCCATTCTGACCAGCAGGAGGTAGTACCTCTTTGTAGTTCTGATGGCATCCACTTTGGATCCTGATAGTTCTGTCTATAAAATAATCTGATCTGTAAAAATGTTGTTTGCAATACTAAGCACTTTTTTTTTATTAAAGAAAGAAAAAGAGGGAAACTAGGAAGAGAGGAAGGGTAAAGAAGGGGAAAAAGCAAAACGCAAAGGAAGAGATAAAGAGAAAGAAAGTAAAATATAAAAAGATAAAATTTTTAAAGTTTGAAAATACATTTAAGCTTATTTGCAAAGTGCTTATTATTTTTTTAAAGTGTTAGTGCCACTAATGAATTGTTAGCTCACTTGATGCTAGTTAGGTAAAATACGTTTCTCATATTCAGAGTAGAAAATATTTTATTTCCTAGAGCACAGTAATTATCATTAAGAAGGCATGATGCTTCTAAATGGTGAATAAAAACACATTTTCTGGAGTTCTTGGAAATCTGTGCACAATAAAGAAGAATTATTTTAGTTTATGAATTCTTGGATTTATGCCTACAAAAGTTAAAAATTCAAAAAGACTGAAGTGTTGCAGGGTATCATTAAAGAAAATCTGTATTTTCTCAGCTATTGTAATAATATATGATGCCATAATGCTAAGAAGCAAAAGAACACTGTCAATTAATGAGAGATATCTTAATTAGAGAAAAGTTTTGAGAGTTTCATTAAAGATAAAGAGATAACTGAAATCAGTCTACATGGCATTATAATCATGTCTGCAGAAAAGCAGATATTATTTAAATAAAATGAATATTTTATAAGGGCTATTTAGGAGAGAAAAAGTTTAAGAAGCTGTAGCACATAGAAAAAAAACTAATTCAATCGATATTAGATTTTACGAGAGTCTGTGAGCAAATAAATCTGAAGCTCTCTCAAAACTATCAGCTCTTATAAGACCATAAGACATCCTCAGAAATACTTACTTTTCTCCATAGAAATTAAAATTGTTGTAAAACAGCCTACTACTACTCAGACATAAAGCATTTGAAAACATCACACTACTGTCTCAGTTTATTTTCATTTGCTTGACTAAACTGCATACATGGAGAGAACGCCTGCAAACCCATTCAAGCAGTTGTCATGAGTACTATCTAATTCTGTGGTTCAGCCACAGTAGGGGAAATCCTTGATTCTCATAAAAAACTGTACAAAATTGTATGTTTTGTTGTGCAGTTGCTCAGTCATGTCTGACTCTTTGTGACCCCATAGACTGGAGCACGTTAGGCTTGCCTGTCCTTCACCATCTCCCGGAGCATGCTCAAGCTCCTGTCCTTTGAGTCGGGGATGCCATTCAACCATCTCATTTTCTGTCATCCCCTTCTCCTGCCTTCTATATTTCCCAACATCAGGGTCTTTTCCAATGAATTGGCTCTTCGCATCAGGTGGCCAAAGAATTGGAGCTTCAGCATCAGTCCTTCCAATGAATATTCAGGATTGATTTCCTTTCAGTTCAGTTCAGTTCAGTTCAGTCGCTCAGTCGTGTCCGACTCTCCGCGACCCCATGAATCACAGAACGCCAGGCCTCCCTGTCCATCACCAACTCCCGGAGTTCACTCAAACTCATGTCCACAGAGTCGGTGATGCCATCCAGCCATCTCATTCTCCGTCGTCCCCTTCTCCTCCCGCCCCCAACCTTTCCCAGCATCAGAGTCTTTTCCAGTGAGTCAACTCGTCGCATGAGGTGGCCAAAGTATTGCAGTTTCAGCTTTAGCATCAGTCCCTCCAATGAACATCCAGGATTGATCTCCTCCAGAATGGACTGATTTCCTTTAGGACTGACTAATTTAAAGTTGGTGATGGACAGGGAGGCCTGGCGTGCTGTGATTCATGGGGTCGCGGGAGAGTCGGACACGACTGAGCGACTGAACTGAACTGAATTTAATCTCCTTGCAATCCAGGGGATTCTCAAGAGTCTTCTCCAAAACTATAGTTCAAGCATCAGTTCTTCGGTGCTCAGCCTTCTTTATGGTTCAACTCTCATATCCATACATGACTGGAAAAACATAGCTTTGACTACAGAGACCTGTGTCAGCAGAGTAATGTCTCTGCTTTTGAATATGGTGTCTAGGTTTGTCACAGCTTTTCTTCTGAGGAGTAAGCGTCTTTCAATTTCATTGGCTGCAGTCACAACCCACAGTGATTTTGGAGCTCAAGAAAATAGAATCTGTCACTGTTTTCATTGTTTCTTCATCTATATGCCATGAAGTGATGGGATGGGATGCCAAGATCTTAGTTTTTTGAATGTTGAGTTTTAAGCCAGCTTTTTCACTCCTCTTTCACCTTCAAAAAGAGGCTTTTTAGTTCCTCTTTACTTTCTGCCATTGAGAGTGACGTCATCTGCATATCTGAAGTTATTGTATGTACTCAGAAATAATAGTTCCACTCAGGCATTAGCAGCCCATAGACAGCAGACTTAACAGTCTTATACAACTTTATAGTTATTTTTCTCAAGCCACATTTCTGTTTTACCCATTGGTCTCTAGTATATTGTTCATCTTAATTAAAACGAAGTTAGATGATTTCAGGCTCCAAATTGTACCCCTTTATAAGGAAACCTGGGCTTCCCAGGTGGCACTAGTAAAGAACCCGCCTGCCAAGCCAGGAGACATAAGAGACAGGGATTCAATCTCTGGGTCGGGAAGATCCCCTGGAGAAGGAAAAGGTAACCTACTCCAGTGTTCCTGCCTGGAAAATGTCATGGACAGAGGAGCCTGGCTGGCTACTGTCCATGGAGTCACAAGGAGTCAGAAACAATTGAAGTGACAGCACACACGCATAAGGAAATCCAATCCACAATGAATAAACTGTGTATTAGTTTGAGTTTTCAGAACACGTGGAAAAAGTTTCAAGATTACATATCATTAAACTTGTTTTCCTGAAATGAAAAAAAAAAAGAAGCATACTGTGGAATTCAGCTGATGTAAACTAGGGCAAGGTATTGCTTTCTACCTCAAAACTGGTGAAAATACTAGAATCTGTTTCATAATGTATGTAATGTACTTAAAATAGTGCTTGGCACATAGTGAAAACTCTGCCTGTATGTTGAGCCCTTAGACTTTAAAACTTCAGTGACTCCTCTGTGAATGTTTCTGTAACCCTTCAGAAGGGATTGAACTTTCTCTTCCTAATGCCTTCTTCATGCGTACATGCATGCTAAGTCACTTTAGTCCTGTCCGACTCTTTGCTACCCTATGGACTGCAGCCTGTCAGGCTACTCTGTCCATAGGATTCTCCAGGAAGAGTACTGAATGGGTTGCTATGTCCTCCTCCAGGGGATCTTCCCAAATCAGGAATCAAACCTGGGCCTCATATGTCTCCTGCACTGGCAGGTGGGTTCTTTACCACTAGTGCCACCTGGGAAGCCCATGCCTTCTTCATATCAACCTCTATTTTGAGACTTATGTGACTATATGCAGTTATATTAATCAGGACTCTTTCTGTTCCATGAAATAAAACTAACTAAAATTAACTTGATAAAAAAGATTTACTGGCTAATGGAGTGGAGCCAAAAGGCAGGATGGTTCAGGGTAGAACTTGAGGTTGAAAACACACTATCAAGTCTTTATTTCTTTACCTGTTGCTTCTGTTTTCTTCCATGTGTTATCTTTTTGCTCAGACAAAAACTTTCCATGTCAGACAAAATATATCTATGAAATGTTTCCCACCTGTATTACTAGAGCTCAACTGAGCTTGGTTCACATGCCTAGCCCTGGAGCTATCACTTAGCAAAGGGAGGAAACTCATTTGCCAGTTGATAATCATTTGTCCAACTCCAAAATATAGAGATTAATAATCCTATGAGGAACATACAGAGTGGTTCTTCAAATATAAATGACAGAATTTTTATCAGTGAGGTTAAGGGCCACTGGGCAACCAGAAACAACTTATAACTTGTGAAGAAATTATTCTTTCAAGTTTGTGAACTCCTTGGACATGGACATATCACATTAATTTCATTCCTCATAATCTAAAAGTAAGCACACTCTGTGTATGTTAAATGGAATTAGCAGGGCATACTCTAAAGTAAAATAGAGTAGTCAAAAGAGGTTTCATTGGGAAGATAATATTTGAGCAAAGATGTCAAGGTGAGGAATCACCATGGTATATGTATCAAAGCCAAGAACGAAAGTGGGTTGCTTGTGACTTTATTCAGATTTCAGCAGTTGTTTCCTTAATGTCTTTTACTGTTCCCGGATCCATCCTAGATACCATTTTCATTTCAATCTATGTTGTCTTAGTCTTCCCTGGTCTTCCTTTGTTTCATGACTTTGACAGTTTTGTGGAGTTCTTGTTATTTTTCATAATGCCCCTTAATTAGAGTGAGTCTGTTATGGTTTCTCATGACTAGACTGGGGTTATATATTTGGAAAGAATAATACAGAGGGAGCATGCTTTTGGAAGCTGGAAGAAAACAGAACCTGTTTGGTGATAGGAATGATTCACTAGGAGAGGGTAGATTTAATGATGTAGAAGTAAAAGGGGGCCATTGTCAGAGGAATGCCTTTGAGCAAACAAGAGGAAATAGATTTTAGAAGATTCAGTTCAGTTCAGTTCAGTCGCTCAGTCATGTCCGACTCTTTGCGACCCCATGAATCACAGCATGCCAGGCCTCCCTGTCCATCACCAACTCCCGGAGTTCACTCAAACTCATGTCCATTGAGTCGGTGATGCCATCCAGCCATCTCATTCTCTGTCGTCCCCTTCTCCTCCTGCCGCCAATCCCTCCCAGCATCAGAGTCTTTCCAGTGAGTCAACTCTTCTCAGGAGGTGGCCAAAGTATTGGAGTTTTAGCATTAGCATCAGTCCTTTCAATGAACACCAGGACTGATCTCCTTTAGAATGGACTGGTTGGATCTCCTTGCAGTCCAAGGGACTCTACTCATAGTTAAAAGAAGGGTTGACAAAGCTTCTGAGCACAGATGATACAAGTAAGAGTGTGGTGTTGGAAGATTGGGCTTATTTTCCTTTGATCAGGTATTAGTTTTCTATTACTGTGTAACACATTATCACAAATTTAGCAGTTTAAGACAACATATATTTTACTATCTCAGTTTCCATGCATTAGGATACCTGACATAGCTTAACCTGCTTCTCTGCTCAGGGTTTCACCTGCTGTAATTGAGGTATCAACTGGTGCGGAAGACTCATGTAAAGTTCAGAGCCCTCTTCCCAGCTCCTGTGGTCATTGGGGAATTTCATTTCCTTGAAGCTCTAGACTCATGGTGGTTTGCTTCTTTAGGCCAGGAAGAGAATATCTCTGTCTTCTGTCTTTAACCTCTGGATGTTCTTTTAAAGGTCTCAAGTGATAAGGTAGGTCCACCAAGGATTATCTACTTTTTGATTAACTTAAAGTCAACTGATTAGCGATCTCAAATTATCATCCTCAAAAGCTCTTCACCTTTGCCATTTAATAATCACAGGAATGATAACCCATTAACTTTGCCTTCTTCTTTTAGAGGTAAATTATAGATCTTACCCATATGCAAGGGAAGGTGATTTTATAAGGGCATGGCTCACTGGAATCATCTTCAATAGCTTCTACTTTCTTAGTTAAGCAAGAAGCAAGATCACACATTGTTTGGACGGAGGAGAAAGTAGTTGAGGTTTGAGGAAATGGAAAAGAGGATGAAATATATCTAAGAATGTGTATACTCTGACTCTAAACAATCTCTTCAAGATTTGTAGGGCTTCTCCAGAATGTAGTTTTCTAGTGTAACTGCTTCTCCAGCATGTAGTTTTCTAGTTTTCCAACCCAATCCTCATACTGTAGCCAGCTACTAAATATTCCAAAAGATATTTGTGGGGCTTTGTCATAAATAGTAAGAATTAATTTTACTGTCCCTAAGATTTAGTGATCTAGGAGGAATTATGATTAATGGAGAAATGAAGTTAATAGTCAACTCATGGTCTTCTGAATCTTAATACTGATTGATATGCATGTCAATATTTACTTTAAAAAAATTTGTGGTCCATGCTGTTTTAATAGCTGTGTTAAATTTAGCAAAATGTTTGCTGGAAGGAGCACAGGGATTATGCAAATAACCCAGAAACTATGACTCTCTCAAGCATTATACTGTTAAAGTAAATGATGGATTAAAAGTCTGTTTAACTAGGACATTTCTAGAATTTCTCCCATTAATGTGTTAAATCAATTCAATAGCCTTACTTTTAGGGAAGGAGTGGAGTTTTTGTTTGTGTGTTGCTTCTGTTTGCTTTATAGAACTTCCCTAAAATTGACTTTGTATAAAAAGCTCATTAAAAAGAATAAGATATGAAATAGAGCTACAGTTTTATTTTTAATATCTTAGTTAATGAATAAAATGAAATTACATATGCCAATATTATTTGGCTACAACAGTCAAATATGGAATGCATTTACAATCTTCTTACAAGAAGCCCAAGAGGAATAGAAAATCAATAGGAAATGTTCATCAACACAAACCTTGTATAAATACCATGCTTTGTATATGCAGAGCTTCATATGAATCTATCTTCAGTTCAACAAACATCTAATTCACACCTACTCTATGTCAAACACCAGGACTGTAATGGTGGAAAAGATCCTCACTAATTAAGTTCAGTTTTAAAAGCTCCAGGGAATGCTGCATTTCATTAAACTTAATGTTGAATCAATGACTGTATTTTTTTAACTTCTATTTTATCATGTTCTGTTTTCTGTATTATATATTCTTAAAATAATTGAAACCAAAGATATTTTCTACCTTCAAGGTGCTTATGGTAAGAGATTCACATGTATGAAACTTCTTTCAAAACAAAGTAGTAGAAGTTAGACTAGAAGTGTACTCTGAGTGCCTAGCCTGGTGTATGTAGGTAAAAGGCTGGGTGTAGGGAAATAGTACCACTAAAATTGGATGACAGAGTTTGTTCAGCGCTGTCTCTACACAACTGTGGGACATTGGCAACTTTGGTACATATATTTTGTTAATTATGAAATAAAAGCCAACCTAGAATGCCAGATGAATTGTTGCTGACATTGTTCAGTCGCTCAGTGGTGTCCAACTCTTTGCAACCCCATGGACGGCAGCACACAGGGCTTTCCTATCCTTCACCATCTCCTGGAGTTTCCTCCAACTCATTTCCATTGAGTCAATGATGCCATCCCAACATTTTGTCCTGTCAGCCCCTTCTCCTCCTGCCTTTAATCTTTCCCAGCAGCAGGGTCTTTTCTAAAGAGTTGGCTCTTCACAGCAGGTGGCCAAAACATTGGAGCTTCAGCTTCAGCATTAGTCCTTCCAAGGAATATTAGGATTGATTTCTTTTAGGATTGCCTGGTTTGACCTCTGTGTAGTCCAAGCGACTCTCAAGGGTCTTCTCCAATACCACAATTTGAAAGCATCAATTCTTTAGTGCTGAGACTTCTTTATGGTCGAACTCTCACATCCATACATGATTACAGGAAAAAGCATAGCTTTGACTATACACACCTTTATTGGCAAAGTAATCATGGTATCTGGTCCCATCACTTCATGGGAAATAGATGGGGAAACAGTGGAAACAGTGTCAGACTTTATTTTTTTGGGCTCCAAGATCACTGCAGATGCTGATTGCAGCCATGAAATTAAAAGACGCTTACTCCTTGGAAGGAAAGTTATGACCAACCTAGATAGCATATTAAAAAGCAGAGACATTACTTTGCCAACAAAGGTCCGTCTAGTCAAGACTATGGTTTTTTCCGTGGTCATGTATGGATGTGAGAGTTGGACTGTGAAGAAAGCTGATCGCCAAAGAATTGATGCTTTTGAACTGTAGTGCTGGAGAAGACTCTTGAGAGTCCCTTGGACTGCAAGGAGATCTAACCAGTCCATTCTAAAGATCAGTCCTGGGTGTTCATTGGAAGGACTGATGCTGAAGCTGAAATTCCAATACTTTGGCCACCTCATGTGACGAGCTGACTCACTGGAAAAGACTCTGATGCTGGAAGGGGTTGGGGGCAGGAGGAGACGGGTACGACAGAGAATGAGATGGCTGGATGGCATCACCGACTCGATGGACATGAGTTTGAGTGAACTCTGGGAGTTGGTGATGGACAGGGAGGCCTGGCGTGCTGATTCATGGGGTCGCAAAGAGTCGGACACAACTGAGCGACTGAACTGAACTGAACTGAATCTTTCAGCTGCACAGACCCGAGAGATGCCGGCTCTGGCCTTGCAAATGCGAGAGATGCCGGAGGGCGCAACTGACCACGCACAGAAGCGTGGCAGAGAGGTGCTACCCCATGCCCGAGGCCAGGGCCAGCAGGCGAGAGGACCTACCCGATGTTCAAGGTAAGGTGCAGTGGCTGTGCATTGCTGGAGCAGCTGTGAAGAGATATCCCACGACCAAGGTAAGAGAAACCCAATTAAGATGGTAGGAATTGAGAGGGGGAATCAGAGGGCAGACACACTGAAATCATAATCACAGAATACTAGTCGACCTGATCACATGGACCACAGCCGAATGGGGTCTACTGGAGAAGGGAATGGCAAACCACTTCAGTATACTTGCCTTGAGAACCCCATGAACGGTATCAAAAGGCAAAATGATAGGATACTGAATGAGGAATTCCACAGGTTGGTAGGTGCCCAGTATGCTACTGGAGCCAGACATCATGGAATGTGAAGTCAAGTGGGCCTTAGAAAGCATCACTATGAACAAAGCTAGTGGAGGTGATGAAATTCCAGGTGAGCAATTTCAAATCTTGAAAGATGATGCTGTGAAAGTGCTGCACTCAATATGCCAGCACATTTGGAAGACTCAACAGTGGCCACAGGACTGGAAAAGGTCAGTCTTCATTCCAATCCCAAAGAAAGGCAATGCCAAAGAATGCTCAAACTACCGCACAATTGCACTCATCTCACACACTAGTAAAGTCATGCTCAAAATTCTCCAAGCCAGGCTTCAGCAGTTTGGGAACCGTGAACTCCCAGATGTTCAAGCAGATTTTAGAAAAGGCAGAGGCACCAGAGATCAAATTGCCAACATCCGCTGGATCATGGAGAAAGCAAGAGAGTTCCAGATAAACATCTATTTCTGCTTCATTGACTATGCCAAAGCCTTTGTGTGGATCACAATAAACTGGAAAATTCTGAAAGAGATGGGAATCCCAGACCACCTGACCTGCCTCTTGAGAAACCTGTATGCAGGTCAGGAAGCAACAGTCAGAACTGGACATGGAACAACAGACTGGTTACAAATAGGAAGAGGAGGACGTCAAGGTTGTATATTGTCACCCTGCTTATTCAACTTATATGCAGAGTACATCATAAGGAACGCTGGGCTGGAAGAAGCACAAGCTGGAATCAAGATTGCTGAGAGAAATATCAATAACCTCAGATATGCAGATGATACCACCCTTATGGCAGAAAGTGAAGAGGAACTCAAAAGCCTCTTGATGAAAGTGAAAGAGGAGAGTGAAAAGGTTGGCTTGAAGCTCAAAATTCAGAAAACAAAGATCATGGCATCTGGTCCCATCACTTCATGGGAAATAGATGGGCTAACAGTGGAAACAGTGTCAGACTTTATTTTTTTTTGGGCTCCAAAATCACTGCAGATGCTGATTGCAGCCAGGAAATTAAAAGACGCTTACTCCTTGGAAGGAAAGTTTGACCAACCTTGATAGTATATTAAAAAGCAGAGACATTACTTTGCCAACAAAGGTCCGTCTAGTCAAGGCTATGGTTTTTCCTGTGGTCATGTATGGATGTGAGAGGTGGACTGTGGAGAAAGCTGATCGCCGAATAATTGATGCTTTTGAACTGTGGTGTTGGAGAAGACTCTTGAGAGTCCCTTGGACTGTAAGGAGATCCAACCAGTCCATTCTAAAGGAGATCAATCCTGGGTGTTCATTGGAGGGACTGATGCTAAAGCTGAAACTCCAATACTTTGGCCATCTCATGCGACGAGTTGACTCAGTGGAAAAGACTGATGCCGGGAAGGATTGGGGGTGTTAGGAGAAGGGGATGAAAGAGAATGAGATGGCTGGATGGCATCACTGACTCGATGGACATGAGTTTGAGTGAACTCCGTGAATTGCTGATGGACAGGGAGGCGTGGCGTGCTGTGATTCGTGGGGTTGCAAAGAGTCAGAAACAACTGAGTGACTGAAATGAACTGAATCTCTCTGCTTTTTAATATGTTCTCCAAATTTGTTATAGCTTTTCTTCCAAGGAGCAAGCATCTTAATTTCATGGCTGCAGTCATTGTCCACAATGATTTTGGAGCCCAGTAAAATAGAGTTGTCACCGTTGCCATTTTCCCGCCATCTATCTGCCATGAAGTGATAGGACTAGCTGCCATGATCTTAGCTTTTTAATGTTGTTTTAAGCCAGCTTTTTCATTCTCCTCTTTCACCTTCATCACAAGGCTCTTTAGTTCCTCTTCCCTTTCTGCCATAAGGGTGGTGTTATCTGTATATCTGAGGTTATTGATATTTCTCCTGGCAATCTTGATTCCAGCCTGTGCTTCATCCAGCCCAGCGTTTCTCATGATGTAATCTGCATATAAGTTAAATAAGCAGGGTGATAATATACAGCCTTGATGAACTCCTTTCCTGATTTGGACCCAGACTGTTGTTCCATGTCCAGTTTTAACTGTTGCTACCTGACCTGCACACAGATTTCTCAAAAGGCAGGTTAGGTGGTCTGGTATTCCCATCTCTTGAATAATTTTCCACAGTTTGTTCTGATCCACACAGTCAAAGGCTTTAGCATTGTCAGTGAAGCAAATGTTTTTTTCTGGAATTCTCTTGCTTTTGCAATGATCCAACAGATGCTGGCAATTTGATCTCTGATTCCTCTGCCTTTTCTAAATCCAGCTTGAATGTCTGGAAGTTCGTAGTTCATGTACTGTTGAAGCCTGACTTGGAAAAGTTTGAGTATTATTTTGCTAGCATGTGAAAAGAATGCAACTGTGTAGTAGTCTGAACATTCTTTGGCATTGCCCTTCATTTGGATTGGAATCAAAACTGACCTTTTCCAGTTCTGTAGCTACTGCTGAGTTTTCCAAACTTGTTGGCATATTGAGTGCAGCACTTTCACAGCATCATCATGTAGGATTTGAAATAGCTTATCTGGAATTCGATCACCTCCATTAGCTTTGTTTGTAATGATGCTTCCAAAGGCCTACTTGACTTCGCATACCAGGATATCTGGCTCTAGGTGAGTGATCACTCCATTGTGATTATCTGGGTCATGAAGATCTTTTTTGTATAGTTTTCCTGTGTACTCTTGTCACCTCTTCTTAATATCTTCTGCTTTTGTTAGGTCCATACTCTTTCTGTCCTTTATTTTGCCCATCTTTGCATGTGATGCTCCCTTGGAATCTCTAATGTTCTTGAAGGGATCTCTAGTCTTTTCCATTCTATTGTTTCTATTTCTTTGCATTGTTCACTGAGGAAGGCTTTTTTATGTCTCCTTTCTATGCTTTGGAACTCTGTATTCAGATGGGTATATCTGTCCTTTTCTCCTTTGCCTTTCACTTCTCTTTTCTCAGCTATTTGTAAGGCCCCCTCAGACAACCATTTTGTCTTTTTGCATTTCTTTTTCTTAGGGATGGTTTTGATCACTGCCTCTTGTACAATGTCATGAACCTCCGTCCACAGTTTTCAGGCATTCTATCAGGTCTAACCCCTGAATCTATTTGTCACTTCTACTGTATAATTGTAAGGGATTTGATTAGGTCATACCTCAATGTTCTAGTGGGTTTTTTCCCCCTACTTTCTTCAATTTAAGTCTGAATTTGGCAATAAGGGGTTTATGATCTGAGCCACAGTCAGCTCCTGGTCTTGTTTGTCATGACTGTATAGAGCTTCTCCATCTTCAGCTGCAAAGAATATATTCAATCTGATTTCTGTATTGGCCATCTTGTGATTTCCATGTGTAGTCTCTTGTGCTGTTAGAAGAGGGTGTTTGGTATGGCCAAGTTTCTCTTGGCAAAACAATGTTGGCCTTTGTCCTGCCTCATTTTGTACTTTAAGGCCAAACTTGCCTGTTACACCAGTTATTTCTTGATTTCCTACTTTTGCATTCTAGGCCCCTATAATGGAAAGGACTTCTTTTCCGATTGTTAGTTCTAGAAGGTCTTATAGGTCTTCGTTGAACCGGTCAACTTTAGCTTCTTAAGCATTAGTGGTTGGGGCATCCACTGGGATTACTGTGATATTGAATGGTTTCCCTTGAAAATGAACAGAGATCAGTCTGTCATTTTTGAGATTGCAGCCAAGTACTGCATTTTGGACTCCTTTATTGACTATGAGGGCTACTCCATTTCTTCTAAGTGATTCTTGCCCACAGTAGTAGATATAATGGTCATCTGAATTAAATTCATCCATTCTGGTCCACTTCAGTTCACTGATTCCTAAAATGTCGATGTTCACTCTTGCCATTGCCTTTTTGACCACTTCCAATTTGCCTTGATTCATGGACCTAACATTCCAGGTTCCTATGCAATATTGCTCTTTACATCCTCGGAGTTTACTTTCACCACTAAACACATCCACAACTGGGCATTGTTTCCACTTTACATCAGGCTCTTCTTTCCTTCTGGAGTTATTTCTTCATCCTTCTCCAGTTGCATATTGGGCACCTACCGTCCTGGGGAATTCATCTTTTAGTGTCATATCTTTCAGTGTTGCTGGAATAACATGGACAGCACTTAACACAGTCGTTGATACACATCAGATATTTGTTAGAAATATTTATTTCCTTTCTTCCTTTGCTTTTCTGTTCCATTCTCATCCTCTTTCCAGTAGAAGAGAGTCCATATCTCCATTCAAGAGATACCTGGAGGAACAGGCAAATTTGGCCTTGGAGTACAAAATGAAGCAGGGCAAAGGCTAACAATTTTGATAAGAGAACGCACTGGTCATAGCACACATCCTCTTCCAACAACACAAGAGAAGATTCTACACATGGGCAGATGGCCAATACCAAAATCAGAATGATTATATTCTTTGCAGCCAATGATGGAGAAGCTCTATACAGTCAGCAAAAACAAGACCAGGAGCTGACTTGTGGCTCAAACCATGAACTCCTTACTGCCAAACTCTGACTTAAGTTGAAGAAAGTAGGGAAAACCACTAGACCATTCAGGTATGACATAAATTAAATCCCTTACGATTAAACAGTGGAAGTGACAAATAGATTCAAGGGATCAGATCTGATAGAGTGCCTGAAGAACTATGGACAGAGGTTTGTGACCTTGTACAGGAGGCAGTGATCAAGATAATCCACAAGAAAAAGAAATGCAAAAAGGCAAAATGGTTGTCTGAGGAGGCCTTACAAATAATTGAGAAAAGAAGAGAAACTAACGCAAAGGCAAAGGAGAAAAGGATAGATAAACCCATCTGAATGCAGAGTTCCAAAGAAAAGCAAGGAGAGATAAGAAAGCCTTCGTCAATGATCAATGCAAAGAAATAGAGGAAAACAATAGAATAATTTGAAAGACGAGATCTTTTCAAGAAAATTAGGGATACTAAGGGAACACTTCATGCAAAGATGGGCAAATTAAGGACAGAAATGGTATGGACCTAACAGAAGCAAAAGATATTAAGAAGAGGTGGCAATAATACACAGAAGAATTATACAAAGAAGATCTTCATGACTCAGATAACCACAATGGTGTGATCACCCACCTAGAGTCAGATATCCTGGAATACCATGTCAAATGGGCCTTAGGAAGAATCACTACGAACAAAGCTAGTGTAGGTGATGGAATTCCAGTTGAGCTATTTCAAATCCTAAACGATGATGCTGTGAAAGTGCTGCACTCAATATGGCAGCAAATTTGGAAAACTCAGCAGTGGCCACAGGACTGGAAAAGGTCAGTTTTCATTCCAATCCCAAATAAAAGCAATCCCAGAGAATGTTCAGTCTACCACACAATTGCACTCATTTCACATGCTAGCAAAGTAATACTCAAAATTCTCCAAGCCAGGCTTCAACAGTACTTGAACTGTTAACTTCTAGATATTCAAGCTGGATTTGGAAAAGCCAGAGGAACCAGAGATCAAATTGCCAAAATCCATGGGATATTCAAGAAAGCAAGAGTTTCAGAAAAACATCTACTTCTGCTTTATTGACTATGCCAAGCCTTTGACTGCATGGATCAGAACAAACTGTGGAAAATTCAAGAGATGGGAATACCAGACCACCTGACCTGCCTCCTGAGAAATCTGTATGCAGGTTAGAAGCGACAGTTAGAACTGGACATGGAACAACAGACTAGTTCAAAACTGGGAAAAGAGTATGTCAAGGCTGTTTATTATCACACTGCTCATTTAACTTATATGCAGATTACATCATGCAAAATGTCAGGCTAGATGAAGCACAAGCTGGAGTCAAGATTGCCGGGAGAAATATCAATAACCTCTGATATGCAGATGACACCACCCTTATAGCAGAAAGAGAAGAAGAATTGAAGAGCCTGTTTATGAAAATGAAAGAGGAGAGTGAAACAGTTGGCTAAAACTCAACATTCAGAAAACTAGGATCATGGCATCTAGTCCCATCAATTTATGCGAATAGATGGGGAAACAATGGAAACAGTGACAGACTTTACTATTTTGGGCTCCAAAATCACTGCAGATGGTGACTTCAGCAATGAAATGAAGACACTTGCTCCTTGGAAGAAAAACTATGACCAACCTAGATAGTATATTAAAAAGCAGAGACATTACTTTGCCAAGAAAGGTCCATCTAGTCAAAGCTATGGTTTTTCCAGTAGTCATGTATGGATGTGAGAGTTGGACTGTAAAGAAAGCTGAGTGCTGAAGAATTGATGCTTTTGAGCTGTAGTGTTGTGAAGACTCTTGAGAGTCCCTTGGACTGCAAGGAGATCCTACCAGTCCATCCTAAAGGAAATCAGTCCTGAATATTCATTGGAAGGATTGATGCTGAAACTGAAACTCCAACACTTTGGCCACCAGATGCAAAGAACTGACTCCTTGGAAAAGACACTGAAACTGGGAAAGGTTAAAGGCAGGAGGAGGAGGGGACAACAGAGGATGAGATGGTTTGATGCCATCACTGACTCAATGGACATGAGTTTCAACAAGCTCTGGGAGCTGGTGAAGGATAGGGAAGCCTGGTGTGCTGCAGTCCATGGGGTTGCGAAGAGTTGGACATTACTGAGCGACTGAACTGAACTGAACTTCCAGTAGGAGTAAACTAAATGAGGAATAATAGAAAAGATATCACTTTAAAAAAGGCCGCCATTCTTCATGTGATTATAACACAACAAGTTTTGTTTGGCTATCCATCTGAAGGATAATATTGTAGCAGAAATTCAGAGGGAAGAAAAAGAACCAGAAGACAAAGACCGTTAATATAGGCATGGAACAGTAATGGGACATCTTGTATACCTTGTGAAAAAGTTTGTGCTTTATTGTGTAGACAGGAAATTGGGAATCACTAAATAATTTGAAGCAAGAGAATGGCCTAGACTCTGACTCTGGAGGTTGATTTGAATTAGACGATACTGCAGCTTTATACACTAGTTGAGAAGATATGGGAAATAGATGGGGAAACAGTGGAAACAAGTGTCAGACTTTATTTTTTTGGGCTCCAAAATCACTGCAGATGCTGATTGCAGCTAGGAAATTAAAAGACGCTTACTCCTTGGAAGGAAAGTTATGACCAACCTAGATAGCATATTAAAAAGCAGAGACATTACTTTGCCAACAAAGGTCCATCTAGTCAAAGCTATGGTTTTTCCCGTGGTCATGTATGGATGTGAGAGGTGGACTGTGAAGAAAGCTGATCGCCGAAGAATTGATGCTTTTGAACTGTGGTGCTGGAGAAGACTCTTGAGAGTCCCTTGGACTGCAAGGAGATCCAACCAGTCCATTCTTAAGGAGATCAATCCTGGGTGTTCATGGGAAGGACTGATGCTAAAGCTGAAACTCCAATACTTAGGCCACCTCATGCGTCGAGTTGACTCACTGGAAAAGTCTGATGCTAGGAAGGATTGGGGGTGGGAGGAGACGGGGACGACAGAGAATGAGATGGCTGGATGGCATCACCAACTCGATGGACATGAGTTTGAGTGAACTCCGGGAGTTGGTGATGGACAGGGAGGCCTGGCGTGCTGATTCATGGGGTCGCAAAGAGTCGGACACGACTGAGCGACTGAACTAAATTGAACTGAACTGAGAAGATATAATAGGCCAGGTGAAAAATGCTGATGTCCCGGGTATGATAAGAAACAGTGCACCTGGAGAATAGCATAAATACTTATGAGATATCCACAGAAAAAAAAGTAGTACTTAATGTTTGATGGGACTGAAGGCACAAGAGTGTGTGAGAAGGCAAAGAATGACCCTGGGTTTCTGGTGGTGTGGAATGAATGACAGTGTGGTAAACTGAGAGAATCAGAAGGTAAGTTGAGAAATTCCACTACTAGTGGAAGTGGAATTGTTGGTTAATATGGTAAAGATGTGATTAACTTAATAATAAATTGCCAAATGGTTTTTAAAGTAGGTGAAATATTTTTTACTACTATCAGAAAATTATGAGAACTTTAGCATTGTCAGTCATTTTAATTTTAGCCATTGTGTCAGTAGTAATACCACATTTGGGGTTTTTTTAAATTTTAATATATCAGATAGTTTATCTGTTTTTGTGTACGTTGGTGGAGATGTACAGCATGAATTTTGGCAGATGTAGTTCAGTTCAGTTCAGTCGCTCAGTCATGTCCAACTCTTTGCGACCGCATGAATCACAGCACGCCAGGCCTCCCTGTCCATCACCAACTCCTGGCAGATGTAGAGACTCAGTTAATCACTATCCAGTTAGGATACAGAGTAGTTCCCACTCCTAAACCTTGGTGACCACTAATTTAATCTGTTGGTACATTTGTCTTTTCCAGAATATCATATAAATAGAATCATAAAATACATAGTCCTTGGAGGCTGACTTCTTCTACTTAACATAATGCATTTGAGATTCATCCATGTGTTTGTATATATCAGTGCATTGTTATTTATTATTGCCAAGCAGTATGGTATGAATATGCCAGAGTTCACTTTTCCTTTGACCCACTGAAAGACATTCGGGTTGTTCCTATTTTGAGTATAAAAATGACAGTAATAGCCAACATTTGTTGAACATTACCATGTTTCAGGACTGTTTAAGGCACTTTATTTGTATTAACATATTTAATATTCACAATGGTAATTGAAAGGAAAAGATTAGAGTAATAAAATATAGAGTGGAAGACAAAATTAATTTTAAGGTTGGTATAATTTTATAGAATTCTTCCCCCCCATTGCAGATTTTATTTCTTGATCATAATAGAAATGAAGACTTTTTTTTTCTTGATGTTGTTGATAACATTAACATAAGAATAATTTTAGTGCTGATTAGCAATCTTAGCCATCATCTAAACCAATCCTTTCATTATAAAGATATGGAAACTGGGCAGATCAGTTTTTAGTAAACATTTTGGTTTATTTTTTGTTAAAGAATGATGAGCCATGGTTAATATACTACTGATTCAGCAAATGGAAATCTTTTTCTATATAAAATTCTGAGCTATGTAACTTCACTTTCCCTTCTGGAACTAATGTAAATTTGACTCAGTTCCTCTCATTTTGATTATGAGAAAAGTTCTGTCATGGATATAGCTGATCAGACATAAGGAATCAGAAAATGTAAACTGCATCACTTAAAACATAATGCTTTATAAGTTAAAAACTTATGTTTAAGTTTTAACTTATAAGTTAAAAACTTATGAAAGAAAGCTAGCACCACTACACTCTCTGATAGAAAGTCAAGAAATATTTAATTAATGGATACTCAAAAATGAATTACGTGAAGCACTGCTTGAGGCCCATCCACTCCTTGGGATGGATATAGATGGATGGAGACATAACTGCTATCAGTAAATGGTGCATGGCATGATACTGTAATCACATACTATAAAGATATTTGTAAAAAAGTCTTATGAAACTTGATCTTCATGCATTTTAGGGAAGGTGCTGATAAATACATCATATAGTAATAGTATCCTCTTTATGAGAATCCTCAAGAGAAATTCCTCTAATAGCGAAGTACCTGTACTTTTCTCTTGAGAAATTAACTTCTGTCTTATGCTATAGACATTGCACAATGTGTAGATGATTACATATCCTTTTACATACTGGCCACTTGAAAGCTTAAATTTGTGACCAACAGTAGAGCAGTGTATTTACATTATTTAGTTTTCATTTAATGTTGGGTTCAATATTTTTATTCTTGCTCTCTTTTTGGGAATATATTGCTACATGTTAAATATTCCAGCAAATCCCTAATATCCTTTTGGAAACAAAGCAGATAAGAAAGGCAGATGAGTTGAGACTAAGATAGGAAGGCTGAATGGCAGGCAGGTAGGCAGAGGCAGACAGGCAGTAGAAGGACAGAAAATAGGCTTCACAAGCGGTGGTGGTGGTGCTGGTTGTGCTGTAGTCGCTCGGTCAGGTCCGACTCTTTGCAACCCCGTGGACTGTGGCCCGCCAGGCTCCTCTGTCCAAGGGATTCTCCAAGCAAGAATACTGGAGTGGGTTGCCATGCCCTCCTCCAGGGGGATCTTCCCGAACCAAGGATCCAACCTGTGTCTCCTGCCTTAGCAGGGAGATTCTTCACTGTTGAGTCACCTGAGAAGTGGAGACTAGAATTAAACACAATTACCTATAGTTTTTTTTTTTTTTTCCCCGACCTACTTGCCAGGCATCAACAATGGATCCATATCTAAACAGCAATAGAATAAAAGCATTCCAAGTCTCTCTCAGTGAATACTAATTCAAATCAGGTATTCAGAAGTCAAATTAGGAGGAATAATAGAGATGACTGGCTGAGAGATATGTACCTAACTCACTTTTTGATGCTTTAATTTTTGATAAGACCTAGGGAAAGCTATCACGTAATCAGAGCCACAAGCATTCAGTTTCACTGCCTTGTGTTTTGCTATTATATACTTGGAATCTATTGTGTAATAATCATCACAATAACTAGTCTTATGCAATTCCCTTGAGTGTTATAAAATGTTGATGTTTTGCATGATACAATTTTAACTTCTTTACATCAGAAGTCACAAATTAGTGACCAATGAACTGGTTCAACCAGAAAATATTTTTAAAATATTTTGCAATATTTGCCAACAGGTATAATTAGAAAAATCCCCACATATGCAGACATACATCCTCATTTTAGAGACCCAGAGCTACAGAGGGGGCAACACAGACAGGAGCTGTTAGCATTTACTCCTATTAGGTTACAATTGTACCAGTACTCTATGGGGTATAAATCTCATGCATTTACTTACATTACCTGGTAGTTTCCAGTAGGTTTCTGCAGTTTTGGTCCTAGGTATAATGCCTGTTTGAGAAATGTGTTTTAAAAGGTATCGACAAGGCAAAGTCTGTCTTCAGACGGGAGGGGGTGCTACTTTTCTGGCAACAAGTGCCATATAACATCTTGCATTCACTGCTTAGAAGCTCTCTCACTACCAAATGTGTAGTCAACCATATATACTAGTATCATATATATATTCCTTTTAAAATTTCATCATTGATTATATATTAATTTTGTAATTACTTCTTAGAAAAAATGTCAAATCCTTTCTGCAGTCAGTGTGCACATATTCTTAGAAGAAACATTAAATAAATTTTAGTCAAGGATGACTCAAGTAAAAAAATGAAATGACAAAATACTGTGTTAATGGAATATTTTATTTGCAAATTAAGCCTTAAGCTACAAACACATAATACTTATATGAAGAAAAATAAAATTTGAGTTCAACTACTGTTCATATGATGACTGTCACTACATATTGTTCTTACACGATATCTAAAAAACCAAGAACATAATTTTCAAGAATGCACTTTAAATAAATATAACACCACAGCAAATTTTAAAGGAAGAATTTAGCAATCAGATTTGCAGTTGACTTTTTACATGATGTCAGATTGGACTGCTCTATCATAATACTAATAGCTTAATAGTCTATCATATGGATAATATGGGTGATTAAAAAACATCATATAGAATCGTGGTCAATAAATATAAATTTAGTGTGTATAAACTGAAAAAGTATGGCAGCTACTCTTAGGTGACTCTGTTCAAACATAAATTTCTCAAATGTATCACATGTATTACAACTGAATTTCCTTTGAAGTATTTTCTCTTTTGGATTTGATATTTTCAAGATCAGGATAAAGGTCACTTTAGATACTATAATCAAATTAACATGGTGATATATAGTGTTTTCAAAATGGCTTTTGTAAAACTGACTCAAAAATACTTTTATCCAAGGACATAATTCCTTAATATATTTATTTTAAATGCTGTTAAGTAGCTGAAGACTGCCACTTTGTGTTGTTTATGATTGTTGTTCAGATTTTTAACCTATTCTTTTAAAAAGTCAAAAACACAAAAGCATGATGATACAATCATAAACTATAAATGAATTGTATATAGAATTATTGCTACCATGGCACTTCATTATTTTGTATAGTGAAATAATTATTTCAATGGGAGAGACTCTAAAAGGCATTTTAACTTTATGATTACATTTATGGTTATAGAAATTCAATATATAATCTACCTTAGGTGAAGTTTAGAACATACAATATAAAAAGTGCTACAAGTTTTGAGCTTAATAAATTTTAGATTTGCGACTACTTGCTTATTAGGTCTTAAATTATTCTGTCTTTTGATTCATAAATAGTAATTATAACAACAGCAAAATCTAGTCACAATGAAAACTGTTCTTCCCTTCATTGATAGTTGGAATATAACAGCACTACCACTAAGTTCTTTGATTTGACTAAGGATGAATAAGTCTCTGTAAGTAAGCCAAAGTAGTACTTGAATTTTCCAGGATAGTAATCATATTAAGCATATAGTAACTTTTAGCCTTTATGTGGATATATAACAATCAGTATACAATTTAAAGTACATTTTTTTAAAAAAGAAATAGCTGAGCCAAAAAATTCTTTTTGGTTCAGTTTTTCATTTTGAAATTGTAAATATTTGTAAAAATAACTGAAATTTTGCTGGTAGTAAAAAAAATATTGCTTCTACACTAGTGGACGTAAGTGTGCACCCTTAATTCAAAATTTAGATAAAAACTTTTAAGGACTGCTTCCACATGTAAGCACTGTAGAGTTTATGAGCAGTCACTGTGTTTAAATTTCATAACTCTGGTCAGTTTCAAAAAAGGTTTGGTTATGGCTCAGTCAGCCAGTAAAGAATCCACCTGCAATGTGGGAGACCTGGGTTGGGAAGTTCCCCTGGAGGAGGGCATGGCAACCCACTTCAGTATTCTTGCCTGGAGAATCCCTATGGACAGAAGGAGCCTGGTGGGCTGCAGTCCATAGGGTTACAAAGAGTCCAACACGACTGAGCGACCAAGTACAGCAGAGCACAGGAACTTGGTAGGTTCTCTAGTGGTTTGTTACTTTGATGTTTTAAAGTGAAACTGAAAGTGTTAGTCACGCAGGCTCCTCTGTCCCTGGAATTCTCCAAACAAGAATACTGAAATGGGTTGCCATTTCCTTCTCCAGAGGATATTCCCAATCCAGGGATGAAACCTGTGTCTCCTTCATTACAGGCAGACTTTTTACCAACTGAGCTGGTTCAGGAAAGATCAATTTCCTAAAGGATGTCAGAGCAATATGATTATGCCCAAAGAATAAAAAATAGGAAAATTTTAAATTTGGGAAACGGTTTCTTATTTTTCTGTGTATAACACAAATTCACAGATTTTAAAAGTATGTACAGTTAAAAGATGTCTTCTTTTAAATGCTATATAGAGTGCTGACTGAATACTACTTTTTAACTGTTAGTCAGAAATTAAATATTTCATAAATAAATAATTTTTTATATCTAAGATACAATTTATTCTGTGCATTGCTCTTATCAGATGAAAGTTAACTATTTTACATAACAAAATAGTCATTTTTAAATTGTACTCTTAAAAAAATTAATATAGAACTGAGATCAACATTAATAACAGCAGTTTTTTACAATATCAGTCCTTAAGGGAGCAGTAAAAGAATGATTTGGTTTTTATACAGTCAAAAAAATTAGCCTGATTAAACCTTAAAATAATAATAATTCATTTTGATCCATGCATTATACATATTATACTACTTCTCCCTTTTAACAGTTCCTTTAGTTTATTGAATTAAATAAAAGCAAATAATTTTTGTGACTGTACAATCTAAACTTGTGAGTTAAATGGTAATGAATACCTGAGGAAGATTTTGAAAGCATTCTTCCCTAAGAATAACAAAATTATTAGAGATAATTCTTTCAAATAACTTTTTTTAAAAAAGAAAATAAACATATTCAAAGAATTATAAATTAGTAAACTATCTGGGGCTTCCCTGGTGGCTCAGAGGTTAAAGCGTCTGCCTCCAGTGCAGGAGACCCGGGTTCGATCCCTAGGTTGGGAAGATCCCCTGGAGAAGGAAATGGCAACCCACTCCAGTATTCTTGCCTGGAGAATCCCATGGACGGAGAAGACTGGTAGGCTACAGTCCACAGGATCGCAAAGAGTTGGACATGACTGAGCAACTGAACGGAACGGAACGAATGAAGACAGAATCTATTTTATCTTAATTTGAAATCTGTTAGTGGCTGGTTAGGGAACTGTGTTGAGAACCACAACAAAGCTCAGCAGTGAGTCCACGATCCTACCTGATCTACATCTGTAATGAGAACAGGAGAGAAGTGGTGGTGTCTGTGCTGAGGATTTGCTGACCTTGTTTTACATATTTTCTCTTAACCTCAGAACTGTTTCATAAAATTGTCTGTTATTATGGGTTCAAGCATATAACGTAAGCAAAGACAAAAGTTCCTGTATGGTAGATATCTAACTAAACTTTAATAAAATATAGTAAGTTATAAAAATTATTAGGTATGACGTATTTAGAGTTTATCCCTAAGAAAACATATAGTGGCAAACTGAGTGTAATAAAAACAAAAAAAAATCCACAGGTTATATCAGCATGAGTGTTCCTATGAAGATGGTTAGTTATAATATTATAGTGAGTTATTCTTGAAATTTCCTCTAGAATGAGTTTACTAATTACTATTGTACTGATTTCCCATGGTCTGAATATTCTGAGATATGGCAAATTCTCAAGTTATAAATCAGTTTAACATTAATCATGTCTCTTTTCAAAGACATGCTAGTTTGCTTTGAAAGCACTACTTAAAAATAACTCATTAGACAATGACATTTATGACAAATTCTGCTATTTGTTTCTGAATGAACATCCTTATATTCTGACTATATGTATTCTGTATTGCTAACATTTAATAAATATCTAAAAAATACTCATGTAAGAGCATATATATTAGTTTTTTTCTGTAGTTCAAGTTACAAATATTAACTAAAATAAGTCTTTTATTCTCTAGTTTTTAAAGAGATTCATTTTTTACAGATGATCAATTTGTCATAATATGACAACAGACCACAAGTCTTTAACCTGTTAGGTAACATAAAAGTATAATGTTTTTAGATGGGGATATTATTATATACAACAATTTAAAGCCTTTTAAATAAAATATTTCCATTATTAAATGTTACATCTAATAAAAAGTCAAACATAGGAATGAAATTTTATTTCCATATTCTTAAAATCTGAGATGCTAAGTAAATTTTCTCTATTAGTTTTAATAAAAATAGCTTAAAAACTTAAAAGGTGGCAATTCAATGTTAGTATCAACTTCTTAACAATTTATCTCTAATTAACATTAAATTTAAAACCATGAATAATAAAACAACAAGTTAAAGATTGACAAGATATCCTAAAAATAGTATTTTAGGCATTGTATTTCTATAATAATTGTAAATCAGCTATATTTTTTCAATAACTGAGAAGCAATTCTTAACTTTTATGAAAAGCCTTTATGAAAAGATTTTCCTTTTGAAGTCTGGAATTCATCATTACAAAGTAGAAACATTAGACATGCAAAATACCTAGCAAGCTCTAGGAAACCAGAAATCTGCATATGATGATATATATTGTGTTACAGAAAGCTGGCCTTCATCTCAGTAAGGCTTAAGGCATATCTTCTTCTGAAGAATTATTGGAACGTTTTCCAGAGTCTGAATGCTAATAGGACAAAGTTGATTAGATCATTTAAAAATGAACCATGTATATTATCTTTTACATCTTTGTTCTTCAACACATATCAAATATATACACAGTTCTATTTCTTTGGGAGCAGAATACTAGTAGGATTAATTGTGTGCTAACTACTCTATGAAACACAAGCAATTGCCTATTGTGAAATAAAAAAAGCTATCAAAGCAAGATTTCAATTCCAGTCACAGATTCAGAAAATTTATGCCATAAGGAATATTATTTGCACAACTTTTGTCTCAGTATAACACTGTGAAAGGTGGCAATGATATTACTATCCTTCAGTTCAGTTCAGTTGCTCAGTCGTGTCGGATTGTTTGCAACCCCATGAATCACAGCATGCCAGGCCTCCCTGTCCATCACCAACTCCCAAAGTTCACTCAAACTCATGTCCACAGAGTCGGTGATGCCATCCAGCCATCTCATTCTCTGTCGTCCCCTTCTCCTCCTGCCCCCAATCCCTCCCAGCATCAGAGTCTTTCCCAATGAGTCAACTCTTCACATGAGGTGGCCAAAGTATTGGAGTTTCAGCTTTAGCATCAGTCCTTCCAATCAACACCCAGGACTGATCTCCTTTAGAATGGACTGGTTGGGTCTCCTTGAAGTCCAAGGGACTCTCAAGAGTCTTCTCCAACACCACAGTTCAAAAGCATCAATTCTTCGGCAATCAGCTTTCTTCACAGTCCAACTCTCACACTCACACATGGCCACTGGAAAAACCATAGCCTTGACTAGATGGACCTTTGTTGGCAAAGTAATGTCTCTGCTTTTTAATATGCTATCTAGGTTAGTCATAACTTTCCTTCCAAGGAGTAAGCGTCTTTTAATTTCATGGCTGCAATCACCATCTGCAGTGATTTTGGAGCCTCCCAAAATAAACTCTGACACTGTTTCCACTGTTTCCACATCTACTTCTCATGAAGTGATGGGACCAGATGCTATGATCTTCGTTTTCTGAATGCTAAGCTTTAAGCCAACTTTTTCACTCTCCTCTTTCGCTTTCATCAAGATGCTTTTGAGTTCCTCTTCACTTTCTGCCATAAGGGTGGTGTCATCTGCATATCTGAGGTTATTGATATTTCTCCTGGCAATCTTGATTCCAGCTTGTGCTTCTTCCAGCCCAGTGTTTCTCATGATGTACTCCGCATAGAAGTTAAATAAGCAGGGTGACAATATACAACCTTAACGTACTCCTTTTCCTATTTGGAACCAGTCTGTTGTTCCATGTCCAGTTCTGACTGTTGCTTCCTGACCTGCATATAGGTTTCTCAAGAGGCAGGTCAGGTGGTCTGGTATTTGCATCTCTTTCAGAATGTTCCACAGTTTATTGTGATCCACACAGTCAAAGGCTTTGGCATAGTCAATAAAGCAGAAATAGATGTGTTTTTGGAACTCTCTTACTTTTTCCATGATCCAGTGGATGTTGGCAATTTGATCTCTGGTTCCTCTGCCTTTTCTAAAACCAGCTTGAACATCTGGAAGTTCACGTTTCATGTATTGATGAAGCCTGGCTTGGAGAATTTTGAGCATGACTTTACTAGTGTGTGAGATGAGTCCAATTGTGTGGTAGTTTGAGCATTCTTTGGCATTGCCTTTCTTTGGGATTGGAATGAAAACTGAACTTTTCCAGTCCTGTGGCCACTGCTGAGTTTTCCAAATGTGCTGGCATATTGAGTGCAGCACTTTCACAGCATCATCTTTCAGGATTTGAAGTAGCTCAACTGAATTCCATCAACTCCACTAGCTTTGATCCTAGTGATGCTTCCTAAGGCCCACTTGTCTTCACATTCCAAATGTCTGGCTCTAGGTGAGTGATCATCTTGGTCATGAAGATCTTTTTTGTATAGTTCTTCTGTGTATTCTTGACTGTCCTTAACAACGTACAAATTATTTTATTAGAGATAATGGTTAACAGTACATATTACTTTTGACAATTTTCTTCCCATAACTCAAAACAAAAGGAATGTATTGAAATTAGGTAATTTCTATAATTATTGAACTTAAATCAATCCACTAAGAAACAGGCTGTGTGCTAAGTTCTTGGTGACCTAACGCATAAATTGCTCTTTCCCTTCTGTATTTTTCAGACCACTTGCGAGTTAGCTCTAGATAAAGACTTGGTTTATGAGGCCGGTAATCCAGGTACACGATATTACTGGTTCTTTTGGGAACAGCTCTTTCAATCTGAGTTCCTTCATGCCACTCATTAAAAGAGGTGATAGAAATTATACTGGGGTGGGCTTGGAGTGCAGCACTCAGAGCAGTCTCATAATATTTCCCGTTGATTCGGTTACGAGTGTTCTGAGAGTTCCATGGTCGGATGCTGGTATCTATGTATCCTGGGCCCACACTTGGGATGAACATTAGGTTGAACTGATCACAAAAGTATTTTATCTTAGCCCAGTTTTCATAGGATGAGCCATAAGTAAAGCCATTTGTGGCAAAGTATGTGTAAATTCCATCAAAACCACCTCGAAGAATTCCGTATCTATGCTTTTTATCTACTAGAAGTGCAATAAACAATGCATCATAAGGAGAGTTGCGAATGCTTTGAGACCCTGAGCTGGTTAACAGATTGGCCCATATTTGAGATGCTGTGATATAGGAATCATAGACATAAAACATTGGAAGAGCACTGCCGTTCTTAGTCTTGTACCTGTAAAAGGCAGGATGATTTCCATATCTAGAATATAAACATATATGAAAATAAAATGAAAATTCATGACTTATTTACCATAGCCAATTATTTATGTACTGAAAATGAAGGTAATCAGTACAGTTTAAGTGTATTGTTCACCCTCTTTGTGCAATTAGCTATGTAAGTATAATCATTAACAATGCATTTTTAATTTTACACATTGGAAACGAGATACTGGATACATTAAGACAGTAACAAACAAGAAATTACTTATATTTAGGTTTAAAAATGATGACTAACACAATAAAAAATCCATTTTTCTACATGAAAATACTGCTTTTGTGTGTGTGTGTGTTCTAAGTGATACATGTCCCAACTGCTGCTGACATGTTTCTTTGTAAGAGTATGGCATCTGTCACAGACTATTATCAGTAAACCCTTAAACAAAATGAAACTGTATTAAAAAATTCTTTCCTTGTAAACATACTGAAACATAAATGAAAATATTAGATGTGAATCTACCATATCTAATAGCAATTCACGTTCCATATTCTAAACTTTTTTTAAAAAAGACTTTATATTCATAAAATTTACAGAATAATTTTGTAAATTATCTTTACAAATATGTTACAAACAACTTTGTAACAATTTAAAATGTTAGATGACAAACATCATAGTCTAATATACACATAAGAGTAAAAACAGCAACCTGTAATTATTCATAGAGAAACTGAATTATAAGGAAATTCAGAAATGTTCCTCAAAATGATTACAATATTCATTACAAAATTAAACTGATACTAACGTCATACTATGCCATTCAAATCTCTCAAATATAATTTAAATATAGTTATAAAAGCAATTATAGGAGAGAAGAAACTCACTTGTCTATAATGTACTTGACATTCTGGTACATGTTTTTATCATCTCGATTCTTATATGGTTCAATGTGAAAAGTGACCTAAAACAAAAAATATTGATAGAGAAAAAATTATGATATAAAAATAAAAATGAAATCATATCCCACGTTTTTAATAAACTGACAACCTTAAGATGAATACCATATTGAAATTGACTTATATAGTTGAGTAACAATGTGTTAATTACTGATGTACAGCAAAGTGACTCGATTATACATATATATATATATATATACTTTTTTATATTCATATTCTTTTCCATGGTGTATCATTGGATATTGAATATAGTTCTTTGTGCTATACAGTAAGAGCTTGTTGTTTATTCATTCTCTATATAAAAGCTTACATATACTAACCCCAACCTCCCATTCCATCCCTCCCCACCCTACAGCACCCAACAGTCTGTTTTCCATGTCTGTGAGTCTGCTTCATAGGTTTATTTGTGTCATGTTTTAGATTCCACATATAAGTGACAGCATGTGGTATTTGTCTCTTACTTCATTTTGTAGGATAATCTCTAGGTCCATCCATGTTGCTGCAAATGGCATCATTTCATTCCTTTTTAATGGCTGAGTAGTATCCCATTGTGTATACATACCACATCTTTATCCATTCATCTACTGATAAGACATTTCGGTTGTTTCCATGTCTTGGCTATTCTGGGAACAGTGCTGCTATGAACATAGGGGTGCAGGTATCTTTTTGAATTATAGTTTTGTCTGGATATAAACCCAGGAAAAGAAATGCTAGATAATATAATTTTCAGTTTTCTGAGGAACATTCATAGTGTTTTCCACAGTGGTTGCACCAAGTTACATTCCCACCAAAAGTGTAGAAGGGTTCCCTTTTCTCCATACCTTCTCTAGCATTTATTGTTTGTAGACTTTTTAATGTTGGTCATTCTGACTTGTGTGAGGTGGCATCTCATTATAGTTTTCATTTATATTTCTCTAATAATTAGTAGGTTGAGCATCTTTTCATTTGGCTATTGCCATCTGTATTTCTTCTTTGGAGAAATGTCTACTTTAGGCCTTCTGCCCATTTTTGGATTGGGTTGCTTTTCTGTTACTGAATTGTATGAGCTGTTTATGTATTTTGGAAATTAGGCCCTGTTGGTTGCTTCATTTGCAAACATATTCTTCCATTCTTTAGGTTTCCTTTGCTATGCAAAAGCTTATAACCTGATTAGGTCTCATTGTTTGTTTTCATTTCTATTGCCTTAAGAGACTGATCCAAGAAAATACTGGTACAATTTACATCAGAGAATGTTTTGCCTATGTTCTCTTCTAGGAGTTTTATGGTATCATGGCTTAAGTCTTTCAACCATTTTGAGTTTATTTTTGTGTATGGTGTGAGGGTGTATTCTAACTTCATTGATTAACATGCAGCTTTCCAACTTTACCAGCAACACTTGCTGAAGAGATTGTCTTTTCCCACTGTATATACTTGCCTCCTTTGTCACAGACTGACAGTAGGTGTGTGGGTTTACTTCTGGGCTCTATTCTGTTCCATTGATCCATATGTTTATTTTTGTGCCAAAACCATGCTGTCTTGATTCCTGTGGCTTTATAGTATTGCCTGAAGGGAGGGTTATGCCTCTTACTTTGTTCTTTTTCTTCAGGATTGCTTTGGCAGTTCTGGGTCTTTTATGGTTCCATATGAATTTTAGGATTATTTGTCCTACTTCTGTGAAAACTGTCATGCATAATTTGATAAGGATCACAATAAATCTGTAGATTGCTTTGGGTAGTATAGCCCTAATTTTAACAATATTACTCAAGTATGGTATATCTTCTCATTTCTTTGAATTATCTTCAGTTTCCTTTATTAATATTTTACAGTTCTCAGAGTATAAGTCTTTCTTGGCAAGGTAAGATGAATACTTACTGAACACAGAAGTTGCCAGAGAATTCTAACAAATAGTAATAATGTTTACTAAGTGCTTTCTCTTTTAAATAATGCTCTAAATATTTTGTACTTTTTAACTTCAGTTAATTCTCACAACTCCAAAAGGTAGTTACTATTAGTATCTCCATATGAAGCAATCAAAGATAAGGTAGGTTCAATGAGTTGACACCCAGCCAGCTGGAGGCAATATAAGGCATCTGAATTCAAAGCTCAAATGTTTGATCACTGTGCAGTGGTTCATCCTATATGCTTAATCCTTTTAAACAATAAATAGGAATATATTCTATATTCAGATATATCTTTCTTTAGAAAAAGGCAAAACAAAGTATGATCTAGAAAAACCTAGTTTTTTTTTTCTTGTGTGAACATTAAGTTTAAATTTAAATTCAGTCAATAGCAAATGTCTTTAAATGACAGATTCTCCTATACAATTAAAATAGCATTTTACAAAATAATCTACATTAATATGTACTATTCAAATAATTTATAACACAATTACTTAAAAATCAGAAACATACTATACTGAACAATAATTTTCAGAATACTCATTACTGAATACTCATTATTGATGTGGTTTGTACATCACTACCATGATAGTAGAAAGCAGAAACCAAAAACACTTTTAAAATACTGTGCACAGAAAATTCAATTTTTCTTATCAAAAAGGTTATATAAAAATCAAGAAAAACTAATTTTGGCTACCAAAACCATTCCGTAGGTCACTTATTACTAGCAGAATAGACTGTCATTTAAAGAAAAGTTCATGTGTACTATCTACTTAAGATTTGCAAAACAACTATGAGAATTTTCATTTTTATTACTAATTTTACTGACTTACCATTAAAAATCTTTATGGAAATCTAATAAACTTATTGATAATATTTTAATTTTAGAGTGCTTCCTATGAAGCATGTATGCTACTGCAATATAAAATGTCTGTTTTCAACTACCTTAATTAAAGTGAAATATATTTTGCATTAATCAGTGCTACTAGTTCTCATAGAATTAATTTTAAAGTCAGACAACATTCAGTGTAACTCATTTCCCACTTTTAATAAAATTTCAGTAATATTATACAAAGAAAGGTTTTAGTAGTAACGAAATATATTCATTTCTGCAGTATACTCTAAGTACTGCTAGGGAAGACTTTGCAGTAGCTCTAGTATTTTCTTTTTAACTTCAATTGAAAGAAAATTGACAAGGATATTTGTATTTTCATACTCTTATATAATGTAACCTTGGATAATCATCCCTTTAGAAGCAACATTTTCTACGTTTCATTTTATATATAAAGGATACCACACTTAAACAAATATCCTACATTAAAAGGAATTTGCTTGTAAAGTTGCAAACTATACATGGCTTTCTTTCTATAAAATGCAGATCGATACATTTATAGTAATTCAAAAAACTATTACTTATATACAACACTTAATATTATCCTTCATATTTCTAACTCAGTGGTAATGATATTTCTTTGTAGGTTTAATTAATAATGTGATGTATCACCATTTCACTATTAAAAAATCTATTAGACCAATATTACCACTTTAAAAATGACAGAATCCTATATACATATAAAATCAGATGTTTGTAATATCTTTAGAAGGGGAAGTAAGAGTCATATAGATGTTTCCTCATTTCATGTTTCTAATTTTAACCATGCACCCAAAGTGAACATCTTAAGTGAAAACCTGATGATCCTGGAGAGTGGGATTAGAAACATGATGGCATAAAGTGTTCCTATTATTTATTCCCTTTTAAATCAACATATGAGATATTCATACATGAGCAAAAGTGCCTGCGTGGTGTTTTAGGACCTTGTGTCTTACGCCAAGGAAACCAGGAGTTGTCTCACCCACCATGAAGATGATAAGAAAAAAACTTCTATTTGAGCTGGGAAACAGAGGAGTCAGCCAAACTGCCTAGACTTTTGTTCCTGTCAGGCAAAAACTGGGTCAGAGAAGACCCAGGCAGGCACTCACATGAGACAGAGAACCTGCTGAAGTCTAATCCTCCCAAAGAGAGACTTCAGCACATAACTGGAGACCAAAGGTAAGTAAATAAGTAAACAGATGAATGCTAGTTTGGTGGCAGTGGACAAACTTTCTCAGCGTCAAGTCCTGCCCAAGGAAACACTGAGAGGGGAAAAGCAAATTGGTAAGTAAGTGCCTGGCTAAGCCAGCTGGACTGGAAAGTTGCTGGAAAAACCCATTCTCTCCACCAGTACCTGAAGTACTAAGATATGAGATGTATAACTAGGGGATGGGAGGATATCAGGAAGGATGCAAGTAAGAACTTCAATTGGAGGGAAAGGGATTGTTCTTAGCAGAAGTCCACCTAGGAGCCACCAGGATTACCCTACTGGATCTGCAGGCACCCCCAATGAACCCAGTGCTAAACTCACACTTTACTGCCACTCTATGCTGGCTCCGTGTATGGCTTCCCAAGTGCCACTGCCAAGAGAAAGCTTGCAGAGTGAGGGTGTGCCCAGAAACTACAAGCTGGAGGAATAGCAACCTTTTAAAAAGCAAAAGAGAGGGCAGAAAAGTTTAAAAATTCACTCAAAAGAGGAAACAAAGAAGACTAGAGCAGATACAAATTAACAAAAACAAAGTAAACATTCTAATATCAACACTACAATAACATACCATCTGCTGAAGGAAACAAGAAAAGAGTTAAGAAGGTATCTACTAATTCACATGCAAAAACAAAAGTGCAAATCTAAAACAAATATGAAAAATCAAGGAAACATGGCATCACAGAAAAATTATCTATTTCTAGCAGCCCAACTCAGAGGCACAGAATATTGCAAACTATCTGATAGCATTGAAAACAGATGTTATGAAAAACTCAACAGGTTATAAAAAAACTCAAGGCAATTCAATAAAATCATGAATACAATGTAAATAAAACAATTCTTTATTAAAAAGAATGAAGTTTTCAAAACCAAACAAAAATTCTAGAACTAGATAGCATGCAATACAGAGAATATTTAGCAGGGCAGAGAACATGAAGATGGAATGACTGACTTGGAGAGAAATTTTGAAATCACACAAAGGAGAAGAGAGAACTGAAAGAGAAAAAAGAGAAAAAGATGAAAGAAAGCCTACATGATCTACAGATATTCATCCATATATCCTGAAAAATGTCAGGATAAACAGGATTCCAGACACAGAAGGCAGGGTCAGGGAGTTAAAGAAATAACAGACGAGAACTTCCAAAATCTGAGGAAAGACTTGAATATACAAGTCCACAAAGCTAGTAGATTATCCTATTATCTCAACGCAAAAAGACATTCTCCAAGATTTTAAAGGTAAGCAAGGGGGGACAAAAAAGAATGAACCCTACAATGGCCTGCCATTAGGCTATCAGAAGACTTATCTGTAGAAACTCTAGGCCTCAGCGCAGTGAAATGACATATTTGAAGAATTGAAAGATAAAAATAGCCAGCCAAGAATACTTTATCGGGCAAAGTTATCCTTCAGCTAGAAAAGACAAGTAAAGGCCCTTCCAGAACAAACAAAATCTGAGGGAGCTCACCACTATACCTGCCTTGCAAGAAATGCTGAAAGGAGTTCTTCAGGCTGAAATAAAATCATAAAAAATTACACAGTACTCTGGTAAAGATGAGAAATATACATTTAGACTTAAAACATTGCAACTCTGTAGTAGGATGGTGTGTTAACACATTATTGTCTGGAAATGTATTAAAGGCCATAGGCATTAGTTTCTGTAAATATCCCCCAGTCAATAATGTGTTAACTGCTTCCCAGGTGGCTCCAGTGGTTAAGAACCCACCTGCCAATGCTGGATATGCAAGAAATACATGTTCAATCCCTGGGTTGGGAAGATCCTCTGGAGAAAGAAATGGCAACCCACTCCAGTATTCTTGCCTGGGAAATCCCATGAACAGAGGAGCCAGGCGGCCTACAGTCCATGGGGCTGCAAAGAGTTGGACATGACTGAGCTGCCACACATACACTCAACTATAGTCTAAAGGTTAAATGAAAATAGGAAAAATAACTACTATAAGTTGTTAATAAATATACAATCAAAGAGGTAAATTGTAACATCAATATACAAAAGGGAGGAGTAAAATAGTGGATAACTTACAGGGTTATAGATAAGTTTCTATAAACCTAAAATGGACTGTTATATCTAAGAGATGTTTCATATAACCTCCCTTGATAACCACAAAGCAAAAATTTAGATCCACAAGAGGGGGATAAAAGAGCATATCACCATGAAAAATAACCAATTTACAAATGTAGGCAGAAAGAGATAAGAAAAAAATAAATAATCACAATACAAAACCAGAATGCAATCAGTACGACTACATATAATAATTACTCTGAATGTAAATATATTGAATTCACCAGTAAAAAGGCACATAGTGACTGGGTGGATAAAGAAATAAGACCAAACTGTGTGGTGTGTTATCAAGAGACCCAGTTAAGCTTTAAGGATGCACAGAGACTCCAAGTGGAGGGATGAAAAAGATACTACATGCAGGTGGAAACTATAGTGGAACATCAATTTCAGAATGTAAATTTAAACAGGACTGAAAAATGACCAAGTAGAAATTGTTTATGGAAAAGTTTCCATGTGCTGTGACAATTGGGATGTTGTATTTTTAAATTATTTTTTGTGTTTCTTCTGGTTATTTTCCTTCATGTCAACATATCTTTACAATTCATTGTACTTATGATTACTGTTAACCTTCTTGTTTACAAAACTCAGTGATCAAATATTTTTGTTTCTTTGTAGTTTTACTGTATAATTTTATTGAAATAACTATATCTCTGTTCTATTAGGAAAAATAAAATGGTTCTGCTTCAAGAGGGTGATGTAGGAAGATTCTGACTTACCTCCCTCAACAGACAAACCAAATCTACAGCTTCCTTCAGAAAGAACCTGCTGGAGTGACCTCATCACATCTGGTAAATGAGAGGGAAATCAAACCAAAGCAGGTAGGAAAGGCTGAGACACGATCTCGTCATAAACCCCATCTCCAGTAGTGGCATACAATCCAGAGTGAACTCAAAACCCAGAGCTTCTCCCTGAGGAATAAAGAGTTTGCATCCCACATCTGGCATACCAATTTCTAAGACCAGCACATGAAAGTTGAGTCCCCAGGACGGCTTTGAATATCCAAAGGGATGTAGCTCTTAAAGGGCTTGCGTGCAGACTCATTCAGTCCAGGGACCAGTGCAAAAGCAGCCCTATTGAAAAGTCCCCAGATTTTATGTAAAAGAAACCTATTTGCTAATTTTAAAAGCATTGGTCTGAGAGGCAAAGGCCTGCTGGGATATTCTATGGGGAAAGAGATGGCAGGTCTCTGTTCACCCTCTGCTTACTAAAGCCAGCAGGTGCCATCCTTGTGCCCCACACCTGCCTCACTCCAGGTAGTGGGTGGCATCACTGGGGTCTCCCTTTGTCATGCTCCAGAGCACATTATTTCCAAGAGAGGAGCTTCTATATGCCCTGTGACCTAGATTTTGCAGGTGCCATGAAGGAACACCTGTTGATCACCTGGATCTGGAGGCCAGGGGAGCTTACATTGTAGTCCTATAAGACTGAATATATTTATACTTCTTAACACCTGCTGCCTGAGGGTCTGACTTTCAATCAGCCACAATCAACAGGAGGCTGTCAGGTAGTACCTAAAGGACACTGGTCTTGCCATACCTTCAACTATTCAGTTCAGTTCAGTCACTCAGTCGTGTCCAACTCTTTGCGACCCCATGAATCACAGCACGCCAGGCCTCCCTGTCCATCACCAACTCCTGGAGTTCATTCAAACTCATGTCCATCAAGTCGGTGATGCCATCCAGCCATCTCATTCTCTGTTGTCCCCTTCTCCTCCCGCCCCCAATCCCTCCCAGCATCAGAGTCTTTTCCAGTGAGTCAACTAGAAGTTAATAAAAACAAAATAGGCTGCTTAAACAACCACAAAGGTTTGAGACAGTTAGGGAAGTGTTAAATGATAAGATTCATCTTATATACAAGGTCAGTGCTTCAAGACAGAGAAAGGTGAGTGTGTCATTAAATGCACAGAAGCTAATACAGAGAGTCAAGCAAAATGAAGAAATGTATTTGGAGGAATATGCTCCAAATGAAAGAACATAAGATAAAACCTCAGAAAAATAAAACAAACTTTAAAGAGTCAGAGATAAGCAAGTAACCTGATAAGAGCTGAAAGTAATGGTAATAAAAATGCTAACCAAATTCAAGGGGAGAAGAAAGGTTGAACATAGTGAAAATGCAACAAAGAGAAAATATAAGAGATCACAGAGCTGAAGAATAGAATAGCTGTATTGATAAATATACTACAGAGGTTCAACAGCAGACTAGAAGCAGAAAAAAAGGGCCAGAGGCTCTTACCCAATCTGAGCAGCACAAAGCATGACAAACAGTGAAAACAAATTAAGGGACTTCTGGGACACTTACCATGTGAATGCTTACTCGATGCTATCCTATAAAGAGCGGAAAGAGAGAAAGGGGCAGAAAACTTACTGGGAGAAGGAGTGACTGAAAAATCCCCTAACCCAAGGAAGAAAATACATCCAGGTCAAAGAAGCCCAAGAATGCCAAATAAAATGAGTCCAAAGAAAACCACACCAGGACATATTATAATTAAAAGGTCAAGAACCCACACACATACAGTCAAGTAATCTATAACAAAGAAGCCAAAAACATACAATGGGTAAAGAACAGTCTTCAATAAATGGTATTAGAAAATAGCGTTAGAAATACTGTGCTCTGGAGCATGACAGAGGGAGACCACATGATGCTGCCCACTACCTGGAATGAGGTAGGTGTGGCGCGCAAGGATGGCACCTGCCCTGCTGGCTTTAGTAAGTAGAGGGTGAACAGAGAACTCCTGCCTCTTTCCCCACAGAACATCCTAGCAGGCCTTTTCCTCTCAGACCAATGCTTTTAAAATTAGCAAATGGGGTTTCTTTTATGTAAAATCTGGGTGCTTTTCAAAGGGCTGGACAGAATACACAAGAATGAAACTAGATCACTCAAACACAACTAAGAAAACAAAAGAAAAAAAAAATCAGAAATGAAAGTGTGAAGAAATTATAACTGACAGTACAGAAATACATGTGATAAGAGACTACCAGGAATAATTATAAGCCAAAAAAATTAGATAACCTAGAAAAAGTGTACACTTTCCAAAAATCATTTCAAGACTAAATCAGGAAATGACCATAACATTTAAGGAGACTGAGTTCATAAACTGAAAGAGTTAATACTGTTAAAATGTCAATACTGCCCAAAGCTAATTATAGATTCAACACAAACTGCATCAGAATCCAATGTCATTTTTCACAAAAAAAGAAAAAATTATCCTCAACTTGTACAGGACCACAAAAGACCCTGAATAGCCAAAGTCAATCTTGAGACAAAAGAACAAAGTCAAAAAGGGATTAATCTCTGAAATACAAAAACAGCTCATGCAACTCAATATAAAAAAACCCAATCGAAATAATGGGTAGAAGATTTAAACAGATATTTCTAAAAGAAGGCATACAGATGGCCAAAACACACATGAAAAGATGTTCAACATTGCTAACTGTGAAAGAAATAAAGCCAAAACTACAATGAAGTATCATATCACATTGCTTAGAATGGCCATCATCAAAAAAACCTATTCAAAATAAAATCTGGAGAGAGTATAGGGGAAAAAAAACCCTCCTACACTGTTCAGGGGGTCGCGGAGAGTCGGACACGACTGAGCGACTGAACTGAACTGAACTGAACACTGTTCAGGGGAAAGTAAATTGGTACGGCCACTACAGAGCAGAGTATAGAGGTTCCCGAAAAAGTTAAAAATAGCTACCACATGACCCAGTAGTCCCACTCTTAGACATACACCGTAGGAAAATCATCATTTGAAAAGATACGTGCACCCCAATGTCCACTGAAGCTCTGCTTACAATAGTCAGGATATGTAAGCAACCTAAATGTCCATCAACAAAGGAATGGATAAAAGATGTGCATATTAATATATACAATGGTATATTACTCAACCACACAAAAAATAATAATGCCATTTGCAGCAAAATGGATGGACCAAGATATTGTCATACTGAGTGTAGTAAGTCAGACATATTAATAGAAAGGCAAATATATGATGTCATTTATATGTGGAATCTAAAAAACGTACAGATGAACTTATTTACAAAACAGAATCACAGATGTAGAAAGCTAACTTATGGTTACATGGGATATGAGAGTGAGGGATAAACTGGGAGACTAGGATTGACATACACAAACTACTATATATAAAACAGAAAGTTAGTAAGAACCTACTGTTAACACAGGGAACTCTCATTCAATACTCTGTAATGAACTATACGGGAAAAGAACCTAAAAGAAGAATGGACATGTGTACATCTGAAACTAACACAGCAGTATAAATCAACTATACTCCAATGAAAATTTAAAAGAGTTATCAATGAATAAATGAATAAAGAAAACGTGTGCACATGCACCATGAAAAGATATTCGGTCATGAGAAAAAAGGAAATGCTGCCATTTATTTACAATGTAGATGAACATTAATATCATGATGTGAGACAGACCCAACAATGAAAGACAAGTATTTTATGTATCTCTTATAGTGAAACCCAAAATAAAATGAACTTGAAAACACAGAAAGGAATGGTGGTTATCAGAGGCTGGGAGGTGGGGGGATGAAATAGATGGTGTTTAAGAATATATTTGGGCTTCCCTGATAGCTCAGTTGGTAAAGAATTCTCCTGCAATGCAGGAGACCCTGGTTCAATTCCTGGGTTGGGAAGATAAGCTGGAGAAGGGACAGGCTACCCACTCCATTATTCTTGGGCTTCCCTTGTGGCTCAGCTGGTATAAAGAATCTGCCTGCAATTCAGGAGACCTGGGTTCAATCCCTGGGTTTGGAAGATCCCTTGGAGAAGGGAAAGGCTACCTGCTCCAGTATTCTGGCCTGGAGAATTACCTGGACTGTACAGTCCATGGGGTCGCAAAGAGTTGGACACAACTGAGCAACTTTCACTTTTCACTTTCACTAAGAATATATACTTGCAACTAGTAGATAATTAAGTTATGGAGATCTAATCTAACCGTGATTATAAACAACAAAACTGTATTACAGTAAACTTGCTAAGAAACTAGATCTTAACTGTTCTCATCAGGAGAAGAAATGATAATTGTGTGTCATGATAGAGGTATTAGGTATCAATGATAGTGATATTACAATATAAATAAATCAGTGTTATAATTTTAAACTTATACTATTTTATGTCAATTATACCTCAGTAAAGTTTAAAAAAAAAGAAAAAAGCAAAAATCTGATATGCTTTTCTGCTTCTCAAAGTCCTCTACTCCCTCCTTCACTCCTGCACACCCTCCATCCCCCACTGCAGTTAGAATGAGGCAGATCTTCCTACTCTTATGTGCTGCCATCGTACTCCTCCTCCAATTACTTCTGTTTGTCTCTGACCACCAAGAGATTGCAAGGTCTCAAGTACAAGGAAAATACCTTTCTTAGTACTACCAGCATCTCCAATAACACCTGCCACATAGCAGACCCTGAATGATCTCCATGAAACAGACAACCATCAAATTAAATTCTAGGTTTGCCATTTACATACCCCATTTACTCCATTTAGGTAACATTCATCAAGTTTTCACCATAAATTCACTTTATTAATTTAAGAATAGGTAAAAAAAAAAAAACAAGGTCATAAAATAGTAAAATGTCTTCCAAATGAAGCTGAAAAATCATTTAGAAAAGAACCATAGATATAATACTCATAAGTTTCATATGGTCAAAAATCTGCAGAAGTCTGAGTAGCAGACATGATGACTTTAGAGCAATCGGTCAAATAAATAATGGATGGTGATAAATCAATAGTGTAAGAAATGTGATTTACATATAAAGTAGAAAAAAACTTGCTCTTTTAAAATATAATACTAAATTTATTTAAATACAAGAACATCACCAGTGGCTGAGTTAGTTCTTTCCCCTATAATTCTGATTTTCTTTTAGCTAGTTGCTGCTGCTAAGTCACTTCAGTCGTGTCCGACTCTGTGTGATCCCATAGACGGAAGCCCACCAGGCTCCCCCATCCCTGGGATTCTCCAGGCAAGAACACTGGAGTGAGTTGCCATTTCCTTCTCCAATGTGTGAAAGTGAAGTCGCTCAGCCACGTCAGACTAGTAGCGACCCCATGGACTGCAACCCACCAGGCTCCCCCGTCCATGGGATTTTCTAGGCAAGAGTACTGGAGTGGCTTGCCATTGCCTTCTCCGTTTAGCTAGTTGGATAATTTAATTCAGTCAGGTTTAAGGTAATGATGTTTTATAGTAATAACAACCCATAATCTGAGTGTCTTTCAAAGACAAACATTTGTTTACTACACATAGGTCTGCGCTGGCTATGCTGGTTTTATTCCAGACTATGGATCGAGTTCAGTTTTGCTCCATATGTCTGTCATTCTGGGTCCCAGACAGAAGGAGCACCTGGGGCATGCTGTTCTCATGGAAGAGGAACACAACCATGGAAAGACATAATACTACTGCTCAGATACGGTATACATGACTTTTTTAACTCATCAGTTAAAGCAAGCCATCATGCCAAGCCCAACATCAATGGGACAAGAGGTATACTTGCTCTTCCCATAGAAAAGAAGGAAAACAGGAATAGTTGTTGAAAATCTATCAAAACTATCTACTGTGCTTCATCAAAAGATTATTTCACTGCTGTGTTATTAATGATATAGTTGTAAATACCCAGCTGTGAAATTTATAGTCTCTACAAAACCAGACTACTCAATGACAGTTAAAACTGCTATAGTACTTGTCCTAGTGAATATGCAGGCAAGTATATAAAAGAGCAGATATCTAAATCTTTTTGAAAAATCATGATTTACATTTTAGTACTGAGCAACTTTCACTTTTACTCAATTACTCTTCCAAAAGAAATTAGTGTACATTTGCAAAATATAATGTAGAATAACATTTTTATTATTATCAAATATTTTTATTTTTTTGCTTATTACTTAAAAGGCACTCACTGAATGACTTTCAGTTGAAGTTAATAAATCAAAATTGCAATCACAATGTATTTAGAGATGAATATTAGTTAAAGCATTATGTAATCAAAACTACTGAGCTACGACAAAAGCTTAACTGTGAGGCTAATTCCTTAAAAACTCTCTATTCCTAAACAAAGAATGAAAATAAAAACATTTTCATCTCAAAAAATAGAGTAAAATAAGCTCAAGCAAAGAATGAGAAGCACAATAATCAAGAATGAAGCAGATATAATCATTAGAATATTTTAAAAGTAAAATCATTGATAAATTATAGGGCCATTTTGGGGGGAAAAGGGTGAACTAAATCTATACTAATCAAACTGGGGGAAAGGGCAGATTATTTCGTTAAAGATTAGCAGGCAAAGTGTTAATAATGAACCCATTTATTTTACATTTAAGGTTTCAGGTGTGAACAGTTATGTGAATTTAGACCCAAGTTTATCAGCACAGAATTCACAATACTATTATTCTTCTATTTGTATCATATTGCCTTAGAAGTTTCAGTTATTCTAACGAATTATTATCATTAATTAAACATTAACTTTTCCTCATATTTGGAAGCAAAGCTTTTCACTTTACTAAAACAAAATTTTACTACAAACAAAATTTTCATCAAATTACAAAAAATGTTGATGCTGAACGTCAACACAACAGAAATCACACAAAAATATAATAAATAAATCTTATCACTTCATCCTGTCATTCTACAAATGAAGCAGATAAGCCAAAAAGATGAAGTAAGTAATTGAAGATTCCAGAGTACTCAGCTGGGACAAGAACTCCAGTCTCATGGTTCCTTGCCTATTTTTTGGCACTGGATAGAGTTCATTACCAGACATAAGACCAAGAAATGTTTCTAAAATTTTTGCAAATTATTACCATGACTGGTTCCACATTTTTCTGATCATGATATATACAATCTGAAGCACAGAGAGATTAAATATTCTGGTGATCACACCTCTTGGCCACATTCTCCTTCTGCACAGAGGCTTTAAACAGAACCAGCCAGCTATCTTCATGCATCAGAACATTTCACTTTACCTTTAAGAAGGTCCTGAAAGTACTAAAATTGCCAGCTCTCTTGAATTGTGGAGGCTTCTTACTTCCCATCTCCCAGGATAACAGTAGAGCCTAGATGAAAAAAGTGGCCTTTGGATCTGTTTTATGGAAAACAAATCATGTTTGTCCAGAATCGATGGACTTCCCTGTAGCTCAAATGGTAAAGAATCTGCCTGCAATGTAGGAGATCCAGGTTTAATCCCTGGGTTGGGAAGATCCTCTGGAGAAGGGAATGGCAATCCACTCCAGTATTCTTGCCTGAAGAATCCCATGGACAGAGGAACCTGGAGGACTACAGTTCATGGGATCATAAAGAGTTGGACATGACTGAGCGACTAACACTACACTACTAACTATCCAGAATCAGACCTGATGCCAGAACCTATACGTCTGTCTACTGACAGATTTCAAGCACCAATAAGAGCTCACTGAAAGAAACTGAGGACAAGCATATGACAGCTCTTGCCAGTCAGCTAATTTAAGAGATGCTTCCTTACCTTCAGGATTATAAAGTAGGAGCCTTCACTGACAGGAATAAAAAATTCTTGCCTATTTAGCTATTTCTCTTTCTCTAGAGTTCCATTTGTATTCCCCAGTAGTTACCGAGTCTTTAAGCTGCAAAAGGAATATTAAGACTAATTTTTCATTTTTATTTGGACATTAATATTTCAACTGGGATCCATGTTATCTCTTAAAAGAACTTACTCAATTACCTGTATTGGACAAATCAGCCTATGTTCCATTTAGCTATATAAACTGCAAGAAGTTTTTAAGAGTGAGAGCAACCTCAGGGCACATAAGTCTCTAGTTAAAAGATACCCTAATTCATGTTTTCAGTAAGATTTGCAAACACACTGAATTGAAAAAGAATAAACTTGAAGAAAGAACAATTGAGGAATAGAATTATTAGACATGTAAATTAATGCCCAAGGACACAAAACAGCAGGGTAGATAATTTAAAAAAACTAAACCAGTATCAACGGCACCCCATTCCAGTACTCTTGCCTGGAAAATCCCATGGGCGGAGGAGCCTAGTAGGCTGCAGTCCATGGGGTCACGAAGAGTCGGACACGGCTTAGTTCACTTTCACTTTTCACTTTCATGCACTGGAGAAGGAAATGGCAACCCACTCCAGTGTTCTTGCCTGGAGAATCCCAGGGACGGGGGAGCCTGGTGGGCTGCCATCTATGGGGTCACACAGAGTCGGACACGACTGAAGCAACTTAGCAGCAGCAGCAGTAGCAGTAACATGTGCCAGTAACTAAGCGCTTCACATGTATTACCCTATGTAAGGTATTAATAGATTTTGTTACTTTTTCTATTGAGAAATGAGGAAACTGAGGCACAGCTAGTAAGTGATTGAACCAGGACTGAATGCAGGTGATTTGGATTAAGATTTCATACTCCTGAATCTACTCATAGATTCTTGTTAATAAACACTTCTAAGTTTTCTTTGGAAATTTTGCATACATTTTTATTAATGAGGTCACTCTAAATTTCTTGTGCTATCCTTGTTTATTTTTTGAATCAGAACTGTGTTATCATTATAGAATAAATTTGCAAGTCTTCCTTGGTAACCAGTCTCCAACACGGCCACCGACGATCCCCATCTGATATTTCAAAACCTGTGCATTTGCCTTGCACACTGTACGATGATAGGTTTATCAGCAGAAAAACCAATAAAATAGGGCATACGTGACAATACTTCCTCAGTTAGATCACAAAACACTGCACCTTCTACCTGAACTCTCTCAAGCCATCATTATGGGAGAAGCCAGCAGCCATAAGGAAACACAGACAGTCTTGTGGAGAGGCTGTCCACAAACTAAGTCTCATATACCTGAAACACTGTAAATCAACTATACTTTAATTTAAAAAATAAAAAAAAGCACTGAGTCTCATTCCAGAAGCTAAAAGAAACTAAGGTATGTCAACTACCACATAAGAAAACTTGGAAGTAGATCCTCTAGCTTCAGATGACTATAGTGCCAGCCAACAGCTTGATCACAACCTTCTTAGAAATCCTGAACCAGACTCACCAGGCTAAACCACTTCCGGATTTCTGACCTTTAGAAACTGCGAGAAACAAAGTCTTTGTTAGTTTAAACTGCAGAGTTTTGGGGTAATTTGTTATAAAGCAATAGAGAATGAGAAAACCTTTTTCTGTATTTCACTACCACAAGCATCAACTGGTTCTGAAAGGTTGAATGGAATTGCTAGGTAAGATCTGGTATTTGAGGAAGACGTACATTCAATAAAAATTTTCTAGGATACAAGTTAATTTAGATTTTTTAAACTTCTCTCTGCACAAAAATCAACTTTGTATTTTCCAAGAGTACTATTCATTTTTCATATATTTTAAATATGGAAGTGTTGGTCACTCAGTCGTGTCCAATTCTTTAAGACCCCAGGGACTGTAGCCCTCCAGGCTCCTTTGTCCATGGAATTGTCCAGGCAAGAATACTGGAATGGGTTGCTGTTTCCTTCTCCAGGTGATCCTTCCCGACCCAGGGATCTAACCCGAGTCTCCTGCATTGCAGGCAGATTCTTTACCATCTGAGCCACCAGGGGAGCCCATATCTTAAATATGGCAATACACAATCTTAAATGCGCTTCTATCTCTATAGGTCTAGTATTCCCCTTCAGTTTTTGATATTATGTTTTGTCTATTTTTCCTTTTTTAAATCTTGCTAGTGGTTTATTTTATTATTCCCCAGAGTGGAAAAATAATTTATCAAGGCTACTGATTTTGAAGGTCTTGTATTTAATTAATTGCTTCAGGTCAGTTCAGTCGCTCAGTTGTGTCCGACTCTCTGCGACCCCATGAATCACAGCACGCCAGGCCTCCCTGTCCATCACCAACTCCCTGAGTTCACTCAAACTCATGTCCATAGAGTCGGTGATGCCATCCAGCCATCTCACTCTCTGTCATCCCCTTCTCCTCCCGCCCCCAACCCTTCCCAGCATCAGAGTCTTTTCCAGTGAGTCAATTCGCCACATGAGGTGGCCAAAGTATTGGAGTTTCAGCTTTAGCATCAGTTCTTCCAATGAACACCCAGGATTGATCTCCTTTAGAATGGACTGGTTGGATCTCCTTGCAGTACAAGGGACTCTCAAGAGTCTCCTCCAGCACCACAATTCAAAAGCATCAATTCTTCGGCATTAAGCTTTCTTCGAAAGTCATTAGTTCAGTTCAGTTCAGACGCTCAGTCATGTCCGACTCTCCGCGACCCCATGAATCACAGCACGCCAGGCCTCCCTGTCCATCACCAACTCCCGGAGCTCACTCAAACTCATGTCCACAGAGTCGGTGATGCCATCCAGCCATCTCATTCTTTGTCATTCCCTTCTCCACCCGCCCCCAACCTTTCCCAGCATCAGAGTCTTTTCCAGTGAGTCAACTCATCGCATGAGGTGGCGAAAGTATTGTAGTTTCAGCTTTAGCATCAGTCCTTCCAATGAACACCCAGGACTGATCTCCTTTAGAATGGACTGGTTGGATCTCCTTGCAGTATAAGGGACTCTCAAGAGTCTTCTCCAACACCACAGTTCAAAAGCATCGATTCTTCGGCGATCAGCTTTCTTCACAGTCCAAATCTCACATCCATACATGACCACGGGAAAAACCATTGCCTTGACTAGACGGACCTTGGTTGGCAAAGTAATGTCTCTGCTTTTTAATATACTATCTACGTTGGACATAACTTTCCTTCCAAGGAGTAAGCATCTTTTAATTTCATGGCTGCAATCAGCATCTGCAGTGATTTTGGAGCCCAAAAAAATAAAGTCTGACACTGTTTCCCCATCTATTTCCCATGAAGTGATGGGACCAGATGCCATGATCTTTGTTTTCTGAATGTTGAGCTTCAAGCCAACCTTTTCACTCTCCTCTTTCACTTTCATCAAGAGGCTTTTGAGTTCCTCTTCACTTTCTGCCATAAGGGTAGTGTCATCTGCATATCTGAGGTTATTGATATTTCTCTCAGCAATCTTGATTCCAGCTTGTGCTTCTTCCAGCCCAGCGTTCCTCATGATGTACTCTGCATATAAGTTAAATAAGCAGGGTGACAATATACAGCCTAGACGTACTCCTTTTCCTGTTTGGAACCAGTCTGTTGTTCCATGTACAGTTCTAACTGTTGCTTCCTGACCTGCATACAGGTTTCTCAAGAGGCAGGTCAGGTGGTCTGGGATTCCCATCTCTTTCAGAATGTTCCACAGTTTATTGTGATCCACACAGTCAAAGGCTTTGGCATAGTCAATGAAGCAGAAATAGATGTTTTTCTGGAACTCTCTTGCTTTCTCCATGATCCAGCGGATGTTGGCAATTTGATCTCTGGTGCCTCTGCCTTTTCTAAAACCTGCTTGAACATCTGGGAGTTCACGGTTTACATACTGCTGAAGCCTGGCTTGGAGAATTTTGAGCATGACTTTACTAGCGTGTGAGATGAGTGCAATTGTGCGGTAGTTTGAGCATTCTTTGGCATTGCCTTTCTTTGGGATTGGAATGAAGACTGACCTTTTCCACTCCTGTGGCCACTGCTGAGTTTTCCAAATGTGCTGGCATATTGAGTGCAGCACTTTCACAGCATCATCTTTCAAGATTTGAAATAGCTCAACTGGAATTCCATCACCTCCACTAGCTTTGTTCATAGTGATGCTTTCTAAGGCCCACTTGACTTCACATTCCAAGATGTCTGGCTCTAGGTCAGTGATCACGTTATCGTGACTATCTTGGTCGTGAAGATCTTTTTTTGTACAGTTCTTCCGTGTATTCTTGCCACCTCTTTTTAATATCTTCTGCTTCGGTTAGGTCCATACCATTTCTGTCCTTTATCGAGCCCATCTTTGCATGAAATGTTCCTTTGGAATCTCTAATTTTCTTGAAGAGGTCTCTTGTTTTTCCTATTAATTGCTTATATCATCCTTATTAATCCCTCCTTGTAATTTTCATTTATTTCATCATCCATGTCCCACTGGTATTGATAATCTTAGTGCTATTTATTTTTATATCATCCTAAATTTTCACTTTTGATCTTTACTTTAAAAGACATATTATTTTTAGTTATAATGTTAAAATTTTAGACAATTTTATACTAAAAACTTGAAAAAAAAGTTTGTGGGCTTCCCTGGTGCCTCAGACAGTAAAGAATCTGTCTGCAATGCAGAGATCCCCGTTTGAACCCTGCATCGGAAAGATCCCCTGGAGAAGGAAATGGCAACCCACTCCAGTATATTCTTGCCTGGGAAATCCCACAGACAGAGGAGACTATCAGGCTACAATCCATGGGATCAAAAAGAGTCCAACACAACTTAGCAACTAAATGATTAAAGAAACATTTATTTTGGCATTACTTTTAATGGGAACTGAATATGGACAGAGAATGCAGCCTGTATGGTTATGTATTTTTGTGAATTTATTAAGATTAATGTTGCTAACTACTACATAACCAATTTTTAAAAGCATCCTTGGATTTTAAAAATAATTTCTTTTTTTTTTTTTTTTTTGGCATTTAGAAGATCTCTTTTTTTTTTTTTTTTAAACTTTACAATATTTTATTGGTTTTGCCATACATTGACATAAATCTGCCCTGGGTGTACATGTGTTCCCCATCTTGAACTCCCCTTCCACCTCCCTCCCCATATCATCTTGCTTGCTATTCATTATAAAACTTTCCTTTGTAGTGCTATTCAAAATCCTTTTAATCATTACTTCTATTTGTTTCCATGATTCATTAATTTCTGAAATAAATTAAATTTTCCCACAGTTGTAACACATCTTACTATATGGGTAGAATATACTTGGTCTTATAACTGCCTTCAGACTTTCCCCTGCATTTTTTAGGTACATGAGTGTATGAGTGTGTGTGTGTGTGTGTGTGTGTGTACACACATGTATGTATGTGTTATGCTGCTGCTGCTGCTAAGTCGCTCCAGTCGTGTCTGACTCTGTGCGACCCCATAGACGGCAGCCCACCAGGCTCCCCTGTCCCTGGGATTCTCCAGGCAAGAACACTGGAGTGGGTTGCCTTTTCCTTATCCAATGCAGGAAAGTGAAAAGTGAAAGTGAAGTCGCTCAGTCGTGTCCGACTCTTAGCGACCCCATGGACTGCAGCCTACCAGGCTCCTGTGTCCATGGGATTTTCCAGGCAAGAGTACTGGAGTGGGGTGCCATTGCCTTCTCCAATGTATGTGCTATACAAGGTTTAAATTAAAATCCAATTTTGACAGATTTTTAGACAGTAGTTTGTTTTCTAACTATTTTAGAAATATTTAAATTCATATGGTTAACAAAATTTATTTTTAGTAAATCTTTGACATCCAAGATACTTAGATACATAAATCTCACTAGCTGGTTTAGTCACTCAGTCGTTTCCGACTCTTGAGACCCCATGGACTGTAGCCTGCCAGACTCCTCTGTCCATGGGATTCTCCAGGCCAGAATATTGGAGTGGGTTGCCATTTCATTAGCTTTATAAAAGAACACTGCAATTCTCTCTTTTCTGCCATAATGAAAATAGAACATATACAGAAAAATATTAATAGAATAGAACCATTAGCAAATTATACTCTAGATGAGGTTTGGAACTCAGAAATTTTTCATGAGAAAATATATTATTATAAAAGAGTTTAAGTCATTATTTAGACATCCAGTTTTAATTAAAATGACTATTCCAAAAATTGCAATTACTCTCCTCATATCCCAAAGAATAATCCATGAGTATTTTATTATCAAATTTTCAATAATTTGATAATAAAATACCTTAAAATACCTTTAGAGGTTCCAGTTCTTGATGGCAATGTAGGTGGATCCATAACTTACCTCCTACCAGGGACACACCAAATGTACAACTATACAAGGAACAATTTTCTCTGAAAGAAATCCAAAAACTAGTTGAGTGACTCCTACATACTGGTGAAAAAAAAAAAAAGACTGATGTTGAAATGGGTAGGAGAGGCTGAGTCACGATCTAACTATAAACTCCACTCCTGGTATGGAGACCCACAAACAGGAGGAAAACACACAACTCTTAGGCTTCTTTTTGAGGAGCAAACAATTTGAACTCTATATCTGGTACCCCAACTTTTAAAAATCAATATTCAAAAATCTCTTACATTTCACTAAGAATGAATGAAAAAATTATAAATTAATGGAACAATTCCATTTATCACTGCATCAGAAAGAATAAGCTACCTAGAAATAAGCTTAACTGAGGAAGTGAATGACCTGTAACCTGAAAACTATATGTTAATGACAGACATTAAATCAAAACAAGTAGATGTTAAGATATCCCACACTCATGGATTGGAAGAGTTAATATTAAAATATCCATAGTATCAAAAGCAATTTATATTTAATGTAATACTAAAGGCATTTTTCACAGAAATAGAACAAACAATTCTAAAATTTGTATGCAACCACAAAAGACCCTAACGCCAAAGCAATCTTGAGAAAAAGGAACGATGTTGGAGGCACCATACTTCATTTCAAACTATATTACAGAACTATAGTAATCAAATAGTTTGGTATTGTCATAAAAACACATAGATGAACAGAATAGAATACAGAGCCCAGAAATAAACCCAGGCACCTGTGGCCAATTAATCTGCAACAAAGGAGCTAAGAATATACAATAGGGAAAAGACAGTCTCTTCAATAAACAGCACTGGAAAAACTGAACAGCCACACGCAAAAGAATGAAACTGAACCACCTTACACTATACACAAAAAAAATATCTAACAATGGACTGAAGTCTTAAGCATAAGTTTTGAAAACATAAAACTCTTAGAAGAAAACAAAGATAGTAAGCTCCCTGAAATTGGTGTTGGCTGTGATTTTTTTTGGATTTGACACCAAAACCAAAAACAACAAAAGTGAAAATAAACAAGTGGCACTACATCAAACTACAAAGCTTCTGTACAGCAAAGGAAACCACCAACAAATGAAAAGGTAACATATTAAGTGGGAGAACATACGTGCAAACCATGTATGTGAAAAAGTGTTAATATCCAAAATATATAAACGAGTCACATTAACACATTAGCAGAAAAACAAACACTTTGAAAAATGTGCATCAGTTCTGAACAGACAATCTCCCTAGAAACTGTAGTGTTGGAGAAGACTCTTGAGAGTCCCTTGGACTGCAAGGAGCACCAACCAGTCCATCCTAAAGGAGATCAGTCCTGGGTGTTCACTGGAGGGACTGATGTTGAAGCTGAAACTCCAATACTTTGGCCACCTAATTAAGAGAGCTGACTCAATTGAAAAGACCCTGATGCTGGCAAAGACTGAGGGCAGGAGGAGAAAGGGACAACAGAGTATGAGATGGTTGGATGGCATCACCAACTCAATGGACATAGGTTTGGGTGGACTCCAGGAGTTGGTGATGGACAGAGAGGCCTGGCATGCTGCGGTTCATGAGGTTGCAAAGAGTCAGACACGACTGAGCGACTGAACTGAACTGAACTAGAAACATATACAGATAGCTAACAGGTATTTGAAAAGGTGCTCAACGTTACTAATCATCAGGGAAATGCCAATCAAAACCACACTGAGATAGTGCCTTATAACTATTTGAATGGCTATTATCAAAAAACAAGAAATAGGAACCGTTAGTGACCATGAGAAGAAAAGGGAACACTTCTTCACTTTGGTGGGAATATAAATTAATGCAGCCACTATGAAAATAGTATGGACCTTCTTGAAATAATCTAAAATGGAAATATATTATCCTGCAATGCTCCTTCTGGGTACTTATCCAACGGAAGCAAAAGCACTAACTTGAAAATATACCTGAATCACTATTTACAATTCCCAGGAAATAGAAATGCTTATGCTGGAAGTATCCATAATGATGAATGAATGAATAACGAAAATGGTGTGTATATACACACGCACACACAAATATTATATTATTCAGTAAAAAAAAAAAAAAAACAAGAAATGTTGCCACTAGTGACAACATGGATTAACCCTGAGGGTGTTATGCTATGTGAAATTAGTTAATCAGAGAAAGACAAATACCATATGATCTCGCTTATATATGGAATCAAAAATAAAACAGCAATCACACACACACACACACAAAACATAAAACAACCAACTCATAGATACAGAGAACAGGTCTGGGACTGCTTGAGACAGGGGGTGGGTAAAGTGTGTGAAGATAGTTAAAAGGCATAAACTTCCAGATATAAAATAAGCAAGCTTCTGGGATGTAAAGTACAGCTTCATAACTATAGTTAATAATACAGCATGGTATATTTAAAACTTGCTAAAAGAATGCAACTTAAAAATCCTCATCACAGCAAAAAAAAAAAAAGGAACTATGTGTGGTGATAAAAGTTAACTAGACTAATCGTGACAATTATTTCACAATATATACATATATCAAATCATTATGCTGAATACCTTAAACTAATCTAAGATTACATCTCAATAAAATAAATTAAATACCTTCAGGTTATATTTATGAGCTTTATCCAAAATAGTTGGTACCAAGTTATCAGTAGGTTCTCCATTCTCATCATTCAAATCAGGTGGGTACCAAGATAGGGCTAGTACACCTAATAGAAACAACCAAAAACAAAATAAAAATAAACATAGGGAACAGAAAAGACTACAGGTATTAAAAAAATAATAATAAGGCAGATAAGGACAGTATTAATAAAAAGAAACATATTCTCAAATAATGTTATTTTGTTACTTTACTTAGATACCACTTATAGTTATTCCATTACTTTGTATAGTCAATACTTTAACCTTTTTCTCACGCATTAGTATCTATAATTAATAGATTTTAGTTTTAAAAATAAGTTTTAGATTTATTGAAAAGCTGTACAGAAAATAAGAGTTTCTGTATTCTCCTCTCCTACTCACCATCCTCCCATGCCATACAGTTTTTTCATTAATATTAACATCTTACATTAGTATGGTAAATTTGTTACAACTGTGATGAACCAATGTAGATATATCATTATAAACTAAAGTCCACAGTTTACATTAGGGTTCCCTCTTTGTATTGCACAGTTCTATGGTTTTTGACAAATGTAGTGTCATGAACCCACTATTTATTACAGTATCACACAAGGATAGTTTTACTGCCTTCAAAACCCATTGCACTCCACTTAATAATTCCTTTCTTCTCCTTTTCAATCCTCCAGAAAATAATTGATCTTTTTACTGTCTCTATATATTTTGCCTTTTTCAGAATGTTATACAGATAGAATCATAAAGTAACATTTTCAGATGGGCTTCTTATACTATGAAATGTGCATTGAAGTTTCATTCGTATCTTTTTATGACTTGACAGCTCATTCTTTTTATTGCTAAATAACATTTCACTGTATCAACATGCTGCAGTTTATCCATTTACCTGTTGAAGACATCTATGTTTCTTACAATTTTGGCAATTATAACAATAAAGCAGCTATAAACATATAAGTGAAAATTTTTGTGTGGATCAGTATCACTTAACAGAAGACTCAAGTGATTTTAAAATTACAGTTTATCCCTATAATACCTACTTGCTTTTGAACTAACGAACTACAAAAAGAAAGTTTTAAAAACAATAAGCGTGCAAAGAAATTACTAACTAGGGGAAGAAATCTTTGAAATCAACTAATTCAAACCCTCTTTACATACATAAAGCAAGAGGCCACCAAAAGTATGGTGAAAGTGAAAGAAAGTGAAAGTGTTAGTAGCTCAGTCATGTCTGACCCTTTGCCACCACATGGAGTGTAGCCCATCAGGCTCCTCTGTCCATGGAATTTTCCAGCAAAAATACTGAGTGAGTAGCCATCCCTTTTTCCAGGGGATGTTCCTGACCCAGGGATCGAACCCAGGTCTCCCACATTGTGGGTAGATTCTTTAATCTGAGCCACCTCTAAATCATTTAACAGACTCTTTAGACAAGAAAAATACAATGTTATCAAAAGACAAGCATGTGGACATGAAAATAGAAAACAAAAAAGGCAAAGTTAGAAACTGGCAGAGAACTAAATTGAAGACTTAAACCTTGCGTTACCTATGTCATGTACAAACAAAAGGGCTTCCCCAGTGGCTCACTGATAAAGAATCTGCCTGCCAATGCATGAGACATGGGTTCAATCCCTCGGTCAGGAATATACCTTGGTGAAGTAAATGGTAACCCACTCCAGTATTCTTGCCTGGAAAATCCTGTGGACAAGGAGCCTGGCAGGCTATAGTTCATGGCGTCACAAAACGACTTGGATACAACTTAGCAATCAAACAAACAAAGCAAATACAAGAAAACCAATACAAACAGAGCAGTCCCACCTACAGAAACAAAACAGAACTTCGAGGTTAAATTAACAGAAAAAAGGTATCTGTCCCCTATACAATTTTATTTTATGAAAAATATAAAAACATCAACAAGAACATTCAGGCAGAAAAAAAATTATAATACATGGGGTTTCAGGAGAGCTTTTAGTTAGCCATGAAAGCAGTCATTAAAAAAAAAAAAAGAGGAAACTCTGGAGACAACTGATCAAACATTTAAGCTGCCAATGTTCCCAGCTTACAGGAAGTATATCAATTTCATGTAATGTGATTGTAAACTTCATATAAATTGACTGTAAAGTGTCACCAATGAAAAGCGACAATACAAATTTTCTCAACATGGGACCTATCGAAAAACCCTGCAAAAAAAAAAATAAAATGGAGAAAGAACATGAGAAAACAATATAAAGGAGAAACATACAAAAGAAAGTTTACGCCACAGAGTTCAGAAAATTATGAAGATGGCATACTTCCATGAAATTAAAACCAAAACAAGATTCCTGTTTCTAATAGTAGATTAGGATACTCAGACCAAAATTCCCAACAAAAACAAATTATTAAATAAAAATGGGAACAAAAAACTTCCAAAAGTCAAAGAGCTGAAGAGGGTAAAGAACTAACTACCTGTCTAGAATGAAGTGAAAATGTGAAGTCAGAGAGGTAACTGAGCAAGGAAGTCAGTCTGCCCTAAGCATAACTGGCAAAAGTAAACCAGCCCTCAATATCAGCAGATGAAATCCCAGGTGGACAAAGCATGGGAAGTCCTCTAACTCCACACAGAACATAAAGTAGCTAGTATTTCCTACTGTATTAGCAAACGCAGATATAGAATATTTTCATTATCACAGAAATTTCTATTGTACAGCATTGCTAATACACTGGTTCTCCAAATAACTTACCAACTGGTTCTTGTCCAGTGATTTTTCTTCCTCTTTATCCTTGCTGAAGATATACTCTAAGGCTTAGGGAAAATGTTCCCTGTTCTTCCTTATCCTTTTATTGTGTTTCAGCTGTTTTACTGTATCGATGATCACTTCTACATGTTGAATTATATCCCCATAGTGTGCTCCATAATCCGATTTATCTTTGTACAGTGTATTTTGGTGTTTTATTTGGTGTATATTACAGTGTGTTACTCATGAGTTTTGAATAAGTAATAGCCTGGGAACCAAGCCAATGATGGTCCTACTTCTGAGGGGAACTGGTCCATTAAAATGTTAATGAATTCTTCAGAGTAGCCTGAAAGGTTTCTCTAAAATATGTCGACCAAGTATCATTTATACATAAAATCTATTACAGCATATTTCTATCATTCCAATTGCTAAGTGAAAAAGGATACTCTTTAAACTCCATTCTTAGGAGCACGGGAAGATGGCGGAGGAATAGGACGGGGCAGCCACTTTCCTCCCCACAAAATCAACAAAAGAACGTTTGAACGCTGAGTAAATCCCACAAAAAAACTGAATACCGGCAGAGGACATCAGGCACTCAGAAAAGCAGCCCATAGTCAACGAAAGGAGGTAGGAAATAGATAAAAAGATAAAAAGAGAGACAAAAGAGGGAGGGACAGAGCTCCGTCCCAGGAAGGGAGGCTTAAAATAAAAAGAGAGAAGTTTCCAAACACCTGGAAACACTGTGGCGAGAGGAAACTCAGAGGGCCGCATAACTGGGAGACAAAAGACATAAATAATTAAAACTCACAGACTAAGTGCCCAGAGGAAACTCCCAGCGGAGAAGCGGCACAGACGCCCGCACCCCTCACTAGCAGGTGGGGGCTGGGCAGGGAGGCGCAGGCGGCAGCGCTAAGAGGGAGAACCGGCGGCAGCGCTTAGAGGGAGAACCCGCGGCGGCGCTTAGAGGGAGAACCCGCGGCGGCGCTTAGAGGGAGAACCGGCGGCGGCGCTTAGAGGGAGAACCGGCGGCGGCGATTAGAGGGAGAACGGCTCTGTGCTTAGAGGGAGAACCAGCGGCTGCGCTTAGAGGGAGAACCAGCAGCGGAGCTTAGAGGGAGAACCAGCGGTGGCGCTTAGAGGGAGAACCGGCAGCGGCGATTGGAGAACTGGCGGCTGAGCTTAGAGGGAGAACCGGGCTTGAACACCCCAGGGCAAACTGAGGGCTTGAACTTAAGATACCAGAGCAGAGGTTGCAGCTGAAGGGCGAGAGAGCTGGAAAAAGCCTTTGAAAAAGCCCCAAGCCAGCCCCGCCCACAGAACCGGGCACTGAGCGGAGTGAGCCTGCAGCGGGTGGCCCATCCATCAGCCCCCGCCGACGCGGGCAGGGAGGGCAGCCAGCGCCTGGGCGGGGGGAGCCGCAGCCCCAGAGAGGCTTCCCGTGCCAAGCTGCAGGCAGGCTTCTTTGCTGGCCAGGACTTCTTGGGTTCGGGCTGGTCAATATCCGCCTGAGAAAGTGCGCCGGTTGTACTCCCAAAAAAAATGAGCGGCAGGGACTGGGAAGGCGATAAGTCGCAGCGACCACGCTCGCCAAATGCCTGGTCACCTGAGCTGCTAGGACCGGGGAAGGCACAAAACGCAGGCCCAGCCAAGTCTGCGCCTTTGTGGAGACCCGAGGACCTGAACCTGAGCCGCTCAGACCTGGGAAGTGCATGCAATCCAGCGCCAGCCGAGAACAACTCTCAGCAGAGCAAACTAAAGCCTAAGCAGCATAAAAGGGAAAGCACACACGCCTCGAGCGGGAGCATTCCCAGTGTAGCCGAGACACCGCGAGCACTCCCCACAGATGCCAGGGATATTTGTTAGCTGTTCCTCCCTCCCCATAGCAGGACTCAATAGGAGAGCCGGGGGAAAAAAAAAAAGTGTCCACCACCGCATCCTGGTGTCAGGACGGGAATTAGACACTGAGGAGACCAGAAAACAGAAGAGCTTTTTCAACAAAAGGAACTGCCTTGGAAGTAACAGAGGGAGAAGCCTTGAGCCTCCCGCAAGAATAAGACTGAAAACCAGAGGCAGAGGCTTAAGGCCAAATCCTGAGAACACCAGAGATATCCTGTTCCAGAGAACATTAATTGATAGGTACTCATCAAATGCCTCCATACATACACTGAAACTAGGCACCACCCAAGGGTCAACAAGTTTCAGTGAAAGACATACTACGCAAGCTATCCAGCAACACAGGAGAATAGCACTGAGCTTCAATATGCAGGCTGCCCAAAGCCACTCCAAACCCACGGACATCTCAAACTCATTACTGGACACTTCACTGCACTCCAGAGAGAAGAAATCCAGCTACACCCACCAGAACATAGACTCAAGCTTCCCTAACCAGGGAACCTTGACAAGTCACCTATCCAACTCCACACACAACGAGGTAACTACATAATAAAGAGAACTCCACAAACTGTCAGAAGACGGAAAGGCCACCCCAAACGCAGCAATATAAGCAAGAAGAAGAGGCAGAGAAATACCCAACAAGTAAAGGAACAGGATAAATGCCCACCAACACAAACAAAAGAGGAAGATATAGGGAACCTACCCGATAAAGAATTTCGAATTTTAATTGTGAAAATGATTCAAACTGGAAAGCAAAATGGAGTTACAGATAAATAAACTGGAGAAAAGGATTGAGAAGATGGAAGAAATGTTCAATAAGGAATTAGAGGAAATAAAAAAGAGTCAATATACAATGAATAATACAATAGATGAGATCAGAAACACTCTCGAGGGCACAAACAGTAGAATAACGGGGGCAGAAGACAGGATAAGCAAGCTAGAAGATAGAATTGTAGAAATAAATGAAACAGACGGAAAAAGAGAAACGAATTTTAAAAAATGAGGACAATATTAGAGACATATGGGACAATATTAAACGCCCCAACATTCGAATCATAGGAGTCCCAGAAGAAGAAGACAAAAAGAAAGACCATGAGAGTATACTTGAGAAGATAATAGTTGAAAATTTCCCTAAAATGGGGAAGGAAATAATCACCCAAGTCCAAGAAACACAGAGAGTCCCTAACAGGATAAACCCAAGGCGAAATACCACAAGGCACATATTAATCAAACTAACAAAGATCAAACACAAAGAAAAAATATTAAAAGCAGCAAGGGAAAAACAACAAATAACACACAAGGGGATCGCCATAAGGATAACAGCTGATCTTTCAGCAGAAACTCTACAGGCCAGGAGGGAATGGCAAGACATACTTAAAATGATGAAAGAAAATAACCTACAGCCCAGATTACTGTACCCAGCAAGGATCTCATTCAAATATGAAGGAGAAATCAAAAGCTTTACAGACAAGCAAAAGCTGAGAGAATTCAGCATCACCAAACCAGCTCTCCAACAAATACTAAAGGAACTTCTCTAGACTGGAAACACAGAAAGGGTATATAAACTCGAACCCAAAACAATAAAGAAAATGGCAACGGCATCATACTTATCAATAATCACCTTAAACGTAAATGGGTTGAATGCCCCAAGCAAAAGACAAAGGCTGGCTGAATGGATACAAACACAAGACCCCCATATATGTTGTCTACAAGAGACCCACCTCACATCGAGGGACACATACAGACTGAAAGTGAAGGGCTGGAAAAGATATTCCACGCAAATAGAGACCAAAAGAAAGCAGGAGTAGCAATACTCATATCAGATAAAATAGATTTTAAAACAAAGGCTGTGAAAAGAGAAAAAGAAGGAAACTACATAATGATCAAAGGATCAATCCAAGAAGAAGATATAACAATTATAAATATTTATGCACCCAACATAGGAGCACCTCAATATGTAAGACAATTACTAACAAGTATGAAAGGGGAAATCAACAATAACACAATAATAGAGGGAGACTTTAATACCCCACTTACATCTATGGATAGATCAACTAAACAGAAAATTAACAAGGAAACACAAACTTTAAATGATACAACAGACCAGTTAGACCTAATAGATATCTATAGGACATTTCACCCCAAAACAATGAATTTCACCTTTTTCTCAAGCGCACACGGAGCCTTTTCCAGGATAGATCACATCCTGGGCCATAAATCTAGCCTTGGTAAATTCAAAAAAATTGAAATCATTCCAAGCATCTTTTCTGACCACAATGCAGTAAGATTAGATCTCAATTACAGGAGAAAAGCTATTAAAAATGCCATCATATGGAGGCTGAACAACACGCTGCTGAATAATGAACAAATCATAGAAGAAATCAAAAGAGAAATCAAAATATGCATAGAAATGAATGAAAATGAAAACACAACAACCCAAAACCTCTGGGACACTGTAAAAGCAGTGCTAAGGGGGAAGTTCATAGCAATACAGGCACACCTCAAGAAACAAGAAAAAAGTCAACTAAATAACCTAACTCTACATCTAAATAAACTAGAAAAGGAAGAAATGAAGAACCCCAGGGTTAGCAGAAGGAGAGAAATCGTAAAAATTAGGGCAGAGATAAATGTAAAAGAAACAAAAGAGACCACAGCAAAAATCAACAAAGCCAAAAGTTGGTTCTTTGAAAAGGTAAATAAAATTGACAAACCACTAGCCAGACTCATCAACAAACAAAGGGAGAAGAACCAAATCAATAAAATTAGAAATGAAAATGGAGAGATCACAACTGACAACACAGAAATACAAAGGATTATTAGAGAATACTATCAGCAATTATATGGCAATAAAATGAATAACCTGGAAGAAATGGACAAATTCCTAGAAAAGTACACCTTGCCAAAACTGAACCAGGAAGAAATAGAAAATCTGAACAGACCCATCACAAGCACGGAACTACAGGAAGTAATCGGAAAGCTTCCAGCAAACAAAAGCCCAGGTCCAGATGGCTTCACAGCTGAATTCTACCAAAAATTTAGTGACGAGCTAACACCTATTCTACTCAAACTCTTCCAGAAATTTGCTGAGGAAGGAAAACTTCCAAACTCATTCTATGAGGCCACTATAACCCTAATCCCAAAACCTGGTAAAGAGCCCACAAAAAAAGAAAACTACAGGCCAATATCACTGATGAACATAGATGCAAAAATCCTTAACAAAATTCTAGCAATAAGAATCCAACAACACATTAAGAAGATCATACATCATGACCAAGTGGGCTTTATCCCAGGAATGCAAGGATTCTTCAATATCCGCAAATCAATCAACGTAATACACCACATTAACAAAGTGAAAAATAAAAATCATATGATTATCTCAATAGATGCAGAGAAAGCCTTCGACAAAATACAACATCCATTTATGATAAAAACTCTCCAGAAAGTGGGAATAGAAGGGACATATCTCAACATAATAAAAGCTATATATGACAAACCCACAGCAAACATTATCCTCAATGATGAAAAATGGAAAGCATTTCCCCTAAAGTCAGGAACAAGACAAGGGTGCCCACTCTCACCACTACTATTCAACATAGTTCTGGAAGTTTTGGCTACAGCAATCAGAGCAGAAAAAGACAAAAAAAGGAATACAAATTGGAAAAGAAGAAGTAAAACTTTCACTGTTCACTGATGCCATGATCCTCTACACAGAAAACCCTAAAGACTCTACCAGAAAACTACTAGAGCTAATCAATGAATACAGTAAAGTTGCAGGATATAAAATCAACACACAGAAATCCCTTGCATTCCTATACACTAATAATGAGAAAATAGAAAGAGACATTAAGGAAACGATTCCATTCACTGTTGCAATGAAAAGAATTAAATATTTAGGAATATATCTACCTAAGGAAACAAAAGACTTGTACATAGAAAACTATAAAACACTAGTGAAAGTAATCAAAGAGGACACTAATAGATGAAGAAATATACCGTGTTCGTGGATTGGAAGAATAAATATTGTGAAAATGAGTATACTACCCAAAGTAATTTATACATTCAATGCAATCCCTATCAAGCTACCAACGATATTTTTCACAGAACTAGAACAAATAATCTCACAATTTGTATGCAAATACAAAAAACCTCGAATAGCCAAAGCAATCTTGAAGAAGAAAAATGGAACTGGAGGAATTAACCTGCCAGACTTCAGGCTCTACTACAAAGCCACAGTCATCAAGACAGTATGGTACTGGCATAAAGACAGAAATATAGATCAATGGAACAAAATAGAAAGCCCAGAGATAAATGGACCTATGGACACCTTATCTTCGACAAAGGAGGGAAGAATATAAAATGGACAAAAGACAGTCTCTTTAACAAGTGGTGCTGGGAAAACTGGTCAGCCACTTGTAAAAGAATGAAACTAGAACACTTCCTAACACCATACACCAAAATAAACTCAAAATGGATTAGAGAGCTAAATGTAAGACCAGATACTATAAAACTCCTAGAGGAGAACGTAGGCAAAACACTCTCTGACATAAATCACAGCAGGATCCTCCAAGACCCACCTCCCAGAATATTGGAAATAAAAGCAAAAATAAACAAATGGGACCTAATTAAAATCAAAAGCTTCTGCACAGCAAAGGAAACTATAAGCAAGGTGAAAAAAGACAGCCTTCAGAATGGGAGAAAATAATAGCAAATGAAGCAACGGATAAAGGATTAATCTCCAAAATATACAAGTAGCTCCTACAGCTCAATTCCAGAAAACTAAGTGACCCAATCAGAAATAGAGGCAAAGAACTAAACAGACATTTCTCCAAAGAAGACATAAAGATGGCTAACAAACACATGAAAAAATGCTCAACATCCCTCATAATCAGAGAAATGCAAATCAAAACCACAATGAGATACCATTTCACACCAGTCAGAATGGCTGCTATCCAAAAGTCTACATGCAATAAATGCTGGAGAGGGTGTGGAGAGAAGGGAACCCTCTTACACTGTTGGTGGGAATGCAAACTAGTACAGCCACTATGGAGAACAGTGTGGAGATTCCTCAAAAAACTGGAAATAGAACTGCCATATGATCCAGCAATCGCACTCCTGGGCATACACACCGAGGAAACCAGAATTGAAAGAGACACATGTACTCCAATGTTCATTGCAGCACTGTTTATAATAGCCAGGACATGGAAGCAACCTAGATGTCCATCCGCAGATGAATGGATAAGAAAGTTTTGGTACATTTACACAATGGAGTATTTTTCAGCCATCAAAAAGAATGCATTTGAATCAGTTTTAGTGAGGTGTATGAAATTGGAGCCAATTATACAGAGTGAATTAAGCCAGAAAGAAAAACATCAATACAGTATACTAACGCATATATATGGAATTTAGATAGATAACCTGAACCCTATATACGAGACTGCAAAAGAGACATAGGCATATAGAACAGTCTTTGGGACTCTGTGGGAGAGGGTGAAGGTGGGATGATTGGGGAGAACGGCATTGTAGCATGTATATTATCATAAGTGACCAGTCCAGGTTTGACGCATGATATAGGATGCTTGGGGCTGGTGCACGGGGATGACATGGAGGGAGGATACGGGGAAGAGGGAGGTGGGAGGGGGGTTCAAGAAAGAGAACACATGTACACCCGGGGCGGATTCATGTCAATGTATGGCAAAACCAACCAATATATTAATGTAAGGTAATTTGCCTCCAATAAAATAAATAAAAAAAAAAAATAAAGTCCATTCTTGGAACATTAGTATATTAAATGCAGATCACTTCATAATGATCACGTCCTCCCTCCACAACACTTATCACAAGACCTTCAATATAAGTGAAACCCAACTATAATATTTTTGTTAAGCTAAGTGATTCTAAACAGGGTAATACTTAAGAATACAGGTGGGAAACAGATAGACCCAGAAAATCCAGTCCAATTTTGTCATCTGGTAGATGTTTATATTTAGGTAAGTTAGCCTACTTAAGTCTTCACATTTGTAAATGGGAAGATAGTTTCTCTTATATATGGGGAACACACTTAGTACTTCTTTCAAACATCTCAAACATTCTTTCAAACTGAAGATTTAATAGAAAGAAAGGCAAAATGGAAATGTGATTTCCATACATAAACACTATTACTACTACACAGGATGACAATTTCAAAAAAATAAGACATTATAAAAAGCAAGAACAAATAATGCACAGTTAAAGCATTCAATAGAGAAAGATCGGCTCAGCTCTGAAATAGATGCTGATATCATTAAACAAGGAATTTAAAATTATTATTATTATTTAATGTTAAAAGATCTAATAGGAAAGACAGTCAACATGTAAGGTCAGGTGGGAAATACCAGCAGAGAGATGAAAACTAAAAGAACTAAATAGAAATGCTGAGAAAAAAAAAAAAAAAGCCAAAAAAAAAAAATCACTAAAGGTAGTAATAAAAAATGCCTTCAAAAGATTCACAAACGTCAGAGCTGAGGAAAGGGTCACGTAATTAGGCGAGTCACAAGAAATTATAAAAAAAAAATGATGGGGGCAAAAAATACAAAACAAATGCATCCAATATCTCTGGTGTAAATTTCAAAGCTCTAATACACATATTTTTAACCTTGCCATTTGAGACTGGAGAAGGGAATGACAAACCACTTCAGTATTCTTGCCATGAGAATTCTGTGAACAGTGTGAAAAGGCAAAAAGATATGACAACAGAAGATAAGCCCCCCAAGTCTGTAGGTGTCCAATATGCTACTTCAGAAGAACAGGGAAATAGCTCCAGAAGAATGAAGAGGCTGGGTTGAACGGGAAAAGATGCTAAGTTGTGGGTGAAAGTAGAGTCCGATGCTGTTAATAACAATATTGCATAGGAACCCAGATTGTTAGGTACGTGAATCAAGGTAAATTGGATGTTGTTAAGCAGGAGATGGAAAGAGTGAACACTGACATCCTTGGAATCAGTGAACTAAAACGGACGTGAATGGGTGAATTTAATTCAGATGACCATTATATTTACTATTGTGGGCAAGAAACCCTTAGAAGGAACAGAATAGTCCTCAGAGTCAACAAAGGAGTCTGAAATGCAGTACTTGGGTGTAATCTCAAAAACAAAAAGATCTCGGTTCATTTCCAAGGCAAACCATCCAACATCACAGTAATCTAAGTCTACGCCACAACCATTGATGCTGAAGAAGTTGAAGTCACATGATTTTAAGAAGACCTACAAGACCGTCTAGAATTAACACCAAAAAAGATGTCCCTTTCATATTAGGGATAACCACGATGGTGCAATCACTCATAGAAAGTCAGAGATCCTGGAATATGAATCATGTGGACCTTAGAATACACTACTAGGAACATAGCTAGTGGAGGTGACGGAATTAAAGCTCAACTATTTCAAATCCTAAAAGATAATGCTGTTGAAGTGCTTTACTCAATATGCCAGCAAATATGGAAGACTCAGCAGTGGTCACAGGACTGGAAAAGGTCATTTTTCATCCTAATCCCAATTCTAACGCCAAAGAGTGTTCAAACTACAAACGATTCCCTTCATTTCACATGCTAGCAAGGTACTGCTCAAAATTTAAGCTAGGCTTCAACAGTACATGAACCAAGAACTTCCAGATATAAAAGCTGGATTTAGAAAAGGCAAAGGAACCAAAGATCAAATGGTCAACACTTGCTGGATCATAGAATAAGCAAGCAATTAAAAAAAAAAATCTACTTCAGGTTCATTGACTACATTAAACACTTTAACTGTGTGGATCACAACAAACTGTGGAAAATTCTTATAAAAGAGAGAGGAATACCAGAGTAATTCACCAGCCTCCTGAGAAACCTGTATTCAGGACAGTAAGAATTGGACATGGAACAATGGACTGGTTTAAAACTGGAAGAGACCTACATCAAGGCTGAATACTGTCACCTTGCTTATTCAACTTATATCATGTGAAATGCTGGGTTGGATGACTGTAAAGAGGAGAAATACCAATAACCTCAGATATGCAGATGATACCACTCTAATGGCAGAAAATGAAGAGGAACTAAAGGGTCTCTTGATGAGGGTGAAAAAAGAGAGTGAAAAAGCTGGCTTAAAACTCAACATTCAAAACATGAAGATCACAGCATCCAATCCCATCACTTCATGGCAAATAGATGGGGAAACAGTAACAGATTTTATTTTCTTGGGCTAGAAAATCACTGTGGATGGTGATAGCAGCCACGAAATTAAAATATTCCTCCTCCTTGGAAGAAAACCTATGACAAACCTAGAGAGAATATTAAAAAGCAGAGACATCACTTTGACAACAAAGGTCCGTATGGTCAAAGCTATTTTTTTTTCAGTAGTAACGTACAGATGTGAGAATTGGACCATAAAGAAGACCAAGGACTGAAGAATTGATGCTTTCAATATGGTGCTGGAGAAGACTCTTGAGAGTCCCTTGGACACAAGGAAATCAAAGCAGTCAATCCTAAATGAAATCTACACTGAATATTCATTGGAAGGACTGATGCTGAAGCTCTAATACTTTGGCTACCTGATGTAGAGAGCTGTCGAACTGGGAAAGACTGCTGCGAAAGATTGAGGGAAAGAGGAAAAGGGAGCGACAGATGAAATGCTTGGGTGCCACTGTCAACTCAATGGACATGAGTTTGAGCAAGCTCTGGGAGACAGTGAAGGACAGGGAAGATTGGTGTGCTCTAGTTCATGTGGTTGCAAAGAATAGACATGCCTTAGTGACTGAGTAACAACAACAAAGTAAATAGCAGGCACTAAATGTAATCATAAGAAGTTTAATTAACCCAAAGGAATACAGAATAGGAGAAATAAAGAATGGAAGAAATACAAAGACTGAAAAGACAACCGATTTCAATCAGTACAACCACATAAATAAACCATATTATGAGAAAAGAAGAGAAGCAAAAGGCAAAGGAGAAAAGGAAAGATATATCCACCTAAATGCAGAGTTTTGAAGAATTGCAAGGAGAGTTAAGAAAGCCTTTGTCAGTGATCAATGCAAAGAAAAATCTTTGATTATCTGTAGTTTTACTAAAATTTTGAAGAAATAATCCACTGTTGTCTGCTTTCTGGATTTCTTAATCTACCTTCATAAAACAGAGCTTGTTGATAGCATAATTTTCTAAATGCAGGTTTGCAGCCATCACCACTTCAAAGAGGTTTGAATGAGGAAATTTTTTCCCCTTATTAAAACAGTTCTTATTTCTGTAGAAACTTCATTTTTAGATTAATCTGTGATGGATGAGCTATCATAATTCAAATATGCGGTTCTTTTTCTATCAGCTATTCATTGTTATCCACCAGTAAAGACATTAAAGATGCAGCAAGCGTATAAAGTACTACTTTCTTAAAGAAATAGGAGGCATTTCCATCTTTATTACCGTACTTTTGGTTTTGCAAACACTTTGGTGATATAAATGTTTATGTCCCCCATAAATCTGGTCAGAAATCATTTTTGACTTTGTTGATTAAGTTGAACAGTAGGATAGAGTACTGGGTACAAGTGGTCCAAAGTAAGATAAAAGACTACGCTAAAAATACTAGATCTTGAAGAAGAAACTGGTTTATGCACTAAACGTTTTGTGCCTTGGTCTAAATATTAACATGTCTGTGTAAAATGACAAAAAGAACCAGTGTTGAATCACGTTTTATTTCCTGTCATTCTGCTTTATCCCAGACTGCTAAATGTGTTCTTTCCAAGAAGTCTGATTGAATTACTGTATACATTTACTGTCCTGTGTGACAGTTTTGTCATTGTTAGAGATTTCAGTAATTAAAATGGGAAACAGAAGCTTAGGTTATTTTCCTTATCAAAACTATGTTCCTTGGAGCCACGTTATTATGATGGTTTTCGTGCTCTTGTACATTGGATGTCTTAAGCTGAGTGCAGTTTAGGGGATCCTTTCTAAATACAGGAAGGTACTTCTTTCCTTTAACACTGTGATCTGACCTGTGACAAATCTGTACTACATACTATGTAAATGGCTAACAAGTCAATTGCAAACCAACTGAATGTACAAACCTTAGTGTTGGTGCTGAAATCTCTTCAGAATAGTCACCATGATCTCAAAGTTTGTTTCAGAATTTGCAAGCATCAAGTGTCAATCAAAACTGAAGATGAAACACTAATGAATGTTGAATTCTCATGCTTTAGGTGTACTTTCTTTATAGAGTTTTTGTTTCTCTGCTATTTTTACCATACTGTTCCATTTAAATTTCCTACACGCTAACTTCGTTTGTGCGATTGAAATAAAATTGCAGTATATAAAAAAAAAAAAAAAGAAAGCCTTTGTCAGTGATCAATGCAAAGAAAAAGAGGAAAACAATAGAGTGTGAAAGACTAGAGATATCTTCAAGAAAATTAGAGATACCAAGGGAATATTTCATGCAAAGATGGGCAAAATAAAGGACAGAAATGGTATGAACCTAACAGAAGCAGAAAATAGTAAGATGAGGTGGCAAGAATACACAGAAGAACCATACAGAAAGATTTTCATGACCCAGATAACCATGATGGTGTGATCACTCACCTAGAGCCACACACCCTGGAGTGCGAAGTCAAGTGGGCCTTAGGAAGCAATACCACAAACAAAGTTAGTGGAGGTGATAGAATTACAGCTGGGTTATTTCAAACTACTGTACAATTGCACCCATCTCACATGCTAGCAAAGTAATGCTCAAAATTCTCCAAGAGAGGCTTCAACAGTATGTGAACAAGAGAACTTCTAGATATTCAAGCTAGATTTAGAAAAGTCAGAGGAAACAGAGAATAAATTACCAACATCTGTTGGATCAGAGAAAAAGCAAGAGAATTTCAGAAAAACATCTACTTCTGCTTCATTGATTACAATAAAGCCTTTGTATGGATCACAACAAACTGTGGAAAATTCTTAAAGAAATGGGAATACCAGACCACCTTCCTTGCTTCCTGAGAAATCTGTATGCAGGTCAAGAAGCAAGAGTGAGAACCAGACACAGAAAAACAGACTGGTTCAAAATTGGGAAAGGAGTATGTTAAGGCTATATATTGTCACCCTGCTTATTTAATTTATATGCAGAGTACATCATAAGAAATACCAGGTGAATGAAGTACAACCTGGAATCAAGATTGCCAGGAGAAACAGCAATAACTCAGATATGCAGATGACACCACCCTTATGGCAGAAACCGAAGAACCAAAAGCATTGTGATGAAGATGAAAGAGGAGAGTAAAAAAGTTGGCTTAAAATTCAACTTTCAGAAAGCGAAGATTGTGGCATCCGGTCCCATCACTTCATAGCAAATAAATGGGGAAACAATAATACACTTTATTTTCTTGGGCTCCAAAATCACTGCAGATGGTGACTGCAGCCATGAAATAAATGACACTTGCTCCTTGGAAGAAAAGCTATTACTAACCTAGACAGCGGATTAAAAGGCAGAGCCATTAAGTTCAGTTCAGTCGCTCAGTCGTGTCCGACTCTTTGCGACCCCATGAATCACAGCACTCCAGGCTTCCCTGTCCATCACCAACTCCCGGAGTTCACTCAAACTCATGTCCATAGAGTCGGTGTTGCCATCCAGCCATCTCATTCTCTGTCGTCCCCTTCTCTTCCCGCCCCCAATCCTTCCCAGCATCAGAGTCTTTTCCAGTGAGTCAACTCGTTGCATGAGGTGGCCAAAGTATTGGAGTTACTTTGCAACAAAAGTTCATATAGTCAAAGCTATGGTTTTCCCAGCACTCATGCATGGATGTGGGAGTTGGACCATAAAGAAGGCTGAATGCCGAAGAATTGATGCTTTTGTACTGTGGTACTGGAGAAGACTCTTGAGAGAAAGGTAAAGTCCATCCTAAAGGAAATCAATCTTGAATATTCATTGGAAGGACTGATGCTTAAGCTGAAGCTCCAATGCTTTGGCCACCTGATATGAAGAGTTGACTCATCAGAATAGACCGTGTTATGGAGAAAAACTGAAGGCAGGAGAAGAAGCGGATGACAGAGGATGAGATGGTTGGATGGCATCACCAACTCAATGGATATGAGTTTGAGCAGGCTCCAGCAGTTGGTGAAGGACAGGGAAGTCTGGCATGCTGCAGTCCATGGGATTGCAAAGAATCAGACATGACTGAGTGACTGAACAGAACTGAACCATATGCTGTGTCCAGGAAAACCACTTTAAGTATAAAGACAAAGATAAGTTAAAAGCTAAAGAATGATAAAAGATACAGGAGACAAAAGTTAATCAAAGAGAGGAGCAGTTGTTATAACTATATGAAACAATGTAGACTTCAAAACAAAGAATATTACCAGCATAAAGAGGGATTATTTTATAATAGTATAGGTTTCAATTATCCTCAAAGATATAACAGTCCTAAATGATTATGTACTTTAAAAAGACCTCAAAATATATGAAGCAAAATCTGACAAATCTGAAAGGATGAATAGATGAATCCACAATTTTTTTCTTAAGACTTGAAAACTGCTTTATCAGTTATTGATAAAACAAACAGAAAATAGGCAAGGAAAGAAGATCTGAACAATACTGTGAAGAACGTGAACTAACTGACGTTTATAAGATAGTCCATTCAACAGCAGCAGAACACACATTCTTTTACCAAGGAATCAATGAAACCAAAAGTTGGGTCACTGAATAAGTCAACAATAATAACCACACTCTACAAACACTGACCAGAAAAGAAGAATAGAAACAGATTATCAAAAGCAGATGTGTTCAGTTCAGTTCAGTCGCTCAGTTGTGTCTGACTCTCCGCGACCCCATGAATCACAGCACTCCAGGCCTCTCTGTCCATCACCAACTCCCGGAGTTCACTCAAACTCATGTCCACAGAGTCGGTGATGACATCCAGCCATCTCATTCTCTGTCGTCCCCTTCTCCTCCCGCCCCCATCCTTTCCCAGCATCAGAGTCTTTTCCAGTGAGTCAACTCGTCGCATGAGGTGGCCAAAGTATTGCAGTTTCAGCTTTAGCATCAGTCCTTCCAATGAACACCCAGGATTCATCTCCTTTAGAATGGACTGGTTGGATCTCCTTGCAGTACAAGGGACTCTCAAGAGTCTTCTCCAACACCACAGTTCAAAAGCATCAATTCTTCGGCGATCAGCCTTCTTCACAGTCCAACTCCCACATCTATACATGACCACGGGAAAAACCATTGCCTTGACTAGACGGACCTTTGTTGGCAAAGTAATGTCTCTGCTTTTTAATATACTATCAAGGTTAGTCATAACTTTCCTTCCAAGGAGTAAGCGTCTTTTAATTTCATGGCTGCAATCAGCATCTGCAGTGATTCTGGAGCCCAAAAAATAAAGTCTGATGTGTAAGAGGTCTTAAAAGCATTAGAAATAAATAATACATACAACTCTATGTCCAAGAACTAAAAACTTCAATGAAATAGCCCAGTTTTTTAAAAAATAAAAGTATCTAAAGTCACTGTAGAATAAATAATGTGAACAGTCCTATGTCTATTAATGAAATTCATTTTGTAGTTAAAAAAAAATAATGAACCTACCAGCCCAAGAGGATTTTACAGGTGAATTCTATCAAGTAAGAAAGAAAAAAAATCAATTCTATGCATCTCTTCCAGAATATGAAAGAAAGAAGACTTCCTGACTAATTTCATGAGGTCATAAACTAATCTAATAACAAAAGACAAAACACATCAAAAAAGTAAAACCATAGACCAATATCTCCAATATTTCATACGAAAAAGGATGCAAAATCCTTTAAAAAGATGAGGAAATAGGATTTAGCAATATACAAATAGGATAACAAATCATCACCAAATAGGGTTTATTCTAGGAATAAAGAATGAGATTCAACATTTGAAAATCCATATAAGTAACTATGTTAAGAGTAAAGATTAAACTGCCAAAGGATTAAAGAAAAAATAATCATAGGGGAAACTGGAAAACACTTAAGAGATGAATAAAGCAAAAATATGATATACCAAAGCTTATGATATGTGGCCAAAGTGATACTGAAGGGTAAACTAACAGCTGTAAATGCTTACATCTACAAAACAAGGAAAATCTCAATTTAACTTTACAAACTTAAGGAACTAGAAAAAGAAGAAAAAAATAATTGTAAAGCTAGAACAGGAAGAAGAAGATAAAACCTTAGATAAGATACATATGAAACAGAAAATAGAAAACAATGGAAAAAATCAATGAAACCAAACTTTAGTTTTCAGAAGCTGTCATAAAATTAACAAACCATAGCTGGATGAACTAAGAGTAAAAGAGAAACAGTGGAAATTACTAAAATCAAAGATGACAGTGAAAGTATTACTACTGATTCTACAGGAGCAAAATGATTATTATAAAGTACCAGGAACAATTTTATACCAAAAATTTGATAGCCTAGATAAAATGGGCATATTCCCAGAAGCTCAAAACCTACCCAGACTGAATTATGAAGAAATAAACAATTTGAATAGACATCACAATTCAGGAAATTGAATCAATAAACATACATCCCCTGACAGAGGAAGAAAAAGACCTAGACAAGATGGCTTCATATGGGTGAATTCTACTAAATATTTAAAGAAGAAATAAAACAATCATTGTCAAACTGTTCCAAAAATCAAAGAGGAGAAAACATTTTCTATCTCACTTTATGATATCTGCATTACCTTAATAGCAAAGCAAGACCAAAACACAAGAAAACTATGAACTACTATCCCTTATGAGCACTGACGCAACTCTTCAACAGAATGTTAGCAAGTTGAATTTAGCAACACACTAAAAGGATTACACAACACGACTAAGTATGATTTATCCCTGGAGTGCTAGGATGATGCAACACATGGAAATTGATCAATGTAATATGCTGCCTTAATAGAATGAAGGGAAAAATAAATGGTCATCTCAAACGATGTAAAAAAAGCAACTGTCAAAATTCAAACTTTTTCATGATAACGCTCAAATACTAGGCATGGAAAAACTAAAACAAAACTACCATAACAGTAATTTTATATGAAATAGCTACAATGAACAGCATACTCAATACCGAAAGACTAAAAGCTTTTCCTCAAAGATTAAGAAGGCAAGAAGGTCTACCTTCACCACTTCAATTTAACACAATACTAGAAGTTCTAGATAGCAATTAGGAAACAAAAAGAAGTAAAAGGCGTTCAAATTGGAAAGAGAGCAAAATTATCTCTGTTTACAGATGATATGATTTTATATGTAGAAAATTCTAAAGATTCCACACACAAAAATCAAATATTAGAATAAGTGAGTCACTGAAAGATGGACTCCCCAATTCAGTAGGTGTCCAATATGCTACTGGAGATCAGTGAAGAAATAGCTCCAGAAAGAATGAAGAGACGGAGCCAAAGCAAAAACAAAACTCAGCTGTGGATGTAACTGGTGGTGGAAGTAAAGTCCAATGCTGTAAAGAGCAATACTGCATAGGAACCTGGAATGTTAGGCCCATGAATCAAGGTAAACTGGAATTTGTCAAAAGGAGATGGCAAGAGTGAACATTGACATTTTAGGAATCAGCGAACTAAAATGAACTGGGATGGGTGGATTTAAACCAGATGACCATTATATATACTACTGTGAGCAAGAATCCCTTAGAAGAAAGGGAGTAGCCAACACAGTCAAAAGAGTCTGAAATGCAGTACTTCGATACAATCTCAAAAACAACAGAATGATCTCTGTTCGTTTCCAAGGCAAACCATTCAATATTACAGTAATCTAAGTCTACTCCCCGACCAGTAATGATGAAGAAGCTCAAGTTGAACAGGTCTATGAAGACCTACAAGACCTTCTAGAACTAATACCCAAAAAAGATGTCCTTTTAGTTATAGGGGACTGGAATGCAAAAGTAGGAAGTCAAAAAATACCTGGAATAACAGGCAAATTTGACCTTGAGTAAAGAATGAAGAAGGGCAAAGGCTAATAGAGTTTTGTCAAGAGAACACAAGGGTAATAGCAAACACCCTCGTCCAACAACACAAGAGAAGACCCTACACATGAATATCACTAGATGGTAAATACTGAAATCATATTGATTTATTCTTTGCAGTCAAAGATGGAGAAGCTCTGTACAGTCAAAAAAACAAGACCACAAGCTGACTGTGGCTCAGATCATGAACTCCTTATTGCCAAATTCAGACTAAATTAAATAGAGTAGGGAAAACCACTAGACCATTCAGGTATGACCTAAATGAAACCCTTATGACTTACAAATCCTTACAGTACAATGACAAATAGATTCACGAGATTAGAGCTGACAGACAGTGCCTGAAGTACTATGGATGGACGTTTGTGATATTGTACAGGAGGCAGTGATCAAGACCATCTCCAAGAAAAAGAAATGCAAAAAGAAAAATGGTTATCTGAGGAGGTCTTACAAATAGCTATGAAAAGAAGAGAAATGAAAGTCAAAGGAGCAAAGAAAAGATATACCCATTTGAATGCAGAGTTCCAAAGAACAGCAAGGAAAGATAAGAAAGCTGTCCTCAGTGATCAATGCAAAGAAATAGAGGAAAAAAATAGAATGGTAAAGACTATATCATTTCAAGAAAATCAGAGATACCAAGGGAACATTTCATGCAAAGATGGGCACAGTAAAGAACAGAAAGGGTGTGGACCTAACAGAAGCAGAAGCTATTAAGAGGATGCGGCAAGAGTACAAAGAAGAAATATACAAAAAATATCTTCATGACTCAGATAACCATGATGTTGTGATCACTCACCTAGAGCCACATTCCATCCTGGAATGCAAAGTCAAGTGGGCCTTAGGAAGCATCACTACGATCAAAGCTAGTGGAAGTGATGGAATCCCAGTTGAGCTATTTCAAACCCTAAAAGATGATGCTCTGAAAGTGCTGCACTCAGTATATCTGCAAATTTGGAAAACTCAGCAGTGGCCACAGGACTGGAAAAGGTCAGTTTTCATTCCAAACCCAAAGAAAGCCAATGGCAAAGAATGCTCAAAATACCACACAATTGCACTCATCTCAAATGCTAGCAAAGCAATGCTCAAAATTCTCCAAGCCAGGCTTCAATAGTATGTGGACCATGAACTTCCAGATGTTCAAGCTATATTTAGAAAAAGCAGAGGAACCAGAGAGCAAATTGCCAACATCCATTGGATCATCGAAAAAGCAAGAGTTACAAAAAAACATCTACATTGTTGACTATGCCAAAGCCTTTGACTGCGTGGATCACAACAAACAGTGGGAAATTCTTCAAGAGACGGGAATACCAGACCATCTGACCTGCCTCTTGAGAAATCTGTATGCAGGTCAAGAAGCAACAGTTAGAACTGGACATGGAACAACAGACTGGTTTCAAATCAGGAAAGGAATACGTCAAGGTTGTATATCGCCACCCTGCTTATTTAATATATATGCAGAGTATGTCATGAAAAATGCTGGGCTGGATGATGCACAACCTGGAATCAAGATTGCCAGGAGAAATCATCTGCATATCACTCCACACTTTTGGCAGATGACACCACACTTATGGCAGAAAACAAAGAACTAAAGAGCCTCTTGATGAAAGTGACAGAGGAGAGTGAAAAAGTTGGTTTATAACTCAATATTCAAAAACTAATATCCTGGCATCCAGTCCCATCACTTCATGGCAAATAGATGAGGAAACAGTGGAAACAGTATCAGACTTTATTGTTGGGGGCTCCAAAATCATTGCAGATGGTGACTGCAGTCATGAAATTAAAAGATGCTTGCTCCTTGAAAGAAAGTTATGATCAACATAGAAGGCATATTAAAAAGCTAGACATTACTTCCCCAACAAAGGTCTGTCTAGTCAAAGCTATGGCTTTTCCAGTAGTCATGTATGGATGTGAGAGCTGGACTATAAAGAAAGCTGAGTGCCGAAAAATTGATGCTTTTGAACTGGTGTTGCAGAAGACTCTTGAGAATACCTTGGACTGCAACAAGATCCAACCAGTCCATCAAAAAGGAAATTACTCCTGAAAATTCACTGGAAGGACTGATGCTGAAGGTGAAACTCCAAAACTTTTGCCCTCTGATGCAAAGAACTGATTCATTTGAAAAGACCCTGATGCTGGGAAAGATTGAAGGCGTGAGGAGAAGGGGACGGCAGAGAATGAGATGGTTGGATGGCATCACTGACTCAATGGAGATGAGTTTGAGTAAACTCCAGAAGTTGGAGATGGACAGGGAAACCTGGCATGCTGCAGTCCATGGGGTTGCAAAGAGTCGGACATGACTGAGTGACTGAACTGAACTGACTGAACTGAATTAATCAAAATTGCAGAATAAAAAGTTAACACACAGGAATTAGTTTCATTTCTATACAATAACAAGCAATCTGAAAATGAAATTACAAAAACAATTCCAACATGATAACATGCAAAAGAAAAAAATACTTCAGATGTAACTTAACCAAGGAGGTGAAAGACCTGTGCAATGAAAGCTATGAAACTTTGCCAGAAGGGATGGTTTATAACATAAATGGCATTATTTTGAGAGAGGGATAACTTAGGTATGGTATTGGGTTTTTTTTCTTTTTGCAGCTTGAGGCAGTTGTAAAATAACTTAATGTAGCTTTTTACAACTGTGTATTCTATAGTATTTTTCATTTCATGAAATTTTTAACTGTTAATGTTTTTGGCATTGTGTTTTGTACCATTTATTAAATAAAAATTTAAAAAAATATGAAAAATGAGAGCACATCCCATATTCATGGACTAAAGGAATTAATTTTGCTAAAATGCCACAGCTATTCAAAGTGATGCATGCAGAGATTCAATATGATCCCTACCAAAATCTTAATCACTTTTTTTTGCATAAACAGAAAATGCATTTAAAATTCATATGGAATTTCATGGGATCCTAAAAGCTAAAATAATCTTGAAAAAGAACAAAATTACAGGATTATATTTCCTGACTTCCAAACTTCCAACTTCCTGGCTTCAAAGCAATATTATTCATCCTCACGTGGTACAGGGATAAACACAAACATATAGACTAATGGAACAGAACAAAGACCAGAAATATACCCTTGCATATACATTCAAGTGTTTTTGACAAAAATGCCAACACCATTCAGTGGGGCAAGGACAGTCTTTTTAACAAAAGCTGTTGGGAAAACTAGACTTTCACATGCAAAATAATTAAGGTGAACCCTAACACCATACATAAAAATTAACTCAAAATGGACCACAGATCTAAATTTAAGACCTAAAACAATAAAACTCTTAGTAGAAAACAATCATATTTGGTAATGACAATTTGGATATGACAACAAAAACACAAGCATCAGAAATATAAACAAACAGGACTTAATGAAATGTTTTAAAATGTGTACATCAAAAGATACAATTAATGAGTAAAAATGCAACTCACAGAATGGGAGAAAATATGTGTAAATCACATATCTGACAAGGGATTAAAACATCCAGGGTATACAGAAAATTCTTAAAACTCAATAGTTACAAAAATAAACTACCAGACTAAAAGAAAAAAATAGCAAAGAACTTAAATAAAAAATTTTCCAAAGAAAATATATAATGGCCAATGAGCACATGAAAGGATATTCAACAACACTAGGTAACATATTAAATCATTCAGTTCAGTTCAGTCACACAGTAGTGTCCGACTCTCCGCGACCCCATGAATCACAGCACGCTAGGCCTCCCTGTCCATCACCAACTCCTGGAGTTCACTCAAACTCATGTCCACAGAGTCGGTGATGACATCCAGCCATCTCATTCTCCGTCGTCCCCTTCTCCTCCCGCCCCCAACCTTTCCCAGCATCAGAGTCTTTTCCAGTGAGTCAACTCGTCGCATGAGGTGGCCAAAGTATTGCAGTTTCAGCTTTAGCATCAGTCCTTCCAATGAACACCCAGGATTGATCTCTTTAGAATGGACTGGTTGGATCTCCTTGCAGTACAAGGGACTCTCAAGAGTCTTCTCCAAAACCACAGTTCAAAAGCATCGATTCTTCGGCAATCAGCTTTCTTCACAGTCCAACTCTCACATCCACATATGACCACAGGAAAAAACATAGCCTTGACTAGACGGACCTTTGTTGGCAAAGTACTGTCTCTGCTTTTTAATATACTATCTAGGTTGGTCATAACTTTCCTTCCAAGGAGTAGGCGTTTTTTAATTTCATGGCTGCAATCAGCATCTGCAGTGATTTTGGAGCCCCAAAAAATAAAGTCTGACACTGTTTTCACTGTTACCCCATCTATTTCCCATGAAGTGATGGGACCAGATTCCATGATCTTTGTTTACTGAATGCTGAGCTTCAAGCCAACCTTTTCACTCTCCTCTTTCACTTTCTTCAAGAGGCTTTTGAGTTCCTCTTCACTTTCTGCCATAAGGGTAGTGTCATCTGCATATCTGAGTTGATTGATATTTCTCCCAGCAATCTTGATTCCAGCTTGTGCTTCTTCCAGCCCAGCGTTCCTCATGATGTACTCTGCATAAAAGTTAAATAAGTAGGGTGACAATATACAGCCTTGATGCACTCCTTTTCCTATTTGGAACCAGTCTGTTGTTCCATGTACAGTTCTGACTGTTGCATCCTGACCTGCATACAGGTTCCTCAAGTGGCAGGTCAGGCGATCTGGTATTCCCATCTCTTTCAGAATTTTCCACAGTTTATTGTGATCCACACAGTCAAAGGCTTTGGCATAGTTAATGAAGCAGAAATAAATGTTTTTCTGGAACTCTCTTGCTTTCTCCATGATCCAGCGGACATTGGCAATTTGATCTCTGGTGCCTCTGCCTTTTCTAAAACCTGCTTGAACATCTGGGAGTTCACGGTTCACATATTGCTGAAGCCTGGCTTGGAGAATTTTGAGCATGACTTTACTAGCTTTTGAGATGTGTGCAACTGTGCGGTAGTTTGAGCATTCTTTGGCATTTCCTTTCTTTGGGATTGGAAAGAAGAACCTTTTCCAGTCCTGTGGCCACTGCTGGTTTTCCAAATTTGCTGGCATATTGAGTGCAGCACTTTCACAGCATCATCTTTCAAGATTTGAAATAGCTCAACTGGAATTCCATCACCTCCTCTAGCTTTGTTCGTAGTGATGCTTTCTAAGGCCCACTTGACTTCACATTCCAAGATGTCTGGCTCTAGGTCAGTGATCACGTTATCGTGACTATCTTGGTCGTGAAGATCTTTTTTGCACAGTTTTCTGTGTATTCTTGCCACCTCTTCTTAATATCTTCTGCTTCTGTTAGGTCCATACCATTTCTTTCCTTTATCGAGCCCATCTTTGCATGAAATGTTCCCTTGGAATCTCTAATTTTCTTGAAGAGATCTCTTGTTTTTCCTATTCTGTTGTTTTCCTCTATTTCTTTGTACTGATCTCTGAGAAGGCTTTCTTATCTCTCCTTGCTATTCTTTGAAACTCTGCATTCAGATGCTTATATCTTTCCTTTTCTCCTTTGCTTTTTGCTTCTCTTCTTTTCACAGCTATTTGTAAGGCTTCCTCAGACAGCCATTTTGCTTTTTTGCATTTCTTTTCCATGGGGATGGTCTTGGTCCCTGTCTCCTTTACAATGTCACGAACCTCCGTCCAGAGTTCATCAGGCACTCTATCTATCAGATCTAGTCCCTTAAATCTATTTCTCACTTCCAGTGTATAATCATAAGGGATTTGATTGAGGTCATATCTGAATGGTCTAGTGGTTTTCCCTACTTTCTTCAATTTAAGTCTGAATTTGGCAATAAGGAGTTCATGATCTGAGCCACAGTCAGCTTCCTGGTCTTGTTTTTGCTCACTGTATACAGCTTCTCCATCTTTGGCTGCAAAGAATATGATCAGTCTGATTTCGGTGTTGACCATCTGGCGATGTCCATGTGTAGAGTCTTCTCTTGTGTTGTTGGAAGAGGGTGTTTGAGGGAATAACAAATCAAAAGTACAATGGGATACTACCTCACACCCATAAGGCAAGCTCTTACCAAATAACAAAACAACAACAACAACAGATAACTATTGTTGGCAAGGATGTGGAAAGATTGGACTCTTTGTGCCTTGTTGGTAGGTATGTGAAAAAGTAGAGTTGCTGTGGAACACAGTAGGGCGGGCTCCTCAAACAATTAAAAATAGAATTAGTACCTAGTCTAATAATTCCACTTCTGAGTATACAACTAAAATAACCAAAGGCAGGTTATTAAAGAGATATTTATGTCCTTATACTTATGTTCATAGGAGCATTATTCACATACCTAAAATGTGGGAGCAACTCAAGTGTCCATACATAAACAGATGAATATATAAGCAACATGTGGTATCTACATATAATTCAATGTCATTCATTCTTTAAAAAGAATGAAATTCTACAATATATTACAACATATGGATGAATGAACCCACAGGATGAATCCACTGAAATAAACCAGTCACAAACAGATAAATACTGTATGAATTATTAAAGTACTATAAGAATTATTTGTATCAAAAATAATAGATACAAAATAATAGAGAAAGTATAATGACTGCTGCCAAATGTGGGGTGGGGAGAATAGGGAATTATTATTTAATAGGTATAGTTTCAGTATGAAGATGGATGGGGGTGATGATTTACAACATTATGTATGTATTAATATTTAATATCACTGAATTTCACATTTAAATATGCTTACAGTGGTAAATTTTATGTTATATGTATTTTACCACAGTAAAAAGAAGTTGAAAACAAAAAAAAATTTAAAGATCAATGGATACAGAAAAAAGCATTTGATAAAACTCAACATGATAAAACACTCACCACTAGTAATACAAGTGAACTTCCTTGACTTGACAAATGACATTTATAAAAATCCTATAGCTCATATAATACTTAAAGAAGAAAGACTTATTTTCCTCTAAGATCAAAAACAAGTCAAGCATATCCTCTTCTCTTACCAGTTATATCCACATAACATCAGAAGTCCAAACCAATGTGAAAAGAAAAAGAAACAAAAGTATGCAGATTAGAAAAGAAGACATAAATACGTTTTTATTTTCATTTGATTGTCTATAAAGAAAAAAAATCCATAAAAAATGCTCCTAGAATCAATAAGCTGAGTTTATTAAAATCACAAGATATAGATATATACTATTCCTACATACTTTTGATGGGCAAAAAATAAAAATGTAAGAAATAGTATTATTTACAATCACAAACCTCCCCAAAATATTTAAAAATACGTACAGGACCTACCTGTATGTGGTTAATAATAAAAACCTAAAGTAGGTTAAAAAATTAAAGCCATGTATAAATGGAAAGATACACCATGCTTATGGAATAGAATATTCAACTTGTTATTGTTCAATAGTGGTATTATTTTTAAAATGTCAACTTTCCCCAAATTGATCTACACATTCAAGGCAATCCCACTTTAAATTCCACCAGAATATTTTAAAGATATAGAATAGTTGACATGGATAGGCAAAGAAATTAAATAGCAAAAGAAATTTTCAAAGAGAACAAAATGGAATAATATTACTTGCTTTCAGGAAGCTAAAGCAATCAAAACAGGATGGCATTGAAGAAATGAATAGACACATAAATTAACAGATTAGGAAAGAATCCTGAAATAAACCCAAACAAATAAATATAGTCGTTGGACATCTGATAAAAGTGAAAGAACACATAAATGGAGATACTACAATTTTCTTAATAAATAAAGTGAGAAATTCCCATACTATATTTTTATTATAAAGAGAGCCATGCCCATTTTCCAGAGAGGAAAGCCCTAATAGTCAACACAAGAGACCAAAATGCAGTACTAGGTGCAATCTCAAAAATGACACAATGATCTCTGTTCGTTTCCAAGGCAAACCATTGAATAGCAGAGTAATTCAAGTCTATGCACCAACCACTAATGCTGAAAAAGCTGAAGCTGAATGGTTCTATGAAGCCCTTACAGACCTTCCACAGTGAACACCAAAAAAAGATGCTATTTTCATCATGGGGGACTGAAATGCTAAAGTAAGAAGTCAAGAGATACCTGGAGTTAAGTGGCAAGTTTGGCCTTGGAGTACAAAATGAATCAGGGCAAAGGCTAACAGACTATCGTCATGAGAACACAGGGGTCATAGCAAACACCCTCTTCCAGCAACACAAGAGAAGACTCCACACATGAACATCACCAGATGGAAGTATCGAAATCAGATTGATTACAACTTTGCAGTCACAGATGGTGAAGCTCTATACAGTCAGCAAAATCAAGACTAGGAGTTGACCGTGACTCAGATCATGAATTCCTTATTGCCAAATTCAGACTAAATTGAAGAAAGTAGGGAAAACAACTAGGCCATTAGGTATAACCTAAATCAAATCCCTTTCGATTATACTGTGGAAGTGATAAACAGATTCAAGGAATTAGGGCTGATACAGGGTCTGAAGAACTACAGATGGTGGTTCATGACACTGTACAAGAGGCAGTGACCAAGACTATCCCCAAGAAAAAGAAATGCAAAAAGGCAAAATGGCTGTTTGAGGGGTCCTTACAAATAGCTGAGCAGAGAAGCTAAAGGCAAAGGAGAAAAGGAAAGATATACGATCAGAATGCAGACTTCCAAAGAATAGCAAGGAGAGGTAAGAAAGCCTTTCCTCAGTAATCAAGGCAGAGAAATAGAGGAAAATAATAGAATGGGAAAACTAGAGATATTTTCAAGAAAATTAGAGATAGCAAAGAAATATTTCATGCAAAGATGGGCACAATAAAAGACAGAAACAGTAGAGACCTAACAGAAGCAGAAGATATTAAGAAGAGGTGGCAAGAATACACAGAACTATACAAAAAACATCTGATGCAGATAACCACGATGGGTGTGATCATTCACCTAGAGCCAGACATCCTGGAGTACGAAGTCAAGTGGGCCATAGAAACACCATAACGAACAATGCTAGTGGGGGTGATGGAATTCCAGTTGAGTTATTCCAAATCCTAAAAGATGGTGCTGTGAAAAGGCTACACTCAATATGCAAACAAATATGGAAACTCAGCAGTGGCCACAGGACTGAAAAATATTGGTTTCATTCCAATCCCAAAGAAGGGCAATGCCAAAGAATTTTCAAACTATCACACAATTGCACACATTTGACACGCTAGCAAAGTAATGCTTAAAATTCTTCATGCCAAGCTTCAACAGTACATTAAACGAGAACTTCCAGATGTTCAAGCTGGATTTAGAAAAGGCAGAGGAACCAGAAATCAAATTGCCAACATCCACTGGATCATAGAAAAAGTGTGTTCCAGAAAAACATCTACTTCTGCTTCATTGACTATACTAAAGCCTTTGACTGTATGGATCACAACAAACTGTGGAAAATTCTTAAAGAAATGGGAATACCAGACCACCTTACCTGTCCTCTGAGAAACCTGTATGCACGTTAAGAAGCAACAGTTAGAACCAGACATGGAACAACAGACTGGTTCCAAATTGGGAAAGGAGTACATCAAGGCTGAATACGGTCACTCTGCTTATTTAACTTATATGCAGAGTACATCATGAGGAACGCTGGGCTGGAAGAAGCACAAGTTGGAATAAAGATTGCAGGGAGAAATATCAATAACCTCAGATATGCAGATGACACCACCCTTATGGCAGAAAGTGAAGAGGAACTAAAGAGCCTCTTGATGATGGTGAAAGAGGAGAGTGAAAAAGCTGGCTTAAAACTCCACATTCAAAAAACTAAGATCGTGGCAAGCAAGTCACATCACTTCATGGTAAACAGATGGGAAAACAATGGAAATAGTGACAGACTTTATTTTCTTTTGCTCCAAAATCATGACAGATGGTGACTGCAGCCACAACATTAAAAAATGTTTGTTCCTTGGATGGAAAGCTATCACAAACCTAAGTGTTAGTCGCTCAGTTGTGTCTGATTCTGTGCTACTCCATGGGCTGTAGCCTGCTAGGCTCCTCTGCCCATGGGATTCTCCAGGCAAGAATCCTGGAGTGAGTTGCCATTCCCTTCTCCAAGGATCTTCCCAACCCAGGGATCAAACATGGGTTGCTTACACTGGCAGACAGATTCTTTACCATCTGAGCCACTGGACAGCGTATCAAAAGGCAGCGTCATTACTTTGTGACAAAAGTCCATATAGTCAAAGCTATGGTTTTCCTAGTACTCATACATGGATGTGAGAACTGGACCATAAAGAAGGCTGAATGCTGAAGATTTCATGCTTTTGAACTGTGGTGTTGGAGAAGACTCTTACGAATCCCTTGGACTGAAAGAAAATTAAACCAGTCAATCCTAAAGGAAATCAACCCTGAATATTCACTGGAAGGATTGACGCTGAAGCTCCAACATTTTGGCCACCTGATGGGAAGAAATGACTCATTAGAAAAGACACTGTTGCTGGAAAAGATTGGAAGAAGGGGACGACAGAGGACGAGATGGTAGGATGGTATCACTGACTCAATGGACATGAGTTTCAGCAAGCGCCAGGAGATGGTGAAGGAAATGGATGCCTGGTGTGCTTCAGTCCATGGTGTTGCAGCGTCAGACACGAGTAAGCAACCGAACAAGAACTCTGAACCTACAAAAGATAATATGCTTTCAAGAAAAAAAATGGTAAGGCAACTGGACAAACAAGGAAAATTCTGGCACACTCCCAAGAGAAAGCTATCAACAGAATTAAACTCAGCTATCTATAGCAATATGAAACTATCATCAATCTACATTTAAATATGAATTTTAAACTTAATACAAACATAGTTATTCTAATAGGAAATTTTATGACATTATCTTAGATCCTAATGTGTTCATTTAAACGTCAACAATCTAATTTGTCTTACTAAAGGAGAGACCCCAGCAAGATGGTAGGAGGGGCAAAATTGCATTTAGAATTAAACCCCATACCTGCCAGAGATGCTTGCAGGGCTCAAACAAAACTTTGTGCACACCAGGACCCAAGAGAAAGGAGCAGTGAGCCCACAGAGACTAATCCAGACTTGCCTATGAGTGTCCAGGAGTCTAGAGTGGAGGTGTGGGTCAGCAGCGGCACGCTTCAGGGTTGCGAACACTTTGAGTGCAGCAGTGCATGCACGAGACCTTTGGAAGGAGGTCGCCATCATCTTCATTACCTCCACCATAGTCTGGTCTCAGGTCAAACAACAGGGAGGGAACACAGCCAACAGAAAATTGTATTCAAGATTTACTGAACTTGTCCCCGCCCATCAGAACAAGACCCAGTTTCCCCCACAGTCAGTCTCTTCAGGAAGCTTCCATAAGCCTCTTCTCCTTATTCTTCAGAGGGCAGACAGAAGGAAAACCATAATCACAAAAAACTAATCACATGGACCACAGCCTCATCTAATTCAATGAAACTATGAGCCGTTCCGTGTAGGCCACACAAGACAAACAGGTCATGGTGGAGAGTTCTGACAAAACGTGGTCCACTGGAGAAAGGAATGGCAAACCACTTCAGTATTCTTGCCTTGAGAACCCCATGAATAGTATGAAACGGCAAAAGATAAGACACTGAAAGATGAACTCCCCAGGTCAGTAAATGCCCAATATGCTACTTGAGAAGAGTGGAGAAATAACTCCAGAAACAATGAAGAGGTGGAGCTAAAGCAAAAACAAAACTCAGTTGTGGATGTGACTGGTGATGGAAGGAAAGTCCAATGCAGTAAAGAACATTATTACATAGGAACCTGGAATGTTAGTTCCATGAATCAAGGTAAACTGGAAGTGGTCAATAGGAGATAACAAGAGTGAATATCAACATTTTAGGAATCAGTGAACTAAAACGGACTGGAATGGGTGAATTGAATTCAGATAACCATTATATCTACTAATGTGGGCAAGAATCCCTTAGAAGAGATGGAGTAGCCCTCATAGTCAACAAGAGTCCGAAATTCATTACTTAGTTGCAATCTCAAAAACAATATATTGATATCTGTTCATTTCCAGGGCAAACCATTCAATATCACAGTAATTCAGTCTATGCACCAACTACTAATGCTGAAGACGTTGAAGTTGAACGGTTCTGTGAAGATCTACAAGACCTTCTGAACAGTTCTATGAAGACCTATAAGACTTTCTAGAACTAATACCCAAAAAAGATGTCCTTTTCATTATTGGGGACTGGAATGCAAAAGTAGGAAGTCAAGAGACACCTCGAGTAACAAGCAAATTTGGCCTTGGAATACGAAATGAAGCAAGGAAAAGGCTAATAGATTTTGCCAAGAGAATGCGCTGGTCATGGCAAATACCCTCTTCCAACAAAACAAAAGAGAGCTCTACACATGAACATTACCAGACGGTCAATACCGAAATCAGATTGATTATATTTTTTGAAGCCAAAGATGGGGAAGCTCTGTATAGTCAGAAAAAACAAGACCACGAGCTGACTGTGGCTCAGATCATGAACTCCTTATTGCCAAATTCAGACTAAATTGAAGAAAGTAGGGAAAACCACTAGACCATTCAGGTATGACATAAATCAAATCCCTTTCGACTATACAGTGCTAATGACAAATATACTCAATGGATTAGAGCTGATAGACAGAGTGCCTGAAGAACTATGGAAAGAAGTTTGTGACATTGTACAGGAGGCAGTGACCAAGACCATCCCCAACAAAAAGAAATGTAAAAAGGCAAAATGGTTGTCTGAGGAGGCCTTAAAAATAGCTACGAAAAGAAAAGAAGCAAAAGTCAAAAGAGCAAAGAAAAGATATACCCATTTGAATTCAGAGTTTCAAAGAATAGCAAGGAGAGATAAGAAAGCGTTCCTCAGTGATCAGTGCAAAGAAACAGACAAAAACAATAGAATGGGAAAGACTAGATCACTTCAAGAAAATAAGAGATACCAAGGGAACATTTCACACAAAGATGGGTACAGTAAAGGATAGAAATGGTAGGGACCTAACAGAAGTAGAGGATAATAAGAACAGGTGGCAAGAATATACAGAGTAACTATACAAAAAATATCTTCATGACCCAGATAACCATGATGGTGTATTAACTCATCTAGAGCCAGACATCCTGGAATGTGAAGTAAAGTGCGCCTTAGGAAGCATCACTACAATCAAAGCTAGTGGAGGTAATGGAATTCAGTTGAGCTACTTCAAATCCTAAAAGATGATGCTGTGAAAGTGCTGCACTCAATATGCCAGCAAATTTAGAAAACTCAGAAGTGGCCACAGGACTGGAAAAGGTCAGTTTTCATTCCAATTCCAAAGAAAGGCAATGCCAAACAATGTTCAAACTACTGCACAATTGCACTCCTCTCACAGGCTAGCAAAGCATTGCTCAAAATTCTGCAAATAGGCTTTAACAGTTCGTGAACTGTGAACTTCCAGATGTTCAAGCTGTATTTAGAAAAGACAGAGGAACCAAAGATCAAACTGCCAACATCCACTGGATCACTGAAAAAGCAAGTAGTTCCAGGAAAATATTTACTTCCGCTTTATTGACCACATCAAGGCCTTTGACTGTGTGGATCACAACAAACTGTAGAAAATTCTTAAACAGGACTATCAGACCACCCCACCTGTCCCCTAAGCTATTTGTATGCAGGGCATGAAACAACAATTAGAACTGGACATGGAACAAAAGACTGGTTACAAATCGGTAAAGGAATACATCAAAGTTGTATATTGTCATCCTGCTTCTTTAACTTATATGCAGAATCAGTTCAGTTCAGTTCAGTTCAGTCGCTCAGTCATGTCTGACTCTTTGCGACCCCATGAATCACAACACGCCAGGCGTCCCTGTCCATCACCAACTCCAGGAGGTCACTCAAACTCATGTCCAACGAGTCAGTGATGCCATCCAGCTATCTCATCCTCTGTCGTCCCCATCTCCTCCTGCCCCCAATCCCTCCCAGCGTCGGTCTTTTCCAGTGAGTCAACTTGTCGCATGAGGTGGCCAAAGTATCGCAGTTTCAGCTTTAGCATCAGTCCTTCCAATGAACATCCAGGATTGATCTCCTTTAGAATGGATTGGTTGGATCTCCTTGCAGTACAAGGGACTCTCAAGAGTCTTCTCCAACACCACAGTTCAAAAGCATCAATTCTTCGGTGATCAGCTTTCTTCACAGTCCAACTCTCACATCCATACATGACCACTGGAAAATCCACAGCCTTGACTAGACGGACCTTTGTTGGCAAAGTAATGTCTCTGCTTTTTAATATGCTATCTAGGTTGGTCATAACTTTCCTTCCAAGGAGTAAGCGTCTTTTAATTTCATGGCTGCAATCAGCATCCACAGTGATTTTGGAGCCCAAAAAAATAAAGTCTGACACTGTTTCTACTGTTTCTCCATCTATTTCCCATGAAGTGATGGGACCGGATACCATGATCTTAGTTTTCTGAATGTTGAGCTTCAAGCCAACCTTTTCACTCTCCTCTTTCACTTTCATCAAGAGGCTTTTGAGTTCTTCTTCACTTTTTGACATAAGGGTGGTGTCTTCTGCATATATGAGGTTATTGATACATCATGCAAAATGCCGGGCTGTATGAAGCACAACCTGGAATTCAGATTGCTGGGAGAATTAAAGAAAAAAGAAAGATTGCCAGGAGAAATATCAGTAACCTCATATAAGCAGATGACACCACCCTTATGGCAGAAAGCAAAGAACTAAAGAGCCTCTTGATGAAAGTGAAAGAGGAGAGTGAAAAAGACGGCTAAAAACTCAACATTCAGAAAATGAAGATCATGGCATCTGGTCCCAATACTTAATGGCAAATAGATGGGGAACAACGGAAACAGTGAGAGACTTTCTTTTCTTGGGCTCCAAAATCACAGAAGATGGTGACTGCAGCCATGAAATTAAAAGAAGCTTGAAAAACTATGACCAACCTAGACAAAATATTAAAAAGCAGAGACATTACTTTGCTGACAAAGGTCCATACAGTCAAAGCTATGGTTTTCCAGTAGTCATGTATGGATGTGAGAGTTGGACTATAGAGAAGCTGAGGATGGAAGAATTGATGCTTTTTAACTGTTTTATTGGAGAAGACTCTTTAGAGTCTCTTGGATTGCAAGGAGATAAAACGAGTCAATCCTAAAGGAGATCAGTCCTGAATATTCACTGGAAGGACTGATGCTGAAGCTGTAACTCCAATACTTTGGCCACCTGATGCGAAGAACTGACTCATTGGAAAAGACCCTGATGCTGGGAAAGATTGAAGGCAAGAGGAGACGGGGACAACAGGAGATGAAATGGTTGGATGGCATCACTAACTCGATGGAATGAGTCTGAGCATGCTGTGGAAGTTGGTGATGGACAGTGAGTGAAGCCAAGGCCTGCTGCATTCCATGGGGTCGCAAAGAGTTGGATATGACTGTGTGACTGAACTCAACTGTCCTACTATAAGATCGGTTTCTTCTACTTTTATGTATAAATTTTGAAGGCAGGAGTTTCAGAAATATAAACAGTGGCCTTATAAAAACTGATAATTTTCAGCTTTGTTTCCATCTAGCGCTTTTCAAGTACCAATAAAGAAAACAAAGGGAAACCCAGGAGATGTGACTTACTCATGCTGAATCTAGCACAAGGCTGGGACATGGTAGAAACTTAATAAATAAACAGTGCTAAACTGAAGGAAAGGGAAGATAATTTTAAAGATATAAATTATGTTTGCTGAAGTGTATTAGTTTTCTATTACTGCCATAATGAATAACACACATTTAAAAGACGCTTGCTCCTTGGAAGGAAAGTTATGACCAACCTTGATAGTATATTAAAAAGCAGAGACATTACTTTGTCAACCAAGGTCCGTCTAGTCAAGGCAATGGTTTTTCCCGTGGTCATGTATGGATGTGAGAGTTGGACTGTGAAGAAGGCTGACCGCCGAAGAATCGATGCTTTTGAACTGTGGTGTTGGAGAAGACTCTTGAGAGTCCCTTATACTGCAAGGAGATCCAACCAGTCCATTCTAGAGGAGATCAATCCTGGATGTTCATTGGAGGGACTGATGCTAAAGCTGAAACTGCAATACTTTGGCCACCTCATGCGACGAGTTGACTCACTGGAAAAGACTCTGATGCTGGGAAAGGTTGGGGGCGGGAGGAGAAGGGGACGACGGAGAATGAGATGGCTGGATGGCATCACCGACTCTGTGGACATGAGTTTGAGTGAACTCCGGGAGTTGGTGATGGACAGGGAGGCCTGGCGTGCTGTGATTCATGGGGTCGCGGAGAGTCGGACACGACTGAGCGACTGAACTGAACTGAACTGAATGGCTTAAACCAATGAAAATTTATAACCTTACAATTTTATATGTCAGAATTTGACATGGGACTACTAGGCTAACATCAAAAGGGTTCACTGAACTACATTCCTTTTTAGAGGTTTCCTTGCTGTTCTTAACTTACAAAAGACACCACATTGTTTGGCTCCTGACTTTTCTAACCCCATTTTCAAAGGCAGGTCCCACAAACCAAGTCCTTTTTAGATCACTTATCTCCAACTTAGATCACTTATCTCTTATTTAGATCACTTATCTCTCTTTTCCTTCTTCTACTTTTAGGGACTCCAGTGATTATATTAGTCCTATTTCAAGGTCAACTGATTCAGTTCAGTTCAGTTCAGTCGCTCAGTCGTGTCCGACTCTTTGCGACCCCATGAATCACAGCACGCCAGACCTCCCTGTCCAACCAGTCTGTTGTTCCATGTCCAGTTGCTTTCTGACCTGCATATAGGTTTCTCAAGAGGCAGGTCAGGTGGTCTGGTATTCCCATCTCTTTCAGAATTTTCCAGAGTTTGTTGTGGTCTACACAGTCAAAGGCTTTAGCATAGTCAATAAAACACATATTGCTGAAGCCTGACTTGGAGAATTTTGAGCATGACTTGACTAGCATGTGAGATGAGTGCAACTGTGTGGTAGTTTGAGCATTCTTTGGTATTGCCTTTCTTTGGGATTGGCATGAAGACTTTCCTTTTCCAGTCCTGTGGCCACTGCTGAGTTTTCCAAATTTGCTGGCATATTGAGTGCAGCACTTCCACAGCATCTTCTTTCAGGATTTGAAATAGCTCAATTGGAATTCCATCACCTCCACTAGCTTTGTTCATAGTGATGCTCTCTAAGGCCCACTTGACTTCACATTCCAAGAGGTCTGGCTCCAGGTGAGTGATCACGCCATCGTGATTATCTTGGTCATGAAGATCTTTTTTGTACAGTTCTTCTGTGTATTCTTCCCACCTCTTCTTAATATCTTCTGCTTCTGTTAGGTCAACTGATTAGCTACCCTAATTATACATCTGCAACCTTAATTCCTTTTGACTTATAAGACAATATATTCAAAGATTCCAGAGATTAGAATGTGCACATCTTGGGCGCCATTATTCTGAATACCCCACCATGTTTTTTTGAGCATTTTATAGAAAATTAAAAAATGGAAAGTACTTTCCTATGGTACTTTAAAGACTTGAAAAGGATACATATCTATCAGTGGCTACTTCTATCTAATATATTATTATAATGATTAGAGTTTAAATATTACATTAATACTTTATTCTAATTTCATCATTCTTTACTCGGGAAAAAAAAAAAGGTCAGACCACTAATATTTAAAACACATAACACTTTAATTGTAAAACAAATAATTAACCAGCTTGTACTGGGTGATACAAAAGTATAATTATTTCACACAGCACTTTCAATAAAAGGAAAAACAAGGCCATTTATATCAAAGGAAAAATATGAATTTTAAACAAGTCAAAACACATTCATATAGCAATTTAAATAGCCTTTACTGACTATCTTCTTCAATTCAGAAAATGCCAGTGTCAGCAGGAAAAGTCCATGGACCAAAATAGTGTTCTTTGTTCACAATTTTTACAGTAAGTCCAGTTATTCTTTATCTAATAATGAGTGTAACAGGAAGCGGCATCAGCAACATGGTGGCATAAGATGGTCAGTGAATGAGACATCCTTATATTACTTTTGTGGTTATTTTGGGATCTAGTACCTTATTCCAAGGGACCTATGAGGAATCTCTTCCAATAATGTGGCAAGTAAGAAACAGACAAACAGGGCTGCCAAACCAGTGTGTGCTCAGTCACACAGCCATGTCCAACTCTTTGCAACTCCATGGACTGAAGCCCACTAGACTCCTCTGTTCATGGGATTTTCCAGGCACGAATACTGGAGCGGGTTGCTATTTCCTCCAGGGCATCTTGCCAACCCAGGGACTGAACCTTCCCAACCCAGGGATTGAACCCGAATCTCCTGCATTGCAGGTGGATTCTTTACTAGGCCAGTAAATCTGCCTAGACCTCCACTGGCTGCTATCAGGCAAAAACTGAGTGAATGCTGTCCCTGGCAGGCTCTTAGGCATGAAAGAAACCTTGCCTAAGTCCAGCTTTCACCAAAGGATCTGAATTTGGTCAGAGAGTAGAAAGTATGAAAAACTTTACTGGTGCTGCAAACACTGAACAAGGCTGATTTATCTGGTGAAGGCGACTCCTCCATCACAGGATCAAGAAAGCAGCTGGGCAGGATATGGCTGGAGAAATCCATTTCTCTTCACCTGGAGTACTAAGGTGGGAGCTTCACAACTCAGGGGGGATGATGGCAAAGAGGAGGAAAGGCACACCACTGAACAGAAAGTGAGCCTACTGGAAACCACCCACTGATGTGGTTCACCAGGCCTATCAGCACCCTCAATGCACCTCAGAGCTATAGCCCACACCTCCCCCCTCAATGCACCTCAATTATACAGTCCACACCTCCCCCCCAACGCACCTCAACTCTATAGCCCACACCTCCCCCCGGCAATGCACCTCAACGCTACAGCCCACATCTTCCCCCTCAATGCACCTCAATTCTACAGCCCACACCTCCTTCCTCAATGCACCTCAATGCTATAGCACGTACCTTCTCCCACTTTGCCATGGGTTCCTTGTGCTTTATTCTGAGTAAGACTCCAGAAATCCATTCTGGCAAACAGTAAGTCCACTAAGAAAACAAACCACCACAATCAACGCATGAGTGTGAAACCACAAAAACCTTGATCTATAGTGGCCATTTTGTGGATAACAAGAGGTTTCCAAAAGCCAGCCTGGGAAAATGTTAAAAGCCAAGTAGGCATTTATGCTTAACAATTTTTCCCAAAGGACAAGAAGTATACTGGAGCAGATACAGCTTTACAGGGGAAAGAAACCTCAGATATCAACACTATAAAGATACAATGGCATATGCTAAAGGCACAAGCAGAGTTAAGGAGGTATCAACTACTTCAAATGTGACAGCATCAACATATATCCACAAGAAAAATAAAAAAAAAAAAAAAACAACGACATACAGCATCACAAAAATAAAACAGTATTGCTATTTTCCAGCAACCAAGCTAGAAAGTGCAAAATAGACGCCTGGCTCCGGCAGCGCAGGCGCAGACGCGGGAGACGCGCGGCTCCGGCGGCGCAGGCGCAGACGTGGGAGACGCCCGGCTCCGGCGGCGCAGGCGCAGCCGCGGGAGACGCCCGGCTCCGGCGGCGCAGGCGCAGCCGCGGGAGACGCCCGGCTCCGGCGGCGCAGGCGCAGCCGCGGGAGACGCCCGGCTCCGGCGGCGCAGGCGCAGCCGCGGGAGACGCCCGGCTCCGGCGGCGCAGCCGCGGGAGACGCCCGGCTCCGGCGCAACCGACCACGTGCAAAATCGTGGCTGAGATGAGCTACCCCGCGCCCAGGGTTAGGGCGGTGGCCGAGAGGAGCTGTACCACGTCCAGGAGGCGGTGGCTGCTTGGGCACCGGAGGGCCGAGAGGAGCTGATCCACATTCAAAGCAGGAGGGGCGGCCTTGAGGAGATACCCCTCATCCAAGGTAAGGTACAGTGGCTGCGCCTTGCTGGAGCAGCTGGGAAGAGATACTCACGACCAAGTGGAATATAAGAATCCAGTGTTCTGGGGAGGAAGGAACAATATGGAGGAGGGATAAGATGGCAAGACCACTTTCTCCCCCACAAATTCATCAAAAGAACATTTGAACGCGGAGTAAAGTCCACAAAACAACTTCTGAATACTGGCAGAGGACATCAGGCTCCCAGAAAAGCAGCCCATTGTCTTCTAAAGGAGAGAGAAGAAATCCAGCTCCACCCACCAGAACACCGACACATGCTTCCCTAACCAGGGAACCCGGACAATCACCCGTCCAACCCCACACACAGCGAAGAAACTACGTAATAAAGAGAACTCCACAAACTGCAAGAAGAGGGAAAGGCCACCCCAAGCAAAGCAATATAAGCAAGATGAAGAGGCAGAGAAATACCCAGCAAGCAAAGGAACAAGATAATTGCCCACCAACACAAACAAAAGAAGAAGATATAGGGAATTTACCTGATAAAGAATTTCAAATTTTGATGGTGAAAATGATTCACAATCTTGAAAGCAAAATGGAGTTACAGATAAATAACCTGGAGAAAAGGATTGAGAAGATGGAAGAAAGATTTAATAAGGACTTAGAAGAAATAAAAGAGAGTCAATATACAATGAATAATGCAATAGATGAGATCAGAAACACTCTGGAGGGAACAAACAGTAGAATAACAGAGGCAGAAGACAGGATAAGCGAACTAGAAGATAGAATTGTAGAAATAAATGAAACAGAGAGGAAAAAAGAAAAACGAATTAAAAGAAATGAGGACAATATTAGAGACCTCTGGGACAATGTTAAACGCTCCAACATTCGAATCATAGGAGTCCCAGAAGAAGAAGAAAAAAAGAAAGACCATGAGAGAATACTTGAGGAGATAATAGTTGAAAACTTCCCTAAAATGGGGAAAGAAATAATCACCCAAGTCCAAGAAACCCAGAGAGTCCCCAACAGGATAAACCCAAGGCGAAATACTCCAAGACACATATTAATCAAATTAACAAAGATCAAACACAAAGAACAAATATTAAAAGCAGCAAGGGAAAAGCAGCAAATAACACATAAGGGGATTCCCATAAGGATAACAGCTGATCTTTCAACAGAAACTCTTCAGGCCAGAAGGGAGTGGCAAGACATACTTAAAGTGATGAAAGAAAATATCCTACAGCCCAGATTACTATACCCAGCAAGGATCTCATTCAAATATGAAGGAGAAATCAAAAGCTTTACAGACAAGCATAAGCTGAGGGAATTCAGCATCACCAAACCAGCTCTCCAACAAATGCTAAAGGATCTTCTATAGACAGGAAACACAGAAAGAGTGTATAAACTTGAACCCAAAGCAATAAAGAAAATGGCTACGGGATTGTACTTATCAATAATTACCTTAAATGTAAATGGGTTGAAATTTTCAAAAAGGCTAGGAAACAATTCTCATAGCCATCAATAGTTCAGTGTTGAGTTCATGAATAGTTTTTAAAGTTTGGGACAAACTGTAGTATTTGCTATTTGAAGTACTATTTGTAATTGGCATATTACGATGTAACATTGGTCTTCATTTCCAACTTAAAACGCCTAAAAATGCCTAACAGGTTTTTAGATTTGTGAATTTTAGTTGAAATGTATTTTACGATGTTACTAAACCTGCAGAAATATTGAAATATTTCAGAGAACTTATTCACTGTACATTTAATTTATTTTATTTATAAAAGTTATGAACTGTAGAAAGTTTTACTTGTTGGGTCAAATGCTTGTTGCTTCAAATGCTTTTTGCATTTGAAGTGCTAGTTACAAGAAAATCAAATACCTTCAATGTATAAATGCTATTAAGTTTTTAAAGGACTCTGGAGTATAAGTAAGTTTGTTTAAAGAAATTTAGTCTGTTCAACTTGAAAAAAAAATAAATAAAATTGGATTATTTGATTTAAAAAAAAAAAAAGAAAGTGCAAAATATACAATCTAATAAAGAATTCAAATTAGCTGTTCTAAAGGAACTCAACAAATTACAAGAAAACTTAGAAAGACATTTCAATGAATTCAAGAATAAAAAGATGAACAAATTATTAAAGAGAAGGAAATTATTAAAATTGTTAAAAAGAACCAAACAAAATTCAATGAATGACCTGAAGTATGCACTGCAATAAGGCTGCCCATATGGAAGAAAAAAAAATGTAACTTAGAGGGTAGGAATTTTAAAATGATAGAAGAAAAGAGGGAATTTAAACTAAAAGAGAACGAAGAAACTCTACGTGATCAATGGAAATCCATCAAAAAGACAAATATCAGGATAATCAGGATTCCAGACAGAGAAGGGGGAGGATTTGAAAATTTCCAAAATCTGAGGAAAGACTTGGACATGTAAGTTTACAAAGCTAATAGATCATCCTGCTATCTCAAATCAAAAGGACACCCTCTAAGACTTTAAAGGCAGTCAGGGGGAAAAAAAGAAAGGAATTGAAGCTACAATGGACTACCATTAGGATTTCTCTGCAGACACCCTTCAGGCCAGGGGACAGTGGAAAGACATGTCTGAAGAGTTCAAAGATAAAAATGCCCAGCAAAGAACGGTTTATCTAGCAAAGTTGTGCTTCCCTGGTGGCTCAGATGGTAAAGAATCTGCCTGAAATGCGGGAGACTTGGGTTTGATCCATGGTTCAGAAAGAGTCTTCCGGAGAAGGGAATGGCTACCTGTTCCTGGAGAATTCCTTGGACAGAGAAGCCTGGTGGCCTACAGTCCATGGGGTCGCAAAGAGTAAAACACGACTGAATGACTAATTTCTCTGCAGAAACTCTTCAGGCCAGGGGGGCAGTGGAATGACATATTTGAAGAGGTGAAAGATAAAAAGTTCCCAACCAAGAATGATTTATCTAGCAAAGTTATCCTTCAGATACAAAGAAGTAAAGACTTCCAGACAAACAACATCTAAGGGAGTTCACCACCACTACATCAGCCTTGTACTTACTGCTAAAAGGATTTTAAGCAAAAATGAAAACAAGCTAATCAGTCACATGAAAGCACACAAAATTATACAATACACTGGGAAAGAAGAGAAATATACAGTTAGATTAAGAAAACTATAACTATGGAGTAGGATGGTGTGTTAACCACTCAACAAGAGTACAAAGCCTAAATGAAAGAGGAGGAAAAGTATAGCTACTGTAAGTTACTCATAAATATACAACAAAAAGAGGTAAACTGTGACATCAATAATATAAAGGGAGGAGCAAAATGGTAGACACTTTATTTTTGTTCAAACACTAAGCTGTGTCTGTCTCTCTGTGACCCCATGGAATGCACCACGTGAGGTTCCTCTGTCGTCCACCATCTCCTGGAGTTTGCTCAAATTCGTATCCACTGAGTCAGTGATGCTATCTAACAATCTCATCCTCTGCACACTAAGGAAAAACTTTACAAGTTAAAAGGAAATTGCTATCAGCCTAAACTGGACTGTTTTATCTGTAAGATATTTAAACTAACTCTTTGGTAAAAATAAAACAAAAATCAAAAGCAGATCAATAAAAGACAAAAAAGGAGGAGAAAGAGCATACCATCATGGAAAATAACCTTTACAAATGCAGGCAGAAAAGAAAATAATGGAAATACAAAACCAACACACAATAAGGTAGCGTTAATAAATGCTTTTAATTTAATGCCATTAATAAGAGAAGCTAAAGGCAAAGGAGAAAAGGAAAGATATACCCATCTGAATGCAGAGTTCCAAGGAATAGCAGGAAAGATAAAGCCTTCTTCAGTGATCAATGCAAAGAAATAGAGGACAAAAGAATGGGAAAGACTGGAGATCTCTTTAAGAAAATTAGAGATACCAAGGGAACATTTCATGCAAAGAAGGGCTCGATAAAGGACAGAAATGGTATGGACCTAAGAGAAGCAGAAGACATTAAGAAGAGGTGGCAAGAACACACACAAGAACTATACAAAAAAACATCTTAATTACCCAGAGAACCACGACCGGTGTGATCACTCACCTAGAGCCAGACATCCTGGAATGTGAAGTCAAATGGGCCATAGGAAAAACAATGAACAAAGTTAATGGAGGTGATGGAATTCGAGTTGAGCTATTTCAAATCCTGAAAGATGATGCTGTGAAAGTGCTGCACTCAATATGCCAGCAGATTTGGAAAACTCAGCAGTGGCCACAGGACTGGAAAAGGTCAGTTTTCATTCCAATCCCAAAGAAAGGCAATGCCAAAGAATGTTCAAACTACCACACAATTGTATTCATCTCACATGCTAGCAAAGTAATGCTCAAAATTCTCCAAGCTAGGCTTCAACAGTAGTGAACTGAGAACTTCCAGATGTTCAAGCTGTATTTAGGAAAGACAAAGGAACCAGAGATCAAATTGCCAACATCCACTGGATCACTGAAAAAGCAAGAGAGTTCCAGAAAAACATCTACTTCTGCTTTATTGACTATATCAAAGCCTCTGACCGTGTGGATCACAACAAACTGTGGAAATTTTTTAAAGAGATGGGAATACCAGACCACCTTAGCTGCCTCCTGAGCTATCTGTACGCAGGTCAAGAAGCAACAGTTAAAATTGGACATGGAACAACAGACTGGTTCCAAATCTGGAAAGGAGTACATCAGGGCTGTATATTGCCACCCTTCTTATTTAACTTATATGCAGAATACATCATGCAAAATGCTGGGCTGGATGAAGCACAAGCTGAAATCAAGTATGCCAGGAGAAATATCAATAATCTCAGATACAGAGATGACACCACCCATATGGCAGAAAGTGAAAAGAAACTAAAGAGCCTCTTGATGAAAATGAAAGAGGAGAGTGAAAAAGCTGGCTTAAAACTCAACATTCAGAAAACTAAGATCATGGCATCAGGTCCCATTACTTAATAGCAAATAGAGGAGGAAACAATGGAAACAGTGACAGACTTTATTTTCATGGGCTCCAAATTCACTGCAGATGGTGACAGCAGCTATGAAATTAAAAGACTCTTGCTCCTTGGAAGAAAAGCTATGACCAACCTAGACAGCATATTGAAAAGCAGAGACATCAGTTCGCTGACAAAGGTCCATCAAGTCCAAGCTGTATTTTTCCATTAGTCTTGTATGGATGTGAGAGATGGGCCATAAAGAAAGCTGAGCGCTGAAGAACTGATACTTCTGAACTGTGCTGTCAGAGAAGACTCTTTGAGATTTTCTTGGACTGCAAGGTGATCAATCCTAAAGGAAATCAGTCCTGAATATTCATTGGAAGGATTAATGCTAAAGCTGAAGCTCCAATACTTTGGCAACTTGATGCGAATAACTGACTCACTGGAAAACACCCTGATGCTGGGAAAGACTGAAAGCAGGAGGAGAAGGGCTCGACAAAGGATGAGATGGTAGGATGGCATCACTGACTTGATGGACATGAGTTTGAGCATGCTCTGGGATTTTGTGATGGACAGGGAAGCCTGACAAGCTGCAATCCATGGGGTCGCAAAGAGTCAGGCACAACTGAGTGACTGAACTTAACTGAATAAATTCTTAAGTATCAATAACTACTCTAAACAAAAGTGGATTGAATTCAGCAATCAAAAGGCACTAAGGGTCTGGAAGGATGAAAAATAAGAGCCAACTCTATGGTTCCACCAAGAAAGCTTTAAAGATGCCCATAAACTCAAAGTGAAAGGAGAAAAGGCATTCCATTCAGGTGGGAACCAAAAGGAAACCATGGTAGCTATACTTCTAACTATCAAAAGAGTTGGAAAATCTACAGATACATGAAAAATAAACAAGAAACTCCTGAACAACCAATGGGTGAAAGAAGAAATCAAAATAGGAACCAAAGATTACCTTAAAATAAATGAAAATAAAATCACTTTCTACTAAACCTATCAGTTCTGTTCAGTCGCTCAGTTATGTCTGACTCTTCGTGATCCCATGGACTGCAGCACGCCAGGCCTCGCTGTTCATCACCAACCCCCAGAGCCACCTCAAACTCATGTCCATAGTGTTGGCAATGCCATCCAACCATCTCATCCTCTGTTGTCCTCTTCTCCTCCTGCCTTCAATCTTTCCCAGCATCAGGGTTTTTTCAGATGAGTCAGTTCTTCGCATCAGGTGGCCAAAGTATTGGAGTTTCAGCTTCAGCATCAGTCCTTCCAATGAATATTCAGGACTGATTTCATTTAGGACTGACTGGTTGGATCTCCTTGCAGTCCAGGGTTCCTCTCCAACAGCACAGTTCAAAAGCATCAATTCTTCAGCGATAAGCTTTCTTTATGGCCCAACTCTCACATCCATACATGATTACTGGAAAAACCATAGCCTTGACTAGACGGACCTTTGATGGTGAAGTACTATCTCTGCTTTTTAATATACTGTCTAGGTTGGTCATAAATTTTCTTCCAAGAAGCAAGCATCTTTTAATTTCATGGCTGCACTCACCATCTGCAGTGATTCTGAAGCCCCAAAAAATAAAGTGTCTCACTGTTTCCACTGTTTCTCCATCTATTTTCCATGAAGTGATGGGACCAGATGCCATGATCTTAGTTTCCTGAATGTTGAGTTTTAAGCCAACTTTTTCACTCTCCTCTTTCACTTTCTTATGGGATGCTCCAAAAGCCATTCTGAAAAGGATATTTGTAGTCATAAAATGAAGATGTTAAGAAATGGGAAAATAAACAAAGAAAACAATCTGGCTTTACACCTTGAGGAGCTAATACTTGATAAGAGGAACAAGAACATCCTTTGTTGCTGGCAAACTGGATAGCCATACACAGAAAAGAAAGTTGGGTCTATCCTATACTACTCACAAAAAGCACCTTGAAAGAGATCAAAGACTTAAAATATAAGAAAGACCTGATATAAAACTCCCCGAAGTAAACACAGGAAGGAAGATCTTTGACACTGGTCTTGGCACTGATATTTTGCATATGACACCAAAAGCACAAATAACAAAAGAAAAAATCTTAAAGTAGGACTAATGTCAATCTTAAAAGCTTCTATAGAGCAAAAGCAACAATAACACAATTAAAAGATATATACTGAATAGGAGAAATTGTTTTGCATATCATATAATGAATAAGGGGTTAATATCCATCATTTACAAAAATTCATATAACTCAGTAACAGAAGTATTCCTGCCTGGAAAATCCCATGGATGGAGGAGCCTGGTAGGCTGCAGTCCATGGGGTTGCGAAGAGTCAGACATGACTGAGAGACTTCACTTTCACTTTTCACTTTCATGCATTGGAGGAGCAAATGGCAACCCACCCCAGTATTCTTGCCTGGAGAATCCCAGGGACGGCGGAGCCTGGTGGGCTGCCATCTATGGGGTCACACAGAGTCGGACACGACTGAAGCGACTTAGCAGCAGCAGCAGTAACAAAAACCAGGCCTTTTTCCAAAGAAGACTTAAAAATGGCCAATGGGCACATGAAAAAATTACTAATCACCTGGAAAATATTTACAAGTCAAAACCACAGTGAGATATCCTTTTGTACCTGTATCAACAGTTACCATCAAAAAAACAAGAGATAACAAGTGTATTGAAGATACAGAGAAAAGAGAATCCTCTTATACTGTATCAATGTAAACTGACACAGTCATTATGAAGAACAGTATGGAGGTTCCATAAACAAACTAAAACTAGAAATACTAGATGACTCAGTAATTCAACTCTTGGGTATACACCTGGAGAAAATGATAATTCAAAAAGATACACGCACCCAGCGTTCACTGCAACACTACTTACCATAGCCAGAACATGGAAGCAACCTAAAGTTTCATCAACAGAGGAATGGATAAAGAAGTGGTACATAAACACAATGGAATACTACTCAGCCATAAAAAGGAACAAAATTGTGCCATTTGTGGAGACATGGATGGACCCAGAGACTGTTGTAGAGAGCGAAGTAAGTCAGAAAAACTAATATTGTATATTAATGCATATATGTACAATCTAGAAGAATGGTATAGATGAACTATTTGCAAAGTAGAAATAGAGACACAGACGTAGAAAACAAATGTATGGATACCAAGAGGTGAAGAGGGAGTGAAATGGATTGGGAGATTGGGATTGACATTTATACACACTAGTGTAAAACAAGTAACTGATGAGACCTACTATATAGCACAGGGAACTCTATTCAATTCTCTGTGGTGACCTACATGGGAAGAAAATCCAAAAATGGGGGAATATATGTATAGGTATGGCTGATTCTTTTGAACTGTGGTGTTGGAGAAGACTCTTGAGAGTCCCTTATACTGCAAGGAGATCCAACCAGTCCATTCTAGAGGAGATCAATCCTGGATGTTCATTGGAAGGACTGATGCTAAAGCTGAAACTGTAATACTTTGGCCACCTCATGCGACGAGTTGACTCACTGGAAAAGACTCTGATGCTGGGAAACGTTGGGGGCAGGAGGAGAAGGGGACGACGGAGAATGAGATGGCTGGATGGCATCACCAACTCTGTGGACATGAGTTTGAGTGTACTCCGGGAGGTGGTGATAGACAGGGAAGCCTGGCGTGCTGTAGTTCATGGGGTCGCAGAGAGTCGGACACGACTGAGCGACTGAACTGAACTGAACTGATGGCTGATTCACTTTGCTGTACAACAGAAACACTATAAAGCAACTATACTCCAATTAAAAAAAAAAGAAAAGAAAAACAAGTAATCTTGCCCAAAGTTGATATATAATAGATTCACAGGTCTCTGTATTATTTTGTTCATGAAAAAATCTTGCGTGTCTCTCTACCCATATCAGGTTAACAGTGAGTTGGCAGCTTTTGAAGAGTCAGAAAAATTTAGGAACACTCAATTTCTCCTTTTGGCCCTAGTAGTAGAGACATTAAGAAGACAGAATTAAAAGAGGGAGCGTTTTTATAAAGGGTACATTAATGAGTTGAATTTTCATACACTCAATTACATATTTTTCTAAATTATTTATCTGTGGGACATGATTCTATGTAAATACATGTAACTGAAGTGCCAGAAATTAGAGGGAAGAAAAAGTTGAAGGGAAGAGGGGAAAACAGTAGGAATACTTTGTGACTTTCCATCAGTTAAAGGTGCATATTGTAAACGTCACACCAATCATAAATTGAAGGAATATATCTAGTAAGTCAGAAAAGAATATAAAATGGACTAAACATTTTCAATACAAGTAGAGGCAGAAAAAATTGGGGAAAAGGACTAGAACAGATGCGATAAATGGAAAACAAATAGCAAAATGAAATGCAAAATCAACTGTATCAATATTAAAATAAATGAAATAAAACATGTGTTAAAAAGAAGAGATTGTCAAACTAGGTTTTTTTTTTTTTTAAAAAAAAAAGGCTAAATTATATGCTACAAAATTTGATACAGTACTGATGAATGCAGAAACAAATCACTATAATTATACAATGGAATACGACTAAGCAATAATGACTAAATTTCAAAATAGCAGGCTGAGTAAAAGACTCCCCCGCACACACAAATATTTAATGATTCTATTTTTATTTAAAACATTTACAACAACTACTCTATATGATACATACTTTCCTTGAATGTAGGGAGAGCTAAATAGCAGACAAAAATTTGGGGAATATAGAATATTTTACTTCATAATTGGGGCAATATTTAAACAGATGTATAACATAAAGTGAGGGAAGGAACAAGATGGCGGAGGAATAGGACGGCGAGACCACTCTCTCCCCCACAAATTCATCAAAAGAACATTTGAACACGGAGTAAAGTCCACAAAACAACTTCTGAATGCTGGCAGAGGACGTCAGGCACCCAGAAAAGCAGCCCATTGTCTTCGAAAGGAGGTAGGAAAAAACATAAAAGATAAAAAGCGAGACAAGAGAAGTAAGGACGGAGCTCCGTCCTGGGAAGGGAGGCTTTAAAAAGAGAAAACTTTCCAAACACCAGGAAACATTCTCACTGGCGAATCTGTGGCGAGCCTTGGAAGCTCAGAGGGGCACATAACCCTCTTTTTTTTTTAAGATTTTTTAAAAACCCACAGATTACCTGCCAAAAGGTAACTCCCAGTGGAGAAGCAGCGCAGACGCCTGCATACGCCATTCGCAAGCGGGGGCTGGGCAGGGAGGAGCCGGCTGAACTGCTTAGAGAGAGGACTGGGCTTGAATGCCGCGAGAACAATTTGAGAGAACTGGGGAGAGCAAAGCAGACTGTGGGATAGCTTCCCCACGAAAAGGCGGAAAGCTCTAACCTACAACTCGGCCAGCCCCGCTCACAGAATAAAGGACCGAGCAGAGTGAGCCGGCTGCGGCTGGCCCATCCCCCATCCCCCGCTGAGACAGGCAGGGAGCGCAGCCAGAGCAGGAGCGTGCAACCGCGGCCCCAGAAAGGCATCTGATACAAACTGCACACAGGCTTGTTGCTATTCAGGACTTCTTGGGCTCGGGCCGGTCGATATCCCCCTGAGAAGGTGTGCCGGTTGTACACCCAGAAAACTGAGTGGCGGGGACTGGGGAGGCGATAAGTCGCAGAGACCACGCTTGCCAAACACCTGGTCCCCTGAGCTGCTCAGACCGGGGAAGGCACAAAACGCAGGCCCAACCAACTCTGGGCCTTTGTGGACTACCTGAGAACCTGAACTTGAGCCGCTCAGACCTGAGAAGTGCATACATCCCAGCGCTGGCCTCAGACAGTTCCCGGCAGAGCAACCTAGAGCCTGAGCAGTATAGACTGGGACAGCATACGTGCTGTGAGCGGGGGCAAACCCAGTGTGGCCGAGACGCTGCGAGCACTCCCCACAGACGCCAGAGATATTCGACTGCAGCGTTCCTCCCTTCCCAGAACAGGACTGAACAACTGAGCCTTAAAAAGTGTCCACCCACCCCCTAGTATCAGGGTGGAAATTAGACACGGAAGAGACCAGCAAACAGAAGCTAAAACAGAGGGAACCACCTTGGAAATGACAGAAAGAGACGTCTAGAGGCTACTCCAAGAATAAGACCAAAAACCAGAGGCAAGAGGCTTAAGGCCGAATCCTGAGAACACCAGAGAACTCTTGACTCCAGGGAACATTAATCGATAGGAGCTCATCAAACGTCTCCATACCTACACTAAAACCAAGCACCACCCAAGGGTCAACAAGTTCCAGAGTAAGACATACCACGCAAATTCTCCAGTAACACAGGAAACTAGCCCTGAGCGTCAAAATACAGGCTGCCCAAAGTCACTCCAAACCCACTGACATCTCATAACTCATTACTGGACACTTCATTGCACTCCAGAGAGAACAAATCCAGCTGCACCCACCAGAACACCGACACAAGCTTCCATAACCAGGGAACTTTGACAAGTCACCTGTCCAACCCCACACACAGAGAGGAAACTACATAATAAAGAGATCGCCACAAACGGCCAGAAGAGGGAAAGGCCACCCCAAGCAAAGTATTATAAGCAAGATGAAGAGGCAGAGAAATACCCAGCAAGCAAAGGAACAAGATAAATGCCCACCAACACAAACAAAAGAGGAAGATATAGGGAATCTACCTGATAAAGAATTTCGAATTTTGGTGGTGAAAATGATTCAAAATCTTGAAAGCAAAATGGAGTTACAGATAAATAACCTGGAGAAAAGGATTGAGAAGATGGAAGAAAGGTTTAAGAAGGGCTTAGAGGAAATAAAAAAGAGTCAATATACAATAAATAATGCAATTGATGAGATCAGAAACACTCTGGAGGAACAAACACTAGAATAACAGAGGCAGAAGACAGGATAAGCGAACTAGAAGATAGAATTGTAGAAATAAATGAAACAGAGAGGAAAAAAGAAAAACAAATTAAAAGAAATGAGAACAATATTAGAGACCTCTGGGACAATGTTAAACGCTCCAACATTCGAATCATAGGAGTCCCAGAAGAAGAAGACAAAAAGAAAGACCATGAAAGAATACTTGAGGAGATAATAGTTGAAAACTTCCCTAAAATAGGGAAAGAAATAATCACCCAAGTCCAAGAAACCCAGAGAGTCCCCAACAGGATAAACCCAAGGCGAAATACTCCAAGACACATATTAATCAAATTAACAAAGATCAAACACAAGGAACAAATATTAAAAGCAGCAAGGGAAAAACAGCAAATAACACATAAGGGGATTCCCATAAGGATAACAGCCGATCTTTCAACAGAAACTCTTCAGGCCAGGAGGGAATGGCAAGACATAATTAAAATGATGAAAGAAAATAACCTACAGCCCAGACTACTGTACCCAGCAAGGATCTCATTCAAATACGAAGGAGAAATCAAAAGCTTTACAGACAAGCAAAAGCTGAGAGAATTCAGCATTACCAAACCAGCTCTCCAACAAATGCTAAAGGATCTTTTCTAGACAGGAAACACAGAAACGGTGTATAAACTCGAACCCAAGGCAATAAAGAAAATGGCTACGGGATCGTACTTATCAATAATTACCTTAAACGTAAATGGGTTGAATGACCCAACCAAAAGACAAAGGCTGGCTGAATGGATACAAACACAAGACCCCCATATATGTTGTCTGCAAGAGACCCACCTCAAAACGAGGGACACATACAGACTGAAAGTAAAGGGCTGGAAAAAGATATTCCATGCAAATAGAGAACAAAAGAAAGCAGGAGTAGCAATACTCATATCAGATAAAATAGACTTTAAAACAAAGGCTGTAAAAAGAGACAAAGAAGGAAACTACATAATGATCAAAGGATCAATCCAAGATGAAGATATAACAATTATAAATATTTATGCACCCAACATAGGAGCACCGCAATATGTAAGACAATTACTAACAAGTATGAAAGGGGAAATTAACAATAACACAATAATAGTGGGAGATTTTAATACCCCACTTACATCTATGGATAGATCAACTAAACAGAAAATTAACAAGGAAACACAAACTTTAAATGATTCAATAGAACAGTTAGACCTAATAGATATCTATAGGACATTTCACCCCAAAATAATGAATTTCACCTTTTTCTCAAGTGCACATGGAACCTTTTCCAGGATAGATCACATCCTGGGCCATAAATCTAGCCTTGGTAAATTCAAAAAAGTTGAAATCATTCCATGCATTTTTTCTGACCACAATGCAGTAAGATTAGATCTCAATTACGGAAGAAAAACTATTAAACATGCCAACATATGGAGGCTGAACAACACGCTGCTGAATAATGAACAAATCATAGAAAAATCAAAAGAGAAATCAAAATATGCATAGAAATGAATGAAAATGAAAACACAACAACGCAAAACCTCTGGGACACTGTAAAAGCAGTGCTAAGGGGGAAGTTCATAGCAATACAGGCACACCTCAAGAAACAAGAAAAAAGTCAACTAAATAACCTAACTCTACATCTAAAGCAACTAGAAAAGGAAGAAATGAAGAAACCCAGGGTCAGTAGAAGGAAAGAAATCGTAAAAATTAGGGCAGAGATAAATGCAAAAGAAACAAAAGAGACCATAGCAAAAATCAACAAAGCCAAAAGCTGGTTCTTTGACAGGGTAAATAAAATTGACAAACCACTAGCCAGACTTATCAAGAAACAAAGGGAGAAGAACAAAATCAATAACATTAGAAATGAAAAGAGAGAGATCACAACTGACAACACAGAAATACAAAGGATTATTAGAGAATACTATCAGCAATTATATGGCAATAAAATGAATAACCTGGAAGAAATGGACAAATTCCTAGAAAAGTACAACTTTCCAAAACTGAACCAGGAAGAAATAGAAAATCTGAACAGACCCATCACAAGCACGGAACTAGAGGCTGTAATCAAGAATCTTACAGCAAACAAAAGCCCAGGTCCAGACGGCTTCACAGCTGAATTCTACAAAAAATTTAGAGAAGAGCTAACACCTATTCTACTCAAACTCTTCCAGAAAATTGCTGAGGAAGGGAAACTTCCAAACTCATTCTATGAGGCCACCATCACCCTAATCCCAAAACCTGGTAAAGACCCCACAAAAAAAGAAAACTACAGGCTAATATCACTGATGAACATAGATGCAAAAATCCTTAACAAAATTCTAGCAATCAGAATCCAACAACATATTAAGAAGATCATACATCATGACCAAGTGGACTTTATCCCAGGAATGCAAGGATTCTTCAATATCCGCAAATCAATCAACGTAACACACCACATTAACAAACTGAAAAATAAAAATCATATGATTATCTCAATAGATGCAGAGAAAGCCTTCGACAAAATTCAACATCCATTTATGATAAAAACCCTCCAGAAAGTGGGAATAGAAGGGACATACCTCAACATAATAAAAGCTATATATGACAAACCCACAGCAAACATTATCCTCAATGGTGAAAAACTGAAAGCATTTCCCCTAAAGTCAGGAACAAGACAAGGGTGCCCACTCTCACCACTACTATTCAACATAGTTCTGGAAGTTTTGGCCACATCAATCAAAGCAGAAAAAGACATAAAAGGAAACCAAATTGGAAAAGAAGAAGTAAAACTTTCACTGTTCGCTGATGACATGATCCTCTACACAGAAAACCCTAGAGACTCTACCAGAAAACTACTAGAGCTAATCAATGATTACAGTAACGTTGCAGGATATAAAATCAACACACAGAAATCCCTTGCATTCCTATACACTAATAACGAGAAAATAGAAAGAGAAATTAAGGAAACTATTCCATTCACTGTTGCAACGAAAAGAATTAAATACTTAGGAATATATCTACCTAAGGAAACAAAAGACTTGTACATAGAAAACTATAAAACACTACTGAAAGCAATCAAAGAGGACACTAATAGATGGAGAAATATACCATGTTCATGGATTGGAAGAATAAATATTGTAAAAATGAGTATACTACCCAAAGTAATTTAAACATTCAATGCAATCCCTATCAAGCTACCAACGATATTTTTCACAGAACTAGAACAAATAATCTCACAATTTGTATGGAAATACAAAAAACCTCGAAAAGCCAAAGCAATCTTGAGGAAGAAAAATGGAACTGGGGGAATTAACCTGCCGGACTTCAGGCTCTACTACAAAGCCACAATCATTAAGACAGTATGGTACTAGCATAAAGACAGAAATATAGATCAATGGAACAAAATAGAAAGCCCAGAGATAAATCCACGCACCTATGGATACCTCATCTTTGACAAAGGAGGCAAGAATATAAAATGGAGAAAAGACAGTCTCTTTAACAAGTGGTGCTGGGAAAACTGGTCAGCCACCTGTAAAAGAATGAAACTAGAACACTTCCTAACACCATACACCAAAATAAATTCAAAATGGATTAGAGAGCTAAATGTAAGACCAGAAACTATAAAACTCCTAGAGGAGAACGTAGGCAAAACACTCTCCGACATAAATCACAGCAGGATCCTCCAAGACCCACCTCCCAGAATATTGGAAATAAAAGCAAAAATAAACAAATGGGACCTAATTAAAATCAAAAGCTTCTGCACAGCAAAGGAAACTATAAGTAAGGTGAAAAGACAGCCTTCAGAATGGGAGAAAATAATAGCAAATGAAGCAACGGATAAAGGATTAATCTCCAAAATATACAAGCAGCTCCTGCAGCTCAATTCCAGAAAAATAAATGACCCAATCAAAAAATGAGCCAAAAAACTAAACAGACATTTCTCCAAAGAAGACATAAAGATGGCTAACAAACACATGAAAAAATGCTCAACATCCCTCATAATCAGAGAGATACAAATCAAAACCACAATGAGATACCATTTCACACCAGTCAGAATGGCTGCTATCCAAAAGTCTACATGCAATAAATGCTGGAGAGGATGTGGAGAGAAAGGAACCCTCTTACACTGTTGGTGGGAATGCAAACTAGTACAGCCACTATGGAGAACAGTGTGGAGATTCCTCAAAAAACTGGAAATAGAACTGCCATATGATCCAGCAATCGCACTCCTGGGCATACACACCGAGGAAACCAGAATTGAAAGAGACACATGTACTCCAATGTTCATTGCAGCACTGTTTATAATAGCCAGGACATGGAAGCAACCTAGATGTCCATCTGCAGACGAATGGATAAGAAAGCTTTGGTACATATACACAATGGAGTATTATTCAGCCATTAAAAAGAATACATTTGAATCAGTTCTAATGAGGTGGATGAAACTGGAGCCTATTATACAGAGTGAAGTAAGCCAAAAAGAAAAACACCAATACAGTATACTAACTAACGCATATATATGGAATTTAGAAAGATGCAAATGATTACCCTGTATACGAGACAGCAAAGGAGACACAGATGTATAGAACAGTCTTTGGGACTCTATGGGAAAGGGTGAGGGTGGGATGATTTGGGAGAATGGCACTGAAGCACGTATGTTGTCATATGGGAAACGAATCACTAGTTCGGGGTCAATGCATGTTGTAGGATGCTCGGGGCTGGCATGTGGGGATGACCCAGAGAGAGAATAAAGGGAGGAGGGAGGTGGGAGGGGGGTTCAGGAGGGGGAACTTATGTAAACCTGGGGCGAATTCATGTCAATGTATGGCAAAACCAACCAATATAATATTGTAAAATAATTTGCCTCCAATAAAAAATAAATTAATTACCAAAAAAAAAAAAAAAACATAAAGTGAGAGAATTCATTGTATCTTATGTCAATCATAATTTAATAAAATTCACAGAGTATTAAATTAGAAATCAATAAAAATAATACACCCAGAAATGTTAGTGTTCATGTGTTAACATAACAACAGTTTAAAATAGAGTTTGTAAGTTTAAAATTATAAACTTATAATGTGAGATTAATTAATAATTTCTGACCCCGTGGACTGTAGCCCACCAGCCTCCTCTGTCCATGGGATTTTCCTAGCAAGAATACTGGGGTGGGTTGCCATTTCCTTCCTTGAGGGATCTTTCCAACCCAGGGATCGAACCCCTGTCTCCTGCATTGCAGGCGAAATGTTTGCCGCTGAGCCAGCAGGGAAGGTCAATTATTAGTAGTAATTAATGTTCTATAAAAATTTACTTATACATTCACATACATATCTAAAATACTTACCAATTGAAGCTGAGTACATTTGTTTCATGTGAGTTTCAATGACAGAAGGATCCCGAGAGCTGTAACTTCCCAACTCAGGATAAAACCTGGAGCCAATGTCATCAGGGGGGTTGTGCTTCCCTTTGGGATATTTCTTGGTTATCCTAGGGTCCCAGTGTGAGAGAACTGGATGGTTCCAATGTATATATTTACCATCAAATTGTGGATTTCCATACCAACTGTAATAAAATACATGTAAGTAATAATTCAGAGGTGGCAGTTCTTCTGGACTAAGTTCAGAGGCTACGGATGCTTTCACAGTGATTTCCTCAGTTTTTAAGTTCTTGATGTTTGTTTCACTGTTGATTTTGTCACTCTTTTGGGAATCAAAAACTTTCGTCAAATGAGGAGCTCGTTGCCGAATTTCTGGAAGAAGGTCAAGTCCAAAAGGATCTCCAAAAGCTGCTTTATTTGGTCTCAGCATTTTTAAACCCATCATCAGAGAGAAAATAAATAGAATAAAAAGTGACAAAATGAAACAAGTCCTTCTTCGAAATTTTGCCATGATGTCATTCTTTAAACTCCAAAATGGTAAATGTTTAGCTGTAACGTAGAGAAAAACAACTATTAGTAAGTGGTATTAATAATATTTTCCAATATATTCAAAGGAAAACGAAAACCCATAAAGTTTGTTACACTGAAAAATTTTAAAGAGTATTATGATGTTAATTATATAATCAAATATTAATAGCTACAGAAAGAATCTATACATAATTAGACTGAATAGCAGTATTTATTTGGAAATATCACAATCATATTTTTGTCAAATAAAGATTTTAAACATGTTATTTAAGAAAGTAAATATATTTTTCATCCTTTGGACAGATTTTACATATACTGATATAGAAAAGAAACATTCCACCCAGAGACTAAAATTTTCTAAATATAAAATCAAAACTTCAGATTTAAAAAGGAAATATTTATGAATATATTAAAAGCCTAGTCATTCAACAAACTTATTATCTGACTGCCTCAATTATAATCACCTTTTTTTCCCCACCCCATTTCACCAACTCAAGTATATACTCAACATTGATCTTGTCTCTCATCTCGCATTATAGAATACATTCCGTTCCGTTCCGTTCCGTCGCTCAGTCGTGTCCGACTCTATGCGACCCCATGGACTGTAGCCTACCAGGCTCCTCCGTCCATGGGATTCTCCAGGTAAGAATACTGGAGTGGGTTACCGTTTCCTTCTCCAGATAGAATACATTACACACATCAAAATTTTATGTTCTATGTGTCCCTTAAACATTTTTAAAATTTTCCTCCTTTTGTCTCTCCATGGTTCAGTCTGAATATTTTCTTCTGAACTATCTTCAATTTCCTGACTCTCTTCAGTGGCAACTAATTTCAGTTATAAATTTAGTCTTAAATTTTTCATTTGATTCTTCTCAAAGATATCAGCTTTCTGCTAAAATTTCCTATTCCTTGAATTTTGTAATCCCATTTATTTAAAGTCTACCTCTAATAACCTGAATTTGAATATCCTGATTCTGTTTCTATTGCCTGTTTGGCTTTTTCCTCTTAATATTCAGACAGTAACTATTTTTTTATAGGCTAAATTATTGTTTCTTACTAAATGCTAAACAGGCTCCAAAAATCACTGCAGATGGTGATTGCAGCCATGAAATTAAAAGACGCTTACTCCTTGGAAGGAAAGTTATGACCAACCTAGATAGCATATTAAAAAGCAGAGACATTCTTTGCCAACAAAGGTCCATCTAGTCAAGGCTATGATTTTTCCAGTGGTCATGTATGGATGTGGGAGTTGGACTGTGAAGAAAGCTGAGCGCCAACAAATTGATGCTTTTGAACTGTGGTGTTGGAGAAGACTCTTGAGGGTCTCTTGGACTGCAAGGAGGTCCAACCAGTCCATCCTAACGGAGATCAGCATTGGGTGTTCATTGGAAGGACTGATGCTAAAGCTGAAACCCCAATACTTTGATCAACTCATGCGAAGGGTTGACTCACTGGAAAAGACTCTGATGCTGGGAGGGATTGGGGGCAGGAGGAGAAGGGGACGACAGAGGATGAGATGGCTGGATGGCATCACCGACTCGATGGACATGAGTTTGAGTGAACTCCTGGAGTTGGTGATGTACAGGGAGGCCTGGCGTGCTGTGATTCATGGGGTCGCGGAGAGTCGGACACGACTGAGCGACTGAACTGAACACACAGAATATAAAAAGTTTCAGAGATAATGTGAGGCTCTACATGCCATCTTCCCTCAAAGAAAGCATATTTTTATTTCTTGAAGACTTTTAGGGTAGAGGAAGATTATCTTAGTATAATCACATTGGAAGGGCTGGTGCTGAAGCTGAAGCCCCAATACTTTGGACATGTGATGCAAACAGCTAACTCATTGGAAAAGATTATGATGTTGGCAAAGACTGAGGTCAAGAGGAGAAGCGGGTGACAAAGGATGAGATGGTTGGATGGCACCACTGACTCAAGTAGACATGAGTTTGAGCAAACTGAGGGAGATTGTGAAAAACTGGGAAGCCTAGTGTGCTACAGTTCATGGGGTCGCAAAAAATCGGACACAACTTAGTGATTGAACAACAACAATCACAGATGGAAATCTTCAAAACTGGGTTTCAGTTCAGTTCAGTTCAGTCGCTCAGTTGTGTCTGACTCTTTGCAACCCCATGAATCACAGCACGCCAGGCCTCCCTGGGTTTAAGTCCGTGCAAATATTTGGTGTATTTCTGATTCATCTTTACTCCATTATACTTACAAGTTCTGAAATCAAAGTCACAAGTATTTACCAAGATTCCTCCTCTAGGATGAGCTTTAGAAGGGCCCTGGATTCCAATTTTGGTCCCCAAAGAGCCATGAAACTACCGAAAGCTCTGTTCATTTTCTCAGTTGCCATTTTTTCCTCATATTTTCAGCTTCTCTGGTGCTACTTTTGAAGCACAGGTTTTAAATAATGCCCCTATTTCCCACCTTAATCTCTCAAAGAATAATATAAGTTGTAGGGCTCAGAATCATTCAAATATTCATATAATGCCACCTGAATTCGCTTATATCCTTAGTGTAATAAAAGACTTTTCTATACATAAGACTCAAAATTCAGATGCAACAAATTAAAAAAAAAAAGATTACATAAATTTTTAAATATATATATCAAAAAACACTACAAAATAAAGTGAAAAGACAACTGACAATCTGAATGAAAATATTTGAAAGATCTTCAGTATCATGCAATATTAGAAAAATGTAAATTCAGTTCAGTTCAGTCTCTCAGTCAAGTCCAACTCTCTGCAACCCCATGAACTGCAGAACGCCAGGCCACTCTGTCCATCACCAACTCCCGGAGTTCACTCAAACTCAAAACCACACAAATGTATCATTTCTTATCTATGAAGTTGGCAAAAAATAAAAAGCATGAAACTACATCCTGTTGGCAAGAACAGTGAGAAAATAACCACTCTTATGTGTTGATAGTGAATAAAATCTGTATAACCTTTTTTTGGAATTTGGCAATATATAACAAAATTATACATCCATTTTCCTTTGATTCAAGAATCCTCCTTCACAGAATTTACCCTGAAAATATACAACCAATAGTAAGTACATAAGTTAATATGCAGCATTGTTTGTAAAATACTGAGTATTCAGAAAAAATGAGGAAGAGCTCTGAGATGAAAGAGATTCTGTGGATATACTGCTAAGTGAAAAAAGCAAAATGACAATAAGAAAAAATAGATTTTCCCAAGTGAGCAAAAGAAACAGAAAAACAAGAATCTAATAAAGTTGATTATCTACAGAGGGTAAAGAGAAACTGAAAAATATGGGGTGATTAAAACAGGGTAGAAGTGTGGACAATGAAAGTAACTGAGTATAACTTTTTATAAGGAGAAGGCAATGGCATCCCACTCCAGTACTATTTCCTAGAAAATCCCATGGATGGAGGAGCCTGGTAGGCTGCAGTCCATGGGGTCGCTAAGGGTCAGACACGACTGAGTGACTTCACTTTCACTTTTCACTTTCACACATTGGAGAAGGAAATGGCAACCCACTCCAGTGTTCTTGCCTGGAGAATCCCAGGGACGGGGGAGCCTGGTGGGCTTCCGTCTATGGGGTCACAGAGTCGGACACGACTGAAGTGACTTAGCAGTAGCAGGGTATATAAACACTGATGTAAAAAAATAAAATAGCCTTGATTCAGCACTGAAAAAAAAAAAAAAAACTTTTTATATAGGTTTGTCATTTTAAGTTATGTTACATTTCACATACTCAAAACAAAATATATTAAAGGTTAAATTCCAGTTAATAAGTAGATTATTTTATGCTATGATGAAGGTTAGCAATTCTTAAAATATTTAATGTGCATTGTTAAAATAAGCAATATAAGTCAGAATATGGGGCTCAGGTTGTTCACTGACAAAAAAACAAAAAGAAAAAAGTGTTACAAACATAGAAAGTAGGAGGCTAAAATGAAACGTGTTGTCAGACTGCAATTGGCAGTATCAATATGGATGCATAGCTTTTAAAAGATAAACAAATTCATGTGTGGGGGCGGGTAAATGGGTGTGTACACATACAGATACATGCACATTATTTCCTAGTTCTGTCCACCGAGAGTCTAGACCCAAAGAAATCCTTGCAGCAATAAGCCCATCTGATGCCAAGTTTTTGAATTTTACATATACTTCTCTACTTAATAGAACCAGGTTGATTTCAAGAATGTGGCTAAGAAAGTACAAGATGAGCTTGGAACAACTTATAAAGGAAAATCAGCCTGAAATGAAAACCAGTATGGCCTGAAAATCAGGAATTACTCAAAAAATGTAGAGATATGTTCATAGGACAAAGAAGTTAGCTTGAAGAGGCAACTACTGACTAAATCTGGGACGATTTCAAAATCAAAATTATGAATAAGAATAATAAATTACAGACATAAAGTAAGACTTTATGAATCTATACTGATATTTTTAAAATGTGAAAATAAATGGAATAAAAAAGACATACTGGAATACCAATTAATACATTTAGTCTAATTCCATTATTCCATCTAAATGTATTAATTGGTATTCCAGTATATCTTTTTTATTCCATTTATTTTCACATTTTAAAAATATCAGTATAGATTCATAAAGTCTTACTTTATGTCTGTAATTTATTATTCTTGTGCTGTGATTCATGGGGTCACGGAGAGTCGGACACGACTGAGCAACTGAACTGAACTGAACTGAACTTGGCTACAGCTGTATCAAGCAAGAATCATTAATGGATATTAATGAGGGGTTCAAAGAAATAGCATTTATGAGAAACAGGATATCTACATATTGGCAGAGTATCCCTCCCACAAAAAAGATACCAAATTAACTACAAAGGGAGATATATACAGCAACTGAACAGTGCGGAACCTAGCAGACACCGCCTTACACAAGTAATCAAAATTAACTTTATCAGTTGATTTGAATAAATAAACATGAGTCTATAGAGTGAATGCATACACTAAGAAAAACATACAATCATTGCTGCAGTATTTCTGTCAACACTAATCTGGATCTAATCATGAAGAAACATCAGACAACATATTAAGATACTCTCTTACACATAAATGTACCTACATATATATGTATACATATATGCATATGTACACATATTACATACAATGTGTATATAAAATTATATACAATGTAATATATGAGTGTGTGTGTCTGTGTCACAATAAAGCAAATGTTTTATGGCAAAATATTATCATTTGGTGAATCCACAGGAAAAATATACAGAGATTTTCAAGTTGTTTATTTTTTGAAACTTTTAAGTCTAAAATCATTTAAAAACAGGTAAGAAAGAAAAAAAAGCTATCACCAGCAAACTGGAGGACATGAACTCTTAATATAAACCTGCTTATTTCCAGGAAGGACCAACCCATACAGTCCTTCAACTCTGCACTGCAGGACTCCAGGGAGTAATATTCCTTTGTACGGAATGTGACAGTCTTGTGCATAGGAATAAAGGGATGATATAACCATTCTGACCTGCCTCTATGATTTGTTGTCCTAAAATTTCAAAGTTGACAGAATAAAAACAAATCCTTCCCTTTACTTAAAGAAACTGAGAATTTTTGACAAGTCATTAAGTAGGAAAAAAAAATACGCGTGTAATAGGAGCTCAACTATATTAAGGAGACAAAGAGGAAGACTTCAAAGTGCACTTAAACAAGTATAATGACTACCTGTGGGTAATCATTTACTTTGTGATATTTTCTTATGCTGTCTTCTAAAGTTAGAACATAATATTTCATAAGGAAGAAAAATTGATATGGAGTGGGTATTTTATAAGGAAATAATCAATGGTAATGAATATTCACAAATCATAGAGAATGGGAACAATAACTACTCAATTTAGAAATTATAAGATTTTTGAAACACTTATCAGCTGAATGGGGCTAAATTCAAGGAAGAGTCAGGATACATAATGGAAAGAATATTGATTCAGGAATTTGAAGATCTATGTTTAAATCACCTATGTCGACCTAACTGTGTGACCCTGAGTTTTTTTTAAAACTTGTCTAAAACAAAATTAACTGTTCTGACAAAGTTGTTCTGTAAATCATGCAAGATAATATAAGCAAAATAAAAAGGGTAATGTTTTAATAAAATAATACGAATTAGATTTAAAAAAAGAAAAGTGAAGAAATATGAAACAGTTCTGAGACATTTACATATTTGTTAGACCCACTTCTCAGAGCAATAGATGAATACAAAACACCTATTTATAAAAGCTGCTGCTCCCTCCTTTACCTCTAAATCTATTTCTCTTTTCCTTTCATATTACCTCCAATAAGTCTAATCTACCTAAATAAAGACAGGCCTCCTGTGCTTAAAATTTGGACTCTGCAGTTCAAATTCTAGTTGGCCTTTTTCTAGGCCATTTCACCTAAATAAATGACTTGAAAATTTCCCTTCCTTTCTCACCTTTACAATGAGTTATTACCTCACGCAAAGGATTTTTATGAGGATGAAATAAGTTAATATTACAAAACCCTTGGAATCATTTCCGGCTTAGTGTAATACTGAATGAATACAAACAAGTATTTATTTTGACGACGACTGTTATTAAAGATAGGTGTCTGGCAAGCAGTCAGGTAACACACAGTTCACTCTCTCTAAATACCTATTCTCCATATGGCTAATTTCTGGACTACTACACTAATCCATCAAGACAAAGCTAAACTGTTGCTTCTTCTTGATACTTCTCCCAATGATTCCAGACTGAAAAATACTCACATTCCCATATAGTCTATTATGACACTATTACCTACTTTTTAAATTGGCATTTCTTTATCTATTGCACCATGCTATTTAATACATTATACATCCTACTAGATTATTCCATAAGATCCAGAAATGGAGTCCTTACCTTTACACTATAGTAGAACCCAATATATCTTACATTTAGTCAATGACCATTAAATGTTCAACTTAAAAAATTTAATTTCTGGCCCTTTTGTTTTTGACATTGGTATCTATTGGGGCAGTATGTGTACAAACAGGTTCTACAGACTATACATAAAGTTGACATGCCAAGTCTATAGTGAACATATTATATAGGAAGAATCATAGCTAAATAGATAGATCCAATAATTTTTAAAATTCATTTTATCAAAAATTGTGTCCAAATTAGCAAAACAATGAAACTTGAGATGACTAACAGGTCTAATGATCTTTAGTAGAAAAAGTGTGGTGGAACTACTTAATTGGTTTCAAAACAAAAAATTTCCAGAAGTCACCTCAGAGGAAAAAAGTTGCAAGTTAATTACAGATGTATAGATTTCCAAAGGAGTAACCTACTCAATACTCAGGGTATTGGATAAGAGAAAATCTAGCATCTTCAAAGGGCACATGATAAAATAATACACAGACGTAATACATTTGTTCTTTTGAAACTCTATGGCTTCTACTTTTGCTTTATGTGATTTGGAGGTCTTTCAATCTTTGAAATGATTGACTTTAACTTGTAGGTCTAGCGAGATATAAGAGATCCTGAACTGAATCAGTGATACTATGATTTCAAAAAGGATTAGTTCCAATCCTGCTATGCAGAAAGCCCCCCAAAATTTCATTTTTTAGCTTTTATTATGTTATACAGATCTCTGATGGCTTTCTTTTTCTAGCTGTTTTCCTGACATTATTTTCTAAGAAACGACTGAAGAGAAATATAACTATTCTAGCTTTTGATTGTAGTATTGGAGAAGACTCTTGAGAGTCCCTTAGACTGCAAGGAGATCAAAGCAGTCAATTCTAAAGGAAATCAGTCCTGAATATTAATTGGAAAGACTGATGCTGAAGCTGAAGTTCCAATACTTTGGCCACCTGATGTGAAGAACTGACTCATTGGAAAAGACCCTAATGCTGGGAAAGATTGAAGGTGAGAGGAGAAGGGGACGACGGAGAATGAGATGGTTGGATGGCATTACCGACTCGATGGACATGAGCTTGAGCAAGCTCGAGGGGATGGTGATGTACAGCGAAGTCTGGTGTGCTGCAGCCCATGGGGTCACAAAGATTCAGACACGAATGAGTGACTGAACTGAACTAAATTACCAACAGAGCAGTTGCCAACTTTTTCCCAGTACTTGGGCTAACAAATGGCTGAGTAACCTGAGATTAAGCAATGAGCAGAGCAGAGAAACACAGTTCTAGAACTCAAGCTCCTCCTGTTATCACACCTTCCTACAACATTTTAGACAAAGCAAGCTTAGAGAATACACCACAAATTTTGTGACAGATGAAAACTGCTGACGTGATTATGTTTTCACTTAAAGACGATTATCTGTTATTCAGTTCAGTTCAGTAGTTCAGTCGCTCAGTCGTGTCCGACTCTTTGCAACCCCATGAATCACAGCATGCCAGGCCTCCCTGTCCATCACCAACTCCCGGAGTTCACTCAAACTCATGTCCATCGAGTCAGTGATGCCATCCAGCCATCTCATTCTCTGTCGTCCCCTTCTCCTCCTGCCCCCAATCACTCCCACATCAGTCTTTTCCAGTAAGTCAACTCTTCGCATGAGGTGGCCGAAGTATTGGAGTTTCAGCTTTAGCATCAGGCCTTCCAATGAACACTCAGGACTGATCTCCTTTAGGATAGACTGGTTGGATCTCCTTGCAGTCCAACGGACTCTCAAGAGTCTTCTTCAACACCACTACCTACTCATAAACCTAGTCCAAATTAAATCTGAAGAAAGTTTATTTTCCTACATACTCAATACTCACTGTGTGACTGACAGCAACAGCTCTGGTAATGTTTTATGCATAGAACCTGGAAGTCGACAAGATTCCCTACACAACACTATTTTTTCAAGGTTTACATATAGTTCAATATGAATAGAGTAACATACTGACATGGAAATGATGTGCAATCGTGTGACTTAATATTATCAATACCTAGATTTTATTTTGTATTTTTCTTTCAACTATTGTCTAAATTTGGTTGTTGTTTAGTTGCTAAACACGTCTGACTCTTTGAGACTCCATGAACTGTATGGAGCCCACTCCTCTCTCCATGGGATTTCCCAGGCAAGAATCCTGGAGTGGGTTGCCATTTCCTTCTCCACGGGATCTTCCCAACTCAGGGATCAAACAGGGATTTCTTGCATTGCAGGTGGATTCTTTACCACTGAGACACCCAGGAAGCTCCTGTTTTAATACTTTAACATAACCAACTTATTCAAGTCTTACTTGCCTTTTTCTGAAGTCATAGAATTAACATTATCTTTCCTTGCTTTATTTTTGTAAAGTACTTCCACATTTTTCCTTAACTCATATCTGCAGGGTCTCTAACCGTTGAAACAGAAACCAACAGTCCTAACTGCCTAAATTTTCATTGGTTCCTCTGGAAAATAGGAAGAGATACTATTCCAGCAGAGTTGCATCCTTCGATTCAGCAAACTGTAACAGTCTAAAATGATAGTGCCAAACGTGGAACAGGTGACTGGAAAACGCATCTCCGCGTTGGCCTCCCCACCCTGGCTCTCCTCTCCCCTCGCCTAGGCGTCCGGAGACCGGAGCCTGCCACCTTCCTGCCGCAGCCCAAGCCAGGTAGGCCTCGACCTTCTCACTTGCCCCTAAGGCACAAGGTCGAGTCTGGGGACAGAAGCATAAAGCGCTGAAAGGCTTTTCCATCACTCCTAAAATTCCCAACTTCCTGGGGAAAGAAAAATACCGAGGCGACAAGAGGTTCCGCTGCAAAAAAGTGGCGGAGACGAGGCCGACAGACTCGGGATAAAGTAGGAGAGAAGACAACAAAACTAATCCTAGCAAAATTAGGTATATGAGCGACGGAGTGGGGTTGCCGAGTTCTCGAGGCTCGCAGCGAGACGCAGCCCACCGCGGCCGCCGCAGGGCGTTGGGGCGCAGGGTCAAAGGCCACCTGCAGGCGAGCAGATTGGCTGGCGGGTAAGAGCGCAGGCGCTGAGGGTGGCCTCAGTGCTGGCCACAACTGAGCCAGCTGGGCCCAGAAATCTCCAGCTACTCACCAGGGTCCGGGAATCCAGACACCAGTAGAGAATCAGCCGGCGGAGACGTTGAACCTGAAAGCAGAGGCAGCCCGCAGCCGCCCTGCAGTGAGCCTGAGCAGCCCCGCCTCCCGAAGGGCGCGCGCACCGCGTACTGGGAGCCCCTAGGGGCGGGGCCAGAGTGGGGTGGGGCTCGCTGAGTGGGCGGGGCTCTGGTTTCCCGGCACAGGTCTCTCGGGTCTGTAAGGGACGGAAAGGGGTGTAGGTGCATACCGGGAGAGATTTTTCTGTGCATTTCCTACGAATGGAGCAAAGGGGCAGAGTTAAGTTAAGCTGGACTCCCCCCAGCCCCTTTTCCCCAACTAGAGAAAACCCATTCCTTAGAAACTGGTGTTCTAAGGTTCTGCTGGAAAGCTTTAAAAGTGAAAGTCGCTCAGTGGTCTCTTTGTGAATTCTCAGGCCTGGGTAGCTTTTCCCTTCTCCAGGGGATCTTCCCAACCCAGGGATTGATCCCAGGTTTCGCACATTGCAGGCAGGTTCTTTACCAGCTGAGCCACAAGGGAAGCAGAGGTATCCAAAAGTTCCTTTTAACTGGATTACACTGGCAGTTTTCAAACATTGTAAATTAGAGAACATCTTGCCCTCCAAAAAAAAAAAAATATATATATATATATATATGAAACTTTACTTGGAAGCTAAAAGACAGAAATGACACTTTTTATTTGTAAACAGATTGTGTAAAATCACGTGTTGGAATACTTTTAGAAATAATTGAGAACAATGAGGCAGCTGTGAAGAAAACTAACTTTTGAAATAGGGGTTACAGCTGAAGGTTTTCACCTTACATCAGCCTCAGAAGCCACGAGAATTCTCTCTTTTGTTTGGTTACCTAGTAGCAAGGAAATCCTCACTGACAGTCTAGAAGTTGCTGATACAAACAATTTTTTAAGAGCTCTTCTATAAATCTCACTGGATTTTCTAAACAAATGTTAATTGTGAAATATATATATATATATGAATGTATCCCATATGTGCACATTTTAAAGGATAATAATAAGAATACCCAGGTACTCACTACAGACCTGAAGATCCAGAAAAGTGCCAGCATTTTTGAAGCTTTCTAAGAGGCCTCTTTAAAACTTTTTCCATCCCAGCCAGAAATAAGGATTAGTCTAAATTTTATATTATTCATTTACTTGCTTTTTTTGAAAATATTTATGTGTGTAATTCCCTAAAAATAGAGCTATCCTGGTATTGTATTTTGATCTAATAAGTTTACACTACATTTTTTCCTCTTTTTTCACTGCACATTCAGTTTTTGAGGTCCATCTACACATAAATCCATTTCACATGAACTGGACTGTCACATCGTTATTTGTAACACCCACACTATTGTTGACTACTATTGTAATCAACCCACACTGATTGTTATAATCAGATGGTGGTAGCATCTGATTGATCTTTTAATTTGTATTTTCTTCTTGCTAATATGGTTGTGCATCTTTATATGTTTAGTGGCTATTTGGGTTTCTGTTAAATGCCTGTTCCCGATTTTGGCTCATTTTTTGGTTGACTTGTTTTTTAAAATTAATTTGCAGATAATCTTTGTATATTTTTAAAGTTTAAATACTCCTCTTTTGTCAGGTATATGTGTTACAAATAGTGTCTCTTAGTTTGCAGATTGTCTTTTAATTTTTTATGGTGTCTTTTGATGACTAAATGCTATATATTTTAAGGTACTGCTATCTGAATGGAACCAGAGAAGGCAATGGCACCCCACTCCAGTACTCTTGCCTGGAAAATCCTATGGATGGAGGAGCCTGGTAGGCTGCAGTCTGTGGAGTCGTGAAGAGTCAGACACTACTGAGCAACTTCACTTTCACTTTTCACTTTCGTGCATTGGAGAAGGAAATGGCAACCAACTCCAGTGTTCTTGCCTGGAGAATCCCAGGGATGGGGGAGCCTGGTGGGCTGCCATCTATGGGGTCGCACAGAGTCGGACACGACTGAAGCGATTTAGCAGCAGCAGCAGCAGCAGCTGAATTGAACAGGTTTTTAGGTTATATTTTGTGCTCTCTACTTTCTTGTTTACAAGAGTCTTAATAATCAGAGACTATAACTACATTCTTTTATTTTCTTCTAAATTTAATTGTGAAATATTTTGGACAGACACAGGAAAATACAGATAATATAATGAACTCCCATGCACCCTATCCAAACATTTTGCAAGTCCCGCTTCCATATGATTCTTCTCTAAAATTGCCTTGGCTATCCTTGGCTCTTTGCTTTTTCATATAAAGATTGAGATGAATCAGCCAAGACCCAAAAATTCTGCTTGAATTTAATTGGAATGGAATTGGCAGAGGCCTACTGAGGTCTATGTAGATAATGACTAGATTGTGCCACCAGACTCCCAGAGTTCCTGGAGAGACTAATGAGTATTGGTTCTGCGTGGTGTTTCCCATCCTTGTTCACATTTTGCCAAACAGATAAAAAATATTTTCATAAAGCTTTGAGGCAAATGGCCTGCTTGCAGTGAACATGATGGATCTGTGGCTCTGAATATCCCAGACTCTACAGGGTAAATCCTAGAGTTAAGGAGACTGATATTTTGGCACACACATTGATGGCACCCTAGATGAGAAGCTCTTCCATAACTAATTAATTTCACTTCACCAAAAGACACCACTATATAAAGAGTCTCAGGAAACTGGGGCTCCAACAGTTATGCTGGCAGAAGACCACAGTGTATGCCACTGTGGCTTGTGGATAGATTGGGAAACCATCCATTAGTAACATCCGTCTATGAGGGAGGGCTAGGTTTGCACAGTCTCCTTATCAGTGCTCTATGTAAGTAAACCCCTGTGAATCTTCCATGCACTAGTGTTATTTCCAAACTCTGCATCATGTAATTTTGTTTTATAATTTAGTGCATGCCTTTATTTTCTCTTGAAGTAATGGTGGACTTGGAAAATGGTGAGACATCAGTATCATTTTGGTCATGAGAGGTAAATTTTGTCTTCTTCCTTTTCTGATTGGCTAGTGAGTTTATACCACATCATGCTTTAAACTCCCTATTCTATTCAATTACAATTTCAAGAGGGCTATTAGAATTGTAGCAATTGAATTTTAATCCAAGCCTGGGTATCTCAGGAAGAAGGACTTTCTGAGAGTCCAAGTTGATACATGCCTCAGGGAAGCTGGGTCAAGTGGTAACTAGCAGGGCAGAGTTGATGTCACCAGCTTTTCTACTGTCATATGTGGAATCTCACTTCGTTATTTTCTGTACTGTATTATTTTACACAAACTTTTAAATTTATTATTAACCATAACTAGCAAATAGGTATGTATTCATAAAATATAGAATGTAGCCCTTAGGATCTTTTACTTTCATTCTTCTAGTATTATTTGATATAGGAAATATTACTTTCTATTTCTGTCAATTTTTAAAAGTAATAAATGGATTACAATAATTTACCCGAGAGAGAGAGTTATATAAATGGTCAAATTACAAACTGAAAGGAAGACTTCCCTGGTGGTTCAGTGGTTAACAGTCTGCCTGCCAATGTAGAGGATGCAGGTTCAGTATCTGGGAAGATCCCACATGCTGTGGGACAACTAATCCCACGTGCCACAACTACTGAAGACCGTGTGCCCTAGAGCCCATGCTCTACAACAAGAGAAGCCACCACAGTGAGAAGCCTGCACACTGCAACTAGAGATTAGTCCCCACTTGCTACAACCAGAGAAAGACCGCACTCAGCAATGAAGACCTAGCACAGTCAAACAGTCACATCAGTCAGAATGGCTGCTATCCAAAAGTCTACAAGCAATACATGCTGGAGAGGGTGTGGAGAAAAGGGAACCGTCTTACACTGTCGGTGGGAATGCAAACTAGTACAGCCACTATGGAGAACAGTGTGGAGATTCCTTAAAAAGCTGGAAATAGAACTGTCATATGACCCAGCAATCCCACTGCTGGGCATACACACAGAGGAAACCAGAATTGAAAGAATAACGTGTACCCCAGTGTTCATCACATCACTGTTTATAATACCCAGGGCATGGAAGCAACCTAGATGTCTATCAGCAGATGAATGGATAAGAAAGCTTTGGTACATATACTGGAGTATTACTCAGCCATTACAAAGAATACATTTGAATCAGTTCTAATGAGGTGGATGAAACTGGAGCCTATTATACAGTGAAGTAAGCCAGAAAGAAAAACACCAATACAGTACACTAACATATATATATGGAATTTAAAAAGATGGTAATGATGACTGTATATGTGAGACAGCAAAAGAGACACAGATGTATAGAATAGTCTGTGGGAGAGGGCAAGAGCGGGATGATATGGGAGAATGGCATTGAAATATGTAAATTATCATATGTGAAACGAATCGCCAGTCCAGGTTCGATGCATGATACAGGGTGCTCGGGGCTGGTGCACTGGGATAACCCAGAGGAATGGGATGGGGAGGGAAGTGGGAGCAGGGTTCTGGATGGGGAACACATGTACACCCATGGTGGATTCATGTCAATGTATGGCAAAACCAATACAATATTGTAAAGTAAAAAAATAAATAAAACTGAAAAAAAAAATCGAATAGAAAAAAAAAATTTTTTAATGAAAGAAATTTGTGCCTTGAAATTCATTACTGCTCTGGAAAAGACTAGTGTCTCCTTGACTACATAGATTTTGCCATTTTATCTTTAAGTGTCCAGAGCCAACAAAATTGTTGCCGTATAACAAGAATTCAACAAACAATTTTTGGGAGTGATAAAAGAGTGAACAATTAGGAGGTCACTTAGTCATTACTGGGCTCTTCAGGTGGTGCTAGTTTTAAAGAATCCACCTACCAAGCAGGAGACATGGGTTCAAGACATGGGATTGGGAAGATCCCCTGGAGTAGGAAATGGCAACCCACTCCAGTGTTCTTGCCTGGGAAATCCCATGGACAGAGGAGCCTGGCAGGCTATAGTCCATGGCCAACAAAGAGTCAGACACGATGGAGTGCTCATGTGTGCACGCGTGCACGCGCACACACACACACACACACGTCATTATTATTTAACCCTACTTCCCGATATGTACTATTTGTTCTAGTCTCCAAACTGTCCTTGTTACCTGTCTCCTGAATACAGTTATTGTTCTTCAGTATCTGCAGAGGATTGATTAGTTCCAGAAGCACCACCCACACACACCAAAATCTGAGAATGCTCAAGAACCTTATATAAAATGGTGTAGTATTTGCATATAACCCAGGAACATCCTCCCTTATACTTTAAATCACACCTAGTTTGTTTATAATACCTAATTCAATGTAAACGCTATGTAAATAGTTGTAAATGCAATTTAAGTGCTCTGTAAATAGTTGCCAGTGTGTGGCATATTCAAGTTTTGTTTTTTGGAACTGTCAGTAATTTTAATTTTTTTAAATGTGGAACCTGTGTATAGAGAAGACCAGCTATATTTCAAGTCTGATTTTCCCCTCCAGTCTTGGAAGTTTTATTAGAATCTCCTAGATTAAATCATGCCACTTTATTGCCATTCACTTGAGATGTCTTTTTGGTTCATTTTCATATCCTCTCCATTCCCACTGGACTTCCCTGGTGGCTCAGTGTTAAAGAATTCTCCAGTCAATGCAGGAGATGCAAGAGACCCAAGTTCAACCCCTGGGACAGGAAGATCCTCTGGAGTAGGAAATGGCAGCCCACTCCAGTATTATTACCTGAGAAATTCCATGGACAGAGGGTCCTGGTGGTCTACAGTCCATGGACTTTCAAAGAGTCAGATACAACTGAGCATGCACACATGGCACTCCCATTAGTACAGTTACTTTTTGCAGAGAATAGAAACTGAATCTGTCAGCTAAAACACAGATAGACTTTATATGAAAAGCTATACAGCACTGCCTGAAGGTAAAGGCTGGTATCAGTACTTAGCAATGGCAATGGACAGGAACCCAGAGGGGCTGGGCCTTGGGAGCACAGCCTCATACCACAGTACAGGTTAAGGCACTGATAATTTCAGAATGTACTGAACCCTCAAAGTCGTTGATACCACAGTGAATAATTTCCCAATTCTGCCTATATTGTTTCTCTAATTTCTTCAAGATTTAAATTTTGGACTGGAATAATCTGCTTAGCTAAGCATGGGTTATATGTGTGTATCTCCTTAGCTTCCCCACGTGATGGTATTAGAAGGTGGGGCCTTTAGGAAGTTATAAGGTCATGAGAGCAGAGCCCTCATGAATGGGATTAGTGCCCTTATAAAAGAGGCTTCAGAGAGATCCCTTGCCCCTTTCTGCCATAGGAGGATAAAATAATTTTACAACCCAGAAGAGAATCATCACCTGACCACACTGGCACCCTAATCTTGTTTTTCCAGCTGCCTCCAGAACTATGAGAAATAATATGGTTATATACCATATTGTCTATAGTATTTGGTTATAGCATCCTTGAGCAAATTAAGACACTAACTAAACAAGTAAAATCCCTTGACAAAAGCACTTTTCATACTCTGATTCAAGCACTTTCCTGGGTCCTGGTAGTCCTGACTGATGGAGATGGGAGAGAGTTCCAGTGTTGTAACTTCCCATATAGAGGAGGCAGATTGTTCACCTCTGATTATCTGGCAATGCTAGATGTGAATGCACCAATGCCTGCGTATGAACCAGCTCTTCTGAGGGAGACCCTGTTCCTTTCACAGGAATGGTGGCAGTTGAGACAGATACATGCCTTTAGTTGAAAGCTGAGCCAGCCTGGAGATGCAGCACTTCCTGAGTGAAACTATAGGTTGATCCAGAACCTGTTGGTGTTTTGAGGGGAGGAAGTTTCACGTATTGTGATAGTGTATTAGCTTCATATCCTAATCAGCCAAACTGCCAATGTGACACCACTGAAATCTAGGTTTTTACAGAGGCATTTCCTAAGGCATTAGTGTTTAGGTTTCTTCCTTTTTAGGATGCCTTAGGTTCCTTAACCAAATTGACACAACTTGTCTTCTTCCATAACACTACCCTCTCCTTACATAAAACAGGAGCAGTTTATAAAGTCACTGAAAGGTGTGGGGGTGGGGTGGGGAAGGCTTGCCATTTCCTAAGATAGATGAGCCCACTCATTCTCTATTTATACATGAGAGTCTGCAAGTAATTATTCTCAACAATATCTGCTGCAAGGTGATTTTTCTGTACCTGCTTATTCTAAGAAGTACCTGGCAATTTCTCTTGTTAAAAGAGAAAAAGAAACAACATGCATTTACTCTCTTATAAAACATTTATCTGTTAGAGAGCTCAATTAAAAAGTAGGTCTGTGACTTGTAAAATACATCTTGTCTACCTCCCACTGTATTAAGCTCCATCTCTGCAGGTGCAGAGATGTCTGACTCACAGCAGTGTCTATTACATCCAACATATAATAAGTGCTTTTTGGAAGATGAATTATTGATTGGTTGGTTTGTCGCTCAGTTTTCTCCAACTCTTTGTAACCCATGGACTGTAGCTTGCCAGGTTCCTCTCTGTCCATGCGATTTTCCCAACAGAAATACTAGAGTGGGTTGCCATTTCCTTCTCCAGGGGGGATTTTCCCAACCCAGGAATCAAATCCACATCTCCTGCAAGTCTCTTGAATTGCAGGCAGATTCTTTACTATTGAGCCACCAGGGAAGCCAAAGAAAATCTACTACGTCAAGTGTGTTCTCACAAAATCATAGGTGGCCCTCTAATGTATCACATTAGAATACATGTGAGAATGAAAGAATGAATCAGTTAAGTTAGGTTCAGTAGCTCAGTCGTGTCTGACTCTCTGTGACCTCATGAACTGCAGCATGCCAGGCCTCCCTGTCTATCACAAACTCCTGGAGTCCGGCCAAACCCATGTCCATTGAGTCCGTGATGCCATCCAACCATCTCATCCTCTGTCATCCCCTTCTCCTCCTGCCCTCAATCTTTCCCAGCATCAGGGTCTTTTCAAATGAGTCACCTCTTCTCATCAGGTGGACAAAGTATTTAGTTTCAGCTTCAACATCAGTCCTTCCAATGAACACACAAGACTGATCTCCTTTAGGACGGACTGGTTAGATCTCCTTGAAGTCCAAGGGACTCTCAAGAGTCTTCTCCAACACCACAGTTCAAAAGCATCAATTCTTCAGTGCTCAGCTTTCTTTATAGTCCAACTCTCATATCCATACATGACCACTGGAAAAACCATAACCTTGACTAGACGGACCTTTGTTGGCAAAGTAATGCCTGCTTTTTAATATGCTGTCTAGGTTGGTCACAACTTTCCTTCCAAGGAGCAAGCGGCCTTTAATTTCATGGCTGCAATCACCATCTGAAACGATTTTGGAGCCCAGAAAAATTAAGTCAGCCACTGTTTCCACTGTTTCCCCATCCATTTGCCATGAAGTGATGGGACTGGATGCCGTGATCTTAGTTTTCTGAATGTTGAGCTTTAAGCCAACTTTTTCACTCTCCTCTTTCACTTTCATCAAGAGGCTCTTTAGTTCTTCTTCACTTTCTGCCATAAGGGTGGTGTCATCTACATATCTGAGGCTATTGATATTTCTCCCGGCAATCCTGATTCCAGCTTGTACTTCCTCCAGCCCACTCAATTGTCATAAAATCAAGTTTGATTCCTGGAAAAGGTTAAAAGTCATGGCATTAAAAGAACTAATACTATCACCTTTGGGCTGAGATGTGGAATATAGACATTCTATTATCAGTGAAAATATTAGTTAAAAGAATCTTTTTGAAGGGCAAATCGGCTGCATCGGATAAAGTGTTATATCTATTCTTTGTATGACCTATTCTATTGTTAGCAATTTCTTCTACACAGCTATACCCTAATGTGTAATACTGTGCACATAAGCCCACTGCTGACCTGCACCTCCGCAGGAGACGCTCAAGCACTGTGCTGTCTCAGTCTCTGTGGGTCTCTGGGTCCTGGTGCTAACAAGGTTTGTTTGAGCCCTCTGAGCATCTCTGGCGGGTATGGGGTATGATTCTAAACATGATTTCACCCATCCTGCCGCCTTGCTGGGGCTTGTCGTTTGTTCTTGGATGTGGGGTCAGCAGGGGACTGTCGCAGGAGCAGGGGCTCTGGGTGCAGCAGACCTGGGTATGACATAAGCCCTCTTGGAGGAGGTCGCGATTAATCCCACTGTAGAGCCACCAGAACTTACACAGGACTGGGAAACAAACTCTTGGTGGGCACACCAGGACCCAGGAGAAAGGAGGAGTGACCCCCACAAGAGACTGACCCAGACCTGCCTGTAAGTGTCCAGGAGTCTCTGGCAGCGGTGTAGGTAGGCAGTGGCCTGCTGCAGGACTGGGGACAATGAGCATAGCAGTGCATGCATGGGACCTTTTGAAGGAGGTAGCCATTATCTTCATTACCTCCACCATAGTTTGAAAGTGAAAGCGAAGTCACTCAGTAGTGTCTGACTCTTTGCAACCCCATGGACTGTAGCCCACCAGGCTTCTCCATCCGTGGGATTCTCCAGGCAAGAATACTGGAGTGGGTTGCCATTTCCTTCTCCAGGGCATCTTCCCAACCCAGGGATCGAACCCAGGTCTCCCGCATTGCCGGCAGACGCTTTAACCTCTGAGCCACCTTGGCCCCAAGTAAAAAGCAGGGAGGGAACAGAGCACCTCCCATCAACAGAAAACTGGATTAAAGATTTGATGAACATGGCCCCACCCATTAGAACCAGAACAATTAGAACAATTTCCCCTCAGTCTCTCCCTTCAGGAAGCTTCCATAAGCCTCTTATACTTCTCCATCAGAGGGCAGACAGACTGATAAACCACAGTCACAGGAAACTAACCAATCTGATCACATGGACCATAGCATTGTCTAACTCAATGAAACTATGAGCCATGCCATGTAGGGCCACTCAAGAAGGACATGTCATGGTGGAGAGTTCTGACAAAACATGGTCCACTGGAGAATGGAGTGGCAAACCACTTCAGTTTTCTTGCCTTGAGAACCCCATGAACAGTATGAAAAGGCAAAAAGATAGGACACTGAAAGATGAACTCCCCAGGTTGGTAGGTGCCCAATATGCTATGGGAGATCAGTAGAGAAATAACTCCAAAAAGAATGAAGAGATGGGGCCAAAGCAAAAACAGCACCCAGTTGTGGATGTGACTGGTGATGGAAGCAAGGTCCGATGCTGTAAAGAGCAATATTGCATAGGAACCTGGAATGTTAAGTCCATGAATCAAGGCAAATGGGAAGTGGTCAAACAGGAGATGGCAAGAGTGAAGGTCAACATTTTAGGAATCAGCGAACTGAAATGGACTGGAATGGGTGAATTTAACTCAGATGACCATTATATCTACTACTGTGGGCAAGAATCACTTAGAAGAAATGGAGTAGCCAACATAGTTAACAGAAGAGTCTGAAATGCAGTACTTGGATGCAATCTCAAAAATGACAGAATGATTTCTGTTCGTTTCCAAGGCAAACCATTCAATATCACAGTCTATGCCCTGACCAGTCAGTAATGGTGAAGAATCTGAAGTTGAATGGTACCATGAAGACCTAAAAGATCTTCTAGAACTAACACCCAAAAAAGATGTCCTTTTCGTTATAGGGGACTGGAATGCAAAAGTAGGAAGTTAAGAAATACCTGGAGTAGCAGGCAAATTTGACCTTGGAGTATAGAATGAAGCAGGACAAAGGTTAACAGAGTTTTGCCAAGAGAACACACTGATCATAGCAAACACACTCTTTCAACAACACAGGAAAAGACTTTACACATGGACATCACCAGATGGTCAACACTGAAATCAGAATGATTATGTTCTTTGTGGCCAAAAATGGAGAAGCTCTAAACAGTCAGCAAAAACAAAACTGGGAGCTGACTGTGGCTCAGATCATGATCTCTTTATTGCCAAATTCAAACTTATATTGAAGAAAGTAGGGAAAACCACTAGACCATTCAGATATGACCTAAATCAAATCCCTTAGGATTATACAGTGGAAGTGAAAAATAGATTCAAGGCATTAGATCTGATGAACAGAGTGCCTGAAAAATTATGGATGGAGGTTTGTGACATTGTACAGGAGGCAGTGATCAAGACCATCCCCAAGAAAAAAAAATACGAAAAGGCAAAATGGTTGTCTGAGGAGGCCTTACAAATAGCTGAGAAAAAAAAGAGAAGCAATAGGCAAAGGAGAAAAGGAAAGATATACCCAAGTGAATGCATAGATTCAAAGAAAAGCAAGGAGAGATAAGAAAGCCTTCCTCAGTGATCAATGCAAAGAAATAGAGGAAAACAATAGAATGGGGAAGTCTAGAGACCTCCTCAAGAAAATTAGAGATACCAAGGGAACAATTCATGCAAAGATGGGCAAAATAAAGGACAGAAAGGGTATGGACCTAACATGTGCAGAAGACATTAAGAAGAGGTGGCATGAATACACAGAAGAACTTGACTGAAAGATCATCATGACTCAGATAATCACAAAAATGGTATGATCACCAACCTAGAACCAGACATCCTGGAATGGGAACTCAAGTGGGCCTTGACTTGAACAAGAATGTGAAGTCAAGTGGGCCTTAAAAAGCATTACTATGAACAAAGCTAGTGGAGGTGATGGAATTCCAGTTGAGCTATTTCAAATCCTGAAAGATGATGCTGTGAAAGTGCCGCACTCAATATGCCAGCATATTTGGAAAACTCAGCAGTGACCACAGGACTGGAAAAGGTCAGTCTTCATTCCAATCCCAAAGAAAGGCAATGCCAAAGAATGCTCAAACTACCGCACAATTGCACTCATCTCACACGCTAGTAAAGTCATGCTCAAAATTCTCCAAGCCAGGTTTCAGCAATACGTGAACCATGAACTTCCAGATGTTCAAGCAGGTTTTAGAAAAGGCAGAGGCACCAGAGAACAAATTGCCAACATCCGCTGGATCATGGAGAAAGCAAGAGAGTTCCAGAAAAACATCTATTTCTGCTTCATTGACTATGCCAGTCTTTGACTGTGTGGAACACAATAAACTGTGGAACATTCTGAAAGAGATGGGAATCCCAGACCATCTGACCTGCCTCTTGAGAAATCTGTATGCAGGTCAGGATGCAACAATTAAAACTGGACATGGAACAACAGACTGATTACAAATAGGAAGAGGAGGACATCAAGGTTGTATATTGTCACCCTGCTTGTTTAACTTCTATGCAGAGTACATCATGAGGAACGCTGGGCTAGAAGAAGCACAAGCTGGAATCAAGACTGCTGGGAGAAATATCAATAACCTCAGATATGCAGATGACACCACCCTTATGGCAGAAAGTGAAGAGGAACTCAAAAGCCTCTTGATGAAAGTGAAAGAGGAGAGTGAAAAGGTTCGCTTTAGCTCAACATTCAGAAAACAAAGATCGTGGTACCTGGTCCCATCACTTCATGGGAAATAGATGGGGAAACAGTGTCAGACTTTATTTTTTTGGGCTCCAAAATCACTGTGGATGCTGATTGCAGCCATGAAATTAAAAGAAGCTTACTCCTTGGAAGGAAAGTTATGACCAACCTAGATAGTATATTAAAAAGCAGAGACGTTACTTTGCCAACAAAGGTTTGTCTAGTCAAGGCTATGGTTTCTCCCGTGGTCATGTATGGATGTGCGATTTGGACTGTGAAGAAAGCTGATCGCCGAAGAATTGATGCTTTTGAACTGTGGTGCTGGAGAAGACTCTTGAGAGTCGCTTGGACTGCAGGGAGATCCAACCAGTCCATTCTAAAGGAGATCAACCCTGGGTGTTCATTGGAAGGACTGATGCTAAAGCTGAAACTCCAATACTTTAGCCATCTCATGCAAAGAGTTGACTCACTGTAAAAACTCTGATGCTTGGAGGGATTGGGGGCGGGAAGAGAAGTGGAGAACAGAGAATTAGATGGCTGGATGGCATCACCGACTCGATGGACATGAGTTTGAGTGAACTCCTGGAGTTGGTGATGGACAGGGAGGCCTGGCGTGCTGTGATTCATGGCGTCGCGGAGAGTCGGACACGACTGAGCGACTGAACTGAACTGAACTAAGTGGAGGTGATGGAATTCCAGTTGAGCTATTTCAAGTCCTAAAAGATGATACTGTGAAACTGTTGCACTTAATATTCCAGCAAATTTGGAAAACTCATCAGTGGCCAGAGGACTGGAAAATGTCAGTTTTCAGTCTAATCCCAAAGAAAGACAATGCCAAAGAATGCTCAAACTATAGCACAATGCACTCATTTCACATGTTAGCAAATTAATGCTCAAAACTCTCCAAGCCAGGTTTCAATAGTACATGAACTGTGAGCTTGCAGATGTTCAAGCTGGATTTAGAATAGTCAGAGGCACAAGAGATCAAATTGCCAACATCTGTTGGATCACCGAAAAAGCAAGAGAGTTCCAGAGAAACATCTAGTTCTGCTTCATTGACTATGCTAAAGCCTTTTTACTGTGTAGACCACAACAAACTCTGGAAAGTTCTGAAAGAGATGGGAATACCAGACCACCTGACCTGCCTCTTAAGAAATCTGTATGCAGGTCAGTTAGAACTGGACATGGAACAACAGACTGGTTCCAAATAGGAAAAGGAGTACGTCATGGCTGTATATTGTCACCCTGCTTATTTAACTTTTATGCAGAGTACATCATCAGAAATGTTGAGCTGCATGAAGCACAAGCTGGAATTAATATTGCTGGGAGAAATACCAATAACCTTTGAAACGGTGATGACACTACCCTTATGGTAGAAAGTGAAGAACTAAAGAGCCTCTTGATGAAAGTGAAAGAGGAGTGAAAAAGTTGGTTTAAAACTCAACATTCAGAAAACATCATGGCATCTGGTCCCATCATTTCACGGCAAATAGATGGGAGAAAAATGGAAACAGTGACAGACTTTCTTTTTTTGGGCTCCAAAATTACTGCAGATGGTGACTGCAGCCATGAAAATAAAAGTCTCTTGCTCCTTTGAAGAAAAGTTATGACCAACCTAGGCAGCATATTAAAAACCAGAGACATTACTTTTCCAACAAATGTCCATCTAGTCAAAGCTATGGTTTTTCCTGTAGTCATGTATGGATGTGAAAATTGGACCATAAAGAAAGCTGAGCATTGAAAAATTGATGCTTTTGAGCTGTGGTGTAACAGAAGACTCTTGAGAGTGTCTTTGACTGCAAGGAGATTCAATCAGTCCATTCTTAAGGAAATCCATCCTGAATATTCATTGGAAGGACTGAGGCTGAAGCTGAAACTCCAGTACACTGGCTACCTGATTCGAAGAACCAACTCATTTGAAAAGACCCTGATGCTGGGAAAGAATGAAGTCAGGAGGAATAGGGGATGACACAGGATGAGATAGCTGGATGGCATCACCGACTTAACGGACATGAGTTTGAGTAAACTCAGGAGTTGGCGATGGACATGGAGGCCTGACGTGCTGCTATCCATGGGGTCAAAAAGAGTCGGACACCTTTGAGCAGATAAATTGAACTGTGCATGAAAAGGTATCCATGGATATTTTTTTTTAGGAAAATTTAAGTTGTAATAGTATGTAGATGGTTATAGAGATACATTTATAACTATGTCTTCTCTCACTTTCCTATCAAATTATCACGAATTTAGAGCAACACAAATCTATTATCTGACAGATCAATAGAAGTCATACTTAAAGTCTTCTTAGTCTAGCATCAAAGTATCAGTAAGGCTGCCTTTCACACTGGAGGCTAACTAGTTAATCCTAAAGGAAATCAACCCTGAATAGTCATTGGAAAGAGTGATGCAGAAGCTGAAACTCCAATACTTTGGCTATCTAATGAGAAGAGCCAATTCATTGGAAAAGACCTTGATGCTGGGTAAGATTGAAGAAAAAAGGGGCAGGGGGGAGCAGAAATTGAGATTGTTAGAGAGCATTACCAACTCAATGGACATGAATTTGAGCAAACTCTGGGAATTGGTCGACAGGAGCCTGGCATGCTACAGTCCATAGGGTCACAAAAAGCTGGACATAGTGACAGTACAACAACAACTAGGGAAGAATTCCTTTCCCTGATTTTTCAATTTGTTGGTAGAATTCAGTGCCTCACAGTTGCATGACTGAGATCTGTATTCTCCTGATGGTGATAAACTGTGGGCAGGTTCCAGTTTCTAGAAGTCAGGGCATTATTTGGTTTGTGACCCCGTTCCTCTGTTGCTGAAACCAGCAATGCAAATCAAGTCCCTCTCATGTCACATTCATCTAACTCACTTTGTTTTTTTTTAATTTAAGATTAGTTATAGTACTGTGTTAATTTCAGGTACTGTGTTAATTTCAGATGTACAGCAAAATGACTCAGTTTTATATTTTATATATATATATGTATATATTCTGTATTCTCTTCCATTATAGGTTATTACAATATATCAAATATAGTTCCATAGATATATACTTTTAATTTATCCCTCCTTCCTTTCTCCTTTGATAACCATAAGTTTGTTTTCAATATCTATGTCTTTTTCTGTTCTATAAATAAAATAATTTGCATTATTTTTAGATTCCACATAACCCACTCTTCTGCTTTTCTCTTTGACTTTTAAAGACTCATAAGATTGCATTGGGCTCAAATAAATAGTTCAGGATAATCTCTACATCTCAAGATTCTTAATTGCATGTGTAAAGTCCCTTTTGTCATATAAGGTAACATAATCATAGGTTCTGATAAATAGAGTGTGGACATCATTAGGGGCCCTTTACTAGTTCAGTTCAGTTAAGTTGCTCAGTCATGTCTGATTCTTTGTGACTGCATGGACTGCAGCATGCCAGGCCTCCCTGTCCATCACCAGCTCCGGAGTTTACACAAACTCATGTCCATCGAGTCAGTGATGCCATCCAACCATCTCATCCTCTGTCATCCCCTTCTCCTTCCACCTTCACTCTTTCCCAGCATCAGGATCTTTTCAAATGAGTCAGTTCTTCACATCAGGTGGCCAAAGTATTGGAGTTTCAGCTTCAACATCAGTCCTTCCAATGAACACACGGGACTGATCTCCTTTGGGATGGACTGGTTGGATCTCCTTGCAGTCCAAGGGACTCTCAAGAGTCTTCTCCAACCACAATATCTACATTACACTTAATATATGTGTGTGTGTGTGTATAGCTCAGTTGGTAAAGAATCTGCCTTCGGTGCAGGAGACCTGGGTTCAATCCCTGGGCCAGGAAGATCCCCTGGAGAAGGAAATGGCAAACTCCAGTATCCTTGCCTGGAAAATCTCAAGAACAGAGGAACCTGGCAGGCTGCCGTCCATGAGGTCTCAAAGAGTCAGGCATGACTGAGTGACTAACACATACATATATATACCTTTGTGTGTATGTACATTTTTGTTGTTTAGTCACTAAGTCATGTCACACAAATATATACACAGAACCACAGGGGTGAGGAAAGAGAAAAATAGAGAACAATATTGATAATAAAAATAAATATATGTGCATATAGAACAATTTTCTGGAAATACACATACCAAGCACATTTTTTTTCTTCCTACTTTTTATCGTGATAAAAACACAAGGAACTCTTCACTCATAGATCTTCATTGCTTTATTGGCAATTCTCTGATCCGTCATTGAGTTAACACTGGTTGACATGGCCATTCCAGTCTCTTCTGTAGACTTTTCCATTTCTTTCGTTCCTTTTCTCAACCCATTAGCGATTACGTTTTGTCACATTCACAGCTAGTGTCGTTAGAAGGAGACTGAGGAGCCCCTGCAGCCTGAGTCCCTCGTGGGTCTTGAACGAGGGTCCCCTGGCAGTGCCAGGCCAGAGACATGACGGCTTCATTCCTGGAAAGGATGCTATTTAACTCAGCCGGTGGAGAGCTGGAACTGTCAATGATCACAGGGTCTGAGGGTGTCTCATTTCTATTGCCACAACACTTCTTGTCGCAGCACAAGCTCTATAATGAGTACAGGAGAGTTTCCTTTCTATCAATAACAGACAACTGTGTATCTTGGGCTGTGAGCCTTGGGGAGGGAGGGAAGGGAAGCTGTTCCTGCGCGCTCTGAATCCCAGGCTTTGCGGACAGACTTCTCGCAGAGGACCGGTGATCCTTTTCTGACCCCAAGCACTTTTTAACAGTAGTTATTTCTGGGAATTGTAGTTTTAGTTTTTATATGTACTCTTAAGAATGGTTTGCATTTTTACAATAAGCACACATTGATTTTGCACTTAAAAAGTAAAAGAATAGCAAAGTGATGAATGAGGCTCAAGACACTTAATCAAAATCACCAGAGTTATTTCCTAATATAAGCATCCAGGGCTTCCCTGGTGGCTCAGAGGTTAAAGCGTCTGCCTCCAATGAGGGAGACCTGGGTTCGATCCCTGGGTCGGGAAGATCCCCTGGAGAAGGAAACGGTAACCCACTCCAGTATTCTTGCCTGGAGAATCCCATGGATGGAGAAGCCTGGTAGGCTACAGTCCACAGGGTCGCATAGAGTCGGACACGACTGAGCGACGGAATGGAACGGAAACATCCAGGGAAAGAAATGGTCTCTGAATAAAATATATGTTTCTTGAATTATTCATGAAAATCAATTGGCAGATACTCTACCACAGGTGTTATATGCTATGAATTGAAGAAATTAACCTTTAAACTACTAATTGGATGAATTGCTGCATAACTAAATAGACCAGCTATTTTTAGCATAGAACAATCATATTGGTATCACTATAATAATAATTCTAATAACACTATTATGCCTCAGTGATAGTAACAGTGTAAATAATAAACTGTCTATACTTTAATGGGGTATATGTTACCATTTTTAAAGCATTTTTAAAAGCATTCATTTCTTAAAATTCTCAAAACCATTCTACAGTATTAATAGGAGGAGCAGATAATATTACCATCCCTTTTTGGAAGAAATAATATTCAGAAGACTTAGATAGGAGTTGCCCAAGGTCCAAAAGTTCAAAATTATACAGAAACAAAATAAGTTCTTAAATGTTCTGTTTAAGGAACTATGTACAGTTTAAAAATAAATATGACTTCTGTTCTAATAAAGTTAACACATAGAAACAGAGAAAAGACATGTATGTGGGTGGTCATACTCAAGGTTGAAAGCTGTGAAAATCACAAAAAGGGTACCTCTGAAGCCTTATAAGAGTTTATAGAAAAGTAGATTGCTTGAGTATGACATTATTGGTCAGATAAGCAGCATTTGAACTAGACTATGGTATGATTTTACCTAAACAGGAGCTGAATTTGAGGTGCAGGAGTATGAGACCAAGATTGAACAACGGTGGCCCTCTTAGCATCAGCGAAGAGGAGAAGCCTGAGAGAAGCAACAGTCGTTGTGGAATTAGAATTAATATCAGAAAATACATGAAAGAAATAGATCCAAAATGAAGATAAGTTTTCAATTCTGGATACATAGAACAGCGGGCTTCCCTGGTGACTCAGAGGGTAAAGTGTCTGCCTGCAATGTGGGAGGTCTGGGTTTGATCCTTGGGTTGGGAAGATCCCCTGGAGAAGGAAATGGCAACCCACTCCAGTATTCTTGCCTGGAAAATCCCGTGGATGGAGAAGCCTGATAGGCTACCGTCCATGGGGTCGCAAAGAGTCAGGCAAGACTAAGCGACTTCACTTTCACTTTTAGCAGTAGTCATTAGAAAAGACTCTGATGCTGGGAAAGATTGAAGGCAGGAGGAGAAGGGGACAACAGAGGATGAGATGGTCGGATGGCATCACCGACCAGATGGATGTGAGTTTGAGCAAGTTCCGGGAGTTGGTGATGGACAGTGAAGCCTGGCTTGCTGCAGTTCATGGGGTCTCAAAGAGTTGGACACCACTGAGCGACTGAACTGAACTGAACTAGCAGTAGTCATAAGAAACATATTCCTGCCCTTCATTACTTCCTAGACCTAATGTCAGATGGTTATTGTTTTTAATACTTTTCAGAAATTGCTTTTCTTGTTTTCCAGAGGCTTCCTTGCACTAAATATAATAAACACAGGTCAGTCTCTACCATAATTAATGTCTTGGTTATAGTCAGCTCTATAGCTGGTTTTGTCTGTATTGAACAAATTCTTCCTTTGACTTCCTTGACTCTACACTCTGTGGTTTAACATAAACCAGTCCATGCAAAGTGCTTACTGCACTCAATGCTCAGTGAACATACACACTCAAAATATATTAGCTTAGTCCTGATTCTTCCTGTTATTTTTTTGATGACTCACTTTCCCCATCTTCTTTGCAGGCTTCTGTTTCTTGGTTGAGCCCTTGAAGAATCTGGAACCTCTCTTTTCATGTAGTGTACTCACTGTTGGCATTCTTCATTTAGTTTCATGCTTTTAATAACCGTTCATACCTTAAGACTCACTAAGGCAAAGTTTCCAGTTTAAATTTTTCTCTTAAACTCCAGAACCATTCATTTCTACTGATTATTTATGCTTATACTTAAGGAAACTCAAGTGCAACATGTTTAAGATTGAACTCAAATTTTTCCTTTCTAAACCTGCTGTTCTCTTGTTCTACTTCTCAGTAGAAGGCTATAGTATAACAAAAATAAATATTTGGTCTTCGTTCCCCATTCCTGACACCCAACTCCTAAAATCCTTGAAATTTCCTGACTGATAAGGGTTATAGAAGCATCTTTTATTCTAATGAGTTAACTCTGATGAAACCTCCATAAAACCCCTCAACAACAGAGTTCAGAGAGTTACTGGGCTGGTGAACATGCCAAGGTGTTAAGAGGGTGGTACATCTGGAGAGGGCACAGAAGCTATGTGTCCCTTCCCATGTACCTTGCCTTATGCATTTGTTTCATTGGCTAATCCTGAGTTTTATCCTTTATAATAAAGCAGTAGTAGTGAGTACAGTGTGTTCCTGATCTTCATGAGTTATACTGGGAAATTATTGAGACTAGAAAATAGTGGATATGCATACTGTGGAAACCCCGACTCTCTAGCTTAGTGAGACAGAAGTGAAGATAACATGGTAACTCAGTACTTGCAACTGGCATCTGAAGTGAGGGCAAACTTGAGGACTGAGCCTTTAGGTCTGTGGAGTCTGCTGCTACCTCCAGGGTAGTTAGCATCAAAATTTAACTGAATTGTAGGACACCCAGTTGGTCCGAAGTAAACACACACACAGAGATATCCTTATACATCCCATTACTCAAGTTAGAAATAGTTTTCTTCCTCTAAAGCTCCAATTAATGAAATCACCATGACCTTCAAAATATATTTTAATATCTTTAGCTTTTCTCCATTTCTAATGTCACTGCTTCAATCAAAGATTTCATCATCTCTCATTTCATTCTAATTGTTCTTTCCTCTGTCTTTGGCCTTTCACTGTGAATGTAACCTTCACAGTGCAGTCAAAATGATATTTGTAACTTCAAATTTTATCAAATTATCCTTCCTTTTCATCCTCCAATGTTTCCTCTGTCCTTTTGAATAAAGTACAAATTCTTTAACATGATTTAAAGAGCCCTTATGGATTTGGCTCCTGATTCCTTTTCCAGTGTGAAAACTCACTATTTCATAGCCACTAAGAAGCATCCAGATATAATGAAGATCCTCTGGAGAAGGAAATGGCAATCCAATCCAGTACCCTTGCCTGGAAAATTCCATGGACAGAGGAGTCTGGTAGACTATAGTCCATGGGGTTGCAAAGAGTCGGACATGACCGAGTGACTTCACTTTCTTTCTTTCTATTTCTAGGCTTGCTTGTGTGCCATGATTTTTCTTTTTTTTTTACTTTTATACTCACTGTCTTCCTTACCTGGGACACCCTCGTCTCTCTTTTACATGGATAAAATATTACTTGAGCTTTAGCACTTAGATGTTACTTCCTTTAAGAAGATTTTCCTGACACCCAAGTCAGGATTAGGTGCTCCCTTTGTTCTTTCATTCTATCCCAATATCATCATGACTTGGCACTTCTCATGCCATCCCATCCTGCTAACTTGTATGCTGTATGCATGTCTCTTGATTCTGTGAAAATCTCCTCAGAGGACTGAACTTGTCAGCTATTTTCACTAATATACATCCAGCAACAAGACTTAATACAAAGGAAGTATTCAATAAATACAACAATGAATAAAGGTATAAATGAACAGATGAGTGAGCATACAGATAGATATGGAAAGGCAATTCATATGGAAAGATATGGAAAGAGTTTTGAACATGTTGTTTTGACTTAAAAGCATCATCATAATATCCAAAGCAGGGGTAGACACTTGTCTGAATGGTGGAACCAGAGCCTATGGGAAAAGCAAAAGTTGGTAGTGAGATCTGGGTGTATGTGGGTAGATGGGTGTGTGTACGTGTGCTCAGTCATGTTGGGTTCTTTGTGACCCCATGGACTGTAGCTCACCAGGCTCCTCTGTCCATATGATTTCCCAGGCAAGAATACTGGAATGGGTTGCCATTTCCTACTTCAGGGGATCTTCCCAACACAGGGATTGAACTGGTGTCTCTTGAATCTCCTTCATTGGCAGGCAGAGTCTTTACCACTGAGCCACCTGGGAAGCCAAGATCTGGGATTTATCCATAAAGTAGAGATGGGAAACTGGATGAAATTATATATAGGAAATATAGAAAAAATGATGAGAGCTAAAAATAAAAGAGAATCCACTAGTACATTAAAAAAATAATACACCACAACACATTTAGATTCATCTTCACAGTGGAATAATAGTTTGACATTAGGGAATTAATTAAAATAGTATGCCCTATTAATTAATCAAATGAGATAAATATAAAAGTGTCTGTTTTACACTGCCAAAAATTTAGATGGACTCGAATTAAAAAAAAAAAAAGACAAAATGATAATCAAAATACTAATTTCAAATCCTATAAAAGTCTCTGTACTCTAGCTTTCAAGGATTTGGGCTGAAGATGTGTGCTATAATTGATGCCTTACTCCCTACCTCAGGTCAATAACCAGAGACTACTGACTCAACACAGTTAAGAGTAGACAGGAAAGTACCCTAAGGGACACTCTTTGTCATACATCTCTAAATCTGGCAGTTGACTAATAGCAAGGAATTTCAATAGAAAAGGGATGTGTAAAGTCTGAATACAAAGGTACATCCAAATTGCTTAGACCAGAGTCCATAAATGAAGGCCTATAGATAAAAAGGTACAAGTGCAGGTAAAATATACATGCATGCAACAAAGAGAAAGCCAGCAGGGAGGTTTTTGTTTGTTTCTTTTCAATCTCTTTAAAATTTTACCAATGTGGCAAGTTCACAATAAAATGAAAGAGTAATCTATATTAAACACTTTTGTAATAGGTAGTTGATACTGTACTGGATGAAGTAATTTAAAAAATAAAATTCCCTAGACTTTGGTGGTCTGAGAGTATAATTCTTGATTCTCTTTAGGCAGCTAAACAAATGAGTAGGTGAATAGGTAATAAAATCTTACACCCTGCCAATCTGTTAAACTGAAGTTCTAAGTGAATGATCAAATGGGGGCCCATTGAATAGAAAACTTGAGAATTCAACCAACTCTTCTAGCAGAGAAGTCACTCATCTGTAAATTGTAAATGACATTCTGACAAAGTACTTGAAGCTATCCTTTTCTTATGAATTCAACTGGCACCCAGAAGACAAGAACCTGATACAGTCCATGGTGGACTTTTCTTTTGTCACAGCATGCAAAAAGGTGAAAAACAGACCTCTAGAAAAAAGGACATGATGACCACTAACACGATTAACATGCAAAACAGCCTGCATTTTTTTTTTTCCTTTGAAAAGATCAAACCTAAAAGAATAGACTTAAAAATATGTGGGACCCATAAGAAAAAAATACATGTTAATGAAATACATGAATAAACACAAATACGGCGGTTTACATCTTGTTTTCATGTGTGAAATGTTATTGTCTGAAGACACTGATGTGTAAAGAAGACAGCTAGTGGAAGCACAGGGAGCTCAGCTCAGTGCTCCATGATGACCTAAGGTTGGGATGAGGGTTGGGAGGGAACTTCATGAGGAAGGGAATATGTGTACACATATAGCTGATTCACAATGATGTACAGCAGAAAGTAACACAACATTGTAAAGTAATTATACTCCAATTAAAAATAAACAATAAGAAGGCATTGATTTATGCAATCAGATCAACATATTCACTGCTTTTGCAATCAAAATCTGAAGGGTTCCATTACTAACTTGATGAAACAAAAAATACAGGTTAGAAAATTAACAAGAAAATAAATGAAAATTATTGAAAGTAGATGAATAAAAGGGATCATAGAGCTATAGTAATTAAAACAGCGTGGCTTTGGGGAAAAACAAGTTAGATCAATGGAACTGAATAGAAAATCCAGAAATTTGTTCCTATATTTTTATTGCCATGTGAAAAAAATGTAGCATGTCTAATCATTGGGGAAAATATAGATTACAAGATAAATGATATCAGGTCTACTGAATAGTTTGGTGAAAAGAAAATACACTTAAATTCTGACCTGAAGTAAAAAAAAAAGACATATAAAAAGATTAAATATTTACATGAAATTTAAGTATAAAGAAAAAATCATATACATATAAAAAAATTAGATAATGCTTCCATAATTTAGGCATGAGACTTTAAAATTTTTACAGATCACTGAAAAGATACACTGGTGTAGCAAACACCCTCTTCCAACAACACAAGAGAAGACTTTACACATGGACATCACCAGATGCTCAACATCGAAATCAGGTTGCATATATTCTTTGCAGCTAACTATGGAGAAGCTCTATACAGTCAGCAAAAACAAGACCAGGAGCTGACTGTGGCTCAGATAATGAACTTCTTACTGCCAAATTCAAACTTAGATTGAAGAAAGAAGGGAAATCCACTAGACCATTCAGGTATGACTTAAATCAAATCCCTTAGGATTATACAGTGGAAGTGACAAATAGATTCAAGGGATTAGATCTAATGCACAGAGTGCCTGAAGAACTATGGGCAGAGGGTCATGACATTGTACAGGAGGCAGGGATCAAGACCATCCCCAAGAAAAAAAATTGTAAAAGGCAAAATGGTTGTCTGAGGAGGCCTTGCAAATAGTTGAGAAAAGAAGAGAAGAGAAAGGCAAAGGAGGAAAGGAAAGATATACCCAATGAATGCAGAGTTCCAAGGAATAGCAAGGAGAAATAAGAAAGCCTTCTTCAGTGATCAATACAAAGAAATAGAGGAAAACAATACAATGGGAAAGATTAGGGACCTCTTAAGAAAATTAGCTGGATGGCATCACCAACTCTGTGGACATGAGTTTGAGTGAACTCCGGGAGTTGGTGATGGACAGGGAGGCCTGGCATGCTGTGATTCATGGGGTTGCGGAGAGTTGGACATGACTGAGCGACTGAACTGAACTGAACTGAAGAAAATTAGAGATACCAAGGGAACATTTCATGCAAAGATGGGCTCAATAATGTACAGAAAGCATATGGATCTAACAGAAGCAGGAGATATTAAGAATAGCTGGCAAGAATACACAGAAGAACTACACAAAAAAGTTCTTCATGACCCAGATAACCCCGATGGTGTGATCACTCACCTAGAGTCAGACATCCTGGAATGGGAACTCAAGTGGACCTTAGGAAGCATCACTATGAACAAAGCTAGTGGAGGTGATAGAATTCCAGTTGAGCTATTTCAAGTCCTAAAAGATGATGCTGTGAAAGTGCTGCACTCAGCATGCCAGCAAATTTGGAAAACTCAGCAGTGGCCACAGGACTGGAAAAGGTCAGCTTTCATTCCAATCCCAGAGAAATGCAAGGCCAAAGAATGCTCAAACTACTGCACAATTGCACTCATCTCACAATGCTCAAAATTCTCCAAGCCAGATTCAACAGTACCTGAACTACGAAACTCCAAATGTTCAAGCTGGATTTAGAAAAGGCAGAGGAACCAGATATCAAATTGCTATCATCTTTTGGATAATTGAAAAAGCAAGAGAGTTCCAGAAAAACATCTACTTCTGCTTTATTGACTGTGTCAAATTTGACTATGTGGATCACAACAAACTGGAAAATTCTTCAAGAAATGGGAATACCTGACTGCTTGCCCTGCCTCCTGAGCAATCTGTATGAAGGTCAATAAACAACAGTTAGAACCAGACATGGGACAACAGATTGGTTCCAAATTGGTAACAAAGTATGTCAAGACTATATATTATTACCCTGTTTATTTAATTTATATGCATAGTACATCAAGTGAAATGACGGGCTGAATGAAGTTAAAACTGGAATCAAGATTGCCAGGAGAAATATCAATAACCTCAGATATGCAGATGACACCACCCTTATGGCAGAAAGTGAAGAAGAACTAAAGAGTCTCTTTTTTTTTTTTTTATTAATTTATTTTTTATTGGAGGCAAATTATTTTACAATATTATATTGGTTGGTTTTGCCATACATTGACATGAATTTGCCCCGGGTTTACATAAGTTCCCCCTCCTGAACCGCCCTCCCACCTCCCTCCTCCCTTTATCCTCCCTCTGGGTCATCCCCGCATGCCAGCCCCGAGCATCCTATAACATGCATTGACCTTGAACTAGTGATTCGTTTCACATATGACAACATACGTGTTTCAATGCCATTCTCCCAAATCATCCCACCCTCACCCTCTCCCATAGAGTCCCAAAGACTGTTCTATACCCTGTATACGAGACAGCAAAAGAGTCTCTTGATGAAAGTGAAAGAGGAGAGTGAAAATGTTGGCTTAAAACTGAACATTCAAAAAGCTAAGATCATAGCATCCGGTCCCATCACTGCATGGCAAATAGACGGGGGAAAAATGGAAACAGTGACAGACTTTATCTTTTTGGGCTCCAAAATCACTACACATAGTAACTGTAACCATGAAATTAAAAGACCCTTGCTCCTCAAAGAAAAGCTATGACCAACCTAGGCAGCATATTAAAAAGCAGAGACATTACTTTGCCAACCATGGTCCATCTAGTCAAAGCTATGGTTTTTCCAGTAGTCATGTATGGATGTGAGAGTTGGACCACAAAGAAAGCTGAGCACTGAAGAATTGATGCTTTTGAACTATGGTGTTGGAGAAGACTCTTGAGAGTCCCTGGACTGCATGGAGATCAAACTAGTCATTCCCAAAGGAAATCAGTCCTGAATATTCATTGGAAGGACTCATGCTGAAACTCCAACACTTTGGCCATCTGATGCAAAGAACTGACTCAGAAAATACCCTGATTTGGGGAACTATTGAAAGCAGGTGGAGATGGGGACAACAGAGGATGAAGTGGTTGGATGGCATCACCGATTCCACGGACATGAGTTTCACTAAGCTCCAAGAGTTGGCGATGAACCGGGAAGCCTGGCATGTTGCAGTCCATGGGGTTGCAAAGAGTGGGACACCACTGAGTGACTGAACTGAACTGAAAAAGATACACTAGAATTTTTAAAACTTGGCAAAAACCATTGTCAAATAACAGTCAGAAGCAGAAATCTAATTGAAAGGGCTAACATGCATTTAAAAACCCCAGGCCAGAACCGGATTCCTGAGTCTGAAACTTTCAGAGTCACAGTGAGTCACAAGCTTATAAAGGCCTCATGCTTGATATAATATTTTTCTGTCAAAGGTTTGAAATTCTGAATATTTTTTTCAACAAAGTCCTTGCACTTTAATTTTCCATCAGGTTCTGCACATTATGTACCCAGTTTCAATTAATCCTCACATATAGTCAACAAAATACAATTCAAACTCCAGAGTTCAAAAATTGTTTTTAGATTGAAAAAGATAAAACAACTTTATAGACTATAATATCCATAGTATAGATAAAGCAGCACTCTCCTACATTTTTTTCAAATATTTGTGAACATTCTAAAGTATATGCCACAGTTTAAAATAATACCTTGGTCCCGTTTTTCCTCCAGAATTATATCTACATAAGTTAACTGGACCAATGTGTAAAAATAAGAATATTTATCATAGTACTGTTTATAATAGCAAAAACCATCAGCAAATCTAAATGTCCATAACATTATTGATTATATGAGAAGACTCTTGAGAGTCCCTTGGACTGTAAGGAGATCCAACCAGTCCATTCTAAAGGAGATCAATCGTGGGTGTTCATTGGAAGGACTGATGCTAAAGCTGAAATTCCAATACTTTGGCCACCTCATGCAACGAGTTGACTCACTGGAAAAGACCCTGATGCTGGGAGGGATTGGGGGTGGGAGGAGACAGGGACGACAGAGATGGCTGATGGCATCACCAACTCGATGGACATGAGTTTGAGTGAACTCCGGGAGTTGGTGATGGACAGGGAGGCCTGGCGTGCTGTGATTCATGGGGTCGCAAAGAGTTGGACGTGACTGAGTGACTGAACTGAACTGAGCTGATAGAAAGATATATTTACATAATTGCATATTATGTTTTAATTAAAATATTAGATATATTGTATATACATATAAACACATCCATATCATATATAAAGATACAAAATAATATGGAAAGATAACCATAAGTCTTTGCTAGGGAGGCCTGGCGTCCTGTGATTCATGGGGTTGCAAAGAGTCTGATACGACTGAGCAACTGAACTGAACTGAACTGAAAAACAGGCTATGAAATACAGAGTGAAATGCTATGGGTAACTATACAATATTTTTTACATATATGTTATAAAGTCAGAAAAGAAAACCAAAAAGATATTTTTCTCTGGATTACAGAAAATTTTAATTTTGTTGCTACATCTTTATTTTTTAATGATGAGCTCAGTCGCTCAGTGGTGTCTAACTCTGTGACCCCATGGACTGTGGCCTACCACGACTCCTCCATACATGGGATTTTCCAGGCAAGATTGCTGGAGTGGGTTGCCATTTCCTTCTCCAGAGAATCTTTCCAACTCAGGGATCGAAACCGGGTCTCCTGCATTGCAGGCAGACGCTTTACCGTATGAGCCATCAGGGACGTTAATGAGCTCATGCTGCTGCTGCTGCTGCTAACTCACTTCAGTCATGTCCGACTCTGTGTGACCCCATAGACGGCAGCCCACCAGGCTCCCCCGTCCCTGGGATTCTCCAGGCAAGAACACTGAGCTCATAGTCCTATTAAAATCAAGAAAAAAACATTTATTTTAAATTAATATGATTTAGGCCATTTAATTGTGCCTGGCATCACTAAACATTTAAATATATAATTGCAAAAATAATTCTGCTGCTGCTGCTAAGTCACTTCAGTAGTGTCCAACTCTATGTGACCCCATAGATGACAGGCCAGCAGGCTCCCCCGTCCCTGAGATTCTCCAGGCAAGAACACTGGAGTGGGTTGCCATTTCCTTCTCCAATGTGTGAAAGGGAAAAGTGAAAGTGAAGTGGCTCAGTCGTGTCCAACCCTTAGCGACCCCACGGACTGCAGCCTACCAGGCTCCTCCATCCATGGGATTTTCTAGGCAAGAGTACTGGAGTGGCTTGCCATTGCCTTCTCCGAAAAATAATTCTAATTTGGTATAAAACAAGGAAAATTACATAGAACATTTTGAAAGAAAAAATGGCAAAATTAAAAATTATAGTAAGTTTTAAACATTATAGTAAACTGTTTCAATCATGTAGATTATACAATTAAAAATTAAAAGGGTAAGCCCATCACTGCATGGGAAATAGATGGGGAAACAGTGGAAACAGTGTCAGACTTTAATTTTGGGGGCTCCAAAATCACTGCGGATGCTGATTGCAGCCATGAAATGAAAAGACGCTTACTCCTTGGAAGGAAAGTTATGACCAACCTAGATAGTATATTTAAAAGCAGAGACATTACTTTGCCAACAAAGGTCCGTCTAGTCAAGGCTGTGGTTTTTCCAGTGATCATGTATGGATGTGAGAGTTGGACTGTGAAGAAAGCTCATTGCCAAAGAGTTGATGCTTCTGAACTGTGGTGCTTGAGAAGACTCTTGAGAGTCCCTTGGACTCCAGTCCATTCTAAAGGAGATCGATCCTGGGTGTTCATTGGAAGGACTGATGCTAAAACTGAAACTCCAATACTTTGGCCACCTCATGCGAAGAGTTGACTTACTGGAAAAGACTCTGATGCTGGGAAGGATTGGGGACGGGAGGAGAAGGGGACAACAGAGAATGAGATGGCTGGATGGCATCACCGACTCGATGGACATGAGTCTGAGTGAACTCTGGGAGTTGGTGATGGACAGGGAAGCCTGGCGTGCTGTGATTCATGGGGTCGCAAAGAGTCGGACACAACTGAGTGACTGAACTGAACTGAACTGAAGCCCAACCTATACTGATTTCCTCATCTTGAATTAAATAAATACACACTGCCTTAGTTTTGACATAGATAATTGAATTTTAAAAATATAGATTAAATTTTGTTTTTGCAAATCATAAAGAGAATTTATAAGGATTTTTAGAAGTATGAAAAATTGTACTAGTATCATGTACTGACATGATTTTGAGATAGAATATAAGGTTATATGTCTTGACTTGGAGTAAAAAATAGTATTTAATGTGAAAAATAATAATTGACTTAGATTCAAATTTAATTTAAAAGAGAAGAAATTATATCATACTTAATGAGCTGCAGGAAAATTATGTATTTCATCTAGAAAGAAAACATAGAGTGTAACTGAATCCAGATGATGTATTACAGTCATTGAATTAATTCTCTATGTTGATTAAAGTAAAGACATAATCTCCAACAAATTGCTTCCTGATAGTCCTTTAAGTTGTTTTGCTTGAAAGAAGTTTAAAATGGAGAAAATTGGAGACATCGAAAGTAAATTCTGGACCACCTGCAGTTTGACTCTTAGAAGTCTGATGAGTAAAGATATTTTAGTCAAGTGTTATGCCAAAGCCTTTCACTGTGTGGATCACAATAAACTGTGGAACATTCTGAAAGAGATGGGAATCCCAGACCACCTGACCTGCCTCTTGAGAAACCTGTATGCAGGTCAGGAAGCAACAGTTAGAACTGGACATGGAACAACAGACTGGTTCCAAGTAGGAAAAGGTGTACGTCAAGGTTGTATATTGTCACCTTGCTTATTTAACTTATATGCAGAGTACATCATGAGGAATGCTGGGCTGGAAGAAGCACAAGCTGGAATTAAGATTGCTGGGAGAAATATCAATAACCTCAGATATGCAGATGACACTACCCTTATGGCAGAAAGTGAAGAGGAACTCAAAAGCCTCTTGATGAAAGTGAAAGAGGAGAGTGAAAAGGTTGGCTTGAAGCTCAACATTCAGAAAACGAAGATCATGGCATCTGGTCCCATCACTTCATGGGAAATAGATGGAAAAACAGTGGAAACAGTGTCAGACTTTGTTTTTTTGGGCTCCAAAATCACTGCAGATGCTGATTGCAGCCATGAAATTAAAAGACGCTTGCTCCTTGGAAGGAAAGTTATGACCAACCTTGATAGTATATTAAAAAGCAGAGACATTACTTTGCCAACCAAGGTCCGTCTAGTCAAGGCAATGGTTTTTCCCGTGGTCATGTATGGATGTGAGAGTTGGACTGTGAAGAAAGCTGATCGCCGAAGAATCGATGCTTTTGAACTGTGGTGTTGGAGAAGACTCTTGAGAGTCCCTTATACTGCAAGGAGATCCAACCAGTCCATTCTAAAGGAGATCAATCCTGGGTGTTCATTGGAGGGACTGATGCTAAAGCTGAAACTGCAATACTTTGGCCACCTCATGCGAAGAGTTGACTTACTGGAAAAGACTCTGATGCTGGGAAAGTTTGGGGGCGGGAGGAGAAGGGGACGACGGAGAATGAGATGGCTGGATGCCATCACCGACTCTGTGGACATGAGTTTGAGTGTACTCCGGGAGTTGGTGATGGACAGGGAGGCCTGGCGTGCTGTGATTCATGGGGTCGCGGAGAGTCGGACACGACTGAGCGACTGAACTGAACTGAACTGAGTCAAGTGTTTGACCTAAAGTCATATTTCTATCACCATTTTTGATTGGAAAGAGGATTCTTACAGGTAATCCACACAGTATGTCCATGAAACTGTAGCACAATGCCACTTTTATCTATCTAAAACTGTATATTGTTTTGATCTGTTAAAACAGTTAAAGAAAATTAATGGATATTTACTTTTCTTGCCAAATTCTTTTACAGTTATTAAATCATGCTTTCATTCTTTGAAAATATTTGAACCTGTACTGTCAAAGTGGTAGAATAAAAAATTTATATACAAATTCAAAAGTCAAATCCATAGTGTCTGTATTCATTAAGTTGATCATTGAATAAAAGAATTTAAGCTCTTTAAAAAGTTAATTGAAAAATTCATATATTATGAGTTCTCAAAAGTAATACTAATTTAATAAATGCTAATTTGTAGAAACCAATATTTCTTTTAAATAAGTCTGACCCTGTACAGCAGGAACTAGCTTCAGTGACAAAATTTGGTGACCTTAAGCCAAAGAATGTTTGTGCTAATTTCAGATAATAGAGGATCAGATGAAAAACAATAGAAGTAGCTGATGATTTTTTAGTCAGCATGGATCATCTGAATAAGGAGTACCAGCTGTGACCTTTTAGTGAAAGTGAAAGTGTTCATTCATATATTTAGGCCCTGGTTCAGGATGACCAAATTCAAATTTCTGAGGTAAAACCCAGGAATCTGCATCTTTACCAAAACCTTTCCAACACCTTCAAGAAGTCTCAAAACCAGTACTTAAAGGATGAGAAACAAGAATCTATAGTAGGGGAAAGGGAAAAGCACAGGGAGCTAAACACAGGTCACTAGCTGATTCAATGAGAGCCGCTGACATCACACGTCTCATACCTGTGATGCATAACTCCACAGATTCTTTGGAAATTGAATTAAACAGATATCAGGAGAGTTATTCAGACATATTTAGATGTTTCAGAATAAGCTGAGAGAGGAGGGTGAAGGAACCTGCTTTATCAGCAGTTTTGCAGACAAAATTTAGGAATGAAAATTAAGAAATGTACGCATCTTCTTACTTGCTATATGAATTTTGGTAAAATGTGTTTTTATATCTATTTCAATATCATGTATAAAGAATAAAAATGTTTACATTCTCCCAACTAAAGAGTTGGACTGTGAAGAAAGCTGATCACCAAAGAATTGATGCTTTTGAACTGTGGTGTTGGAGAAGACTCTTGAGAGTCCCTTGGACTTAAAGGAGATCCAACTAGTCCATTCTAAAGGAGATCAGTCCTGGGAGTTCATTGCAAGGACTGTTGCTAACGCTGAAACATCAGTACTTTGGCCAGCTCATGCGAAGAGTTGACTCACTAGAAAAGACTCTGATGCCAGGAGGGATTGGGGGCAGGAGGAGAAGGGGACGATAGAGAATGAGATGGCTGGATGGCATCACCAACTCAATGGAGGTGAGTTTGAGTGAACTCCGGGAGTTGGTGACGGACAGGGAGGCCTGGCGTTCTGTGATTCATGGGGTCGCAAAGAGTCAGATACGACTGAGTGACTGAACTGAACTGAACTGAACTGAAGTATTTTAAGAAGCTTTGGTTATGTTTACAGAGCTGACTTAACTAGGCCCACTACTTATTAAATCAACTGTTTCCTTTCGCTAAACTATATCCCACCCCCAATACTCACCCCTCTCTCTCTTTTTTTCTTTTCCCTATATACAAAGACAGCACTGATAGACTTCCTTGTGGACAAACATTTTGACACAACACCTAGCATTGTCACCAAGCATCATGCTCATGCTTAGTTGTTCAGTCCTGTCTGACTCTTTTCGACTCCATGGTCTGTAGCCTGCCAGGCTCCTCTGTCCGTGAGATTCTCCAGGCAAGAATACCAGAGTGGGTTACCACTCCCTTCTCAAGGGGGTCTTCCTGACTCAGGGATCAAATGTGGGTCTCCTGCATTGCAGACAGGTTCTTCACCATCTGAGTCACCAGGGAAGCCCTGTCACTAAGTATATTATTTATTAATAAGAAATAGTTAATGTTATTGGTAAATTGGTGATGTTATTGGTAAATTGCTAACATTTCATTTACATTTCACATTCATCTATTTTTCTTCATTCATTGACCAAATATTTTGAGTCTCTACTTTTACAAGATACTGCTAGGGCTAGTCTGGAACTGGGGAACCAAATAGCATCATGAAGTTTACAGGATAATGGCAGAACCAAATATCAGACAAGTGTTGAAACTAAGAACTTTTGTAAAAGCTAGAAATGCTACTAACAAAAAGTACAGGGTGATCTCAGAGAATATAACAGTAATCCAACAGAAAGTTCAGTCCTATATGAAGAGATACTAGTGCCTAAAGGATAAATTTACTACTGTTTGTCCACAAGAGTGAAGGTGAAAGGGCTCCGAACACACAGAGCTATAAATCACACTTTCACAACCCAGAAAGCAGTCCAGTATGGCTGGAACTTAATGAATGAGAGAGAAAGAGTAACTGGAAAATAAATTGAAGCTGGAGGTATTGGTCAAAGAAAAGTCTCAGAAAGCCTAAGTGAAAACAATGGGGAGGACCCTGAAGGCTTTGAAACAGGGGGTGATTTTATCCTCTTTGCTCTCCATGCAGAAGAGATGGGGGAAGAGATAATAGTGAACTTGGGGAGCACCTTAGAAGCTATTTTATTCTAGATAAAAGATAATGGTGACTTCATCTTGGGTCTTCTTTGGGATGGACTAGCTATTGATTTGGCTGGAAGGAGAGGGAAGGAAACATCAAGCGTATCCCAGAGATAAGAATATGTTGTTTATGTGGCACATTCTCATTTTTTAATATGACCAAGTGTGGCCCAGGAAATAGAGTTTGGATAATCCTAGAGAAATCCTGACCTTGACCCAGGTATAATGATAATTTTTAAACAGAGTTTGTTTCCAGGAGTCAGGAAGAGTGCATTTTGGGAAGTAAATTAAAATGTTGAAAAGAAATCATAATAGATGGCAACTTTAGAAGCTGTGGTGTCAGAGGAAGCCTGCTGAGAGGACCAGGTTTAGAAATTACAACCAGAAAGCAGAGAGGCAGACAGGCAGCAGCTGAATGTCCTCCCCAGACCAGGCAGCAGACCTTGAACAGGGCAAGATTACAGCCCCTCCCATTGTTTCAGGAGATAAGTAAACACAGAGGATTTAAAATACTGGGTAAGTAACCAAGAGAGGGATTTGAGGCCTCAGGGGAAAACACAGTGCCCAGTTCTTGTAACTCATATGTGAGAATGAAACAAAGGCAAATTTTTCAAAACTATAGCATGACAAGTGGCACAGGTGACAAAGGTTACTGTCAGAAGCTTGGGCTAGAAGTCATTAGAAGAGGCCTGTTCTGGAAAGTGCAGTGTTGTGGGTGGGGGTTAGGAGATACTAGTTGTAGGAAAATGGGAAACAAGCTGATAGGGACCTATAGGTAAAAAAAATGTTCTATTTTAAATCACTGGGTGATGATAGTGTCTTGCAAATTATTGGAGTAAATACGATGAAACCTAAAATGCTGTAAGGATTTGTGCTGTGCATTTATAATGAGCATAAGCATCAGAATCAATTCTGTTAGCAATGCTTGATGAAGTCTTCCCAAATTTCAAGTATGATACCATAAAAATATTAATATATTCATAACCCCCAAATCAAGACAACCAGTATTATCTTTACAAATTACAATTTTCTTTGAACTTAAAAAGCAAGCATAGTAATGTTTGATACTTTGCCTTTGGAAGGAAGTAGTCTCCATTCTAAAGGAGATCAATCCTGGGTGTTCATTGGAAGGACTGATGCTGAAGCTGAAACTCCAATACTTTGGCCACCTCATGGGACAAGTTGACTCACTGGAAAAGAGTCTAATGCTAGGAGGGATTTGGGGTGGAAGGAGATGGGGACGACAGAGAATGAGATGGCTGGATGGCATCACCGACTCAATGGACATGAGTTTGAGTGAACTCCGAGAGTTGGTGATGGACAGGGAGGCCTAGCGTGCTGTGATTCATGGGGCCGCAAAGAGTCAGACACGACTGAGTGACTGAACTGAACTGAACTGAACTGTCTCCAGAGAAACAGAACCAGTAGGTTAGATAGACGTAGATACATAGACTGATTGTAGGGAAATGTCTCATGAGATTATAAAGATTGAGAAAACTCACAATCAGCCATCTTACAAGGCAGACATCCAGAAAATTAAGTGGTGTAATTCAGTCTAAATGTGAAGACCCAAGACTCAAGGGAAGTTGGCAATGTAAGTCCCACTCCAAGAGTAATAGAAGACGAAATGAGAGGTCCCAGCTCAAGCACTGAGGTAGAAAAGAAGGGGCAAATTCCTCACTATTCTTTTATGTCCTCTTCGGGTCTTCTGTGTATTGGATGATGCCAACTATTGGGAAGTTTATCTACTCTACTGAGTGCACAGATTCAGATGCTAATCACATATGGAAACAACCTCCCAAACACGCCCAGAAATAAATCCGCATCTCCTGATCCAGACAGGTTGACACATAAAATCAACTATCACAACAGATAACTAATGTGTAAACCTAATTGTCATTAGCCTTAGCTTCTAGGTCTCAATGCCCAATGTCTGCACCAGCCACAACACTAAACTACTTTACCTGTAACATGAAGGAAAGAGCTGCTTTCTAGAACATACAAAGCCACTCAATCCTCCAATGTTTCCCATTTTTCTTTCTCTCTGTCCATTCTGAAAATAACGTTATCATTCTTCTCTGTCAGTCAGTGGCAGACCTGGAAGGTTCTGGTGTCCTTCAGGGGTGCCGAAGTACCAGTGGGGAGGGATCGCGATCAGATGCTGTGAAGCGTGGTACACGATGTGCTATTGTTGTTGCTTGCACTGTGTCTGGCAAGGGAAGACTGAAAGAACATTTTCAATTATCAACATACAAATGATCCTTTTTGAAAAACAACCAGATAGCCACAAAAGAGAAGTTTCTTTTGGATGTAGAAATTTTCACAGAGGCTCTTCACATCCATAAATCTTTTGGCTCAAATCCACCTGAGGGGAGAATGCAATAGAATCAAATGGTTCACAATGTTTATGGACATATACCATGTTTGGATGCATGCACGCTCAGTTGCTCAATTGTGTCTAACACTTTGTGACCCCATTGACTATAGCCTACCAGGTTCCACTGTCCATGGAATTATCTAGGCAAGAATATTAGAGTGGGCTGCCATTTCCTATTTCAGGAGATCTTCCTGACCAAGGATCGAACCCGTGTCTCTTGTATCTCCTGCAATGGCCGGCAGATTCTTTACCATTGTGCCACCTGGGAAGCCCAACCATGTTTGGATACATTTTTCTTATCAGGATAAGCAGATATAAAAGATATGTAGGTATTGTGACAAATGTTACATTAAAAAAAAAATATTTAAGCTGCAAGGACATATTTTTGGAAAAATTTATTGTCAGGAACTTAAAGCACTTTCTTTTTTTTTTAAAGCATCTGCCTGGCATCTTTAGTACAATTTAAGAAATCATTGAATCTGGTGCAAAAAAAAAAAAAAAAAAACAAACAGGTGAAAATTCAACGGATTGAATTTTATATTGGGATAAAAGAAAGGGGAAGGACACTTGGAGAGGAAGGTAGAACTTAAATTTTAAAAATTCAGTAATAAAAACTCTCCATGAAAAAAATTACTCAAGATATGAATGAATCCATTTAAGAGATGAATTCAAATAAAAGATTAAAGAATACTGGGCACTAGACACTAAAATTGGGCTTCCCTGGTGGCTCAGAGGTTAGAGCGTCTGCCTCCAATGCGGGAGACCCGGGTTCGATCCCTGGGTCGGGAAGATCCCCTGGAGAAGGAAATGGTAACCCACTCCAGTATTCTTGACTGGAGAATCCCATGGACGGAGAAGCCTGGTAGACTACAGTCCACGGGGTCGCAAAGAGTCGGACACGACTGAGCGACTGAACGGACGGAGACACTAAAATTAATGATACAAAATCAGTTGAATTAAATGTTATGAATAGGTTATGAGACAAAACACAAAGTTAATATTGAAATAAAATATATCACTTCTTGGGAAATAGATGGGGAAACAGTGGAAACTGTGTCAGACTTTATTTTTTTGGGCTCCAAAATCACTGCGGATGCTGATTGCAGCCATGAAATTAAAAGACGCTTACTCCTTGGAAGGAAACTTATGACCAGCCTAGATAGCATATTAAAAAGCAGAGACATTACTTTGCCAACCAAGGTCCGTCTAGTCAAGGCTATGGTTTTTCCCGTGGTCATGTATGGATGTGAGAGTTGGACTGTGAAGAAAGCTGATCGCCAAAGAATTGATGCTTTTGAACTGTGGTGCTGGAGAAGACTCTTGAGAGTCCCTTGGACTGCAAGGAAATCCAACCAGTCCATTCTAGAGGTGATCAATCCTGGGTGTTCATTGGAAGGACTGATGCTAAAGCTGAAACTCCCATACTTTGGCCACCTCATGCGACGAGCTGACTCACTGGAAAAGACTCTGATGCTGGGAGCGATTGGGGGTAGGAGGAGGCGGGGACGACAGAGAATGAAGTGGCTGGATGGCATCACCGACTCTGTGGACATGAGTTTGAGTGAACTCCGGGAGTTAGTGATGGACAGGAAGGCCTGGCGTGCTGTGATTCATGGGGTCGCAAAGAGTCGGACATGACTGAGCGACTGAACTGAACTGAAAATAATAATAATTATCTATACCTCAAATTCCCAGATTATAATTCTTTATTACCAGACTGAAAAGTGAATGAACTATGAAAAAGCAAAGTAAAATAATGTAATACTAATATCCATAATTACATGGGGTAGCAGCAAAACACTATTTGTGAAATTATTAGAATTTATTTTTCTACTTGCATGTATCTGTCAGATTTTAAAATTAAGATGTATTTTTTACAAAACACTAGCAAAAAGGTAAATAAAATTATAGCCCATGAAGACTCAGCTAAGGAAGAGAGAAAGAAAAAAGATAAAAAAATACATAACTGAAACCAAAAGGACAACTGGACAAGATTTTCAGTAAAACGGGCTTAAAAGTTCTGAAGTTGTTTGAAGTTTTGAAGTTCACCTACTAAAGACATAGTCCAAAGTCCAATTATATGTCAGTATCAAAAAACATACCTCAAGGAATATGACTAAACAGTAAGTTCAGTTCAGATCAGTCGCTCAGTCATGTCCAACTCTTTGTGGCCCCACGGGCTACACCTTGCCAGGCCTCCCTGTCCATCACTAACTCCTGGAGTCCACTCAAACTCATGAATATTGAGTTGATGATGCCATCCAACCATCTCATCCTCTGTCCTCCCCTTCTACTCCTGCCTTCAATCTTTCGCAGCATCAAGGTCTTTTCAAATGAGTCAGCTCTTTGCATCAGGTGGCCAAATACTGGAGTTTCAGCTTCAACTTCAGTCCTCCCAATGAATATTCAGGACTGATTTCCTTTAGGATGAACTGGTTGGATCTACTTGCAGTCCAAGGGATTCTCAAGAGTCTTCTCCAACACCACAGTTCAAAAGCATCAATTCTTCAGCACTCCTCTTTCTTTAGAGTCCAACTGTCACATCCATACATGACTACTGGAAAAGTCATAGCTTTGACTAGACAGACCTGTGTTGGCAAAGTAATGTCTCTGCTTTTTAATATGGTGTCTAGGTTGGTCATAACTTTTCTTCCAAGGAGTAAGCATCTTTTAATTTAATGGCTGCAGTCACCATCTGCAGTGATTTTTGAGTGCCCCATAATAAAGTCTGCCACTGTTTCTCCATCTATTTTCCATGAAGTGATGGGACCAGATGCCATGATCTTAGTTTTCTGAATGTTGAGTTTTAAGCCAACTTTTTTTACTCTCCTCTTTCACTTTCATCAAGAGGCTCTTTAGTTTTTCTTCACTTCTTGCCACAAGGGTGGTGTCATCTGCATACCTGAGGTTATTGATATTTCTCCTGGTAATCTTGATTCCAGCTTGTGCTTCATCCAGCCCAGCATTTCTCATGATGTACTCTGCATAAAGTCAAATAAGCAGGGTAACAATATACAACCTTGACGTACTCCTTTTCCTATTTGGAACCAGTCTGCTGTTCCATGTCCAGTTCTAACTGTTGCTTCATAACCTTCATACAGATTTCTCAGGAGGCAGGGGGTGGTCAGATATTCCCATCTCTTTCAGAATTTTCCACAGTTTATTGTGATCAACACAGCCAAAGGCTTTGGCATAGTCAGTAAAGCAAAAATAGATGTTTTCCTGGAATTCCCTTGCTTTTTCGATGATCCAGCAGATGTTGCCAATTTGATGTCTGGTTCCTCTGTCTTTTCTAAAACCAGCTTGAACATCTGGAATTTCATAGTTCACATATTGTTGAAGCCTTTCTTGGAGAATTTTGAAATTTTGAGCATTACTTTACTAGCGTGTGAGATGAGTGCAATTGTGCAGTAGTTTGAGCATTCTTTGGCATTGTCCTTCCTTGGAATTGGAATGAAAATGGACATTTTTCAGTCCTGTGTCCATTGCTGAGTTTTCCATATTTGCTGGTATATTGAGTGCAGCACTTTCACAGCATCATCTTTTAGGATTTGAAATACCTTCACTGGAATTCCATTGCCTCCACCAGCTTTGTTCATAGTGATGCTTCCTAAGTCCCACTTGACTTCACATTCTAGGATGTCTAGCTCTCGGTGAGTGATCACACCATCGGGGTTATCTGGGTCATGAAGATCTTTTTTGTACAGTTCTTCTGTGTATTCTTGCCACCTCTTCTTAATATCTTCTCCTTCTGTTAGGTCCATACCCTTTCTGTCCTTTATTGAGCCCATCTTTGCATGAAATATTCCCTTGGTATCTCTAATTTTCATGAAGAGATCTCTAGCCTTTCCCATTCTATTTTTTCCTCTATTTCTTTGCACTGATCTATGAGGAAGGCTTTCTTATCTCTCCTTGCTATTCTTTGGAACTCTGCATTCAAATGGGTGTATCTTTCTTTTTCTCCTTTGCTGTTGCTTCTCTTCTTTTCACAGCTATTTGTAAGGCCTCCTCAGACAGCCATTTTTCTTTTTTGCATTTGTTTTTCTTGGGGATGGTCTTGCTCCTTGTCTCCTCTACAATGTCACAAACCTCCATCCATAGTTCTTCAGGCAGTCTGTCTATCAGATCTAGTCCGTTAAATATACTTCTCACTTCCACTATATAATCGTTAGGGATTTGATTTAGGTCATACCTGAATGGTCTAGTGGTTTTCCCTACTTTCTTCAATTTAAATCTGAATTTGGCAATAAGGAGTTCATGATCTGAGTCACAGTCAGCTCCCAGTCTTGTTTTTGTTGACTGCATAGCGCTTCTCCATTTTTGGCTGCAAAGAATATAATCAATCTGATTTCAGTGTTGGCCATCTGGTGATATCCATGTGTAGAGTCTTCTCTTGCATTGTTGGAAGAGGGTGTTTGCTATGACCAGTGTGTTCTCTTGGCAAAACTCTATTAGCCTTTGCCCTGCTTCATTCTGTACTCCAAGGTCAAATTTGTCTGTCACTCCAGGTGTTTCTTGACTTCCTACTTTTGCATTCCAGTCCTCTATAATGAAAAGGACATATATTTTTGGGTGTTAGTTCTAGAAGGTCTTGTAGGTCTTCATAGAACTGTTCGACTTCAGCTTCTTCAGCATTACTAGTCTGGGCATAGACTTGGATTACCATGATATTAAATTGTTTGCCTTGGAAATGAACAGAGATCATTCTATCATTTTTGAGATTGCATCCAAGTACTGTATTTCAGACTCTTTTGTTAACTATGAAGGCTACTCCATTTCTTCTAAGGGATTCTTGCCCACAGTGGTAGATATAATAGTTATCTGAGTTAAATTTACCCATTCCAGTCCATTTTAGTTTTCTGATTCTTAAAATGTTGATGTTCACTCTTGCCATCTCCTGTTTGAGCACTTCCAATTTGCCTTGATTCATGGACCTAACATTCCTGGTTCCTATGTAATATTGCTCTTTACAGCATCAGAACTTGCTTCTATCACCAGTCACATTCACAACTTGGTGTTGTTTTTGCTTTGTCTCTGTCTCTTCATTCTTTCTGGATTTATTTCTCTACTGATCTCCAGTAGCATATTGGGCACCTACGTACCTGGGGAGTTCATCTTTCAGTGTCCTATCTTTCTGCCTTTGTAATACTGTTCATGGGGTTCTCAAGGCAAGAATACTGTAGTTTGCCATTCCCTTCTCTAGTGGGCCACATTTTGTCAGAAGTCTCTACAAAGCCCTGTCCAAATAATAATAAAAAGATAAGGAAAAAACCTGCCAAAGATGTATAAAGGCAAACAAAAGAAAGTGGATAATATTAAAATCAGCTATATTAAATTTTGAGGCAAATAAATCATCACGGAATCAAAAGAAATTGATTGTCATTTTATATTGGAAAATGATACATTCACCATGAAGATATTAGAGGCATAAACCTTTATATGACAAATAACCACAAAATATTTTAAATAAAAACTGTGCTATAAAACTTTACAAGGAAAAATTGGAAAATAATAATGCAGCTTTGGAGATACATCTTCCAGGTTTTAAAGAACTATGTAGCAAATATTGGTAAAAATATAGTCTACATAATACATTCATTTATAATTTATTTAAATGACAGACCAAGTATGTTCTAAATAGGTGGTATGTATATTTTCTCCCAAAAGCTAATGGATCAGAGAAGTTACAGCTGACACCACAGAAATAGGAAGGATGATAAGAGGCTACTACAAACAATTTTATGCCAATAAAATGGACAACATGGAAGAAAAGGGCAAATTCTTAGAAAGGGTCAACCTTCTAAGACTGAACTAAGAAGTCATAGAAAATATGAACAGACCAATCACAGATACTGAAACTGCAATTCTGATTAAAAAACTTCCAATAAATAAAACGAATGGATCATTTACTGGACAAATAACAGGCCACAAAACAGTTAAATTACAGAAAAGCTGAAATTGTGCATATTATGACATTAGATCATAATACAAGAATAGTCATTAATACCAAATGCTGAAAATTAATTATTTGGAAATAAATGATGTATGGCTCATTTACATGGATCAAGGGGGATTATTGATTGTTTACAAGGCACTATCAATGAGAATATGTAACTAAATATTTGATAGAAGCTCTATGTCCATAAACTCTTTAGCCCAAAATCATAAGATGGGATGTATTAATAACTATGTAGACAGTCAACAACTCCAGAGCAACTCACCTACAATATTTATGGCCCAATACCAGGTGTGAATATACTTTTATCATGGAGAATAAACAGATTTTAAAAGAGAAAAATGTGCATGGGTATAGTAAAAAATTAATACTCAGTTACAACTCCCTGGTGACTCCGACAATAAAGAATCTGCCTGTAATGCAGGAGACCCAGGTTCAATCCCTGGGTCAGGAAGATCCCCTGGAGAAGAGAATGGCAACCCACTCTAGTATTCTTTCCTGAAGAATCCTCACGGACAGAGGAGCCTGGTCGGCTACAGTCATGAGGTCACAATACTTTCACTTCATAGTAGAAAAAATTAATACACATTTTGCAGCCAAACTGTAATTTTTAAAATGTTTTAAATACAAAAAAGTAAGAAAAGGAAGAAGATAAGCCAAAATACTGAATACAAATATATCAATCATTCCTAATATAGTTTAATCATTTAATATATTAAACAAGTCACTTACTTGTTTTAAAATGCAGGTATCATTATTTAGTTATGGTTAGGCAAAAAGAAAAGGAGATGATTACCAGGAAAAAGATAGCTTATTACTCTCAGTTCCCAAGAGGAGGCACATAGCATGATATACAGAGCCGTGTCAGGAAGCACAGGGATGGTCTGAAAGCAGAGGTTACAGGAAAAAAACCTGGGCAAGAGCCTTTATTTACATGTCTGTGTGAAGGGATAGGCATGGCAGGGTAAGCAGTTTTAAGATTGGCTAGTTTGAATAATATCAGAGGCTTTGGGGCTGTCTCAAACTGTCTCTAGCTCTGGGGTGATTAGGGAAAGGAGCGAGTATCTCAATCTGGAAAGATTAGGGAAGGGAGGTAATAGCCTTGAGAGAGAGAGGAGAGGAGGGGGTGAAGTGTGAGAGCTCTGAGATTGGTTGGTTTGCATACAAAGTGTGCTCCTGAGCTAATCATTTACCATCCCTAAGAACTGGCTTGCACATGCAAAGGGCAATCTCTCCAGAGTTAGCAAGACTCCAAGATATCAAAGCATTGGAACTCACAGAAAATAAAGAGGCATGATCAATACACTGCTGATCCCAACAGGTGGTCAAAAGCAGGCTTCCACAGACATGGCAGATACCGTGATGCACTACTGCATTCCTACTCAGAAACAAATGACTTATCCAGCTGCTGGAAATGCTGCCAGCAGACACCTCAAAGCTGAAGAGTGTCCTCACCTGCATCACTTTCTCTAGGCTGACCTACATCTAATGACTAATCTGTGCTCTAGCATAGGGTTTTTTAACTTTCGGCTTCCCTGGTGGCTCAGATGGTAAAGAATCTACCTGCAATGCAAGGAACCTGGGTTCGATCCATAGATTGGAAAGAGTCCCTCAAGAGGGAAATGGCTACCCACTTCAGTACTCTTGCTTGGAGAATTCCATGGACAGTGGAGCCTGGTGGGCTTATAGTCCATGGGGTGGCAAAGAGTGGGACATGACTGAGCAACTAATGCACATGTATTATTGCCATTTTGGATAGGACAATTCTTTATCGTGGAGTTCTGTTCTATGCATTACAGGATGTTTAGCAGCATACCTGTTCTTTACCCACTAGTCACCAGTGGTACTCATCTTCAACCACAGTGATCAAAAAATGTCCAGACACTGCTCAACGTCCAAAGGTGGGAGGACAGGAGGGGATGATTTTTTTTTTTTTTTCTGGCTAAGAACTACTGACCTAAGAATATAAAGGCTCACCCACTCATCCTAATGGTTCTAATATGAGTTTCATAGAAAGCCCACAACTCTGGTCAAGCTACTTATTCCTCAGGGCTTAATTCATCCATTTCCAAGCATTTGTGGGTATGTATATACAGACAGCTTTCAGATTCATGTTTCTAGCCCAGATTTCTTGCCTAAGCAACAACTTTGTATATATGTAGAGAGAGAGAGAGAGCTGTTGTGAATAAAGGGTTACTATCAGTTCTGAATATCAGGCCTCTTTCAGAAAAATCTTCAATTCTCATAGTACTGTTTCCTTGGAAACAGTAGAGTTAAGATAAATGAGGAATATTTTGTCTGCCTCACTTATTGTCTGGGTTATACACATCTGCCTCGGGTCGCGGGGGGTGGTGGGGGAGAGCTGTGAGTTAACAAAAAGCCTATGTGATAACTGTGGCCTAAAACTTGGTGGGAATAGAGGCTGAGAAACCTCTATGTATCAAGGATATACCCTTGTACACCCTCCACACATACCTTGGCTCCCATGTGTGGCAGCCATCCTGTCCATGTGGCTGAGGCTGCAAATGAAACCTCTTCTTTTGTATACCTGAGTAGCTGCTTAAATGAGATGAAAATGAGATAGAGATGCTGAACTTACTGCATGTTCTGCGTTATGCCCTTGTATAATGCCAAGTAAGCATACAGTACTATGTTAAATCCTCTCTGTGCCTCTTAAGTCTGCTTGCCAACTCATAACCACAACCACAACTGTGGTGCTAGAGAATGGTGTTAGAAATAGGTTTGGCTTTCAGATCCTCGAGTCAAAATATAATGATGCAAGAAAGAGAAAGGATTTTGCTGAGAATGTGATGCCAGGGTAGCTGTATTACATAGATTTCTCTCTTGGATTACTGGTAAACAAAAGTCAAAGAGAGGCAAAGTGGGACAGGTTGGGAGAGAGGGAGCTAAAGAATTAAGGAAAGGGTACATTAGATACACTTATTATTAGGTGGCAGTTAGGAAAAGGGATAAAAAAGGAAGAAATTTAAGGTGTTCTTTCAAAAGATTTACTAGCTCACTAACAATAGTTAAAGGAAAATAGTAAAGAGGAAAATCTGCTCCATATCTCGGCAGCTGCTTTCCTTAGTAAATCCGGTGAGATATGCTCCCTTTAACCCATCCTCGATGAATTTAAATCCAGTGATGCTGTTAGGGAACAATAACAAAAGTTGTTGATTCAGGCTGCTAAATGTACCCTGTGACTAAGGCAGTAGAAATCATAGAGGATTAATATGAAGGCTAGGACATTTTGCCCTACCCCAGTGGAAATTCCAAGGCCATGTGCTTTGGTTAAAGCAGAATATCTTAGAGTCAGTAAAACCTTTTTGAAATAAGTGGGCATTGGTACATAATGTACTATACATATCCAGGGAGCAAGAGGACAATACTAAGAGGTCAGAAAAGGAAGCTAAGGAGAGATGGAGATGTTGTGATAGGAGGCACCATGGTCTGAGTAAGACTCCTGACAGAAACGTGGCAAAGGAAGAGCTACCAGTAGTGCCATTCCCTTTGCTTGACTCTATAAATGGAAAGGATATGATACATGAACAAAGGTCTTGCCCTTACTGGTCTGTAACTGAAGGTTGGGGACACCTGCCCGTTGTCAGTTCTGGATCAGCTTAATGGCAGTCCTTATAATTCCCCTCAACACTTTTTGTAGCAAAGACTAAACTGTACCACCTTCTAGGAAGGCAACAGGAAGTCTTGGTCCTGATTAAAGAAGTCTTGGGATCTAATGTCCCTATTGAACACTAGTTCCTGCCATCTTAGTCCTATCTGCCCTGTGAGAAAATCCAGAAATAAGACAACTGTGCCTAAAGTTTCTATGTGCCAGAGAGGGTAAAAATTATCAGGAAGTTAAGCAGGCCAGTGTTGATGGCATTTGGTCATAGACTCAGAACTCCCCAGTATATGAACCACTGTGTGTATCCACACCACAGAGATTATGCTACATATATGTGACAGAGAAGGAAAAACTGGGTTCTTGGCCTCAGGGAAATGTTTGACTATAGAGATGCATATAGAGCCCAGGGCTGTATTGCATAAATGGGCAGGCAAATGGTTCCTTGATGAATACATACATAAGAGAAGCTTGGTGTGAAAGGGTGTATTTGTGGATAACCCTACAGAAACACTTATGGAGAACTATATTTTTGGATGTGCACAAAAAGAACTTGTTTGTGGCACTGGAAAGCCAAGGCAGGTGCCCTGGTCTGCCCCTGGGGAAAAATATTTGGGTATATGAGATGAGCTGGTACAGTAGTGCTCAAGCAATGCCATGGTGGATGAAACAATGGCATATACCAGTGTCATTCAGGAAAGCCATGAGTATGATGACAGACTGTCCTAAATGATATCAAGAGAAAAAAAAATGTTCAAAAATGGCACTGGGAGAATTCCACGGGATCAAAGGCATCAATGACAAATTACATAGGACACTGCTCATGGCTCTTGAGGTATTTCATTGGGTCTTTTCTGGAACAGATAAGTGTTTGGGGTCCTATGTTCATATTTCGTAGGGAATACACTTCTCCATAGCCTATTTATCAATACAGGACAAAAATCACAATATATAATGGACATGGATTCCTATCAGTTACACAGGAGTGGTTTAATTAAAAATTAGAATTGGCAATTAAAACATTCAGACTTGAATGACAGTTTGTGCAAATGTTTAGAAGGATAAGAAAGTCTGGCTCAGTGAGTATGTGCTTCACTGGAACATGAAAACACTTTAGGGAAGGTTTCTGTGTGATAGGAGTAAATGGGTGGGAAATGAAGCTGTGGCACTTATCTTTGCCTTTCACACCTCACAAAACTTTCCTTTCTTTTGAGTTATCTGATCTAGTGGTTTGGGCTTCCCAGGTGGTGTTAATGGTAAAGAACATGCTTTCTAATGTAGGAGATGTAAGAGACACAGGCTCTATCCCTGGGTCAGGAAGATGTCCTGGAGGAGGGCATGGCAATCCACTCCAGTATTCTTGCCTGGAGAATCCCATGGACAGAGGAGCCCGGCAGGCTACAGTCCACAGGGTCGCACAGAGTCAGACATGGCCACGATCTAGTGGTTTAGACCAGGATAGCATTTACTATTCTTCCAGCTGAATGGAGCCTTGCTCCTTAAGATACTGTATTCAATTCAGTTCAGTCGCTCAGTCTTGTCCAACTCTTTGCGACCCCATGTATTCCTTTCAATTTAATTATATTTATTTCTAAGGCAATCCTAGATTAGATGGTCACTTTTCCTAATGTGAACAAGCTAAGACTCACCTTAAATGTAGCTTTATTGCCCAGAGGCAGAGAATGACCTGTTATCTTTTATCTCTGTGGACCTAACATCTACTTCCAGGAATGGAGAAAGAATGACCTGGTGAGACTCTGTTGTTACCTGGAGGGAAGAAAAAGCCACTTGGGACATTCTGCCCAGTAACAACTCTGGGAAGGGGCTGTATTTTCACCCAGAAGGGCTCTTTACTGTGCTTGATGGCTATTGTGTTTAAAGAGCAATGCTGGGGTGTTTTAGAGCCCACACCAGCTATTGAAATGCTAAGGGACACCTAAATTATAGTAGGGTACTGCTGCAATGCACACTCTTTATCATTCCCTTATTGCATGTGTGCCATGAATTTGAAAGGAGGAACCATTTCATGCTGTACAGTTAGTGGATATGGAGCAGATAAAAGAACAACACTGTGTTCTCTCTACAGGGTAAATGAGTTGTACTCTACATTAATATGTGGGAACCAGTGTCAATAAAAACTTGTTCCTTCACAGATGACTGTGATTAGGCCTCCAGGTCAGAAGGAATCCTGAATTTATTGAGTGCTCTAGTGACCATCCCTGTCACTGAAAATATATAGTCTATGGGCAAGAGATGATTCTGCTGGGAAGGATTGGGAAATTATACTGCAATACAAACAAATGTTTGGTGTGCTAAGTATTATTGTACTATCTTATCGACTGCTATTCGGTATAATATTAACAAGTGGTTTGTGTGCTAAGCATTGCTTTAGTGTCTCATCTACTGCTATATGGCATAATAAAGTATTTTATGGGCTTACATATGGAAGTTAAAGAAAATGAAATGGATACTAATGATGACCCCCAGGATGAAAAGATGTTTTGGGAAACCAATTTAAAACCCCCAATTGACATTACCCCCTAGGAAACTGTCCTGACAAAATGGTAAATTTGGCTTTAGAGAAATAAAACACACATATAAATGTCTCTAATAATTTTTGAAAGATGCAAGTACTAGTGAATGAGAGGGCAACATGCAACTGATTAAAAAGTGTCTAAAGATTTAGGAAGCACATTGCTTAAATTAATATATTTTAGGGAAATATTACCTACACTTTATTGGATAGCACAAATCTTGATGGTTATAGCTGTGCTAGCTTGCTTTTCCCTGCATGTAAAACATTAGATGTGTCAGTCAGAAAAAATATCACAGAACACTTAAGGAATATGTTTTGTGAAAATATTGATTTGAGGTCATGGGGGTGAAGCTGAGAGAAAGAATTTAAGTCAGCTGATCTGAGGCAGTCTTTCAGAGAACAATCTCAGTTTTCCACAGCGCTCTTTCCTTGGAAGGAGTGGAGCTGAGAAAAATGAGAAATGGTATGTCTGTTTGTTTTGTGAAGTCAGCCCTGGGGTGGGAGAATTATATGTTGATGAGCAGGTTTGGTATTGAAGGATGAAATGGTATAAAGAATTGATGGAAGATATAGCTTGTAGCTTCTATGTGACAAGGTGACCCCTATATACATAGGCTCTCATTAGTGGGACCCAAACATCCTTGTGGTGAAATAAACAAAAATACCTATGCACATGTCATTGATGAAAGAGAAGAAGATAAGCTGAAGACATTACAGCCCTGTGTTTTCCTGGCCTGTATCCTGTCATAAAGCTAAATAAACCTGAAACCTATTGATATTTTCAGGAAAACATCCAGACTCTTTAGAGAGGTGTCCATTCATTATACAATCCTGTTTCATCCTTTCTTATAATTCTCGTTCCTAATCTCTGTATACTTACTAACCATAGATAGATATTTCAAAATACTTATACTTTTGAGAAATAATTTTCTCTTATCCCTGAATATTTGCCACATTTCTCCCTTTGCAAGTACCCACTTGCTCTGTGAACCTCACCCCACCCCTGCTCATCTCAGTCTTGAAGGACATCTTTGTTATAAGACAGTGAAAAATATTCAGGCCATGTGCTGTGCTGTGCTTAGTCGCTCAGTCATGTCTGACTCTTTGCGACCCCATGAACTGTAGCCCACCAGGTTCCTCTGGCCATGAGGATTCTCTAGGCAAGAATACTGGAGTGGGTTGCCATGCCCTCCTCCAGGGGATCTTCCCAACCCAGGGATTGAACCCAGGTCTCTCACATCGCAGGCAGATTCTTTACCTTCTGAGCCACTAGGGAAGCCTAAGAAGACTGGAGTGGGTAGTCTATTCCTTCCCCCGGGGATTTCCTGACCCAGGAATCTAACCAGGGTCTCCTGAATTGCAGGTAAATTCTTTACCAACTGAGCTATGAGGTAAGCCCTATTTAGGCCATATCATGACATGAGTAAATTGCATCCCAAGACACCCTTTTTCTCTCTAATCTAATTATATGGTCATCATGTAATCTTCTAATTATTTTTTATTTTTCAAATCTTTGAGAACTCTGATGTGATAAAGGAAGAACCCAGGTTCAGTTCAGTTCAGTTGCTTAGTCGTGTCCAACTCTGTGACCCCATGGACTGTAGCACGCCAGACCTCCCTCTCCATTGCTGACTCCCAGAGTTTACTCAAACTCATGTCCATTGAGTCGGTGATACCATCCAGACATCTCTAGAATTCTGGTGACTAGGCTAGTATATCTGTGTCTATGTATTTATAGTAATATTGCAAGTTAACATAAATGTTTCATGCTGCTGGTGCTGCTAAGTTGCTTTAGTTGTGTCCAACTCTGTGCAACCTCATAGACGGCAGCACACCAGGCTCTGCCGTCCCTGGGATTCTCCAGGCAAGAACACTGGAGTGGGTTGCCATTTCCTTCTCCAATGCATGAAAGTGAAAAGTGAAAGGGAAGTCGCTCAGTCGTCTCTGACTCTGTACAGCCCCATGGATTGCAGCCCACCAGGCTCCTCCCTCCATGGGATTCTCCAGGCAAGAGTGCTTTAGTAATATTCCAAAACAGAGGACCTTATAAATATGAAAGAACTGAGATATTCATGTTTTTTTAATTCATTAACCTAAGGACTAGGCAAGTGACAACAAAACATTACAACAAATGAGGCCACCTTTCTAAGGCAATCTCCCTCTAACTGCACTTGTCCAGCTTGTTTTTATTAATGTATCTCCCCACAGTCACAATAATATTTTCTTTAAAAACAAGATCAACAATATTGTATCTAATTAACCTAGGTCAAAGAGCTTTGTAAATTGGTATATATAACTTGATGTTAAAATATATAATTACTCAAGGGAATGAGAAAGAGAAGTAAGTCACCAGATAAGGAGAGAACATATGCAACAGACATCCGCTAAAGGACTGTCATCCAAAATATAGAACAATCTCTAAAACTCAAGAATAAAAAAACAAATGGCAATATTTAAAGAATGCGCTCAGAGAGCAGGGTCACTTGAGATACTATCTCCTGGGCTTGAAGTTCTAAAAATTCCCACCATATAAAATATAACTCTCAACAACAACAACAAAATCAAAAGGCCCAAAGACCTTAACAGACACCTCATCAAAGAAGATATACAGATGGCAAATAAGCATATGGAAAGATGATCCATGTCATATCATCAGAGAAATATAAGTTAAAATAACAATGAGATACCACTACACATCAATTAGAATGGTGGTCAAAGTCCAGAACACTGATGACACTAAATTTTGCTGAGGACGTGGAGCAACAAGAATTCTCACACATTGTTGGTGGGATTTCAAAGTGGTTCAGCCAATTTGAAAGATATTTTTGCTTTTTTTTTTTTAATGAAACTGAACATATTCAAACCATACAGCCCATCAATCCTGCTCCGTGGTATCTACCCAAAGGGGTTGAAAATGTATGACCACAAAAAAAGGAAGGATTTTATAGCCACTTTATTAGCAATTGCCAAACTTTGGAAGCAACCAAGATGTCCTTCAATGTGAGAGTGAAAGTGTTAGTTGCTCAGTGGTGTCTGGCTTTTTGTGATCACATGGGCTGTCACCCACCAGTCTCCTCTGTGCAGGGCTTCTCAGGCAAGAATACTAGAGTGAGTTGCCATTTCCTTCTCCAGGGTATCTTCCCAACCCAGGGATCAAACCTTGGTCTCCTGCATTGCAGGCAGATTCTTTACTGTTTGAGCCACCAGGGAAGCCCTATTCAATAGGTGAATGAATAAATAACCATGGTATACCCAGACTATAAAGCATCATTCATAACTAAAAAAAAACCTGTGTTATCAGTCAAGAAAAGACATGGGGAAACCTTAAACATATATTATTAAGTAAAAAAAAGCCCATTTGAGAAAGCTACATACTGTATGACTCCAACTATATGACATTCTGGAAAAGGCAAAATCATGGAAACAATAAAAAGGTCACTGTTTGCCAGGGCCTAGGGGGACGGAAGGATGAAGAAGAGGATGACAGAAAATTTTCAGAGTTGTGAAAATATGTATGATACTAATGGTGAATACACATCATATTTGTCCAAACTTACAGAATGTTCAACACCAAGAGCGAACTCGCAGGTAAACTATGAACTTTGGATAATTAGAATAGGTCCATGTGGGGTCATCAATTATAACAAATGTACCACTTTTGTTGGGGATGTTGATAATGAAGGAATATATGCATAGGTGAGGGCAGGGGTATGTGGTACAATTGTACCTTCCCCTCAATTATCTTGTGAGCCTACAGCTAAATATTCTTTAAAAATAATCAAATACAAACTTTAATTACTGTTCTCACATGAAAGAGTTATAGTGTAGTTGTTAAATCTACAGACTGTGGAGTCAAAAAGCCTAAGTGTGTATCTTAGATCCGCCTTCATACCTGTGTGACCTGGCACACTTGGATGTGTTTCAGTTTCCTCATGTGTAAATTGGGGATTAGAATGAGGCACCTTCATCATAGAATCGGTGTAGGAATTAAGTAAAATAATGCACATTAAATGTTAAAAATGTGCCTGAATCATGGAAAGCACCCAATAAATACTAGCCATAACATATTTTGAACTCTCTCTTAATACAGGCCTCAGGTTACTAAGGACATAAAATGATCTTACAAAACAATGTTTTCATCGGGAAGTGAAGATTCAGTGCATGGGCAACTAGGCATTGCACTTAGAAATGAAAACATTTTATGAATCATATGTACTAAGGAAATACTTCTGGTACTGGCTTCCGTTAGGCTGATCAGTCAAGGTCACTGGTTCTTAATTAGTAGAATATTAGTTTTCCTTGCAAAGAAAGTTAAATGCTGTCAACCGAGCATTTTAAATATGTCATTTACTGGGACACATAAACAAGAATGTCGCTCTGTATCAGACCACTGCTTTGTCTAAGACTGTAAATGACTTTATTCAAATATCTATAAGACAATGAAGTACAAATTGAAAAAGAAACATAAAGAGGAAATGCTACGAAAAGAACAGCTAAGCAATAGTTAACATAATAATTACAAGAGTGTTGCTGGACTTCCCTTGTAGAGCATTGGACTGCAATCTGCCTGCCAATGCAGGGGACACAGGTTTTATCCTTGGTTCAGGAAGATTTCACATGTGGAGCAACTAAGCCCATATGCCACAACTACTGAATTCTATGTGCCTAGAACCTGTGCTCTGCAACAAGAGAAGCCACAAAAGCCAACACAATAGAGGCTCCAGCAACACAATGAAGAGTCGCTTCTGCTCGCTGCGACTAGAGAGAGCCCATGCACAAAGCAGTGAAGACCCAGTGCAGCCAAAAATAAAAAAAAAGTGTTGCCAAAGACTTCTAGCATTTCAAAGGAACAAGGAAGCTACGAGCCACTTGCCTAAGTAACAGCAGTTACTTCTTTACAGATCTCCATTCACTAGACATCTCACTGTCTCTTTCTTGTCTACTTAGAATAATATTAAAATTGTCTCTACATCTCCAAAATGGAAACCCTCTAATGTTGGCTTGCCAGTGTTATCAGAACAATATTTCCAAAGCCCAAGTTTGTCCATTTGGTTCCTCTTCTTCAAACTCTTCTGACTTTCTGTTTCTTATAAAATAAAATGAAAAGTCATTATGGCTAGTGCCTAAACTTTCTTGGCTCTTGTGTAACCTGTCACATTGTAGCTATTTTCTTCAAAGCACCCTTCAGGTGAAATAAATATCCAACAGTATAATTTTTTTAAACAGTTAATTCTGACAACTTAATAGTGGTAATCTGTATGGTATGATGCATATATTTCAGTGTTTCCTCCTGAAATTTAAAGTGTCCCATGGCACTCCTAGGAGTTTTCTGTGCTATGCTGGGGTGCCTTGGTGTACGGTTTGGGTACTGTGACACAGTGGCATATTTTTTTCCTTCATCATTTAATTCTATTTACTTAACTTAAAAACTGTCTCCCCTCCTTCTGATTCTCCATCCCACTCATGGAATCTGTTCTTCTACATTCATTTCTCAGATATGCTGGAGAATTTAATATATGAGTGTTTCTCATTCTGATTTCTCATACACATTACTTTTCCTGTCACTGTCTACATGAGGAATATCTACTTCATCATCAAAATTCACCTCTAACACTACCTCTTTTATTAATATTCATTGTCTAGGTAGAGTTGACTTCTACTGACGTTTGCAATTCACATTATACAGACTTTCATCATAGCAGGTATAATAGTTTAACTCTTTCTTTACCACTTTTACTTTCATTTAGACTATAGATCCTGTGATCAAGAGGTAAAACTACATCTAAAAGCTCAAGGCTGCATCCCCAGGATGACCTTAATCTTTCTTAAAGTGCCTGCCTGAGACAAGTCAAGGCTATCAACATAATTTAACTGCTTCAGCCAGCGTCTGAAGATAAGGCCCCTAAGTCCCAATTTCTGTGGAAAGTTAGGAGCCTAACTTTCAATGGATGTCAGTTAGCAAACTCAGGTGGTTTCACATGGGCTGATCGCTTCCTAATTTTTCACTTATGTAGCTCTACTGAGTTTGTGTTCAACCTCTTCCCTATTTCTCCATCCCTCCTGTAGGATACCTAGTCATTTCCACACAAATAGAAGCTGAGTTCAGTTCCTTTTGTACTCTTTTCTCTAAATAGTTATTACTCATTAAGATCTGTCATTACTTTTAAGTGAACGTATCTAGCTTTCTAAAACTTATGACACCAAAAAATAAATAAATAAATAAAACTTATGACACCATGAAGAATTTTTAAGAATCATTTACAATTAATTCATTTGGTATTTCAAGTATAACCTGCTAGAAATGCATTCTCTTTTCAGCAAGTACTGATCTTATTTAAAACATGAATTTTCATAACAAAACTTGCATATCCTAGACAAAAAGTTCATCTCTTCTAAAGCTGAAATTTTATAACTTACTTGGCAAATCTTGTAAATGTGGGAGAGGTTTTGTTCAATATTCAGTTGACCTCTTGTATATTTTAAAACATTGATAGGTTGCATAAATTATCAATATATTAAATACACATGCCACAAATTAATTAGTAAGTATTAGTTTCTTAATGTGGTTAAAGACCCTGACTTTCCAAATACAAAACTAGATGCTTTCTAAGATATACACTTTGATAGTGTATTGCACAAAAAAGGAAATGTCTTGGCTATGTCCCTGTACTTGCCTCATATAGGTGTGGTCAAGAAATGAAACTATCTACTTTTCTTTCCAGCGTTATATGTATTCTGCGAAGGTGTAATATAACTTGGGCTTCCCAGGTGGCTTGGTTGTAAAGAATTTGCCTACAGTGTAGGAGAGGCAGGTTCAATCCCTGGGTCAGGAAGATCCCTTGGAGAAGGACATGACCACCCACTCCAGTCTTCTTGCCTGGGAAAGCTTATGGACAGAGGAGCCTGGTGGGCTATAAGAGTGGGACATGACTTAGCAACTGAAGAACAACATCAACAACAAGGTTTAATAGCTCCTTCTTTCTCCATAGGAATACTAAGTTTTCTCAATGATCTTTTTTTTCTTTCAATTTTACAAGTAATTCAACTGCCATTAAACAGTTTTTTTTTTTTTTTTTTTTGGCTAAGATTCTCAAGAGAGTCTTTGCTTCCTAAAGCTATAGACTTTTATAACCGACAATGAGGGATAAACAATTCATCACCTATTTAATAACAATAGAGTACTTTCATTTTGTGTGCTTTGAAAAGATTCTTTTTTTCAGTAATGCTAAAAGCACCCTTGTGAAGGAGAGATGTTTTCCAATATTATGTCTAATTGACAAATGGAGAAACTTTGGCTTAGAGGTTCAATTAAGGTCACAAATGTCACTGTGGAGTTCCCAAACTTATGACCTCAGGCCGTTGCTCTAAACATTCAGTTGTACAGGATATAATTACATGTGTTTGGAGGGAAAAAGAGATAGGGGACAATACAGCTCTTTTACCCTTGCAAAAAATTGTTATATTTTCTATTCTAGTCTTTCTTTACAGCAGTTCCATAGATACTAAGTGGAGGTGACTTGAGTTTGGTGGCAGTCTTCTGTGTGCTAGTCAGTTACGTGTTTTGCAGTAGTAGCCTGTCAGATCTACTTAAAGGCTATGGAAGATGGCTATTTTTATCTCTATTTTACAAGAAAGAACTAAGTCATTCACATAAGGTCACACAGCTCTTAAATGTCAAGTTTGGGTCACAAGTAGCCTGACCTTCAAAGTCATGAATCTCTTACCTGAAGACCCTTTTGTGAAAATACTCCCTTCTAAATACAAGAATTGAGAAGTGTAAAGAGTTTTCTGATATACCTAATTTTGAAAAAAATTGCATATCATAACCTAAAATTACACAGCTATAGAGTATTAAATATAGAATTATTTTTAAATAATAAATTTAATTCTAGCACTTAATCTAACCCACATTATAGTTGACCAAGACAGCTGCAATGTTCCGCTCAGTTTCATTTAGATTTAGATAGGTTTCTAACTGACTGCATGTCCTTGACTTCCTTTCCCTTAGAATAGTGACTTTAGAAAACTTGCAGTTGTAAACTTTCTTCCAAGGAAGACAGAACCCCTATCTCCCAGTCTCTATAAGAAGGGAGGTGCTTAACATCCATGAACACTAATTAGCAAGCACAAATAGCCTAATCAGCCCCCAACCACCAAATATTTGCAAACTCAACAATAACTCATAGAAATAATCAATGAATATAGAGAAATTGCAGGATACAAAATTAGTACATAGAAATCCCTTGCATTCCTATATATTAACAATGGAAAATCAGAAAGAGAATTAAAGAAACAATTCCATTCACCATTGCAACAAAAAGAACAAAATACCTAGGAATTAACCTACCTAAAGAGACAAAAGACATGTATGCAGAAAACTATAAGACATTGATGAAATAAATCAAAGATGACATAAACAGAGATATATACCATATTTTTGGATTGGAAGAATGAATATTGTGAAAATGACTATAATAACAAAAGCAATCTACAGATTCAGTGGAATCCCTGTCAACAATGGTATTTTTCATAGAACTAGAACAACATTTTTTTTCGATACAAATTTCACAATCTGTATGGAAACACAAAAGATCCTGGATAGCCAAAGCAATCTTAAGAGAGAAAAATGGGGCTGAAGGAATCAACCTTCCTGACTTCAGACCATGCTACAAAGCTACAGTTTCCAAGACAATATGGTACTGGCACACAAACAGAAATACAGACCAATGGGACAAGATAGAAAGGTACACCCACGTACCTATGGGTGCCTTATTTTGACAAAAGAGGCAAGAATATACAGTGGAGAAAAAACAGTGTCTTTTAAAAAATGTTACATGGACAGCTACATGTAAAAGAATGAAATTAGAATATTTCCAAACACTATACACAAAAACGAACTCAAAATTGATTAAAGAGTTAAATGTAAGGCCAGAAACTATAAAGTTCTTAAAGTAAAACATAGCTTATAAATTATTTGACATAAATCACAGCAAGATCCACTCTGACTCACCTCCTAGAGTAATAGAAATAAAAACAAAAATAAACAAATGGGACCTAATTAACTTAACACCTTTTGTACAGGAAAAGAAATAACAAGATTGAAAGACAACCCTCAGAATGGGAGAAAGTAATTGAGGACAGAAACAACTGACAAAGGATTAGTTTCCAAAAATATAAAAGCAGCTTATACAACTCAATTCAGAAAAACAAACAGCCCAATTAAAAAATGGGCAGAAGACTCAAACAGACATTTCTCTAAAGAAGACATACAGATGTATCAAAAAACGCATGAAAAGATTTTCACCATCACTAATTATTAGAGAAATGTAAATAAAAAAACAATCACCTCACACCAGTCAGAATGACCATCATAAAAACTTTCCAAGCAATAAGTGCTGGAGAGGATGTGGAGCAAAGGGAACCTACCTAACCTGTTGGTGGGACTGTAAATGAATACAGACATTAACAGTATGGAGATTCCTAATAAAACAAAAAAAGAAATAAATCATATGACCCAGCAATCCCACTACTGGGTATAATACCCTGAGGAAAAAATTCTAAACACATAATTCTAAAAGACACATAAGTCCAATGTTCATTGCATCACTATTTACAATAGCCAGGACATGGAATCAACCTAAATGCCCAACAGAGCAAAGCATAGAAAAGTCATGGTATATATATATACACTATACTATATATGTAGTATATAGACATATACTATGGAATATTACTCAACCATTGAAAGAACAAATTTGAGTCAGTTCTTGTGAGGTAGATGAACCTAGAGCCTGTTATACAGAGTGAAGTAAGACAGAGAAAAGCAGAATCATATATTAATGCATATGTATGAAATCTAGGAAAATGGTATTGATAAACCTATTTGCAGGGAAGGAATGGGGATGCAGGTGTAGAGAATGGACTCATGGACACAGTGAGGGAAGGAGAGATGTGGGATGAATGGAGAAAGTAGCATCAACATATATACACTATAATGTGTAAAATAGCTGGTGGGAAGTTGCTATATAACACAGGGAGCCCAGCCTGGTGCTCTGTGATGACCTAGAGGGGTGGAATTGGGAGAAGGGAGGGAGGTTCAAGACAGAAGGAGTTTATATGTATAATTATGGATAATTTGCATTGTTGTATGGCAGAAACCAGCACAACATTGTAAAGCAATTTTCTTTCAATTAAAATAAAAATTTAAAAAATCAATGAAAAGAATAACTCAATGTACTCAACATACCCTGTTCATTAACTCCCATCTAACAACCTCTGTACTCCAGTACTTCTACTAGCCCACCCCAGAACTCAAAAACTCTCCAAGTCCTTTGTTTCAAAGCAAAACTGGCTATCCAAACTTGTTCTGTGCTTTCTCTACTACTGCTCTCAATGTATCAGAATAAAATCAATTTCAGTTTTAATTTCTTGTTTGGTGTCATTTCATTTTCTTTAATTGAATACTTCCAATTCTATGCAATTTTGAGAAATCTGTGTGTTAATGAAAGCTCATATTAAGTAACACAAAATCATAATTTGCTTTTTTATGCCAATCAAGCATTTGTAAGCAATCTATTTCCATGAAATGGCATTCAAAATGTTTGAATATTCCTTAAGAAAGATTGTTCATATTTCTCTAGTATTAATTTCAAACCCTGAGTATAAGATGATTTCCCAGTTTAGGGTCATTTAAAATTAAACTTAAATGTCTTAAAAATATACTTACAAAATATGTATTAAAGGAATGATCTTAAGGCCTTTACCTATATACCTTTTTCTTTCCTTTTCTTCTTTCTTTACCTTCCTTCCCCTGCTTCGCTTTCCTCCTTTCTTCCTTCTTTCATTTCCCCTTTTCTTAATTCCTTGTTTTCTTCCTTTTAAATAACTTTACCTTCTCTAGACTCTACTGCCAACAACAATTACATTTCGTGCTACTAGGGGTTAGGACTTCAACATATGGATTTTAGAGCCTATAACCCCATTGATTCCCTAAACTCTCTCTGCCTAGCTGACTATCCTCTGCCTGGATTGTAGTTCTTGTTCTTGAAAAATGCAACCTCAAGGCTTTTGATGTTTCTCCTCTTGTTTGGAATGCTATTCTCCCAAAGTTAGCTAACTTAACACTTTTATTTCATTCAGAAATGTCTTAATGACATCCAAGGTGAAGCAACCTTCACCTAAGCACAAACTCTTTGATTACACATAATTTCAAGTTTTCTTCACAGCACTTATACTACCTGTTACCCTGTTGTATATGTGCTAGTTTACTTATTTATCCACCTTGCTTCACTTCATCACCTTAGAATGTAAGATTCATGATGCTCTATTGGTCATGTTTACTGCTAGCATGCCTTGTGTTTATTAGGTGCTATACTAATCAAAGTTTCCCAGAGAAACAGAATCAACAGGAGAGATAGAGTATATGTAGATTTATTATGAGGGATTGGCTTACACAGTTATGGAAGGCTGAGATTACATGGGCTGAGCAAACCCATAATCTACCATCTGCAAGCTGGAGGCCCAGGAAAATTGGAGATGCATCCCAATCCAACTCTGAAAGTCTAAGAATCAAGAGACTAACAGTATAAGTCTCAGTCTGAAAGCACAGGAACCATGAATATTGACATCTGAGGGCATGAGAAAATGTTTGTCCCAATTCAGGCAAAGACAAAAAATTCACCCATCCTTCTCTTTTTGTTCTACAGAGGCTCTCAACAAATTGGGTGATGCCAAATCTCATTGGTGACATTGAACTTTATTCCTTAATCTACTTATTCAAATATTGATCTCTTCCAGAAATACCTTCACAGAAATACCCAGATATAACATTTTACCAGCTGTCTGGGTATCACTTAACCCAGTGGATACATAAAATTAGCTATCACAGGTAGTTGTATATTTTGCTGAAAGAATGGATTTATTCTGAGTGTACATGAAATTCTGAGTAGGGCTGAAGACTACCTAGGAAAGAAAGGGTGAGTCCTGGATAGAGTGGATCCAGGATGCTCATGTTAATAAGCTGAATTTTTCATCACTTGAAGATCCATGAAATAGACTGATCATGACTCCTTAACATTTATGAGGCCCAAAGTTTTCTTGATGCTTTTGAACTGTGGTGTTGGAGAAGACTCTTGAGAGTCCCTTGGTTTGCAAGGAGTTAAAACCAGTCAATCCTAAAGGAAATCAGTCCTGACTATTCATTAGAAGGACTGATGCTAAAGCTGAAACTCCAATACTTTGGCCACCTGATGTGAAGAACTGGCTCATTGGAAAAGACCCTGATGCTGGGAAAGATTGAAGGCATGAGGAGAAGGGGATGACAGAGGATGAGATGGCTGGATGGCATCACTGACTGAATGGACGTGAGTTTGAGTAGACTCTGGGAGCTGGTGATGGACAGGGAGGCCTGGCGTGCTATGATTCATAGGGTCACAAAGATTTAGACATGACTGAGCAACTGGACTGAACTGAACTGAAAGTTTTGTTTGGTGAGAACTCTCATTATCAAGACAGCTAGCTATACATTCTCCTGACTTTAAAACCATTTTGCTACCAGCAAAACACTCATCTCTGCTAATTTTAAAACTTGAGGTCAGATCATAAATAATTATATATATTTTAGCAAAGTTTCAGAATATGTCTAAGAAAAGAGAGTTATATCATAAAATATTTGGGAAATATACATTCATTTATTAGTTTTGCCTTATGATTGATTTGATCTTGAAAGTTGTAAAGTGCAGCTAAGTTTGGGAGCCAAGTTATTAATAAAGACTGATTTACTTTTGACAAAGAGTTGATTGATTGATTTAATTACTATGAAATTCAGAATTTTATGTAGTGATTTCATAAAATTTAGGATATGGAGTGACAGATTTAGAGAAGTCAAATTGTCCCTTAAGCAAAATACTTACCTTAGTTCAGCATATTTTCTGCTTACTCTGTCTATTATGTGGATCTGAACACTCAGAGTCTCAAAAAAATATAGACTATGTTTCATATACTTAAATCATGAAATAAACTTCATTTTAGAATGTGGTACATTCTAAAATATATTTCATGATTTAATAATATGAATCATAGTCTATTTGAACTATGGTGTTGGAGAAGACTCTTGAGCATCCCTTGGACTGCAAGGAGATCAAACCAGTCAATCCTAAAGGAAATCAACCATGAATATTTTTTGGAAAGATTGATGCTGAAGCTGAAGCTCCAGTACTTTGGCCACCTGATGTGAAGAGCCAAATCAATTGAAAAGACTTTGATGCTGGGAAAGATTGAAGGCAGGAAGAGAAGGGGGCAACAGAGGAGGAGATGGTTGGATAACATCACTGACTCAATGGACATGAGTTTGAGCAAGCTCCAGGAGATGGTGAAGGACTGGAAAGAAGCTTGGCATGCTGCACTCCATGAGGTCTTAAAAAGTTGGACACGACTGACCAACTGAACAACAAACAACAGATAAGTGGTATTTCTCTCAGTAAAAGTATATAATTGTTACTTGATAAGATTATTAATACACAGATTAAAAAATAGGATAAACCATATAACAGATGAAGGATAACAACATAATGGCTTCTTTGTTAGGGCAGCTCTTTCTAAGTATGCTGAGGATGGAATGGACATGTTATACAGGAAATGAGATCACTGAGAGTATGAGATTTTTTTGAAGCATTTTAGATATATGATATCAGAGAAAATTTATCTAAGAAGTATGATGCTACAGGTTGATTACAAATTTTAAAAGGTCCTCATTAAAAGCCATTTTAAAAGTATCTCATGTCTTAGTTATAATAAAGCTACTCTAGTATGATCAGAAGACAAAGTTTTGTTTAAAAATTGCCTATATATACATACAAAAATGCTTTTTGGTTTCAAATAAAAGACCAATAAAGTTGGACAAAAGTGTTTAGGATCAGTCAGAACAGATGCCTCACTGGTGGGTAATTCTAGAGTTAGCTTCTCAATAAACAAGTTAGTGAGTAAAATAAGTAGTTTCAATGCTGTTGTGCCTTTGTTTCCAAAGTTGAGATTTTTCTGTTTATACAGCTTCAGGAATGAGTCTCAGGATTCAGTGTCCTCATCATGCTTTCTTTTCAGAGAACTTTTTTTCAGATAAAATTTAGAGATGGTATAATCTACCCATTTACAGTGTACAACTTAATGGATTTTAGTATATTCACAGATCCTTGCAACAATAACCACAGTCAATTTTACAACAGTTTCCTCATCTTAAAAAGAAAACCTGACAGGTTTTAATGTGTTTCAATGGTTTTAATTTGTCTTAATTGATGATTATTAATAACTTGTAGTTCAACATTCAGAAAACTAAGATCATGGCAACTGGTCCCATCACTTCATGGCAAATAGATGGGGAAACAGTGGAAATAATGGCTGACTGTTTTTTTTTGGGCTCCAAAATCACTGCAGATGGTGACTGCAGCCATGAAATTAAAAGATGTTTACTTCTTGGAAAGAAAGTTATGACCAACCTAGACAGCATATTAAAATGCAGAGACATTACTTTGTTAACAAAATTCTGTCTAGTCAAGACTGTGGTTTTCCCAGTAGTCATATATGGATATGAGAGTTGGACTATAAAGAAAGCTGAGTGCCAAAGAATTGATGCTTTTGAGCTGTGGTGTTGGAGAAGACTCTTGAGAGTCCCTTGGACTGCAAGGAGCTCCAACTAGTATATCCTAAAGGAGATCAGTCCTGGGTGTTCATTGGAAGGACGGATGTTGAAGCTGAACTCTGATACTAAGGCCACCTGATACAAAGAACTGACTCATTTGAAAAGACCCTGATGCTGGGAAAAATTGAGGGCAGGAGGAGAAGGGGATGACAGAGGATGAGATGGTTAGATGGCATCACTGACTCAATGGTCACAAGTTTGGGTAAACTCCAGGAGTTGGTGATGGACAGGGAGGCCTGGCATGCTGTGGTTCATGGGGTCACAAAGAGTCGGACACGACTGAGCGACTGAACTGAACTAAACTGAATAACTTATTTAATAATTCACTAATATAATGATTTACTTAATAATTTTAATGTATAGAAAGGAAATATCAGCCTTTCTCCTGCAACTGTCCTTAAAGACAGATGAAGGAGGAATCTTTATGGTTTGACACATCCCCTATTCCAGTGACTTACTTCCTCCTCAGTCTGAGACAAAGTGGACTTATAATTGGGGAAAAAAAGAAAAAGACATAGCTGAATTTAATTCATCAGTACAAGATGAAAGTGTGATTGCCAATTAATGAGTCTGAATTCATGAGCAATTTGAGAATCAGACTATTCATATTCACTCCAGAACACATTATTCTTTGCATCTATTTAAATATGAAATGGCTTACATCTTGTTTCCTGGAGGGGACTAAATTGTGGTACAATTTCATGTATCTTGATGCAAAAAAAATTGTTATTTTCATTATAGTACACTGACATCCTTAGTGAAATTCAAATATTTTCTATCTCAAGAAATTATCAAAATCGTTGATATGTTAGGATCAGGAAAGCATATGTCTTCCTTTATCTAGCTGATATACAGGTATGAATATATTTTACCTTTTCTTTCACAACTACATGAACACACACACACACACAAGATACATATAAACAAAATACACATAAACATATGTAAAGTAGTGCAAGTTAATGTTTCATTGGGAATGTTTTTTCAGCTCTTTCCACAATCAAGAATATATTGAGGAATTATTTAAAGTAATTATTTTATGTGTATTAAAATTAATAATAAAAGCTTAACTTTTTTATTGCTTTCTTCAGATAGTTTTGTAAACACAACACAGAAAGTCCGCAAAACAGAAAAATATTATTTTGTCATCAAAATAACATTTCTGTTCTACCTGTTACTTCATCCTTTTTCAACTCCTTATCATTTCTTTTTCCAATAGAAAATTTTTTAAAAATTTATTTTATTGGAGGCAAATTACCTTACATTAATATATTGGTTGGTTTTGCCATACATTGACACAAATCCGCCCCGGGTGTACATGTGTTCCCTTTCTTGAACCCCTCTCCCACCCCCCTCTTCCCCATATCCTCCCTCCAGGTCATCCCCGTGCACCAGCCCCAAGCATCCTGTATTATGCGTCGAACCTGGACTGGTGATTCATTTCACATATGATAATATATATGATACAATGCCATTCTCCCCAATCATCCCACCTTCACCCTCTCCCACAGAATCCCAAAGACTGTTCTATATACCTATGTCTCTTTTGCAGTCTCATATACAGGGTTAAGGTTACCATCTTTCTAAATTCCATATATATGCGTTAGTATACTGTATTGATGTTTTTCTTTCTGGCTTACTTCACTCTATATAATAGGCTCCAATTTCATCCACCTCATTAAAACTGATTCAAATGCATTCTTTCTGATGGCTGAAAAATACTCCATTGTGTATATGTACCAAAGCTTTCTTATCCATTCATCTGCAGATGGACATCTAGGTTGCTTCCATGTCCTGGCTATTATAAACAGTGCTGCAATGAACATTGGAGTACATGTCTTTCTTTCAATTCTGGTATCCTCGGTGTGTATGCCCAGGAGTGCGACTGCTGGATCATATGGCAGTTCTATTTCCAGTTTTTTGAGGAATCTCCACACTGTTCTGCATAGTGGCTGTACTAGTTTGCATTCCCACCAACAGTGTAAGAGGGTTCCCTTTTCTCCACACCCTCTCCAGCATTTATTGCATGTAGACGTTTGGATAGCAGCCATTCTGACTGGTGTGAAATGGTATCTCATTGTGGTTTTGATTTGCATTTCTCTGATTAAGAGGGATGTTGAGCATTTTTTCATGTGTTTGTTAGCCATCTTTCTGTCTTCTTTGGAGAAATGTCTGTTTGGTTCTTTGGCCCATTTTTTGATTGGATCACTTATTTTTCTGGAATTGAGCTGCAGGAGCTGCTTGTATATTCTGAAGATTAATCCTTTATCAGTTGCTTCATTTGCTATTATTTTCTCCCATTCTGCAGGCTGTCTTTTCACCTTGCTTATAGTTTCCTTTGCTGTGCAGAAGCTTTTGATTTTAATTAGGTCCCATTTGTTTATTTTTGCTTTTATTTCCAATATTCTGGGAAGTGGGTCTTGGAGGATCCTGCTGTGATTTATATCAGAGAGTGTTTTGCCTATGTTCTCCTCTAGGAGTTTTATAGAATCTGGACTTACATTAAGCTCTCTAATCCATTTTGAGTTTATTTTTGTGTATGGTGTTAGGAAGTGTTCTAGTTTCATTCTTTTACAAGTGGCTGACCAGTTTTCCAAGCACCACTTGTTAGAGACTGTCTTTTCTCCATTTTATATTCTTGCCTCCTTTGTCAAAGATAAGGTGTCCATAGGTGCGTGGATTTATCTCTGGGCTTTCTATTTTGTTCCATTGATCTATATTTCTGTCTTTATGCCAGTACCATACTGTCTTGATGACTGTGGCTTTGTAGTAGAGCCTGAAGTCCGGCAGGTTAATTCCCCCAATTCCATTCTTCTTCTTCAAGATTGCTTTGGCTATTCGAGGTCTTTTGTATTTCCATACAAATTGTGAGATTATTTGTTCTAGTTCTGTGAAAAATATCGTTGGTAGCTTGATAGGGATTGCATTGAATGTATAAATTACTTTGGGTAGTATACTCATTTTCACAATATTTATTCTTCCAGTCCACGAACACGGTATATTTCTCCATCTATTAGTGTCCTCTTTGATTACTTTCACTAGTGTTTTATAGTTTTCTATGTACAAGTCTTTAGTTTCCTTAGGTAGATATATTCCTAAGTATTTAATATTTTACATTGCAACAGTGAATGGAATAGTTTCCTTAATTTCTCTTTCTATTTTCTCATTATTCAGTTCAGTTCAGTCACTCAGTCGTGTCCGACTCTCCGCGACCCCATGAATCACAGCACGCCAGGCCTCCCTGTCCATCACCAACTCCCGGAGTTCACTCAAACTCATGTCCACAGAGTTGGTGATGCCATCCAGCCATTTCATTCTCTGTCGTCCCCTTCTCCTCCCGCCCCAACCTTTCCCAGCATCAGAGTCTTTTCCAGTGAGTCGACTCATTGCATTAGGTGGCCAAAGTATTGCAGTTTCAGCCTTAGCATCAGTCCTTCCAATGAACACCCAGGATCGATCTCCCTTAGAATGGACTGGTTGGATCTCCTTGCGGTACAAGGGACTCTCAAGAGTCTTCTCCAGCACCACAGTTCAAAAGCATCAATTCTTCGTTGATCAGCTTTCTTCACAGTCCAACTCTCACATCCACACTTGACCACAGGAAAAACCATACCCTTGACTAGACGGACCTTGGTTGGCAAAGTAATGTCTCTGCTTTTTAATATATTATCAAGGTTGGTCATAACTTTCTTTCCAAGGAGTAAGCGTCTTTTAATTTCATGGATGCAATCAGCTTCTGCAGTGATTTTGGAGCCCAAAAAAATAAAGTCTGACACTGTTTCCACTGTTTTCCCATCTATTTCCCATGAAGTGATGGGACCAGATGCCATGATCTTCGTTTTCTGAATGTTGAGCTTCAAGCCAACCTTTTCACTCTCCTCTTTCACTTTCTTCAAGAGGCTTTTTAGTTCCTCTTCACTTTCTGCCATAAGGGTAGTGTCATCTGCATATCTGAGGTTATTGATATTTCTCCCAGCAATCTTGATTCCAGCTTGTGCTTCTTCCAGCCCAGCATTCCTCATGATGTACTCTGCATATAAGTTAAATAAGCAAGGTGACAATATACAGCCTTGATGCACTCCTTTTCCTATTTGGAACCAGTCTGTTGTTCAATGTACAGTTCTGACTGCTGCTACAGGTTTCTCAAGAGGCAGGTCAGGTGGTCTGGGATTCCCATCTCTTTCAGAATGTTCCACAGTTTAGTGTGATCCACACAGTCAAAGGCTTTGGCATAGTCAATGAAGCAGAAATAGATATTTTTCTGGAACTATCTTGCTTTCTCCGTGATTTAGCGGATGTTAGCAATTTAATCTCTGGTGTCTCTGCCTTTTCTAAAACCTGCTTGAACATCTGGGAGTTCACGGTTCACATATTGCTAAAGCCCTGCTTGGAGAATTTTGAGCATGACTTTACTAGCGTGTGAGACGAGTGCAATTGTGTGGTAGTTTGAGCATTCTTTGGCATTGCCTTTCTTTGGGATTGGAATGAAGACTGACCTCTTCCAGTCCTGTGGCCACTGCCGAGTTTTCCAAATCTGCTGGCATATTGAGTGCAACACTTTCACAGCATCATCTTTCAAGATTTGAAATAGCTCAACTGGAATTCCATCACCTCCACTAGCTTTGTTCGTAGTGATGCTTTCTAAGGCCCACTTGACTTCACATTCCAAGATGTCTGGCTCTAGGTCAGTGATCACGTTATCGTGACTATCTTGGTCGTGAAGATCTTTTTTGTACAGTTCTTCTGTGTATTCTTGCCACCTCTTCTTAATATCTTCTGCTTCTGTTAGGTCCATACCATTTCTGTCCTTTATCGAGCCCATCGTTGCATGAAATGTTCCCTTGGAATCTCTAATTTTCTTGAAGAGATGCCTTGTGTTTCCTATTCTGTTGTTTTCCTCTATTTCTTTGCATTGATCACTGAGGAAGGCTTTCTTATCTCTCCTTGCTATTCTTTGGAACTCTGCATTCAGATGCTTATATCTTTCCTTTTCTCCTTTGCTTTTCACTTCTCTTCTTTTCACAGCTATTTGTAAGGCTTCCTCAGACAGTCATTTTGTTTTTTTGCATTCCTTTTCCATGGGGATGGTCTTGGTCCCTGTCTCCTTTACAATGTCACGAACCTCCGTCCAGAGTTCATCAGGCACTCTATCTATCAGATCTAGTCCCTTAAATCTATTTCTCACTTCCAGTGTATAATCATAAGGGATTTGATTGAGGTCATATCTGAATGGTCTAGTGGTTTTCCCTACTTTCTTCAATTTAAGTCTGAATTTGGCAATAATGAGTTCATGATCTGAACCACAGTCAGCTCCTGGTCTTGTTTTTGCTAACTGTATACAGTTTCTCCATCTTTGGCTGCAAAGAATATAATCAATCTGATTTCGGTGTTGACCTCTCGTGATGTCCATGTGTAGAGTCTTCTCTTGTGTTCTCATTATTTGTGTATAGGAATACAAGGGTCTTCTGTGTGTTGATTTTATATCCTGCAACTTTACTGTATTCATTGATTAGCTCTAGTAGTTTTCTGGTAGAGTCTTTAGTGTTTTCTGTGTAGAGGATGTCATCAGCGAAAAGTGAAAGTTTTACTTCTTCTTTTCCAATTTGTATTCCTTTTATGTCTTTTTCTGCTCTGATTGCTGTAGATAAAACTTCCAGAACTATATTGAATAGTAGTGGTGCGAGTGGGCACCCTTGTCTTTTTCCTGACTTTAGGGGAAATGCTTTGTTTTTCACCATTGAGGATAATGTTTGCTGTGAGTTTGTCATATATAGCTTTTATTATGTTGAGATATGTCCCTTCTATTCGCACTTTCTGGAGGGTTTTTATCATAAATGGATGTTGAATTTTGTCAAAGGCTTTCTCTGCATCTATTGAGATAATCATATGATTTTTATTTTTCAGTTTGTTAATGTGGTGTATTATGTTGATTGATTTGCGGATATTGAAGAATCCTTGCATTCCTGGGATAAAGCCCACTTGGTCATGATGTATGATCTTCTTAATGTGTTGTTGGATTCTGATTGCTAGAATTTTGTTAAGGATTTTTGCATCTATGTTCATCATTGATATTGGCCTGTAGTTTTCTTTTTTTGTGGGATCTTTACCAGGTTTTGGGATTAGGGTGATGGTGGCCTCATAGAATGAGTTTGGAAGTTTCCCTTCCTCAGCAATTTTCTGGAAGAGTTTGAGTAGGATAGGTGTTAGCTCTTCTCTAAATTTTTGGTAGAATTCAGCTGTGAAGCCGTCTGGACCTGGGCTTTTGTTTGCTGGAAGATTTCTGATTACTTCCTCTAGTTCCGTGCTTGTGATGGGTGTGTTCAGATTTTCTATTTCTTCCTGGTTCAGTTTTGGAAAGGTGTACTTTTCTAGGAATTTGTCCATTTCTTCCAGGTTGTTCATTTTATTGCCATATAATTGCTGATAGTATTCTCTAATAAGGGCTTCCCTGGTGGCTCAGAGGTTAAAGCGTCTGCCTCCAATGCGGGAGACTCGGGTTCAATCCCTGGATCGGGAAGATCCCCTGGAGAAGGAAATGGTAACCCACTCCAGTATTCTTGCCTGGAGAATCCCATGGACGAAGAAGCCTGGTAGGCTACAGTCCACGGGGTAGCAAAGAGTCGGACACGACTGAGCGACTGAATGGAACGGAACGGATTCTCTAATAATCCTTTGTATTTCTGTGTTGTCTGTTGTGATCTCTCCATTTTCATTTCTAATTTTATTGATTTGGTTCTTCTCCCCTTGTTTTTTGATGAGTCTGGCTAGTGGTTTGTCAATTTTATTTACCTTCTCAAAGAACCAGCTTTTGGCTTTGTTGATTTTTGCTATGGTCTCTTTTGTTTCTTTTGCATTTATCTCTGCCCTAATTTTTATGATTTCTTTCCTTCTACTGACCCTGGGGTTCTTCATTTCTTCCTTTTCTAGTTGCTTTAGATGTAGAGTTAGGTTATTTAGTTGACTTTTTTCTTGTTTCTTGAGGTATGCCTGTATTGCTATGAACTTTCCCCTTAGCACTGCTTTTACAGTGTCCCAGAGGTTTTGGGTTGTTGTGTTTTCATTTTCATTCATTTCTATGCATATTTTTATTTCTCTTTTGATTTCTTCTATGATTTGTTCATTATTCAGCAGCGTGTTGTTCAGCCTCCATATGCTGGCATTTTTAATAGTTTTTCTCCTGTAATTGAGATCTAATCTTACTGCATTGTGGTCAGAAAAGATGCTTGGAATGATTTCAATATTTTTGAATTTACCAAGGCTAGATTTATGGCCCAGGATGTGATCTATCCTGGAAAGGTTCCGTGTGCGCTTGAGAAAAAGGTGAAATTCATTGTTTAGGGGTGAAATGTCCTATAGAGATCTAATAGGTCTAACTGGTCTATTGTACCATTTAAAGTTGGTGTTTTCTTGTTAATTTTCTGTTTAGTTGATCTATCCATAGATGTAAGTGGGGTATTGAAGTCTCCCACTATTATTGTGTTATTGTTAATTTCCCCTTTCATACTTGTTAGTAATTGTCTTACATATTGCGGTGCCCCTATGTTGGGTGCATAAACTACATAATGATCAAAGGATCTTCTTCTTGGATTGATCCTTTGATCATTATGTAGTTTCCTTCTTTGTCTCTTTTCACAGCCTTTGTTTTAAAATCTATTTTATCTGATATGAGTATTGCTACTCCTGCTTACTTTTGGTCTTTATTTGTATGGAATATCTTTTTCCAGCCCTTCACTTTCAGTCTGTATGTGTCCCTCATTTTGAGGTGGGTCTCTTGTAGACAACATATATGGGGGTCTTGTTTTTGTATCCATTCAGCCAGCCTTTGTCTTTTGGTTGGGGCATTCAACCCATTTACATTTAAGGTGATTATTGATAAGTATGATCCCATTGCCATTTTCTTTATTGTTTTGGGTTTGAGTTTATATACCCTTTCTGTGTTTCCTGTCTAGAGAAGATCCTTTAGTCTTTGTTGGAGAGATGGTTTGGTGATGCTGAATTCTCTCAACTTTTGCTTGTCTGTGAAGCGTTTGATTTCTCCTTCACATGTGAATGAGATCCTTGCTGGGTATAGTAATCTGGGCTGTAGGTTACTTTCTTTCATCGCTTTAAGTATGTCTTGCCATTCCCTCCTGGCCTGAAGAGTTTCTATTGAAAGATCAGCTGTTATCCTTATGGGGATCCCCTTGTGTGTTATTTGTTGTTTTCCCCTTGCTGCTTTTAATATTTGTTCTTTGTGTTTGATCTTTGTTAACTTGATTAATATGTGCCTTGGAGTATTTCGCCTTGGGTTTATCCTGTTGGGGACTCTCTGTGTTTCTTGGACTTGGGTGATAATTTCCTTCCCCATTTTAGGGAAATTTTCAACTATTATCTCCTCAAGTATTCTCTCATGGTCTTTCTTTTTGTCTTCTTCTTCTGGGATTCCTATGATTCGAATGTTGGGGCGTTTAATATTGTCCCATATGTCTCTAATATTGTCCTCATTTCTTTTAATTCTTTTTTCTTTTTCTGTCTCTGTTTCATTTATTTCTACAATTCTATCTTCTAGCTCACTTATCCTGTCTTCTGCCTCCGTTATTCTACTGTTTGTTCCCTCCAGAGTGTTTCTGATCTCATCTATTGTATTATTCATTGTATATTGACTCTTTTTTATTTCCTCTAATTCCTTATTAAACATTTCTTGCATCTTCTCAATCCTTTTCTCCAGTTTATTTATCTGTAACTCCATTTTGCTTTCCAGATTTTGAATCATTTTTACAATTAAAATTCGAAATTTAGTATCTTTTATACTATTTCCTACCTCCTTTTGATGACTGTGGGCTGCTTTTCTGAGTGCCTGACGTCCTCTGCCGGTATTCAGAAGTTGTTTTGTGGGATTTACTCAGCGTTCAAATGTTCTTTTGCTGATTTTGTGGGGGAGAAAGTGGTCGCCCTCTCCTATTCCTCCGCCATCTTCCCGTGCTCCTCCCCAATAGAAAATTAATTATCCCTGGTGGCTCAAATGGTAAAAGGATCTGCCTGCAATGCAGGAGACCTGGTTTGGATCCATGGCTTAGGAAGATCCCTTGGAGAAGGGAATGGCTACTCACTCCAGTATTTTTGCCTGGAGAATTTCACGGACAGATGAATCTGGAAGGTTACAGTTCACGGGGTTGCAGAGTCAGACATGACTAAGTGACTAACGCACAGTCCATGGACTTAGTTACTCTTCATATATATCATCTTTTAATGCCCTAATGATAAGGTTTTTGAGGAAATGTCTCTCTTGGGATCTTATAGTGTATATTAGCATTTAATATTTCAGAAGGCTTAGGGGTGAAGATTTCTGTTTAAAAGAATCTGTAAAATATTCTTGGCCATAGAACCCTTTGTTCAAATAACATTAATTAACATACTATAGAATACATTTTGGGAAGAGATTAGTTGACTGTTTTCTTATTGATGACTTCTGTATTGTTTGGGGAATGAATAGACTTGGGAATGCAACTTTTTTCATACTTCGTGTTATATATCTAAGCTAGATTTCTTAGAACTGAAATGATGCATAGAAATAAATCATAGGCATTTTAAAATAATCTGTTTAGGAGTTGTTCAATTGCTTCCAAAGAGGTTCTACCGGTTATGACATACCTGATTATGCTTCTTTCCCTGAACATTTGTATGGAGTTATATTTTACATTTGCTAGTATAATAAGAATAAAGAGCATTTTACTTGATTTTTCTTTATTCTATGAAATGTTTAAGTTTAGATATCTGTCTGAGATGTTTGAAATAACCATATGTTCATATCATCTATTAATCCTAACATTTATATTTTCATATATTTTTATTCAATTGGAGAACAATTGTAATATCTGTTTAAGTTTCAGTTAATTTGGTCTAACAAATGTTTATACAATCATCCCTTGAGATCTGTGGAATACAGATTGCAGGACTCCTGAAGACACCAAAATCCAAGGATGCTCAAGTCCCTTGTATAAAATGGCATAGTATTTGCATATAACCTACACATATCCTCCCTTATACTTTAAATTATCTCTAGGATACTTATAATATCTACTACATTACAAATACTATTAAATATCTGCTGGCACAAGACATATTCAACTTTTCCTTTTGAAACTTTCTGGATTTTTTCCTAAATATTTTTGATCTGTGGTTGGTTGAATTTTGAAGATGCCAGACCCATGGATATGGAGGCCCAATTGTACTTAGTTGTGCAACATTAAAGACATTAAATTATGCTACTCCTTTTTTTGATTTCTAGTAAATTTTAAAGTCATTGTCAAGGTGAAGAATGATTCAGCTAATAATTCTATTGATGTTAGCAGTCTTTCTTTGGTTTCAAGGAGCAAAACCCAATCTGAGCTATTTAAAGAAAAAACAGAAATTTCATAGGAAAATAAAGATTTTTTTTTTTTTTAATGGTTCAGTAGAGTATCTCTCACAATTCAGAGCTTTGGACAATCAAAATACAGGAAAGCTGTTGACAGTCAGCCTCAAGATATTCACACTTGCCATTCTGAAAGCAAGTCAAAGCTTTAATGAGATTTTGACTCAACCACTCAGTGGCTTGTAACTGATTCCAAATTTGAGATTCCCAGAAGAGATACTCTGATTAGCCCAGCTCTAGAACAATGTAGCTGATACTAATATTGTAGATACAATATGAGTAACACGTGTTTAATCATAAATTGTTGGGGTCCCCATGAAGACTTCTGCCCTAGACAAGTTAAAGGATCAGGTCTCAGGTCATCAGAAAAAGTTGAAAGAAGAGATGTGCCAACTCTAGCAGTACCACCTGTGGCTGGAGTCCCATCCTCATTGTTTCATTTCCCATCCCTGAATACTCTGAACTTACCATCAGAATTTGGCCCCTGCTCCATCTTCAGATCAAAGTTAGGAGCTGATTTTGAACTAGTTTAACTAGTTTTGTCTGAGATCTGATAATATTAGGGGATCAATTTTTGTAAATGTGTATTGAATATATTTTAAAAAAGTTTCTATAGAGAAAATACTCCATATATTTGGTATACGACAATTTGGTTCTTTATGTCCTCATTATCATCTGACTGTTTAATCTTCCATAGACAATCAGCTGTATGTTAAACATTTTACGACAATTCTGTTTCTAAAAACAATAGACCCTAGACCAAAACCCATCTGTAGATGTATTTTGTTAGGTACACCTAACTTTTATTGTGGTAAAATACCACACAACAACATACATTTCACCACTTATATAATTTTAAATTGTACTATTCACTGTATTAAGATACATTCACATTGTTGTGCAACCATCATCACTACCATCTCTATTTTTTTTCATTATCCCACATGGAAAGTCTAACCCATTAAGCAATAATTCCTGTTTATACCCATCACAGCCCCTGAAGACCATCACTTATTTTTCTGTCTTTATGAATTTAACTATTCTAGATACCTCATGTAAGCAGAATTACTCCTTTTTAAGACTGAGTAATATTCCACTGTAAATGTGTGTGTGTGTGTGTGTGTGTGTGTGTGTGTGTGTGTGTATGTGCGCTCAGTTCCAATTGTGTGCAGTTCTTTGCAACTCCATGGACTGTAGCCCACATCAACCTCTATCATGGGATTTCCCAGGTAAGAATACTGGAGCTGGTTGCCATTTCCTACTCCAGGGGATCTTCTCAATTCAGGGATTGAACTCACATCTATTGCACTGGCAGGCAGGTTCTTTAGCATTGCACCACCTGGAAAGCCATTGTGTGTGTATATATATATATATATATATGTAAAACATTTGTTATTTTCTATATTTTTTCATAAGAGCTGCCTGAGTGAATCTGAAGTTGTGTTTAATTGTGACTTTGATATGCATTTTCACATAACGTTTTCAAACATTTAAAAAAGTAGCCAATATTGAAAAGTCTAAAGATTTCATATACAAACCTAGAATTTTAGCTTCTTTTGAAAAACTAGAGAGTGTGATAATAAACAGTTCAATCTAGCAGCTATGGGCCAGAACTGAGACGTGGTAACTATTTACCTTTACATAGGGTATATACTTTCCTGTACCAAATAGATCATTTTCTCCCAGGCCACTCTACATAATCTACTCACATTTTCATAGCTCCAATAAATAGTAAGTTCTCCTTCTCTGTCATCAAATCATTCTAGACAATATACACTTATATCTGGATTTAGTCCATAAATATTCTGATGTTCAACTACCATGGGGCTGAGAGGACAATAGTTGATTGTGGGCATAAAGATAGCTTTAGTAACTTGAGTGAAATTACTCTATTTCAGTTGTTATGACCATATTATGTCTATAAACATGGGGTTTGTGGCCAGCTTTTAATTCAGAATGTGTCCTAAATTGAAATTATCTCTACAAGTGTTGTTGCTTTGAGTGTTTTAGAAATCTAATTAAATTCAAGACATATTTGGAAATTGCCTTAAGGTACTTATGCAAGCAGTATTTGTAAAAACAAGAAAAAGCAAATTGCTGTTTTAATGGAATGGGACAAACATTCATCCATGAAGACTATTTTTCTAATTTTTGACCATAACAGGGCTTCTTTGACGGGTCTACTCACAGCTACTACAACATATAGCCCAAATCAGCACCCTTACTCTTCTTATGGTATGTGCTTGAATCCATTGCAACATTTCCTTTTTAATAAGGAAAGAATTAAGATCATGACTGCAGTAATATGATACATTCTGTTTTCCTACATGGCCAGGTTTTGAGCCCAAATTGAAGGAGAAGTTCATGGGGTTCTCAAGGCAAGAATACTGAAGTGGTTTGCCATTCCCTTCTCCAAACTCTGGAACAAACTCTGGAAAATTCTTAAAGAGATGAGACTACCAGACCACCTGACCTGCCTCTTGAGAAATCTGTATGCAGGTCAGGAAGCAACAGTTAGAACTAGACATGGAACAACAGACTGGTTCCAAAAAGGAAAAGGAGTACGTCAAGGCTGTATATTGCCACCCTGCTTATTTAACTTATACGCAGAGTACATCATGAGAAACGCTGGGCTGGATGAAGCACAAGCTGGAATCAAGTTTTCCAGGAGAAATATCAATAACCTCATATATGGAGATGACACCCCCTTATGGTAGAAAGCAAAGAAGAACTAAAGAGCCTCTTGATGAAAGTGAAAGAGGAGAGTGAAAAAGTTGGCTTAAAACTCAACATTCAGAAAACTAAGATCATGGCGTCTGGTCCAATCACTTCATGGCAAATAGATGGGGAAAAAATGGAAACAGTGACAAACTTTATTTTCTTGGGCTCCAAAATCACTGTAGATGGTGACTGCAGCCATGAAATTAAAAGATACTTGCTCCTTATAAGAAAAGTCATGACCAACCTAGACAGCATATTAAAAAGCAGAGACATTACTTTGCCAACAAATTTCCATCTAGTCAAATCTATGGTTTTTCCTGTAGTCAGGTATGGATGTGAGAGTTGGACTATAAAGAAAACTGAGCACAAAAATTGATGCTTTTGAACTGTGGTATTGGAGAAGACTCTTGAGAGTCCCTTGGACTGCAAGGAGATCCAATCAATCCATCCTAAAGGAAATCAGTCCTGAATATTCATTGGAACGACTGATGCTGAAGCTGAAACTTCAATACTTTGGCCACCTGATGTGAAGAACTGACTCATTGGAGAAGACCCTGATGCTGGGAAAGACTGAAGGCAGGAGGAGAAGGGGATGATAGAGGATGCGATCTTTGGATGGCATCACTGACTCAATGGAGATGAGTTTGAGTAAACTCCAGGAGTTGGTGATGGACAGGGAGGCCTGGCGTGCTGCAGTCCATGGGGTCACAAACAGTTGGACACAACTGAGCGACTGATCTGAACTGAACTGAACTGAGGGAGAAGTTAAAAGGAAGAAACATGTAGAACAATTTTAGGCAAAATCAGAATGGCATGGGAACAGGGAAACCAAGTATGGTTCAGAATTGAGAAGGGAATGATTTTTTTTGCTTCTCTGCATAGAACACAGCATGCAGCTGGAGGATTGAAAACTTTGGCAACATTCAGTAATAGCAAGCTTTGCATAAAAACTGTTGATTTCCAGATGGCACCAACAATATGGATGCTTCTCTGTGCAGTTTAGCAGGAAAAGGAATTGGACAAGCAGAACGAGGAGCAGAGGAACAATTCCTGAGCAAAGGCAGTGCCCTGAATGTAACTGAAAGCTTGATGTATTAACACATTGTGTGAGAAAGCTATCTGGGAAGGGCCAGAAATAAATAAGGACAGTTTGAGGGATTCTAGTTTTCAAAATGTAGATTACTGGGGATTCTTATCATTATGATTCAGATAAGAATAGAAAACCTGCAAATTTACCATATAGATTTGAATATGTATCAGTTAAAATGCCCTCTACTGCTTGTAACAAGCAAAACCACTTTTAAAAAATGGTTTGAAGAGTGAGAAGGATAGTCTTTTGTGTAGTAGCTCGAATGGTAAAGAATTCGCTTGCAATGAGGGAGACCTGGGTTTAATCCCTGGATAGGAAAAATCCCTTGGAGGAGGGCATGGTAACCCACTCCAGTATTCTTGCCTGAAGAATTCCATGGACAGAGGAGCCTGGCAGGGTACAGTTCAAGGGGTTCACAAAGAGCCGAACATAACTGAGAGACTAAACATAGCACAGAAGAGTCTAGAGGAAGTGGTATTCAGGTGTGGTGGTTTACATTTCTGTAGTCTTCTTGGCTCTGCCCTTCACCAAAGTGTGGCTATTCTCAGGCTATATTAGGGAATTTTCAGCCATTATAGGTTCCATATTCATATCAGTCCAGAGAGTAAAATAAAGGGAACTATTCCCAGAGTTTCTCATAGACTTTGCTTTCAGGTTATTGGCCAGAATTTGGTAAAAATGTCCAACTGTAAGAATATAGTGGTTAAGAAAATGAGATATCAATGATTAACTTTGATTTATGAGAAAAATCTCCCAAGGTTAGGAATGGAGATCACTTTCCCCTTGGTGACATGAGGGTAGAGATTGAATTTAAACAGAAAAGGGAATTCAAAGGTGGGAGAGGAAAGATTAAATAGATTATGAGGACAATCAAGAACATCTATCTTTGAACATTCAAGTTGACAGCTGAGACAGTGAAGACTCTGGTGTTCCATTGCAAACCAGTATTTGATCTCAAGGCAAGTTAGTCTAGTTTTCTGAACCATGAGCCACACCCAAAGGGAAGATAAAACCATAGGGACAATCTATAATTTCTTGAATGAACAAGTATACAGAGTTAGTTTCCACAAGAAAATTTACATGAACAATCTCATCTCCAGGGAGGAGCGATGCAAGAAACACTAGCAAGAATGAAAGGAGAAGAAAACAAAAGTTTTTCAAAGCTCAAGGGAGACTCATTAAAGCTGAAGATTAATTTAAAAAAAATTTTTTTTATGATTCAATATTATGTTTTCCCTACACCTTTCCCATTCCATCTCTCCCATACCTTCTACATCTTATCATTTTGGGGGATATATTTGTTTTGATAAGCTCTATTTCACTCACTCACTTAGTCATGTCTGACTTTTTGTGATCTGATTTACTATAGCTCTTCAGGCCCCTCTGTTCTTACAGAATACTGGAGTGGGTTGCCATTCCCTATTAAAAAGTATGCTGATGATATATATGCTGAAGTACATAAAAGGGAAAATATATGAATGTGAGGAGAATTGGTGAGGAAAAAAATAATTATATGATTTTGCTGGAACAGATTAACAATTTATATAATTATGCCATGGAATACTACTCTAAATATTGGATTGGGTCAAGTGGAGAATCAAATGACTGTCACTACCTTCATCGTTTATTTTTTCACCTTAGTGCCGACCAAACAGTGCATTCATATATATATGAATCTAATATATAATAATCTTTTTAAAATTAATAATAATTAGCGACTTAGCAGCAGCACTAATACTCTATTAAAACATATTATATATCACCTAGCTTTTCTTTGTATAATTTCCAGCATGTCAGATTCAATTTAAATTCATATTTAATGATTTTCAATGTCATTTAGAGGGAACATCACTTTTATGAAATTTGCCTTAAACATATATGTACATGTGTTATATATTTATGCTGATATTTATTGCTCATTTATTTAGAGAGTAAGTCTATATTCATTAATGAGATAACTAAAGAAGAGTAAGAGTATCTGTACTCTAATTTGAAATAATTGATTTGCATATATGCAAATATCAATAGAAATGAGAACACATGTAAGATGATTTTTTTAAAACTATCTTTTCCAATTTGTTTCAACAAATATTTGGAATATCCATGGAGTAATGCAGTTTAAATAGTAAATGCTTTCAGAGGAAATAGATTTGGAGACCAATATTGAAAGAACATGTCAGGTCAAGACTTAGGATAAAACAGTTTCAAAGAGAGCACATCCAAAGGTAGAAAATGTGCTGCAATTATATGAGGGCAAAGAAACAAGTGATGTTTACTGTCAGGAGTACTGCTAGAGTTATGTGTTTGTTGCATCATAGAAATTGTGGCTCTTGAGATGATGAGAAAGGGTACATCAAAGAAACATTGTATTGAATGCCACAGAATCCTAGGGGCCAAAGTGGCCACTTACCTCATTTACTTGACTGTAATAGTTGTTTGGGGGGATGCATAACACAATTTTAAATTAATTTCCAACCAGTCAGTCCTAAAGGAAATCAGTCCTGAATCTTCTTTGGAAGGGCTGATGCTGAAGCTGAAACTCCAATATTTTGGCCACATGATGGGAAGAACTGATTCATTGGAAAAGCCCCTGATGCTGGGAAAGATTGAAGGCAGGAGGAGAAGGAAACGAGGGAGGATGAGGTGGTTGGATGGCATCACTGACTCGATGGACTGAGATGGTTCCAGGAGTTGGTGATGAATGGACAGGTGCTGTCCCTGGGGTCACAAGGAGTTGGACACGAATGAGCGATTGAAGTGAACTGATAGAGAATCTGAAAAAAGTAATAAGTATCTGCGCTTAACTGATAATGCTTGGATAAGAGCACAGAACATGAATTTTACAGTTAACTCAAGATAGTGTGGATAATGTCTTAATTCTAAGGAGGCTTGACTGTACTCTATTAGAGTTCTTGAAAAAAGTTTTCTGCAAATTATTCATATATATAACTTAGAAATTTCAATTTACTAGTCTTTATCGATTTCTAAGCGTCTTTAAATCAGTGGTACATATTTTTATAACTTTATATTAACCATGCTGCTGCTACTGCTGCTAAGTCGCTTCAGTCGTGTCCGACTCTGTGTGACCCCATAGATGGAAGCCCACCAGGCTCCCCCGTCCCTGGGATTCTCCAAGCAAGAACACTGGAGTGGGTTGCCATTTCCTTCTCCAATGTGTGAAAGTGAAAAGTGAAAGTGAAGTCGCTCAGTCGTGTCCGACCCTTAGCGACCCCACGGACTGCAGCCTACCAGGCTCCTCCATCCATGGGATTTTCCAGGCAAGAGTACTGGATTGGCTTGCCATTGCTTTCTCTGTATATTAACCATATTTCTCATTAATTATAGACCCATGTAATTTCTTGCTAATATGTTAAATTCATTTGAAATCTTGAAGGTACATTCAACTAAATCTTCATTATGACTGACAAGCTGCAATTTCATCTGACAATGATATTTTAAAAGTTACCTGAAAATAAACTAATTACATTTTCCTCAAAAAAATTTAAAAGATCATTAGTTTGTATACTTGAATTTTTTTCTCATCATCCATAATTATCCTGTCAAGGTGGTAAATACACATCTACAATTCTCTCTGTGTATAATGAGTCACTAAATTGCAATAGTTGAAATTGTTATTTGAATTCCAAGTGACAAAACTCCTATTAGAAATATTTGCAGAACTTGCATGTCATGTAAAAGTTCTTTAAGTTTAAAATGTGCTTAGCCTGAAATATATGAGCATTATGAGATGTTTTACATAGAGATGCAAGTGGCCTATAAATGCCTCCACATCTTCCATGATAATTTGGTTGCTACTATAAAAACAGAAAGCACACTGTAACAAATATATCCAATTTGTAGTTCTCTGCCTTTAACATTGGTAACATATTGAATGTGCATAAGGCTTCCTTGCTCATTTGATAAAAACATCACTATATCTAGGTCCCAAACTGCTCAATTCAAATGTGTGTCCTAGTATTTTACAGTAAATTTGTTTTTCAGACCTCAGAGGCATAGAAAATAGTAGAAAACTGCTTAGTTTTCTACTCCTGATCAATTTTACATATTAAAACCCATTAATTATTATTTCGACAGGAGGAAATTTTTTTCTGCTAAGAGATACTTAAGTGAGAAGAGTCAGTTCTTTATGAACTTGATGAAGAAAGGCAACATACCTTGATATGCATGCCTGACAATGTTTTAAATTTAAGATACCCAAAACAAACTCAGAACCATTCCACTTAAATTAGCTCCCAGTTTAGAACTGGTATTTTTATTTTTGTCAGCAGTAGCATCAGTTCAGTTCAGTTCAGTTCAGTCACTCCGTTGTGTCCAACTCTTTGCATCAATGTCCAGTTATTTATATATTACAAAAAGAGGTGAGGTAGTTTGGACAAGGATGGTAGCTGCAGAGCTGATAGGAAACACTCAGAATTTGAAGATATACAAAGACACACATGCACACTTTAATTTCAGTAAAATTTGATGTTTAGTATCAATTTCTAAGAGTTTCAACCCACACATACAACTCAGTCAGTTCAGTCACTCAGTTGTGTCCAATTCTTTGCAACTCCACGGACTACAGCACTCCAAGCTTTCCTGTCCATCACCAACTCCTGGAGCTTGTTGAAACTCATGTCCATCAAGTTGGTGATGCCTTCCAAATATCTCATCCTCTGTCTTCCCCTTCTCCTCCTGCCTTCAGTCGTTCACAACATCAGGGTATTTTCCAATGTGTCAGTTCTTTGAATCATGTGGGCAAAGTATTGAAGTTTCAGCTTCAGCATCAGTCCTTCCAATGAATATTCAGGACTGATTTCCTTTAGGGTTAACTGGTTGGATCTCCTTGCTGGCCAAGGGACTCTCAAGAGTCTTATCCAACACCACAGTTCAGAAGCATCAATTCTACAGCACTCAGCTTACTTTATGGTCCAACTCTCACATCCATACATGACTACTGGAAAAAACTGTAGTTTTGACTAGACAGACCTTTGTTGGCAAAGTAATGTCTTTGCTTTTAAATATACTGTCTAGGTTGGTCATAAGTTTTCTTCCAAAGAACAAGAATATCCTAATTTCATGGCTACAAACACCCTTCTGCAGTGATTTTGGAGCCCAAGAAAATAGTCTGTCACTGTTTGCGTTGTTTCCCCATCTATTTGCCATGAAGTGATGGGACTGGATGCCATGATCTTCGTTTTTTGAATGTTGAGTTTTAAGCCAACTTTTTCACTCTCCTCTTTCACTTTCATGAGGAGTCTCTTTCATTTCTCTTTGTTTTCTGCCATTAGAGTGGTGTAATATGCAAATCTGAGGTTATTGATATCTGTCCTGGCAGTCTTGATTTCAGCTTGTGCTTCATCAAACCCGGCATTTTGCATGATGTACACTGCTGCTGCTGCTGCTGCTAAGTCACTTAAGTCGTGTCCGACTCTGTGTGACCCCATAGACGGCAGCCCACTAGGCTCCACCATCCCTGAGATTCTCCAGGCAAGAAAGAACACTGTAAGTTAAATTAAGCAGGTTGACAACATACAGCCTTGATTTTCTTATGAAACCAGTCCACTGTTCCAAGTCTAATTGTTCTAATTGTTGCTTCTTGAGCTGCATACAGGTTTCTCAGGAGGCAGGTAAGGTGGTCTGGTATTCCCAGTGACAGTATACAGCCTTGATGTACTCCTTTCCCAATCTAGAAGTGAGAATAAGGAAAGAATGGAAGCTGAAGCCATGATGAGAACTGCCTTCACAGTTTCCTAGCTATAGGAAACATTTGGGGAAATGTGAAGTGCTGACTGATAAAGATACACAATGTGAGAGTTGTAAATGCAGTTTTATTTCAAGACTTTCTGAGAACTACAGCCCAGGAGAAAGCCTCTTGGATAGCTGTGAAGAACTACTTTGAAGAGGTAGCAAGGGAGATCAGTAAACTATAATGATCTTGGTTAAGGAGTTATGTTTGATAAAGCACACAGAATGACAGAAGATTGTTACTAGTCATGAAGAGCAAGTATCTCCATTAATGATCTTAGTGCTTTCCTAGGTATGAGAAGATGCAAGAAATTGGATTCATAAAATTTTATCCTAAAAATATCTATCTGAAGCCCTGTTCTACCAGTTTTTCCCAGAGCACAGAGTGCCTCATTTCTCATCTACACTCTGAAGTCCTCTCAGGTTCAGAAAGTACAATGGCTAATGAATACTCCTTTTAGAGGATGGCAAGTGTCATTCTTATAGCATATGGAATAGAAATGTGGTATCAAAGGTTATGAATCAGTATCTCCTTGTCTCCATTTGCAATGGTTCTTCCTTGCTCAGCCAGGGAAGTTCAAGGTATAAACTGTTTTCAATATAAAAGAGAAATGATTCACTGGTTCTAACTGGTCAGTATTCCTCTTGGTATTTTTTTTACTTCTCTCTGTTTATGGATTTTTTGTTTGCTTCACAAGGAATTTTAATGTTTTCTGACAACATCTTTTGTTATGTTCCTTTGGGAATTGTTAAAACTCTTTTTTCTCCTTTTCTTTCTTTGCTGTGCTTAGTCACTCAGTTGTGTCTGACTTTTTGTGACCCCATGGAACTGAAGCCTGCCAGGCTCCTCTGTCCATGGGGATACTCCAGGCAAGAATACTGGAGTGGGTAGTCTATCCCTTCTTCAGGGGAATCTGCCCGACCCAGGAATCAAACCAGTGTCTCCTGCATTGCGGGAGGATTCTTTACCAGCTGAGCTACCAAGGAAACCCTTTAGTCTCTCAAGTCAAATTGTGTGTTTGACTGTCTCCTGCCTGGGACTTTCCAAAGTGTTACTGATTTGTAAATCAAGTCAGTAGTTAATCAGGAACACAACTTTAAATGAGCTTTGAGTCTTAAGGAAATTATGTGTTTTTTTTGGTCTTTGTTTTTTACTAACAATAAAAGGAATTTCTTTTTCAATTTTATGCCTTGAAATACATCTAACTGAGTTTTGTAAGCTTTTAAAACATTTCTCATCAATATGTGTTAGTTGCTCGGTCGTGTCTGACCCTTTGAGACCCATTGACTGTCCATGGGATTTTCTCCTCTGTCCATGGGATTTTCCAGGCAAGAATATTGGAGTGGGTGGCCATTTCCTCCTCCAGAGAGTCTTCCCAACCGAGGGATCGAACCCAGGACTCCGGGGTCTCCTGTATTGCAAGCAGATTCTTCACTGCTGAGCCATCAGGGAAGCCACAGCTGTCATACCTTTGTAAAGCTTTAAAATATAGTTCAATTTAAAGATCTCTATGACCCAGTCTTTTTAGCTGAGAGGTATGGCAACCATATACTCCACCATCTCTCCTTATGCCCTGGGGGACGGGGTGGTAGTCAATCTTTCGTCAGTGGCAACAAATATGGTGAGTAATAGAGAACTTTTAGGGAGGCCTATGCTTTAGTCTTGAACTTTGAAAATTCATTAAAAAAATTCTGAAAATTATATTATACTCTCAACAAGTTGAAATGTTTATCTTAGGGGAATGCTGAATAGTATATCATTGTAAATTCTAATATATTCACTTTATTTCATATGTTTGAATATCTTTAAACTAAGTATTTTTATACTTGAGAAATAACAGAAATCTTAAAATTTTTCCTACCATTTGAGAAAAAAAATTTTATGCCATCTGTGACAGTTGTATAATTCAACACAATTAACACTGATTTTAAAATAATTCCACATTTATTAATTATATCTGAGTCTGAGGCCAGGGTCCGTGGCTGAGAGGAGCTACTACACTCCTGAGGTCAGGGCGATGGCCAAGAGGAGCAATCCCACGTCCAAGTGTCTGCCGCTGCGTGGGCACAGGAGGGCCGAGAGGAGCTACTCCACATTCAAGGTCAGGAGGGGCGGCCTTGAGGAGATACCCCTCGTCTAAGGTAAGGAGCAGTGGCTGCGCTTTGCTGGAACAGCCGTGAAGAGATATCCCAAAACCAAGGTAAGAGAAAACCAAATAAGACGGTAGGTATTGCAAGATGGCATCAGAGGACAGACACACCAAAATCATAATCACAGAAAATTAGTTGATCTGATCACACGGACCACAGCCTTGTCTAACTCAATGAAACTAAGCCATGCCGTGTGGGGCCACCCAAGATGGGCGGGTCATGGTGGAGAGATCTGACAGAATGTGGTCCACTGGAGAAGGGAATGGCAAACCACTTCAGTATACTTGCCTTGAGAACTCCATGAACAGTATCAAAAGGCAAAATGATAGGACACTGATAGGATACTGAATGAGAAACTCCCCAGGATGGTAGGTGCCCAATATGTTACTGGAGATCAGTGGAGAAATAAATCCAGAAAGAATGAAGGGATGGAGCCAAAGAAAAAACAATACCCAGTTGTGGATGTGACTGATGATAGAAGCAAGGTCCAATGCTGTAAAGAGCAATATTTCATAGGAATCTGGAATGTTAGGCCCATGAATAAAGGAAAATTGGAAGTGGTCAAACAGGAGATGGCAAGAGTGAACATAGACATTCTAGGAATCAGTGAACTAAAATGGACTGGAACGGGTGAATTTAACTCAGATGACCATTATATCTACTACTGTGGGCAGGAATCCCTTAGAAGAAATGGAGTAGCCATCATGGTCAACAAAAGAGTCCGAAATGCAGTACTTGGATGCAATCTCAAAAATGACAGAATGATTTCTGTTCGTTTCCAAGGCAAACCATTCAATATTACAGTAATCCAAGCCTATGTCCCAACAAGTGACACTGAAGAAGCTGAATTTGAATGGTTCTATGAAGACCTACAAGACCTTTTAGAACTAACACCCAAAAAAGATGTCCTTTTCATTATAGAGGACTGGAATTCAAAAGTAGGAAGTCAAGAAACATCTGGATTAACAGGCAAATTTGGCCTTGGAGCATGGAATGAAGCAGGGCAAAGGCTAATAGAGTTTTGCCAAGAGAACACACTGCTCATAGCATCATAGCAAACACCTTCTTTCAACAACACAAAAGAAGACCCTACCAATGGACCTCAGCAGATGGGCAACACCGAAATCAGATTGATTATATTCATTGTAGCCAAAGATGGAGAAGCTGTATACAGTTAGCAAAAACAAGACCAGGAGCTGACTGTGGCTCAGATCATGAACTCGTTATTGCCAAATTCAGATTTAATTGAAGAGACTAGGGAAAACCACTAGACTATTCAGATATGACCTAAATCAAATCCCTTATCATTATACACTGGAAGCAAGAAATATATGTAAGGGACTAGATCTGATAGATAGAGTGCCTGATGAACTATGGACGGAGGTTCGTGACATTGTACAGGACACAGGGATCAAGACCATCCCATGGAAAAAAAATGCAAAAAAGCAAAATGGCTGTCTGGGGAGACCTTACAAATAGCTGTGAAAAGAAGGGAAGTGAAAAGCAAAGGAGAAAAGGAAAGATATAAGCATCTGAATGCAGAGTTCCAAAGAAAAGCAAGGAGAGATAAGAAAGTCTTCCTCAGCGATCAATGCAAAGAAATAGAGGAAAATAACAAAATAAGAAAGACTAGAGATCTCTTCATGAAAATTAGAGATACCAAGGGAACATTTCATGCAAAGATGGGAACAATAAAGGAGGAAAATGGTATGGAACTAACAGAAGCAGAAGATATTAAGAAGTGGTGGTAAGAATACACAGAACTGTACAAAAAAGATATACATGACCAAGGTAATCACGATGGTGTGATCACTCACCTAGAGCCAGACATCTTGGACTGTGAAGTCAAGTGGGCCTTAGAAAACATCACTACAAGCAAAGCTAGTGGAGGTGATGGAATTCCAGTTGAGCTATTTCAAATCCTGAAAGATGATGCTGTGAAAATGCTGCACTCAATATGTCAGCATATTTGGAAAACTCAGCAGTGGCCACAGGACTGGGAAAGGTCTGTTTTCATTCCAATCCCAAAGAAAGGCAATGCCAAAGAATGCTCAAACTACTGCACAATTTCACTCATCTCACACACTAGCAAAATCATGCTCAGAATTCTCCAAGCCAGGCTTCAGCAATATGTGAACCATGAACTTTTAGATGTTCAAGCTGGTTTTAGAAAAGGCAGAGGAACTAGAGATCAAATTGCTAACATCCGCTGGAATATGGAGAAAGCAAGAGAGTTCCAGAAAACCATCTATTTCTGCTCCATTGACTATGCCAAAGCCTTTGACTCTGTGGATCACAATAAACTGTGGAACATTCTGAAAGAGATGGGAATACCAGACCACCTGACCTGCCTCTTGAGAAACCTATTTGCAGGTCAGGAAGCAAGAGTTAGAACTGTATATGGAACAACAGACTGGTTCCAAATAGGAAAAGGAGTATGTCATGGCTGTATATTGTCACCCTGCTTATTTAACTTCTATGCAGAGTACATCATGAGGAATGCTGGGCTGGAAGAAGCACAAGCTGGAATCAAGGTTGCTGGGAGAAATATGAATAACCTCAGATATGCAGATGACACTACCCTTATGGCAGAAAGTGAAGAGGAACTCAAAAACCTCTTGATGAAAGTGAAAGAGGAGAGTGAAAAGGTTGGCTTGAAGCTCAACATTCAGAAAACAAAGATCATGGCATCTGGTCCCATCACTTCTTGGGAAATAGATGGGGAAACAGTGGAAACCGTGTAGGACATTATTTTTTTGGGCTCCAAAATCACTGTGGATGCTGATTGCAGCCATGAACTTAAAAGATGCTACTCCTTGGAAGGAAAGTTATGACCAACCTAGATAGCATATTAAAAAGCAGAGACATTACTTTGCCAACCAAGGTCCGTCTAGGCAAGGCTATGGTTTTTCCAGTGGTCATGTATGGATGTGAGATTTGGACTGTCAAGAAAGCTGATTGCCAAAGAACTGATGCTTTTGAACTATGATGTTGGAGAAGACTCTTGAGAGTCCCTTGGACTGCAAGGCGATCCAACCAGTCCATTCTAAAGGAAATTAGTCCTGGGTGTTCATTGGAAGGACTAATTTTAAAGCTGAAACTCCAATTCTTTGGCCACATCATGCGAAGAGTTGACTCACTGGAAAAGACTCTGATGCTGGGAGGGATTGGGGGCAGGAGGAGAAGGGGACAACAGAGAATGAGATGGCTAGATGGCATCACCGGCTCGAGGGACGTGAGTTTGAGTGAACTCCGGGAGTTGGTGATGGACAGGGAGGCCTTGCGTGCTGTGATTCATGGGGTCGCAAAGATCAGACACGTCTGAGCGACTGAACTGAACTGATAAATGTGAATTAGTCTTATTCAAACATTAAACCTGGTATAATAGAAATTAATTGTAGTAGGATAGTTTCTGTGCTAATTCACTGAAAATGGTAATGCAAATTAGTTTTAAAGGTATTTTCCTGATAAAGTAAAAATCCAATTATAGGGTAATCTCAAGGTTTGGTATAAGCATATTTTGAACAGTCCTTCAATAGCTGAGGTTTCTTCCAAAGCCACTTGGCCATCATTAACTTTACTTTGGCCAGATTTCCCCTGGTTACAAACTTTGTTGACACCTCAATGAAAAAGGTAGACAGACTTTTTACAAACATGTAAAATAATACTTCTCTTCATTGTGATTGGTCAGTTCAGAGAGTAGGCTGTCTGCCCAAACCTGGGCCATATGCAATCACCAGAGACAGAATTGGATTTAATATCAAGATAACAAAGCATCAGTCTCATTAACTGCCTAATTTTTAGTAAGGCACAGACAGGGCCTAGGTATGTATTCATATGGTCAGGTTTTATTTTTTGAAAATTTTGCACAATAAAATATTTTAATACAAATTAGTTAAGACTGCTGCATCTGAACTTTAACTTTCTGTGTCACAGTACCTTTTTTCTAATAGTATTCAAGTTCTGAATATTTGGAGGATCCTGCTAAGGAGAATTTGATTGGAAATTTGGAGCTTCCCTGGTGGCTCAGATGATAAAGAATCTTCCTGTAACGCAGGAGACTCAGGTCCAATTCCTGCGTGAGGAAGACCCTTTGGAGAAGGAAATGGCTATCCACTCCAGTATTCTTGCCTGGAGAATTCCATGGACAGAGGAGCCTGGTGGGCTACAGTCCATAGGGTCCTAAAGAGTTGCTCATGACTGAGCAACTAGCACTCACTTTTATGTAGTTTAGGATTAGTGGCATTTATTCATGTGGTTTATAGTATGCTTTAAATTTAGTAGGTATAGTTAACACTTTGCTACCCTTCCAATTTACTGTCCATTGTACTTAGGCTGAAGTGTAATATGAATATATTTTAAGGTATCTGGCAGGGGAAGGGCATGGATAATGGTGGGAAAGTTTTTTTAATGTAGAAAATAAGAAATAATCTATATATATTCTCTCAACACTAAAGATTAAAATTGTTAGCTCAGAATACAGCTCTCATGTATAACTTATTAAAGTAGAAGATTATTCTTTTCTAGAATATATTTCGTATTATAGAATAAACAAGTCTTAATAAATCATATTTTTTTCCTTTTTGGTGGAAATTACACAAAACAGATGGAGAAGGACATGGCAACCCACTCCAGTATTCTTGCCTAGAGAATCCAGTGGACGGAGGAGCCTGGTGGGCTGCTCTCCTTAGGGTTGCACAGAGTCGGACACGACTGAAGCGACTTTGCATGCATGCATGCATTGGAGAAGGAAATGGCAACCCACTCCTGTATTCTTGCCTGGAGAATCCCAGGAACAGAGGAGACTGGTGGGTTGCCATCTATGGGGTTGCACAGAGTTGGACACTACTGAAGTGACTTAGCAGAAGCAGCACACAAAACAATTTATCAGAATTTCTTAATTTGTAGGGCATGTACCAGAAGCAAAACTAAAAACAGAAAGTGGTTATCAATAGTAAAATCAAAGTTTTTGATTAACTTTTCATATTCTGAATGAAAGATTGAAGTATATTTTTATTCTCTCTATAGAAAACACTGGATAAGGCAATGGCAACCCACTACAGTACTCTTGCCTGGAAGATCCCATGGACGGAGGAGCCTGGTAGGCTCTTAGTGAAGAGTTGGACATGACTGAGCGACTTCACTTTCACTTTCATGCATTGGAAAAGGAAATGGCAACCCACTCCAGTGTTCTTGCCTGGAGAATCCCAGGGACGTAGAGCCTGGTGGGCTGCCGTCTATGGGTTACACAGAGTCAGACATGACTGAAGTGACTTTGCAGCAGCAGCAGCAGCATAGAAAACACTACAAAATTATTTCATGCAAATGCTGATGAAGGGCTAAAGATTTTGAAAATGAAGAAATATGTATAGATGAATCAAGCAGTTCATTAAAATGATATTTTTCTGCTTTAATTTTAGTCAGCTTTTAATTTTTAAAAACCTGTTAATTTTCTTATTTTTAATAAATATTTAATCATTCATATTTTTACATTTATAATCTGTATTGTTTTTCTTACAGACAGCCTACAAATTTAACAGTTTTCAGAACATACAATATCTTGATCCTTTTGACCAAAGGAATGCTATAGAAACAAATCAGGATTCAACTTTGGAGTGAAAAATAGAGTTGATTACTGGAAATGATTTGAGGTCTTCTAATGGCAACCCACTCCAGTGTTCTTGCCTGGAGAATCCCAGGGAGGGTGGAGCCCGGTCGGCTGCCATCTATGGGGATGCACAGAGTCGGACACGACTGAAGCGACTTAGCAGCAGCAGCAGCAGGATAGTGAAGACAGTGGTTGGGTGGACCACCAAGATGTTCCAAGTCAGGATAAATGATGCAACATTGGTTAATATAAAAGTTAATATGTAGTTTAAGAAAATATTTCTAAATACTGAAAAGAATCTGTATATGGTTCTTTTTTCCTCCATATAAATATACTAGAAGTATGAATTTATAAATAAAGAGATGTTAACTAAATAGTCATCTAAGTATTTTACTTTAGAAAGAATGCATATGAATATTAAGATAGTTGATAGAGGTATCTTTTCTGTATCAGTCTCATCTCAACAGAAAATATATGGCCCACAGAAAACAGGTAAGTTTTGATGTGCTTATTGACATAGATAAAAGAGTAGGTGTGGGGCGATCACAAAGGCTACTGCAATAAAGTGGCTTCAACAGCAGATGAACTGGTACCACTCCTAGATCTAGGGGAACAGGGATGTAATTGGAACCCAGAGGGAGCTCATAGGGTGCCATCTGCTACCTAGAGAGCCTTTTAATTTGGGGATTAGCCAGTTTGAGCTCATTTAGAAAGGTGAAGCCAGGAAAATAATACATTTACCTAACTTTTTTCTATTCCTTCAAACTATTGCTAGATTTCTCCACTGGCTAAACTCATATGGAAGAGAAGTGTGGATATGATTTATATAAGTCAATTTCCTGGGTTAAAAAGTAGGATAGATAATAGATATGAAGGAGCAAAATGATGCTAGATACTGAAGAATACATTATGTCAGAGCAATATCAATATAACTTAAATTTGTGTGTCCTAAAAAGCTATAATTCACAAGAAATATGCACTGCTATATTCATTACAGGACTATTCACAATAGCCAAAACAGAAATAATCTAAATTTCCATTGACAGATGAACTGATAAAGAAGATGTGGTATATATATACAATGGAATATTACTCAGCCATAAAAATGAAATAATGTCACTGTAGCAACATTATCATACTAAATGAGATAAGTCAGAAAAAGAAAGGCAAAAACCATACAATATGAGGGGTAAGGGAAGAGATGGATTGGGAGTTTGGTATTAGCAGATGTAAACTTTTATGTATAGAGTGGCCTTCCCTGGTGGCTCAGTAGGTAAAGAATCTGTCTGCAATGCAGGAGAATCCATGCAATGAAGGAGACCTCAGTTCAATCGTTGGGTTGGGAAGATCCCCTGGAGAAGGAAATGGCAACCCACTCCAGTAATCTTGCCTAGAAAATTCCATAGACAGAGGAGTCTGGTGGGCTACAATCCATGGGGTTGCAAGAGCTGGACACAACTTAATGACTGAAGCCACCATATATAGAATGGATACTATACAGTACAGGGAACTATATTCAATATTCTGTGAGAAACTAAAATGGAACGTTCATATCAAAAAATAATATGCATATATGTATAAATGAATCACTTTGATGTACAACAGTAATTAACACAGCATTGTAAATCAACTATATGTCAATAAAATAAAGTTTAAAACGTAAAATATATAAATACTATCTTGTGGCCTATGAAATAGAATATCCACTGTTTATGTGAATAAACATATATATACTGTTACTTAAAGAATAATTTTTTCTAAGTAAAGTCAATCATTCCTAAGAAATATCTATTATTATTCAGATTTCTCTCCTATTCACAGTTTGTGACATAATTATTTTTTACCATTGATGCCTCCAATCTCATGAATATATCTGAAGAAACTACACAATTCAATTCACAATTGTACTCATAACAAAATAATAAATAGAAGAAAATTATTTTTGAAGAGAAAAAGACAGCTCTGTTATTTCTTACAGCCATTCCCTGCTCAGCTTTTAGAAGAGACCATGAAAAGGTGTACTGAAACTTAAATATATTAACTTATTATAAAGAATTTACAATAAAATTATTCTATTCATTGGTGCTAAAACTTTTCTGGGAAAATAGTCATCTGTTTATTTGATTTTCTCAAAATGATAAGCTCACTTTTGATCTAAAGGTGAAATATCATTCCTCCCAGTAAGAGAAATTTCCACTGAGATTAAAATCATTTTATCCAGTTATTAAGAGGTGGCAAATTTTATGATAACTGAGATTCAGTTTAACTCTAAGTTTTCTTATATATATGTAACATATAACATGTATATAATATATAACATATATACATAACATGTGCTGTATGCTTAGTTGCTCAGTCAGGTCCAACTCTTGTGAACCCATAGACTGTAACCAGCCAGGCTCCTCTGTCCATGGGATTCTCCAGGCAAGAATACTGGACTGGGTTGCCATTTCCTTCTCCAGGGGATCTTCCTGACCCAGTAATCCGACCTGGGTCTCCTGCATTGCAGGCAGATTCTCTACTGACTGAGCTATGAGGGACTATCTCATATATATAATAGTCATATGTCTTTGAGATTAAGATGGACCACTTTCTGTGTTCCTTTATTCATATTCACTGGAAAAAAAGCTTTCTCAAAAGAAACAAAGATAATATTGCCATTGTGTTTACTATTACTGTATTGTTTTTGCATATAGTTTTTTCCCCCTCCATATTATTTCAGTAGGGTTAAATTGTTTTAATGATATTTTCATCTTTAGGCTTGAAAAAACTCTAGCAAATAAAGTAAGTCAGTATCAAACATTTCTTTCCCTAGCTTTTCCATGAAAAAAAAAAAAGATTTAAAAGCTAAATTCAGATCCATGTAAGGAAAGATGCTTGAGCTGACTTTATGGACTAACAAAAAGAAGTTCCTAAAAGAAAAAGAAAAGAGGTTCTCTAACTTTGTGTTACAGTAGTATCTGGGATCACATGGTCCCTTATTTTTTAGATTTCTAGAAGCTTTGCCATTGTTGAATTAAAGGAGACACTGCTTGTTTGTCTTCCTGTTGTTTTTGTCATGTTAGATGTTCAGTTGTGTCTGACTCTGTGACTCCATGGACTTAGCCTGCCAGGCTCCTCTGTGCATGGAACTCTTCAGGCAAGGGTACTGCAGTGGATAGCACTCTGTTTCTATTCTCCATTTCTTCATTCCTCTCTACTTTAACAAATATTTCCTGAGCACTGACCTAGGGTTGGCTCTGGTGATATGATTATAAATGAAGTCTGAGTGATGGTTTTCTTTAAAGAGTTTCTAAGTAAAATTAATAAATTATGAAAATTAAAATGTTCATTTTTATGTATTTTATAGATGAGGAAACAGATCCAAGAGGTGAAATACATTGCTAAAAGTCACAAATCTAGGGTATAAATTCAGGCAGCTCAAATCTGAGATCTGTACTCTTAATCATGTAGTGTATTACCTCTCAGAGGAGAAACAGGAGTGATTTTTGATGACAATCAAAATTTCAAATTATGATATAGATGGAGAATTTTTAGATTATTATAACTGAGAGTCACATATGAAATTAAGCCAGATGAATAGTTAAAACTCTAATTTGTCTTATGTGTCAATATCATTCAATTGGAAACTGCCATTGTATTTTTTAATTGTATCTGTTTTTACACCAAGCTTTTAGTCATCTTTGGAAATGTAGGAATTTTCATTATTATCAACTGAATTTTGAGCAAAGATGACTCCAATCTTTAAAGTACTCAGGCAGCTTGAGTAGCAACACAAATATAATCATCTGATAAATGATTTTCTGGAATCTATTTATAGAATCAGTTCAGAGCTGTGCACATCATAATTTAGAAATGTTTTCATTCCTAGAAAATGATAATTTTATTTTGGATATTTATGCATGCAATATTTTGTGATTGGATAGTTCCCCTTGTAAATGTACTGCTTCCATCATGCCAATATTTATCACAAATAAAGATACCTATCATTTTGGCAGCTCTCATTATTCAATATTTATTATGATTATTGCTATTGATTTCATTAATGCAATAGCACTCTATTTTATACAATTTTTGGAATATATTCAGAAAGTTGTTCAAAATGTAAATAAAATGCAAAAATCCCTTTAAATGCTTCATTTACTTTAGCAATATACATTCACTGAGACCTTTGTGTGTGTGTGTGTGTATTGCAGTTTATCCTTTTGAGATAATTAGAGCAAGAAAATTTAGTGCAGGCATAAGTATAAGCTTGACTTTATTATTCACAAATTTCATTTTCAAAGCTTCCATATTCCCCCGTCTAGAGTCAATGATTGATCTCATATTCATTTTTGGCATCTAGCACTACATCTATAAGATTGACTCTGCTTTTCTGCTTAAGAGGATTCCTTCTTTTCTGATTCATATTATCCCTTCTCTCCTATTCTCCATCAATTAGTTTTTGTATCAAAAAATTTCAGATATATAAATTACTTATGGTATAATTAGTTATTTACCTCTATATTTTGGAGAAGGAAATGGCAACCCACTCCAGTGTTCTTGCCTGGAGAATCCCAGGGACGGGGGAGCCTGGTGGGCTTCCATCTATGGGGTCGCACAGAGTCGGACACGACTGAAGTGACTTAGCATACTTTGGGTGGTAGCTTTACACTTTAACTCAGGGCTCTTGGAAAGAGAAGTATTTTAATCTATAATAACAAATGTTTAAATGTGTTATGTTCAGTTCAGTCGCTCAGTCGTGTCTAACTCTTTGCGACCCCAGGACCACAGCAGGCCAGGCCTCGCTGTCCATCACCAACTCCCAGAGTACACTCAAACTCATGTCCATCGAGTTGGTAATGCCATCCAGCTATCTCATTCTCTGTCGTCCCCTTCTCCTCCCACCCCCAATATCTCCCAGCATCAGACTCTTTTCCAGTGAGTCAACTCATCGCATGAGCTGGCCAAAGTATTGGAGTTTCAGTTTTAGCATCAGTCCTTTCAATGAACACCCAGGATTGATCTCCTTTAGAATGGACTGGTTGGATCTCCTTGCAGTCCAAGGGACTCTCAAAAAGTTTGGCACACAAATTTTGGCTACAGGTGTTTCTATGATTAAAGTAAAAGTTGTTCAGTGTGTCCGACTCTTTGCAACCCCATGGACTATACAGTCGAAGGAATTCTCCAGGCCAGAATACTGGAGTGGGTGGCCTTTACCTTCTCAAGGGGATCTTCCAAACCAGGGATCAAACCCAGGTTTCCTGCATTGCAGGGGGATTCTTTACCAGATAAGCCACATGGGAAGCCCATTTCTATGGTACCTTCTAATAAAATTATTTACAGTTATATGACATTCATTATCCCTGAATGAGGATATCATACAATCAAGAGTTGAGAATTATGTCAAGCAAGATTAGAGCAAGGTTGAGGCAAGTGAGGCGCTTAACTTGGGGATAATATTTAAAGAGTTACCAACATACACAGTAATAATGATAAAAATATTATAATGTAATATTTATAAAATAATATCAATACAAGGCAGAAGAAGAAGAAGGAGAAGGCAATGGCATGCCACTCCAGTACTATTGCCTAGAAAATCCTATGGATGGAGGAGCTTGGTAGGCTGCAGTCCGTGGGGTTGCTAAGGGTCGGAAAGGACTGAGCGACTTCTCTTTCACTTTTCACTTTCACACATTGGAGAAGGAAATGGCAACCCACTCCAGTGTTCTTGCCTGGAGAATCCCAGGGACGGGGGAGCCTGGTGGACTTCCGTCTATGGGGTCACACAGAGTTGGATACAACTGAAGTGACTTAGCAGCAACTTAGCATCAATACAAGAATATCCATAATGAACAAAATATTTAAATTTCAAATAAAGACAGGATCAATATTACTGATATTTTTCTTTTGCCTCAGGCTCCACATGGGACTGATGTAGTAAAAGAAGTTCAGTTCAGTTCAGTTCAGTTCGGTCACTCAGTCGTGTCCGACCCTCCACGACCCCATGAATCACAGAATGCCAGGCCTCCCTATCCATCACCAACTCCCGGAGTTCACTCAAACTCATGTCCACAGAGTCGGTGATGCCATCCAGCCATCTCATTCTCCATCGTCCCCTTCTCCTCCCGCCCCCAACCTTTCCCAGCATCAAAGTCTTTTCCAGTGAGTCAACTCGTCGCATGAGGAGGCCAAAGTATTACAGTTTCAGCCTTAGCATCAGTCCTTCCAATGAACACCCAGGATCGATCTCCCTTAGAATGGACTGGTTGGATCTCCTTGCGGTACAAGGGACTCGCAAGAGTCTTCTCCAACACCACAGTTCAAAAGCATCGATTCTTCGGCGATCAGCTTTCTTCACAGTCCAACTCTCACATCCATACATGACCACGGGAAAAACCATAGCCTTGACTAGACGGACCTTGGTTGGCAAAGTAATGTCTCTGCTTTTTAATATACTATCAAGGTTGGTCATAACTTTCCTTCCAAGGAGTAAGCGTCTTTTATTTCATGGCTGCAATCAGCATCTGCAGTGATTTTGGAGCCCAAAAAATAAAGTCTGACACTGTCTCCGCTGTTTTTCCATCTATTTCCCATGAAGTGATGGGACCAGATGCCATGATTTTTGTTTTCTGAATGTTGAACATTAAGCCAACTTTTTCACTCTTCTCTTTCACTTTCATCAAGAGGCTTTTGAGTTCCTCTTCACTTTCTGCCATAAGGGTAGTGTCATCTGCATATTTGAGGTTATTGATATTTCTCCCAGCAATCTTGATTCCAGCTTGTGCTTCTTCCAGCCCAGCGTTCCTCATGATGTACTCTGCATATAAGTTAAATAAGCAGGGTGACAATATACAGCCTTGACGTACTCCTTTTCCTATTTGGAACCAGTCGGTTTTTCCATGTACACTTCTGACTGTTGCTTCCTGACCTACATACAGGTTTCTCAAGAGGCAGGTCAGGTGGTCTGGGATTCCCATCTCTTTCAGAATGTTCCACAGTTTATTGTGATCGACACAGTCAAAGGCTTTGGCATAGTCAGTGAAGCAGAAATAGATGTTTTTCTGGAACTCTCTTGCTTTCTCCATGATCCAGTGGATGTTGGCAATTTGATCTCTGGTGCCTCTGCCTTTTCTAAAACCTGCTTGAACATCTGGGAGTTCACGGTTCACATATTGCTGAAGCCTGGCTTGGAGAATTTTGAGCTTGACTTTACTAGTGTGTGAGATGAGTGCAATTGTACGGTAGTTTGAGCATTCTTTGGCATTGCCTTTCTTTGGGACTGGAATGAAGACTGACCTCTTCCAGTCCTGTGGCCACTGCCGAGTTTTCCAAATCTGCTGGCATATTGAGTGCAGCACTTTCACAGCATCATCTTTCAAGATTTGAAATAGGTCAACTGGAATTCTATCACCACCACTAGCTTTGTTCGTAGTGGTGCTTTCTAAGGCCCATTTGACTTCACATTCCAAGATGTCTGGCTCTAGGTCAGTGATCACTTTATCGTGACTATCCTGGTTGTGAAGATCTTTTTTGTACAGTTCTTCTGTGTATTCTTGCCACCTCTTCTTAATATCTTCTGCTTCTGTTAGGTCCATACCATTTCTGTCCTTTATCCAGCCCATCGTTGCATGAAATGTTCCTTTGGAATTCTAATTTTCTTGAAGAGATCTCTTGAGTTTCCTATTCTGTTGTTTTCCTCTATTTCTTTGCATTGATCACTGAGGAAGGCTTTCTTATCTCTCCTTGCTATTCTTTGGAACTCTGCATTCAGATGCTTATATCTTTCCTTTTCTCCTTTGCTTTTCACTTCTCTTCTTTTCACAGCTATTTGTAAGGCCTCCTCAGACAGCCATTTTGCTTTTTTGCATTTCTTTCCCATGGGGATGGTCTTGGTCCCTGTCTCCTGTACAATGTCACGAACCTCCGTCCAGTGTTCATCAGGCACTCTATCTATCAGATCTAGTCCCTTAAATCTATTTCTCACTTCCACTGTATAATGATAAGGGATTTGATTTAGGTCATATCTGAATGGTCTAGTGGTTTTCCCTATTTTCTTCAATTTGAGTCTGAATTTGGCCATAAAGAGTTCATGATGTGAGCCACAGTCAGCTCCTGGTCTTGTTTTTGCTAACTGTATACAGCTTCTCCATCTTTGGCTGCAAAGAATATAATCAATCTGATTTCGGTGTTGACCATCTGGTGATGTCCATGTGTAGAGACTTCTCTTGTGTTGTTGGAAGAGGGTGTTTGCTATGACCAGTGTGTTCTCTTGGCAAAACTCTATTAGCCTTTGCCCTGCTTCATTCTGTGCTCCAAGGCCAAATTTGCCTGTTGCTCCAGGTGTTTCTTGACTTTCTACTTTTGCATTCCAGTCCCCTATAATGAAAAGGACATGTTTTTTGGGTGTTAGTTCTAAAAGGTCTTGTAGGTCTTCATAGAACAGTTCAACTTCGGCTTCTTCAGCATTACTGGTTGGGACATAGGCCTGGATTACTGTAATATTGAATGGTTTGCCTTGGAAACGAACAGAAATCATTCTGTCATTTTTAAGATTGCATCCAAGTACTGCATTTCAGACTCTTTTGTTGACCATGATGGCTACTCCATTTCTTTTAAGGGATTTCTGCCCACAGTAGTAGATATAATGGTCATCTGAGCTAAACTGACCCGTTCCAGTCCATTTTAATTCACTGATTCCTAGAATGTCTATGTTCACTCTTGCCATCTCCTGTTTGACCAATTCCAATTTGCCTTGATTCATGGACCTAACATTCCAGGTTCCTATGCAATATTGCTCTTTACTGCACCGGACCTTGCTTCTACCACTGGTCACATCCACAACTGGGTATTGGTTTTGCTTTGGCTCCATCCCTTTATTCCTTCTAGAGTTATTTCTCCACTGATCTCCAGTAGCATACTGGGCACCTACCGACCTGGGGAATTCCTCATTCAGTATCCTATCATTTTGCCCTTTGATACTGTTCATGGGGTTCTCAAGGCAAGTATACTGAAGTGGTTTGCCATTCCCTTCTCCAGTGGACCACATTCGGCTGGGGTCCATGTGATCAGATCGACTAGTTTCCTGTGATTATGATTTCAGTGTGTCTGCCCTCTGATATCCCCTCGCAATACCTACAGTCTTATTTGGGTTTCTCTTACCTTGGTTGTGGTATATCTCTTCACAGCTGCTCCAAGAAAGCGCAGCCACTGCACCTTACCTTGGATGAGGGGTATCTCCTCAAGGTCGCCCCTCCTGACCTTGAATGTGGAGTATCTCCTCTCGGCCCTCCTGCGCCTGTGCAGCCACCACCTGTTGGACGTGGGACAGCTCCTCTCAGCCGCCGGCCCTGGCCTCAGGCGTGGGGTAGCTCCTCACCATCGCGCCTCTTTGCGTGGTCGGTTGCGCCCCGCTGGGGCCGGCGTCTCTCGCGTCTTTGAAAAAAAAAAATCAAAAAAATGTTCATGACCTGATGGCTTCAGATGGGAATTCTACCAAGCATAAAAATAGATAATATCTATCCTTTGCAAACTATTAAAAAAAAATAGAGTAGGAAGTAATACTCTCAAATTCATTCTATGAGGATGCCATTAAGCCTGATATCAAAACTAGACAAATATGATACAAAAAGGAAAAAGAAAAACACGCCAGTATCTCTGATGAATATAGATATAAAAATCTTCAAAAATTATTAGCAAATCATATTTAACAATATATTACATGATTTTTTTAAAAAAATCACAATCAAGTGGGATTTATCCCAGGGATGCAAGGATGGTTCAACATCTGCAAATCAATCAATGTGATACATAAACAAAAGGACAGATAAAAATCACAGAGTCATTTTAATAAACAGAAAAATCACTTGAAAATGTCCAACATTCATTCATGATAAAAATTGTCATGAAAGTTGTTATAGAGGGAATATATCAAAACATAATAAAGGTCATATATGATCCACACACAGCTAACATCATACTCAATAGTGAAATGCTAAAAGATTTTCCTTTAAAATCAGGAACAAGTCAATGATGTCTACTTTTACTATTTCTATTTAAGATAGTATTGGTAATAACTATAGCAATGAGATAAGCATGCAGGTGGGATTCTTTACCAGCTGAGACACAAGGGAAGCCCAAGTATACTGGAGTGGGTAGCCTATCCCTTCTTCAGTGGATCTTCCTGACCCAGGAATTGTACTGGGGTCTCCTGCATTGCAGGAGGATTCTTTACCAAGTGAACTATCAGGGAAGCCTCCTCTCCTGGGTATATATCCAAAGGAAACAAAAACACTAATTCAAAAAGATACATGCAATCCAGTGTTCATGGCAGCATTACTTATGATAGCCAAGTCAGAACTAACCTAAGGTGCCCATCAATAGGCAAATGGAAAAAGATATGTTATATACATACATTGTATATACAATATGCAGTGGAATATCAGTCAGCCATAAAAAAGAGTGACATTTGCCATTTGTAACAAAGTGAATGGACCTGGAGGGTGTTCAGTTCAGTTCAGTTCAGTCGCTCAGTCGTGTCCGACTCTCCGCGACCCCATGAATCACAGCACGCCAGGCCTCCCTGTCCATCACCAACTCCCGGAGTACACTCAAACTCATGTCCACAGAGTCGGTGATGCCATCCAGCCATCTCATTCTCCGTCGTCCCCTTCTCCTCCCGCCCCCAACCTTTCCCAGCATCACAGTCTTTTCCAGTGAGTCAACTCGTCGCATGAGGTGGCCAAAGTATTGCAGTTTCAGCTTTAGCATCAGTCCCTCCAATGAACATCCAGGATTGATCTCCTCTAGAATGGACTGGTTGGATCTCCTTGCAGTATAAGGGACTCTCAAGAGTCTTCTCCAACACCACAGTTCAAAAGCATCGATTCTTCGGCGATCAGCTTTCTTCACAGTCCAACTCTCACATCCATACATGACCACGGGAAAAACCATTGCCTTGACTAGACGGACCTTGGTCGGCAAAGTAATGTCTCTGCTTTTTAATATACTATCAAGGTTGGTCATAACTTTCCTTCCAAGGAGCAAGCGTCTATTAATTTCATGGCTGCAATCAGCATCTGCAGTGATTTTGGAGCCCAAAAAAACAAAGTCTGACACTGTTTCCACTGTTTTTCCATCTATTTCCCATGAAGTGATGGGACCAGATGCCATGATCTTTGTTTTCTGAATGTTGAGCTTCAAGCCAACCTTTTCACTCTCCTCTTTCACTTTCATCAAGAGGCTTTTGAGTTCCTCTTCACTTTCTGCCATAAGGGTAGTGTCATCTGCATATCTGAGGTTATTGATATTTCTCCCAGCAATCTTGATTCCAGCTTGTGCTTCTTCCAGCCCAGCGTTCCTCATGATGTACTCTGCATATAAGTTAAATAAGCAAGGTGACAATATACAACCTTGACGCACTCCTTTTCCTATTTGGAACCAGTCTGTTGTTCCATGTCCAGTTCTAACTGTTGCTTCCTGACCTGCATACAGGTTTCTCAAGAGGCAGGTCAGGTGGTCTGGGATTCCCATCTCTTTCAGAATGTTCCACAGTTTATTGTGATCCACACAGTCAAAGGCTTTGGCATAGTCAATGAAGCAGAAATAGATGTTTTTCTGAAACTCTCTTGCTTTCTCCATGATCCAGCGGATGTTGGCAATTTGATCTCTGGTGCCTCTGCCTTTTCTAAAACCTGCTTGAACATCTGGGAGTTCACGGTTTACATACTGCTGAAGCCTGGCTTGGAGAATTTTGAGCATGACTTTACTAGCGTGTGAGATGAGTGCAATTGTGCGGTAGTTTGAGCATTCTTTGGCATTGCCTTTCTTTGGGATTGGAATGAAGACTGACCTCTTCCAGTCCTGTGGCCACTGCTGAGTTTTCCAAATCTGCTGGCATATTGAGTGCAGCACTTTCACAGCATCATCTTTCAAGACTTGAATGTTTAGTGAAATAAGTCAGACAGAGAAAGACAAGTACTCTACATGATCACTTAAATGTAGAGTCAAAAAATAAAACAAATGGATAAATATAACAAAACTGAAACAGACTCACAGATATAGAGAACAAACTAGTAGTTACCAATGGGAAGTGGTATGAAGGAAAGGGTAGGATAAAAAGGAGATTAAGAGCTACAAACTACTGTGTATAAAATAGGCAAGATACAAAGATAAATATTGTATAGCACAGGGAATATAGCAATTATTTCTTAATAACTTTATTTTTTAAAAAATTTTAATTGGAGGCTAATTACTTTACAATATTGTGGTAGTTTTTGCCATACATTGATATGAATCAGTCATGGGTGTACATGTGTTCCATATCCTGAAACCCCACCCATCTCCCTCCCCATCCCATCCCTCAGGGTCATCCCAGTGCACCAGCCCTGAGCACCCTGTCTCATGCATCGAACCTGAACTGGTGACCTATTTCACATATGATAATATACGTGTTTCAATGCTATTCTCTCAAATCACCCCACCCTTGCCTTCTCCTGCAGAGTCCAAAAGTCTGTTCTTTACATCTGTGTCTCTTTTGCTATCTCACATATAGGGTCATCGTTACCATCTTTCTAAATTCCATATATATGCGTTAGTGTACTGTATTGGTATTTTTCTTTCTGACTTACTTCACTGTGTATAATAGGCTCCAGTTTCACCCACATCATTAGAACTGATTCAAATGCATTCTTTTGAATAGCTGAGTAATATTCTGTTGTGTATATGTACCACAGCTTTCTTATCCATTCATCTGCCAATGGACGTCTAGGTTGCTTCCATGTCCTGGCTATTGTAAACAGTGCTGCGATGAACACTGGGGTACACGTGTCTCTTTCAATTCTGGTTTCCTCAGTGTGTATGCCCAGGAGTGTGATTGCTGGGTTGTATGGCAGTTCTATTTCCAGTTTTTTAAGGAATCTCCACACTGTTCTCCATAGTGGCTGTACTAGTTTGCATTCCCACCAACAGTGTAAGAAGGTTCCTTTTTCTCCACACCCTCTCCAGCATTTATTGTTTGTAGACTTTCTGATAACAGCCATTCTGACCGGCATGAGATGGTATCTCATTGTGGTTTTGATTTGCATTTCTCTGATAATGAGTGATGTTGAGCATCTTTTCATGTGTTTGTTAGCCATCTGCATGTCTTCTTTGGAGAAATGTCTATTTAGTTCTTTGGCCCATTTTTTGATTAGGTTGCTTATTTTTCTGGAATTGAGCTGCAGGAGTTGTTTGCATATTTTTGAGATTAATTCTTTGTCAGTTGCTTCGTTTGCTATTATTTTCTCCCATTCCAAAGGCTGTCTTTTCATCTTGCTTATAGTTTCCTTTGTTGTGCAAAAACTTTTAAGTTTAATTAGGCCCCATTTGTTTATTTTTGCTTTCATTTTCATATTTCTTAATAATTTTAAATTGAGTATAATCTATAAAAATATTTAATCACTGTTGTATACCTGAAGCTAACATAATGTTGCAAATCAATTGTATTTTATTTTTAAAAATGAACATTGTGGTTCAAATCTAAATGTTAGATTAAGCATTTGCTTAATTGTACCACACTGAAAATGAACCAGCAGATGAAACTCCTACCAGTACTGTGTAGGAGGGTTATCAGAGGACAGTGCTTTTCTGGAAGGAGAAGGCTAATGGAAATGTGTGACAAGTGTGACAAGTACTGAAATGAGATGAAAGAAGCAAGTGTGAGAATGCTCTGGAAGATCCCAGAAGATAAGAACTGGATTCAGAGTAAAAAGAGAAGCTGGAGATAGAAGATACAGGACAGCTTCAGCTGTTTTTCATTCCAACAATGCTCATCATATTCCATACAGGCACAAACCAAAAGCAGCCAGATGTTTATTCCAAGACCTAAAAACCCAGGGAACTTTTCCAAACAGGTAATTCTAGTATACATGATTTTACTTCGAAATTTTGTTATGTGGGAGCCCAAAGTTTTATGAACACTTCTGCTCAGCATTACTGAGTTACACTTTAATTAAATCTGCTCATATAGACAGACTTTTTAGTAGTTAAGGCCTGGAATCTGAGGCCAGAGTGTCTGAAGTTCAAAGGGGCTTATAAAAGTAATAATACATTTAAAGTTCTAAAAAGTTCTCATTAAGTGCTCGATTAAATTAGTTGCTGATATTATTATAAATTTAGGGAAGATGTCTAAAGAAGATTAGCCCTATTTGTGTAATCACAGAGGAAGCGAAGTAGCTTTTTAGATCAGAGTTCAGCAAGCTTTTTCTGTAAAGAGTCATATAGAAAATATTTTTGGCTTTGTGGGCCATAAGGTCTTTGTTGCAATTACTCAACTCTGTTGATGGCCAAAAAGAAGCCATAGGAAATACAAAAATAAAAGAGTGTGGTTTTTGTCTGAATATATCTTTATTAAAGAAACACAATGGGCCCAGGCCAGATTTGGCTTTGGGTTGTAGTTTGATGATACCTATTGTAGAATAAAGGATTTGGTTTTAGAATATAAGAGTAAAACAAAGGATCACTAGACCAGGAGATGTGGAGGACACTGTGAAAAACTTCCTAGATACTCCTTCTTCAAGGAAGGATCTCTGGTCTCAGATGCTGGGAGGTTTGTAGTCACTGGACTTTAAGCTGCCAGCCTCTACTGTGATTGTCCCAGTTGCAGAGTGTCTCACTCAGGGTCACGTTTTCTGGACTGGTCCTCATCCCGTAACTGACAGATGTGATTGTCTGTATGTCTGACTATCTCCACCTATCTGAGGATACTCTAAATGATCATTCAGTTCCAGAGCTGTTCCTTGGGCAGTGGAGACTGTCTTTTAAGCCTGCACTACAGATCAGTTTTTTCCTCCGTGCAACCTTGCTTTATTTTCTCTCTTCTGCTAGTGCTGATCCCCAAAGCACTCCTTAATGTGTACTTTGTACACCAAACTCTATCTCATGGTCTGTTTTTCTCAGAAACTAGGGCATGATGAAAACAGGTATTTTGAAAGAAAGACCAAGATAAACCCACAGACAATTTGACATTGCAGGAAAAAGAGAGAATTAAGAAAATAGAGGGAAAAGTAAAAGAAATTTTTTAAAAAGCAATGTACATAGATTTAAGAAGATACCACAGTCATAAAATTATGAGATCCAAAAATAAATTGAATAAACTTTATAAAGAACATGAAAGAATTGAACATAAAGCATCTGAGGATATAGGGAAAGTCAGAGGGGACCTGTTCAAACAAGAATAATAGTTTTTCAATGGTAGCTTTGAAAAAAAAAAGAGAAAATGGAGGGCACTAAAATATTAAAGAAATATTAAGGTACATAAAATGAGTTTCCAAACTAAATTGTGGAAGACATTTAATTTTCAATAACAGCTTAGCTTCCATTCTAAGCTTCATTTTGTGGAAAAAGTTAATGGAGTATGAAATAGAAGATTTTTGTGGTTTCAATTAGCATTTCCTGATTACTGATGAGATTGAGCCTCTTGTCATATAGTTATTGGCAATTTAGAAATCTTCTCTTGTAAATTGTCAGTTCAAGACTTCTACCAATTTTTTTCTGTGTATTTGTGTCACCTGTCTTTTTACTGATTTATATATAACGTATATCTTGTATATAACTCCTCTGTTGATTGTGTGAATTATAAATGGTTTATTTCCTTCTATGATTTACATTTTCATTATTTAGTAGCTTATTTTGATGAGCAACCTAATTTATCAATCATTTTCTTAATTGTTAGTGTTTTTGTGTGTAATATTTAAGAAATCTTGCCTTAGCTCCGAGTCTCAAAAATATCATTATATTTTCTTTTAGAAGCTTTATTATTTTACTTTTTATAGACGCATCTAGAATTGATTTCATATATGGCTTAAAAGATTATATAGGTATGCACCCAAAGCGGTTTATTTATAAGACTGTTTATTCTCCTTTTGTTCTCTAGTGCCACTTTTGTAACAAGTGTTCACACACATTAGTTTCTTTCTGTACTCTATTATGTGCAATTAGAATACTTACCTATAGAGTCTATATTATACTGCTTATGTTCCTTAAATTTCTTGTTTGTAAATTTGAAGATATCAGCACACACATTTACACAAAACTACAAGAATTTTTACTGGTTTTTAAAAGTCTATATAGGCCACTTTTAATTTATATAGGTCACTTAAAATCTTATCATCTTTACAGTTTTGAGACTCCAATTTATAACGATGGTACATCCTTCCATTTATCAAATTTCTCTTGCTAACATTTTTGCATGTTTTTTCTACAGATATTTGACTTGACACTAATGAAAATTTTATGTTCTAATTTCTATTGTTACTATATTGAACTATATTTTATTTTTTTATTAAATATATAAAAAGTGACCTTGCTAAATCTGCAGTTGTATTCTTTGTACTTTTCTGTATTTCTCTGTAGAAAATTATGACATTTATAACTAATTTTATTATTTTTTTCTTTCTTTATAATCCTTATACCTTTCCATCCTTATCTTATGCTCAAAGTGATCCTCAGAAGAATATTGAACAGAAGGAGAGATAAAGATCATCTTTATCTCATTCTTCATTTCAGAGGAAACTGTTCAGGATTTCACCACTTCATCACCTATCGAGATGTTAGCTGATTTCTGATTTTTAAAATTCTCTTTCTAGACACTCTTTCAGAGTTTTTTATTTAAATTTCATAGTTTATTATCAAATGGCTTCTTTGCATTCATTGAGATCATATTTTCCCATCTGCTAAGTCACTTCAGTCGTGTCCGACTCTGTGTGACCCCATAGACGGCAGCCCACCAGGCTCCGCCGTCCCTGGGATTCTCCAGGCAAGAACACTGGAGTGGGTTGCCATTTCCTTCTCCAGTGATATTTTTTTTCCCATCTAGACACTCTCTATTTAAGAGTTTTTTAAAAAATTTCATAGTTTATTATTGAATGACTTCTTTGTATTCATTGAGATCATAGTTTCCATTCTTTCTCTAAGTTGAAATGTGTTGATTTTTAAGTAATAAATGCCCTTGATTATCTAAACTGAATCCTATGTGTTTGTGCTGTTTGTATTTACTGGTGTGATTTACTTTGCTTTTTTTGTTTTCAAGAATTTTTCTACTATGTCTAGGAAAGGGGTATGTTATTTTCATTTAATCTCATTTCCTCTTAGGATTTTGTATTTTATAATGTTTGGGCCTTGATTTCTATTCTGTTGCTCCTATAAATGAGGTAGCAACATTTGCAAAGACATAAGAAGTAGCAGTGGTGAAGATTGAGGAGGTGGCTGACTTTAGGACAATATAGTAGGCCTGCTGATCTCTGAAGGCTCATATAAAATTTGTGGTCATGACTCTGGAAGGTGAACAGAGTAATTGTGAGTCTTCTCCAGCCACTGTCAGATGCTCAGTTGCAGTATAATATATATGGATTTGGATGTGATTGTACAAAAGAGAGAAAAACCATAGGTTGAGAACAGGAGGAAGCAGTGTCCTGAGAGGAGGCTTTTGAATAAAAAAGAGGTTACAAAATAGTCTGATATAAAGGTAGATAATATCATAAACACATGCTATACTTTTACCCATAGACACACAGCATATAAAAAATTAAAAGGAAAAAGAAAAATTAAATCCAACACAAAACCGAAAAGCAAAAGACCTACTTAGGAAAATAAAATTTTACATATGGAGCAAATTAAGGTGTTTCATCATTTCAAGCAATTGGTGGCATGTTACAAATGGGACTTGCAGTGATCTTGATGCTAAGAACATGCCCCTTAGAGTATCCCAGTGTCAGGATATTGGAATACTAACACATTATCTAGCTTTATAACAATCAATAGCTACATGATTTTACTCATATACTGCTGTTCATAGGTTTTCAACTTTAAGGATTGAAACAGGAGACTTCATGATTTCCTATTTAGATGTACATATTATCTTTAAAGAAATTGATCATCAAAATTCAAGGTGGAAGTGAGGATGAAAGGGCTGAGTCAAGATAATAAAGATCTTTCATCAGTAAATAGAAATGTATTGTTGAGTGTTAAAAATGTAATTGATAATGTAAATAGATTTATTGTCTAGTGATATAATATAGCTGGCCTGCACTGGATTGCTAGAGCTAATTGCTAAATTTCCAGGATTTTTTCAAGTCAGTTCTCTGATAACTTGAAATTAACCATAGTGGAAATATTTGCAAAATAGTCCCACCATGGAAATCAGCAAAGGCTATAAATAGGGGCTTTCTTTTCTCCTCAGTGAAAACATTGTTAAAATTTTACCTGCACATCCCTGGCATAACCATGGAACAATTGTAAAGGTAGAGACACTTCACTTAGATTTCTTAAGTAAGATGAATGTCTCACTTTCAGCTCTTATGAGGAAGGAATTATATATTATTGAAATGGATAAAGCAGGAAATAAAGCCTCAAGCTATTAGAAAACAGAGAATTTTTAAAAGAAATTGATTCAGGAAAGTGTAATTGGGATTAGGGACTATTGGGATGGGAGATGAATTTTTTGTGAAGACATTTTCTGTTCTTTATGATTGCTAACCATGTCACATTGAAATCTCTTTTAATAAATCTAAATATGTTAATTATGTAATGAAATATAATAGACTTATGAATTAAACTTAAAGCTATTTTTCCTAGAGATGAAGCATTCCATGCCTCTGATTTTATTTTCCCATTACTACTGCTGGTCATCATTCAGACATAAAAATTGAGAAATGTATGTAATATGAAATATAACTGTAAATATTGTCTACCCTCATTGTTACTTAAATCATTTCAATAGTCTTAGTGCTTTTAATTAACTCAATAGCCACTTATCAGGCATAAGCATGATGTTCCTGACATTTTTGGGGGGATTCTAATCTCCTCTGTTTCCTGTGGGATTCTCATTTGTCTTCCTAAATGCAGAAGCTGGCCTGTGGTTGAAGTGCAGCTTCCTTGAGGTATGCAGAACAAAACACATACAGCAAAGGAATCAACACCTTCTGCAGATTTGTTTCTGTAGGTAGAGAAACAGATCTTGAAGTTCCAACCGAAATTAAGTTTAGAATGGTATGAGAACTGGATTGTATTTTCTTTCTGTACACCCTGGACTATTATTTTTATCACTTCATTCACAAATTACCTGGCCTTCCTCTTCCTCCCCCATTTTAATTTTTATTGCTATGCAACTGTAGAACCTGATTTTTATAGGGTATGTTTCAGGAAGAAATTCATTTGCATGTTTTCTCATTTACAAGCTGATTTCCATTCAAGTTTCAATGTGAACTTGAGAACACAGCAGAATTTCAGAGATAAACTCTAGATGGAGAAAGAAAAATAACTGGTTCAGATTTGAGTCACAGAATGTCAAAATCATATAAAAAGGGAAAACATTTTTGGAGTATCCTTTACAGATATAAAAATTGTAATGTGCAATTGAATTTCTTTACAAATGTATGTGACTTAGAAGAAATGTTGGTACTTGAAAAAGCAATAATTGTACGGAATATTTTGAAGGGGACTTAAAACTTTACATTGTGGGGAAAGGAAGAACCTCTATATTTAAACATACATTATTAAAAACTTCAAAATTACCTATTTCTTTCCCCAAAGAGAAATAAAATTGTTTTAACTTATTTTTCAAATCTGTGTCACAAGAAAATAATTTCAAATCTGTGTTCACAGTAGACAGATAACTGTCACATTCAGTAGAAAATTTAGGTTTTATATTTGGTTGTCAAAATAGATAATCTTGCAACTGTGAAGCAAGATTAAATTTTATCTTTCCTTGGTGTACAACAGTATAGCTAAAATTTACAGGCTAGGACTATGGTGGAAGTATAACCTATCAAGTTTTAGAGTTTAAAATATGACTGTTTAAATGAACAAAAATATTAAAGATAGGAGCGTTCTTAATTTAATCACTTTCCTTCAATTTAGATGTAATAAAATTGACATAAACACAATTGCAATGTGATTAGTTCTGTATTGTGGTATTATAAACAGAGGAGAGAAGCAGCTATCTCAAGCCAAGATGTTTTGAGGAAAAAAATCTCAAATGTGCTGGCTGTGGTAGTAATTCAGGTAAAGAACAAAGGGAATACATACCATGGAGAAGAAAATATACATTAATAGTTATTTAGAGGGGAGTCTGTACCACTTATATAATGTATAACAAAAATCCAAAAGACAACTGGCTTTGACAATAAAGCCATAATTTATCTCACTTAACAGAATGTTAAAAATATATAGTGGCTGCCTTTTGTACTATGAATTAGTTTCTGATTCTGTTCTTTAATCTGTTTCACAATGTGTTGTGTGATTTCTTAGTGTGTGTGTTTTATGGTTTTTTTTTTTTTTTTGGACTTTCTTTCTTTAACTGACAAGATGGCTACCAATAGCACCTGAAAAATTTGTTTCTGTGCTGAAGTCTAATAAGAAAAAAAAATACTTTTCACAATGTATTGCAATATAAATCCTTTAGTCTGATTGGACTGTCCAAACTAGATGCATTATAGTTGCTAGGGGAATTTTATGAGTTAACTGGATTTAGTTTTATATCCATTGGTATTGGCAAGTGGTTTGGGATTATTATGACTGACCAAGACAAGTAAATGTCCCCTTGAATCTAGAAAGAGGATTAGCTTCCCGTGGATTAGTAAAACCTAGTGGAAAATATTGGATGCCTTGGTACTGCAGATACTATAAGAAGTTTCTGCACTTACATATAGTTCTCCCCACCCCCTTCTTCCCCACATTGTTTTGTTCTTATATCACTATTTATGAGATTTTATTATTTAAATTTTCTTGTTTTCTATCTTTATGCAATGAAATCTATAATCCATAAAAGTTTTGTTAAATCAGTTTTTATAATGAATAAATGGCTAGTTGATATTTAATAAATATAACTTGACTAAGTGAAAGAATAAATACAAGTGGAGGAGCCAAATTAAAGGGTTGCTTTCATAACATGTGTGATTGGGTGGATTTGGTGACCTGCAAAGACTTAGGACCTAAAAGAAGCAGAAGATATTAAGAAGACGTGACAAGAATACACAGAAGAACTATACAAAAAAGACTTTCATGACCCAGATAACCACAATGGTGTGATCACTCACCTAGAGCCAGACATCCTGGAATGCAAAGTCAAGTGGGCCTTAGAAAGCATCACTATGAACAAAGCTAGTGGAGGTGATGGAATTCCAGTTGAGCTATTTCAAATCCTGAAAGATGATGCTGTGAAGTGCTGCACTCAATATGCCAGCAAATTTGGAAAACTCAGCAGTGGCCATAGGACTGGAAAAGTTCAGTTTTCATTCCAAACCCAAAGAAAAACTATGTCAAGAATGTTCAAACTACTGCACAGTTGCACTCATCTCACATGCTAGCAAAGTAATGCTCAAAATTCTCCAAGCCACGATTCAACAGTACATGAACCGTGAACTTCCATTTGTTCAAGTTGGATTTAGAAAAGGCAGAGGAACCAGAGATCAAATTGCCACATTGCCACATTTTCTGGATCATTGAACAAGCAAGAGAGTTCCAGGAAAAACATCTACTTCTGCTTTATTGATTATGCCAAAGCCTTTGACTTGGGGGATCACAACAAACTCTGGAAAATTCTTCAAGAGATGGGAATACCAGATCACCTGACCTGCTTCCTAAGAAATCTGTATGCAGGTCAGGAAGCAACAGTTAGAACTGGACATGGAAAAACAAACTGGTTCCAAATTGGGAAAGGAGTACGTCAAGGCTGTATATTGTCACATCCCTATTTAACTTCTTTGCAGAGTACATCATGCAAAATGCTGACCTGAATGGAGCACAAACTGAAATCAAGCTTGCTGGGAGATATTTTAATAACCTCAAATACACAGATGACACCACCCTTATTGCAGAAAGCGAAGAAGACCTAAAGAGCCTCTTGATGAAAGTGAAAGAGGAGAGTGAAAAAGTTGGCTTAAAACTCAATGTTCAGAAAACTAAACTAAGATCATGGCATCTGGTCACATCACTTCATGGCAAATAGGTGGGGAAACAATGCAAACAGTGACAGATTTTATTTGGCGGGGGGCTCCAAAATCATTGTAGATGATGACAGCAGCCATGAAATTAAAAGATACTTGCTCCTTGGAAGAAAAGCTATGACCAACCTAGACAGCATATTGAAAAGCAGAGACATTACTTTACCAACAAAGTATGTCCAGTCAAAGATATGGATTTTCCAGTAGTCATGTATGGATGTGAGTTGGGCTCTAAAGGAAGCTGAACACCAAAGAAATGATGCTTTTGAACTGTGGTGTTGGAGAAGACTCTTGAGAGTCCCTTCAACTGCAAGAAGTTCCAACCAGTCCATCCTAAAGGAAATCAGTCCTGAATATACATTTGAAGGACTTATGCTGAAGTTGAAACTCCAATACTTTGGCCACACGATGGGAAGAACCGACTCATTGGAAATGACCTTGATGCTGGGAAAGATTGAAGGTGGGAGGAGAAGGGGACGACAGAGGATGAGATGGTTGGAAGGCATCACAAATGTGATGGACATGAATTTCAGTAGGCTCTGGGAGTTGGTGATGGACTGGGAAGCCTGGCGTGCTGTAGTCCATGGGGGTCACAAAAAGTCGCACACGACTGAGTGAAAAATATCTTCACGACCCAGATAATCACAATTGTGTGATCACTCACCTAGAGCCAGACATCCTGGAATGCAAAGTCAAGTGGGCCTTAGGAAGCATCACTATGAACAAAACTAGTGGAGGTGATGGAATTCCAGTTGAGCTATTCAAATCCTGAAAGATGATGTTTTGAAAGTGCTGCACTCAATATGCCAGCAAATTTGGAAAGCTCAGCAGTGGCCACAGGACTGGAAAAGGTCAGTTTTCATTCTAATCCCAAAGAAAGGCAATGTGAAAGAATGCTCAAGCTCAACCTACTGCACAATTGCACTCATCTCACATGCTAGTAAAGTCATGCTCAACATTATCCAAGCCAGGCTTCAGCAATATGTTAACCATGAACTTCCAGATGTTCAAGCTGATTTAGGAAAAGGCAGAGGAACCAGAGAATAAATTGTCAACATCTGCTGGATGATCGAAAAAGCAAGAGAGTTCCAGAAAAATATCCATTTCTGCTTTATTGACTATGCCAAAGCCTTTGACTGTGTGGATCACAATAAACTGTGGAAAATTCTGAAAGAGGTGGGAATATCAGACCACCTGACCTGCCTCTTGAGAAACCTGTATGCAGGTCAGGAAGCAACAGTTAGAACTGGACATGGAACAACAGACTGGTTCCAAATAGGAAAAGGAGTATGTCAAGGTTGTATATTGTCACCCTGCTTATTTAAATTATATGCAGAGTACATCATGAGGAACGCTGGGCTGGAAGAAACACAAGCTGGAATCAAGATTGCTGGGAGAAATATGAATAACCTCAGATATGCAGACGACACCACCCTTATGGCAGAATGTGAAGAAGAAATAAAGAGCCTCTTGATGAAAGTGAAAGAGGAGAGTGAAAAAGTTGCTTAAAACTCAACATTAAGAAAACGAAGATCATGGCATCTGGTCCCATCACTTCATGGCAAATAGATAGGGAAACAGTGAAAACAGTGACTGAATTTTCTGGGCTCCCAAATAGTGTTTGCAGCAATGAAATTAAAATAACCTTACTCCTTGGAAGGAAAGAGTGACCAACCTAGGTAGCATATATTACAAAGCAGAGTCATTACTTTGCTAAAAAAGGTCTGACTTGTCAAGGCTATGATTTTTCCAGTGGTCATGTATGAATGTGAGAGTTGGACTATAAAGAAAGCTGAGCACCAAAGAATTGATGCTCCTCAACTGTGGTGTTGGAGAAGACTCTTGAGTGTCCCTTGGACTGCAAGGAGATCCAACCAGTCCTTCCTAAAGGGGATCTGTCTTGGGTGTTCATTTGAAGGACTCATCTTGAAGCTGAAACTCCAATACTTTGGCCACCTGCTGTGAAGAGCTGACTCTTTGGAAAAGACCCTGATGCTGGGAAAGATTGAAGGCAGGAGGGGAAGGGGACAACAGAGGATGAGATGGTTGGATGGCATCACCGACTCGACGGACATGGGTTTGGATGGACTCCAGGAGTTGGTGATGGATAGGGAGAGGGAGGCCTGGCATGCTGCGGTTCATGGGGTCACAAAGAGTAGGAGACGACTAAACGACTGAACTGAATTGAAGTGAAAAACTTAGGATTTCGGTTAATACCGTCAAGGATATATGTGTCATGAGTTACCAACTGTCCCTGGGAAATTGAAATGATTAGACACCCTGGTATCAAGATATCTTGGAGAAATATTCCCAAAGACTTAATGGGCTACTGGGTTGCAGAATTTAAAAGAAAGACCTGGACTCTCTCCATATATTTAGTGAGACATAAACATTTAAGTATTATGTGATTTTAAAAGGATAATGAGTTTTCCCAAGTTTATGTGGAAGAGACAGTTCTTTCTGTCTAACTTCCAGAGTGCAGACTTAAAGGCTTGTTCTACATTTTGCTTTGTTGGTGAACTGTGAGCTTAAGACGAATGGTCTGAGAATTCCATTGGTCTGCCTCAGTCCTTGCTTTAAGGATAATAGTTAAATGTAGTGTTTGAAGTTTCTACCCTCCCCCTACCCAAGATCAGATAACTAAGAAATATTCCAGGCAGAAGCATCAGTGTAAAAGAGAATAAAAGAAGTATCCCAGGACATAAACAGTTATCAAGCAAATTTTCTTTTTCTGGATAGGTCAGCACACTTGTCAAGACTCTAAGCTGCCCTTGTTTCAAAACTGACAATGAACCACATGAAAAGTGGTTTTCTTTACACTGTTGGCAGTAGAGCTGGTTGTGGTTGATCCCCTGGATTGCAAGCTACATTTCAGATTTGCAAATAATGATAGCATTTAATACTAGAGTTTGAGATCTTGGGATTTATGAAATACTAATAGTGACACTGAAAGGCCAAAGGATATATGGATTCCAATTATAAAACATGGTCTGGAATTCTGTTGGAAAGCATTAGTGTTGAAAAGTACTCATATATTTTTGAAAACTTATACTTTTCTATCTTAAAGCTTTTCTGAAAGTTACCTGATATGTCTTGTGTATGTTCCATAAAATCCTGTTAGATGTTGCACCTTTTTAAAATATATCAGATTTGGCCTTTCTCCAGATACATATTTTTTTCCTTCCAGTTTATAAAACTAGAGATTTTCACAGACAGTATGAGATTTAGGAGAACAACTTGAAAACCTCAATGGAATTTTTCTCCTGAGCCACAGAGGGAGAAGGGATTGAAGAAGGCTAAGCTATGATCATTGGGGGCATTTTCATCTGTATCTCTCTTCAAAGAAGCTGTTTTTTTTTTTTTTTTTCCTTTCTAATCCTTGCTATCCAATTTAGCAGCCACTAGCTACAGGTTTCTACTGAGCACCAGCAACGTGGCTAATTAAAATGGAAATGGGCTCTGAATATAAATTACACCTTGGGTTTTGAAGACTTAGCATAAAACAAATAATATATGAGTATTTTTGTTCACTAATCATTTGATTTAATGAATTAAAAATTAATTAGTATAATACATTTATTACTTACTGAATTAAACAAATATTGTAATATTTATTAAACCTGACTAAATGTTGAGATAATAGTTTGCACTGATTGTGTTACAACAGAATATTAAAATGATTTCACTAGTTTTTTCCTGCCTATTTAATATGCCTAATAGAATTTTTAAAATAAGATATGATTTACATTTGGGGCTCACATATAATTTCTATTAGACAATACTGTTCTATACTTTACTTCTTAATCTCTCTCAATTCAACTACAAATGCAAAATGAGAGAATACATTGTGTGAGAGCGTGTGTGTGAGTCAATGAGGGTGTGTGTTGGCATAGTTGGAATTATTAGCAAGTTAGTAATCTTCTTTTTCCCCTCATCCTAACTGTCTGATCCTAATATAAAATACTAAACATCAGTGACATATCGTGAAAGCACTTTTGCATTGTTATACACATAAAATAAATATTAAATAGGGGACATTAAGAAGTGGAATAGCTATTTTATCTCTAAATAGAGAGAATGTTTTGTAGAAGAATACAATCAATCTTGGAACATTTTCCCCTAACCTTTTTACAGTGCTCTCTTAAGAAGAGCGAGCAACTTAAAGCATACATTGCAGATGTTACAAGTATTTGTTTAATGATGGCTTTCAAATATTGATACCATTATCACATAAAATCTTCTGAACTCCAAGATAATGTGGAAATTTCCATAAAATATATTTCATAGTGTTCAAGTTTTAGTAATGTGCTACTTGCTGAATTTTGCATGAAATTCTAAATTAGAAAATATAAAGACTGTCTTCATTTTTATAATAATAAATCTTTACATCATTCCTTCCAGCAAAGGAATCATCTGAAATGCTTATCAAGGGCTTATTTGTGCCTAGTATATTAAAAAGTTGAATTCTCACAACAAAATTATAAATTGCTTATTATAAATACTTTTTTTTTTAACAGACAAAGCAACAGATACACAGAGAGGCTGACTAACAGATACACAGAGTCAAAGAGTAGATTGGGGATTCAGACCTGGAAGTCTAGTACTAAAGTCTCTACCTTATCATCATGATATATTATCTCTCCTAGCAAAGATTTTTGATAATATTTCATATCTAAACTTTCTGACAATCTATTTTGACAAAGGATTTATTTGGATTAGTCTCAGAATAATAAAATCTCAGACTAATAAAATTATCAGAAACATATAAAACATAGCTCATTATAAATAATAAGTTTAAACTTTATAAATACATTTTTTAACAAAGTAAAACAGGATAATATGTACTGAGCACGGATCATGTGCCAGAGACAGTGATAAGAACTTTATATTATCTTGTTAAATTTCACAGGGGCCCTTATTTTAAGGATGAGGAAATTGACAGCTCCATAGGTTGAAAGCATAAGCCCTGATTGTGTCTGAGGCCCAAATCCTGCTCTTTACTACATAGAACTGGAGACGAATTGCAAGATAAAACCTTGGATGTTTTGAGACCACCAAACAGACAGTGATTATGTGAAGTTAAAATATAGCACTTGCTGCAAAATTTAACATGAAGTAAAGAAAGGACAAACCACTGGGTGTAACAGTAGAGAATGAGGTAGGAAAAATGAGTGAAATGCGCAAACAGAAGATAAGCTACTTTTTAAAAAAAAAAAAGGTTCTTTCATTTAATCACATACGTAGGACAAAAAAAGAGTTCCAAGAGATAATCAGGTGGTAAAGATACAGGAATATAGGTAAATTTCTTGTATATTATAGTATACATTCCTTTGAAGTTATTCATTATAGAGTATCTCTATGATAATTATCTTTATGATCTTTATACTAGTTTGAGATGTTCATATTTGTTTTTACTAGATCACCCTCAGTGCAGTCTTGAATAGAAACTGCTTTTGATTCTTTGAGATATGTGCTCTGAGGCACTAAGGCAGATTTTTCAGAACAAACAGGAATTATGCTTTTGTTACTGTTTACTGTTTTCCTGTGGGTTTCACTTAAAGGCTGATTGAACCAAACTATCCCTAAGGCACTTGACTAAAAAAAGATTCAGTCCAATTGGTAATTAGTGAGACAGGGATTTCGGTGGTTAGTAGAGTAGGTAGTAAAAATATTTGTGGACTGTATATAGGTTATAAAACCACAAGATCAGATCTCTTCACTTTACAATTTTTGCCTGTGGTCTTTAGGACATTGTAAGTGAACTAACTGCTCTCTGTAGCATAGAGTATGAACTCAGATTGCAAGCAGTGGGCAGCAGGCACATGCAGCTATGTGTACTTGAAGGTTAATAATGTCAGAGAAAGAAAACAAATGTTACTTATGAGGACTTTGCTGGGTTTAGATGCTGACTGCATTATAACATGATATCCTCAATACAGCTGTAAAATAAGTTTTATTATTAATGCCATTTTTACATTCGGGAAACTAAGGCATGGGTAGGTTTAGTTCAGTCGCTCAGTCGTGTCTGACTCTTTGCGACCCCATGAATCACAGCACGCCAGGCCTCCCTGTCTATCACCAACTCCCGGAGTTCACACAAACTCATGTCCATCGAGTTGGTGATGCCATCCATCCATCTCATTCTCTGTCGTCCCCATCTCCTCCTGCCCCCAATCCCTCCCAGCATCAGAGTCTTTTCCAGTGAGTCAACTCATTGCATGAGGTGGCCAAAGTATTGGAGTTTCAGTTTTAGCATCAGTCCTTTCAATGAACAACCAGGATTGATCTCCTCTAGAATGGACTGGTTGGATCTCCTTGCAGTCCAAGGGACTCTAGATAACTTAAATATCACACAGAAAATAATTAATGGGATTGGGCTTCAAACTTGAGTCTTCATTTCAAAATTCAGTAGATGCAAATCAGCAGTTCCCCAAGGGAGTACAGTTTAGTTGAAGACCTACACATTCTCATCCATATATTCTCCAATCTTCTAGAAAAAACTTGATTCAAGTTTATGGCTAATTCTGTACCTGACATGTAGTGGATTTAAAGTTACTAGTTTGGGGCCTCATTTTTAAAAACACAGTTATCACACACACACAAAAAAACCCAAAAAACAAATAAGGTTTATTTGGACTTTATCTCTGAATGACTAATGAAATTATCAGATACATTGAAGATGAATAGCAGAGTGGCAGATATGGGCCACATAACTCAGTGTTTCGTACCATATTTTCCAAAAATACTGTCCTGCCTGTCTATGTATAGCAACAATATCAGGAGGAAAGCTTCTCCAACTCTGCTGATATTTTTTTCCAACAGAATTTTATGATAGCATCACACTCTTCCATTTTATCTTCCTGCTCACTCTATCCCTGGGTCTTGGGAAGGAGTGACAAATAGGTGGTGAATTTGAGAAGAGCGATCTGTGTTTGTTTTGGCACTGTTTTCCTTTCTTCTAAGGAAGCCAGTCAGCCTGAAGACAGAATTCTCCCTCTTATTCTTCCTGGAAGGCCGGCCCCCTGCATAAGCCAACCCTGTTGTGGATGGAGGTACATGATTATCCACTTTTGGTCTCAGGTACCAGATGCATCTCAACCTCATATGAAGCTCTGCCTTCCAAACTACACTTGATCAGCAATAAAGGTGATGTTTTAGCCCTGTATTATGTTACTTTTCCTTTTTCTCTCTTGGTTCAGAAATTGAAAGGGTAATACAGGTGATCTTTCTTTTGTCTCTCAGAGCCCCCAACATTTAGTTTTATTTTCTGAAAAAAACTAAGAAATGAAAGAGGCAGTGGAATTTATAGGCTTAGCACGTGGAGAGGTTTTGTTGTGCATGACTTTGGACTTCCCCGTGTGAACAGGAAACTGTGAATTTAGTAGACTGTCAATACTGATCATAGGCTAGGTTTGATTTTACAGTTGTGAGGTTTAAGATGGACACTGACATTTAATCTTGGCAGCTGATTGTGCTTATATTGACTCTGTCCACAGACTATGGCTATTTCTCTGGGGACCTCCACCTTCCTAAAACAAATACAGGATTCCTCTTCTCATTCCTTGACAGCAAAAGTTGAGGGATATACAATTTGTCTAATCTAAAGATGGCGTAAGGCTGAGAGACCTGAACAAGATTTCCCACCTGGCTGTGCCTTAGGTTGCAGCCTGAGAGGCAACATAAGAACTGTTTACCTTAGCTTAGCTTACTAAAGCTAAAAGAAAGGGGAAATATTTTAGGATAAACAGAAGGGGTTTTTTAATAAGTTCCTTGGACAGGTTTATGAGTGAGGGATTTAAATGGTCAGAAGCTGTGTTACTGTTCACTACACAGCAGTGAGGCTCCAGCTTTATTTTGTTAGTGTTAAGCTTAGCATGATTTTGTAACATCAAGAGTCCAATTTTGTCCTGCATTAAAGTCCAGGAGGAAGACTTTGGAAAGACCACTTTTGAATTCAGCAGAATAGTTTGTGTGGTGGTGCAAGAATCATCTGCTTCCTGGGGTAACATGACCGAGAAATATTAAAAATCCAATATGGAATTAAAGACAATGATCTACAGAGCACACAGCAGGCTCTTTAGCTCTCACAGTCCATAAAGACAGAGATTTCAGAAGCATCAGTAGTAGCTTCCAGCTTCCATTCAGAAATCTTTTCAGTGTGATTTTGCAGTAAGATGAGAAAGTTAGACCCAGGAGGCATACATCTTAGGCTAAATCTTTCCCTAACAAGAGAATCACAGATACTTCTGTGGGGTACATACTAAAAATGTTTTTGTTTTTTCCCCCACAAGGGATTTCAGGAGCCTAATAAGAACAATCTACAATGCAGAATAACAATCATGAACCCACAGTTTATAGGAAGTGGTTTGAATACACTGGACTGAACATGTGTTTGTGTCCTATTTCTGCTGTCACAAATTACCAAACCTTAAGTGGCTTAAAGCAACACAAATTTATAATCTTATCGTTTTGGAGGTCACAAGTCTGAGTCTGGTGGGCTAAAATTGAGGTATTGGTACACCTGTGTTCCATATGGAGGCTCTAGGGCAGAATCTGTTTCTTTGCCTTTTTCAGATTCTAGAAGCTGCCTGCATTTTTTGGCTCATGGACACTTCCTCCATCTTTAGATTGTGCATCAGTCCAGTCTGTGCTTCCATCATCATTTCTCGTTTCTATTAGGAACCTCCTGCTCATAAGGTTCCTAATAGAACCTCCTGCTCATAAGGTTAGAACCTCCTGCTCATAAGATTCAGAGGAACCTCTTGCTCATAAGGAAGTTTCTATTAGGAACCTCCCTCTTATAAGGACTCTTTGTGATTACTTTGGGTCTACTTGGACAATTAAGGATAATCTCCCCATCTCAAGACTCTTAATAAAATCTATAAAGTCCCTTTGACATGTAAGTAATAAGTTTATAGGTCCAGAGATTAGGACCTCGTATGTGTTTATCTTTGGGATCATTATTTATCCTACCACAAAAACAAAAGTTTTCTCAAATAAAACTTTGTGACTAGTGTGCCGTACTTTGTTTTGTTGTTTAGATGCTAAGTCATGTCCGACTCTCTGAGACTTCATGGACTGTAACTTGCTAGGCTCCTCTGTTCTTGGGATTTCCCAGGTATGAATAGTGGAGTGGTTGCTATTTCCATGCTTACAATGCTGCTATTTGAGGGGAGATGAATGTCTTTATGCATTTTGTGATTAGAGTATTAATTGCCATTTAATCTAATTGAATTGACTCTGAGATATTAGTGAATATAGCTGAACATTACTTGGGATGGAAAATAGAGTTAGAAAATATTTTTCAGTTGACTAAGGACTAGTCTTGGATTTAATGTGCTATTCTGAGTCATTTCTGAAGTGTGGACGTTAATAGATAAATAAAGCTGAAATCCCAGGTGGCTCAGTGGTAAAGAACCTGACTGCTAATACAGGAGACATAAGAGATGTGGGTTTGATCCCTAGGTATGGAAGATCCCCTGGAGGAAAACATGGCAACTCATTCCAGTATTCTTGCCTGGAAAGTCCCATGGGCAGAGGAACTTGGTAGGCTACAGTCCATGGGGTAGCAAAGAGTCAGACACCACTTACTCTGAGCATGCAGATAAACAGGAAATGTGGAGAGAAGAATTTCCCCAAGGAAACAGTGACCCATGGATGATGTATCATGGGTTCCTTCTCCTATGGGAAGGAGGGAATCTATACAAGAGGCCTGTGCAGACAAAAAATGATGTAAGAGTAAGAGAACTAAAAGCTGGGGATATTAAGAAAACTTTCTCCCCCAGTTCTATTTCCTCCTGTTGAGATAGTCCAGTTTTTATTACACATGGTCTTTCTCCTCCCATAGACTCAATCCTCCTCCTCTGGAATGGAACAGTGGGATGATTTAGCTGGTTGATATATTTTGGAAGAATAACTTGACTGGGAGTTTGGTTCAACTTCAGTCTTCTAAACTCTTTGGAAGCCCACTTGCTTACAGAGAGCTGTTGTCTTTGTTTTGTCCTAGCCTGTTCTCTTCATATGGTGAGAAACCTGTCTTACTCTAACACTATTGTAATTTGGTAGATATGTCTTATTAATTCAAGGATTCAATTAGTGTACCCATTTGTCTTATTTCTCAATTTATAAAACATCCAGTAGGAATGGAGGATGTTATTTATTTGGTCATCTTAGAGATGAGCAAAGAAACAGTGAGTACAGAGATTTAGTTCAGCATTTCCATGCAGCATTTGAGTTTTAGCAAATAATTTTCTGAAATGTTGCTTTATATTCAATTAAAAAAAGATTGAGTTAAAAAAAGTTAAACAAGAGTTTATTTAACTATTTCATTCAACCTACAATAGGAATTCCCAAAGTCTTTGATATGGTAATATGTACTGTGATTCTCTGAAGCACATGGAGATTTTGAAATGTATTTGTTTTTGAATAGATCATTGTTTTGTTTTTCCATAGATTATTTTTGCTCCCTTGGGGTTTAAAAACTTAAATGCTATATTTGAAAACTTGACTATTGAGTTAAACAATGCTTTTCAAATGTATTTTACTTTATTTATATTCTAATGGAGCTTCTTCAATGACCTTGGAAGTCATACCATCTTTCAATTCCATAATCTGAAGAATTTTTAACGTGTATAGGTATACAGAATAACTTGAATAACTTAAATAACTAATGAAGACTGTCATTATGAAAAAATACAGAGCTATATTTTCTGCATTATTGAAAATAATAAAAAAACAGTTTAAAAACTGTGTATTAAATTCATAAAACACGATGAAAACTTGGTTAATAAACTACCCAGTACATTTAATCTCACACGTCACAAAACCCCAAATGAGAAAATGCACACTACATTTAACCTCATAAGCTAAAAAACTTCAAATGAGTTTCTGTGCTTTGGCAATGACACGAGAAAAAAAGTGCTTTGTTGTGCATTTGCTAACTGTGGGGTTTCTTTTTGTTTCATAATGAAGATAGTTGATGTCACCTTTTCTCCTTTGCTTTTTGGATTTCATAACGTATCAACTCAAGAAGTTAGAAAAGCAAATCTTGGATGAACTTAAAGAAGACAGTATCAATAAAATAAGATAACAATATAAATTAATATGACAGAAAAAATATCAAAAAGACAAGAGTATCAAATAGACAACATTATCATAACAATACCTGATTCTTTGAAAGGTTGATGAGCACATTTAATTCAATATTAATTAAGAGAAAAGAAAAGTGACAAAAAAGTAGTAAAGATAATTTAAAAGCATAATACTATATGAAAAATAGAACTAAATATGACAAGTGATTACAATAACAACTTGACATCTATAATTAAGCTTGAGAGATCAGAAGGAAAGATCAGCTTCCTTGAGAATGTAATTTTAAAATATTGTTTTAAAAAGAAATTTTTAAATGCCAAAGGCGGTCCTAATTAAAATTTTCCCTACCCTAAATTCCAAACAATTTTTATTAGCAAGTTCATATCAAGAGAGATACACATCCTAACATTTATAAGTTCTCTGCACAATAAAAGCAGAAATTTCATGAACTCATTTACTGGATGTAATATAATTTTGAAACAAAAAGATCAAACTGTGAAAGGAAAATTATAGAAAATATCACTCGATATAAGTATAAAATCCTGTAAGCACATTGACAGAAGAAATTTTAAAATATCTCAAAAAGAAAAAGATACATGACTAGATTTACTTGTAAGCAATAGAAAATCCATTGATATAAATCTCAACATTAAAAGAGAAAAATCATATAATCAATTTGACCACAATGATTTGATAGTTGCAAAGAGCAGTTGAGCTACTCAGATCTCACTTGGGACTGATGAAATCGAAAGCAAAACCTTTTGTTAACTAGGATGTAAGGCTTAAGATCCTTAACTTGTCAAAATAAGTCAACTGCCACATTTCCCTCCACCATTCTTTATTCCTATTTCTACGGCTCTTAATGGAATCAACTTTTATTTGAAGCAAATTATTTAATTTCATCGTATGGTAGCAATTCCTGTTAATGATATTTTATTTTTCAGCAATGTACTGGAGGTGGTCGGTTGAATAAATCAAGAGAAATATATCTATGACTGAATAAAGCTCAAAAATTAAATAATTAAAGAAGATATACAGTCACTACTACCTAATAAAAAATCTCAAAAAGTTTGATAGATGAACGATCCATACTTCAAAATGAATTCTATTTCTTAAATTGGGAATGCGTTGTAGAATATGAAGTATTTTAAAAGGCAAAATTCATAATAACAAAAAATTGTTATCCAGAAATAATTTTTATAAAAGTGTGTAAAACTTTAGGTGGCAAAAGTCTAATTTTTGTTTATGCACACAATATGATTAACCAGTTTTTTTTTTACTTTTCATTAAGCAATAAATTATATTCTTTATAGGTACTTATATATGCAACCAAAATCCAAAAAAAAAATCATTCTGATATCTGTTATGATATATATCAAGTGTAGAACAGTGGTTATTTCTAGAGAAAAAGCACAGAGGCTGGAGGTAGCACTTAAGGTGACAATGTAAATTTTAAAGAACTTTTTAAACAGATACGGGTTTATTTTTAAGAAGACTTTTTAAAAGAGATATTTTGAAGAGATCTATACTTCCTTCTGAAACCAGGAACAAAGGGTGGAAGACCTAAATAAGCATTTCTCCAAAGAAGACATACAGATGGCCAAGAGAATACCAGACCATTTTACTGTCTCCTGAGAATCCTGTATGTGGGTAAAGAAGCAATAGTTAGAACCCTATAGAGAACAACTGATTGGTTCAGGATTGAGAAAGAAGTATGACAGGACTGTCTGCTGTTACAATGTTTATTTAATCTATACTCTGAGCACATCATGAGAAATGCTGGGCTGGATTAGTTATAAGCTGGAATCAAGATAGGTGGGAGAAACATCAACAACCTCAGATATGCAAATAATGCCACTCTAACGGCTGAAAGTGAAGAGGAACTAAAGAGCCTCTTGATAAGCCTGAAGGAGAAGAGTGAAAGAACCAGGTTAAAACTAAATATTAAAAAAAGATCACGGAATCTAGCTCTATTGCTGCTGCTGCTGCTGCTAAGTCACTTCAGTCGTGTCCGACTCTGTGTGATCCCATAGACGGAAGCCCACCAGGTTCCCCATCCCTGGGATTCCCCAGGCAAGAACACTGGAGTGGGTTGCCATTTCCTTCTCCAATGTGTTAAAGTGAAAAGTGAAAGTGAAGTCGCTCAGTCGTGTCCGACCCATAGCGACCCCGCAGCCTACCAGGCTCCTCCATCCATGGGATTTTCTAGGCAAGAGTACTGGAGTGGCTTGCCATTGCCTTCTCCGTCTAGCTCTATTACTTCATAGCAAATAGAAGGGGGAAAATGTGGAAGTAGTGACAGATTTCCTCTTCTTGGGCTCTGAAATCACTGTGAATGGTGACTGCAGCTGCAAAATCAGAAGACAATTGCTTCTTAGCAGGAAATTTATGACAAATCTGTATGTTGAAAAGTGGAGACTTTACTCTGCAGACAAAGATCTGTAGAGTCAAGGCTAATGCCTTCCCAGTGATCACGTCCAGTTGTGAAAGCTGTACTATAAAGAAGGCAGAGAGCAAAGAATTGATGCCTTCGAACTGTGGTGTTGAAGACTACCTAGAGTTATTTGGACAGCAGGGAGATCAAGCCAGGCAGCCTTAAGGGAAATCAACCCTGAATACTCACTGGAAAGACTGATGCTGAAGCTGAAGCTCCAGATTTTGGTCACCTGATGCGAACAGCCTACTCATTGGAAAAGTCCCTGATGCTGGGGAAGGTTGTGATCAGAAGAAGAGGGCATCAGAGAATGATGCTGGATGGCATCACCAATGCAATGGACATAAACTTGGGCAAACTTTGGGAGATGTGAGGGACAGGGAGGACTGGCATGCTGCAGTCCATGGGGTCCCATAGAGTCGGACATGAATGTGCAACTGAAGAACAACAATCTTCTCTATAATTTTAAAATATTGTCAGTCATGTTGATTGAAATATGCTTTGAGGATGTCATGGGTCTGATCTTAGAGAAACAATGATATCACTATGCCCCTTTTAAACCAGTCTTTATTACACTTTATATTATTTTATAGAAGAAAGAGTAATATTGAATGTAAGCTCAGGTGGGTTATTTTCCTTTCTTACCCTTTTTAAAGCAAAATCACTGTTGTACTAAAAAAGAGTAAAGAGAAATTGAAATTGAACTAATAAACTGTATTTACTTTAATTTTCCACATGGTAGACTGGGATAACATAAGCAAGAAATCATATTCAATGGAAGTAATGGGAATCTCTTATTGTGAACTTTCTATGTGAATAGCACTTTCTTTTAATCTCAAGTAATCTTCTTAGCAAACTCAGTCTTCACACTTCAGTATTATTATCATTGCCATTTTCCAGAAAATGATCAAACTGCTACTTGTCCAAGGTCAGGTAGCTAGTAAATGTGCAGTGAAGATGTAGACCCAGCCATCTTAATCTAGAGTACCCATACTTGCTATTAAGCTAAAATGTCATGGTGAGTTTTAGAATTTGCTAAGTTCATTTATTTTGTACATATCATGACTCCTATTTTACAGTTTGTAAGACATGTGAAACAATCAGAAGTCACAGAGTCATGATATCTGCATGAAACCTAAATTAGAAGGTAATTAGGGAGAGATACACGATCATTTGCCATTTTGATTTAAACATAAAAATAATGAACGCTATGATTTGGGTAACATCTAACAGTACAAATGAAATTATTATTAAATCAGCATGCGTGTGGTTTAGAGACAGAACTAGTAGAGAAAACCATATTATTATTTGCATTCTTCTAACCAGCATATATTTTTCATATTTAATTTTATGTCATGTCTTTCATTTTATTAGTGTTATTAAAACATGATTCTGAAAGCTGACGCTTGCACAAAAATTATCCTAGTTTTCAAAAAAACAACTTCTTTTTAGTACAGAAGAAAGACATAAATGATCTGGTGTGATTTCTCCTCACATGACAGCTATGGGTTAACCTTCATCTTGGACCCAGAGAAATGATAGCTAAGAGTCAAAAATGTAGATATAATCACCCAGGCATTTAAAGGGTTAAGCTGTCTTATTATACACATAGCTCTTTTTTTTTTTTTTTTTAAGAAAACAACTATGAAAGGGATAGTAATTTACATTTCGAAATGAAGGAAAATAGGGGTCATAGACCTTTTCAAATGAAAGAAAAGCCTGGAACAGCAAGATAGCTATTTTTTACCTGCAAGTTTCTAAATTATTCTTTAAGGTGAGGAAGTTGAAAATCTTAGTTCTAGTTAGGGTGCTGACCAAGCAGGCTGGTGTCAGCTCAGATCATGAGGCATTCAGGAGTGGAATGAGCCCAAAAGAATGTGTATGGGCTGGAAATAGGAATGGAGTAAGGAGCCAGACAGAACTGAATGGAAGAGTTCTCAGCTCAATAGTGCATTTTGTCTATGTGGGGTGTACTGCTCTGAATTAAAAAAAAAAAAAAAAATCACAGTACACAGGAAACTATACTGGTAAATGGGGTGTGAAGAAATTAATGAATTCTAAGTAACCAAGTAAAAATAAATGCAAAACACAATATGTGTTAAAATGAAATTCCAGACTTTAAAATTAGACAGATTTTTTAAAAGTATTCACTGAATTCTTGGATTCTTTCATCCATATATCTATGCAAGTATATACCCATCCATCCATTTAACAAAAATTCTTTGTGAGTTGGTAGGATGCTGGGATTCTGCATGAATAAAATAATACAGTCCCTGTCATCACTAATTTTACATTCTTTGGAGGAATAAATTAAACAATTAACTTCATGTAACTAAATAGTTATAACTGAAATATACAATATAAATGCCAAAGATAGGATGCTGTGACAAAGAATTAGCAGTGAAATAACCTGAAGTGTGGGAAATGAGTTAATAGCTCTTTGAGCAAGTGTCACTTAACCTGAAAGAGAAGAAGGCAATGATCAGTAAACGGACACAGGAAGTGAGTTTCCATGTAAGCTGCCTGATTACTTGCAGGAGATAGAGGTCATTTTGACTGAACTAGCAACAGAGGGAGTTGAGTGACAGAAAATTATTTTGAAAAGATAAGCAGTAATCAATCATTCAGGGAATTTTAGGACAATTTTTGGAGTTATTGAAATTTGTTAACCAAAAAAACATTTTAGTTTGAAGACATAGCCCCAATCTACATGAGAAAATATGGCATGGTATTACAGGAAAATATTCAAAATGCCCAGCTATAATAAATAGTCTGGATAAATTTTTATTTTTATTTTTTTCTTGGGATAACAGCACCACAGCCACACTGGATCCTCATGAAGGAGGCACACGAATGATTGGGTTACAAGAGTTACAGATATGAGAGCTGCTCATTTCCCAGAAACTACAGCTCACAGAAAACCAACAAAGGCATGAGATACAGACCATTCACTTATGAATATGTAAAACTCAAAAAAGTCCACATCACTCCTACAACATGTCGAAAGTGCCTCAGAATTCACACAACCAACTTTCTCATGGTTCTGGTTAAATTACATATACCAGTTTATAACAAATGGCAAAATCTGTAACTCTGTTCAAAGTTTTAAAAAATTACTTAAGAATAATTTCTTGTATTTCTATGCCACCTTTATAGTTCTGGTTTCTCATTTCTTAATTAGTAAATTCAGCGTGCAGGTTCTATCCCAGGCTAATTTATACACTTCTGGAAGAAACGGCCTCTTAAATCCACAGAGTGTTGAGGTGGGGAGCCCCCAACCACGTCATATTCATTTCACATATGGTAATATACATGTTTCAATCCATTCTCCCAAATTTGTCTGGATAAATTAATGAATATCAAGATAGGAAAAAATCCTGAAAACTTTTAGATAGAAAAAGAGTTCCCCTCTGCTTAGATTGGGGACAACTAAACTGGCTTAGAGCTTTCATTCAGCAACATTCAGTGCAAGAAGATGAAATAGTAGTGTGCCAATAGTTTCAAATCATAGGAAGTATGAGCAAGGAATATTAATTCAACCTCAAAGTGACAACAAAGTGGACATTTTCAAATACCAAGGTGGTTAAGGAATATAGAATCCATGAGCAGCTCTTTAAAAAAAGTACACTGGATAAGGAAATGTATTCAATTAAGTAACTCAGATAAGCAAACCAGAGAGCTGTAGTTGTAAAGTCAAGTATCAAAAATAGTCAGCCCTTCCTCAGTGTCTACTTTATGAAAGGTATGTCCTAAGTGGTTTATAGGTGGTCCCTCATTTGTTCCTTACGCAGTCTCATAGGATAATTTGTGCCATTACTTGCTTTCATGAATAAGCCAATGTGAGACATCGTCAAGAGCTGAAAGAGTGAGAAGAGAGTGGGATCCGAGCTCAAATTAAGCCATGAAATTGTATTTGAATATGAAATTACTTTCAAAAAATAACAACATTGAAACCTACAATGACCTTCCAACCTTGACAATTTTCAATATATTTAAAGTTTAACTGCAGGTAGTTGAATTTGAGAAGTTATATTTTTCTGAAAAGTCAGTTATAGAATTGACTACCTTGACTCCATCCTTGTCACATAATTGAGCTTAGCTTTTTCTCTCTATAAAGACCTTTAGGTAACCTCTTCATATTGTCATCTGGTCCATGTTTCATTAAGCATAACTTGTCCTTTCAGGTTTAGGGATGATGAGAGCTTCAATGTTACTAGCCTTAAGGGTTCTGCACTATCTCTTTTTGTTTTCCTTGAACGCTTATATGCTTTGCAAATAGCCCTTTTATTCAACCCTTATCAAATTATCCAGTTTGTTTGTTCTCTTTCCTACCCTAATCATTCCTGAAAAATCCTCTAATAAAATACTCACTTATATTTTAGGAAAGATTATGCCACCATGTCAAATGATTATACCTTATTTTGCCAAGCACATACCAAACACATTAATGCTTAATAGTGAGGTGCTTAATTAGTTAAGTACTTATGAACTGTCTGTGGAACATTGAGGTTTTTAATTTAATTAAGATGTTAAAATAATGTGCGATTATATTTAGAGTTTATCATATTATTTCTGTGTTTCTGGATGAAAAATCATGGCTCTTTCAAAAGGCATGTTGGAAAACCCATTCTTAAAAATTAGCATAATTAGTCATTGTGACATCATTTCATAAAGTCTGATTTCCATAAAGCTCTAAAGTAAAAATAGAGAGTCTTTAAGAAAGAGGTGTTCTTTCTCACCCAGTAAGACTGAAAGATACTACAGCTGCCCCTTGAACAACGTGGTAGTTAGGGATGTCAACTCTCTATGCAGTCAAAAATCCCAGCTTTACTGTTGGCCCTCCATATCAGCAACTCCTGCATCCATGGAGTCAACCAACCACAGAGTGAAGGACTATAGTACATATTTAGTGAAGAAAATCTGTGTATAAGGGGACCTGTGTAGTTCAGACCTGTGTTGTTCAAGGTCACTTGTTATAACAGTGATGCTTTCAGCAAGTTTATCTTCACCTCTGATCCTGGAAGACCAAATGTAACTCTGTGATGGAGAACTCCTCATTGTGGAAAATCCAAGTACTCATCTACGCACTTGGTTTAGGTTCATTTAGAGATTGAATGAATTTGATTTATTCATTTAGAGATAGTTTAGTCCCAAACTATTATTCTTTGATAATGCTGAAAAATAGGATAAGTCAGAGTTTTCTAGTCTCTTAAATTATTATTCTTTCCCATGACTCTATGGACAGGATCCCAATGAGAATGTGTACTGCTTTCTGTTCCGTTCTGTTCCGTTGCTCAGTCGTGTCCGACTCTATGCGACCCCGTGGACTGTAGCCTACTAGGCTTCTCCGTCTATGGGATTCTCCAGGCAAGAGTGGGTTACCGTTTCCTTCCCCAGGGGATCTTCCCGACCCAGGGATCGAACCTGGGTCTCCCGCATTGGAGGCAGACACTTTAACCTCTGAGCCACCAGGGAAGCCCTTAGAGTTGATACAAATGGTAAGTTAAAAATTTTGTACATTTACATTGTAGGTAGCTGCTAAGCCACATTGAGAAATGGTTCCTTAAAGAGAAAACCCCTTATTTCTAAAAGTTATGTTGACATAACTGTGTAGCATTCCTGACAAATGGAAACCAGGATGCCACTTTCAGCTCTGGCCCCAGAACCTCCCATGTGATCCCATAGTGTCCCCTCCACCTTTTTTTCTTCACTTGGTGTCTATTAGTCAAATATAAAGAATGCAGTAAAGAACATACAAGACCTAGGGAATGGAGGAACCACTCGATTAAAGGGTCCTCTGTCACTGAAGGGATACATGAAGGGAAGTCACTTAGGCCAATAAGTTACACATAATTTGGTTACTTTTGCTACTACCTAGTGAGCAGAAAAGATGTGATCATTATATGACCATCTTTGAGATAGGAGGAATTTTTCTTAAATTTATCTATCTTAGTTATAAAGCTCACAAGTATATGCATGAGAACCTGTTATTGGGAGTGGGAAATATTTAGTTTAATCTCAGTGGATTTTTTTCAAGTTCAAATATCTTTATTGCTAATGTTTTAAAAATTTTTACCCAAGAATCTATGGTTAAGTATAAATGTATGTATAGATCAGTCAAATAAAGAAATAGCATACATACTTTAATCATAAAGAAAAATTATTAACACTGTTGGTTTTTTTGCATACATGGCAGACACTAAAAAAGAGATGATACAACATTTTTAAATTTTCATCTATCTGTCTATCTCTCTCTCTCATCACTGCTATTATCAAAAGCTGCATGTCAGTTGACTATTTACCAAGGCCATGTTGGTTACACCTAGACTATGCTGGTATTTCCAGAACTTTTAATTCACATTTAGTTTATTAGCTTCAATGAAGCCCCTTATATTTCTTTGATCAGTTGCATGAATACTCTTAAACCAATCACTAATATGAAGAATAAGAAGTTATTGTAGTTATTGGAATGAAGTTACTGTAGTTATTGGAATGAGCTAAGAAATTGTTTCTAGGAGGCTTCTATACATAATTTCCCCTCATTCTCTCAAAATCTCTTTATTTGTTTAATTATATAGATATAAAAGCTGAGACTCAGAAGTAGTAAGCAACATGCCTAAACCACCAAGCTTATCGATGACAAAGTAAAAAACAAAATCTCCCAAGCCCTAGCTTTTAATTTAGTGTTCTTGTCTACTTCCTGATCTATCCACAGGGACAACCTGTGACTTGATTCTGTGCTGTTCTATGGTAGGTGCTTAATAAGTACTGATTAATTGTTATGATGAATGTTGTCAACCCTGATATTTATGACATGCAGTTTAACATATTTTTCTCTTAAAATATGTCCAGTGAGAGCCATATCCTAGGGATAGAAATTAATATGGGAGAAAAATGTTTCTCTCTGCAGTTGTAAATACCAAAATTTAATTTCTCTAAATTTAGAGAAATTTAAAGTTTAATTTCTTTAAGCCATATTTTTATTGCTGAGTTTCACATAACAGATTAGAAAGACAAGACCAGAAAGACAACCGACACAGGAATTTGGGCCAAGACAGAATGAGATCTGCCCATGGGAAGTGATCTTTTGTGTAGATCTCTGCTTCACAATAGAACTTTAAATCTGAGTCAAAACTAACTACTACCAGTAGTTGATGTTAGGAAAATGGCTGGGAAGATGACAATTCAAATCATCCTCTACCACTATTGGATATTCCTATAGCATTTTATTTTTTTTATTAGAGAGGAATGAGGAAAGTTTCATGGAAGGAAAGAAACCATTACATAATTCCAGCTATGGCTAGGCATTTTCATATTGGTTGCTATGGAATATTTTAGTAATTTAAGAAGTTGGCATAAGCTACAGTCTTATAATGTAACAAAAAAATGATCAGAATTTCTGAACAGTGACATTTCAAAAATTACTCAATTAGGATGAAGGCCTCTTACCTGTCAGTTCTTAGTTGTCTTGCTCATGCATTTTGATAGATGTTTGAAGTTCTAATGACTGCTGTGGGAATTATGAAACCCCATGAGTTCTATTAGAGACTACCTGGTTAAGGGCTGAGACTGTTTTGTGTCATCAGAGGTTACACTGTGCAAGGGGAAAGTAGAATGCTGAATTAGCTATAGTAAAGAGATCAGGCTGAAAACTCTGCGCATTTCAGTTATGCCCTGGAAATGCCAAACCTTTGGATTATGGACCCTGTCCTGAAGTAAGTGTCACCACCAAAAGTAAGTTTCAAACCAAAATAGAACTCTTCTCATCAAATAATAAAACCTAATTTCACAAAACCTGAAAGGGTCCTAACAGAAGTCTATGTGTTTTGAAGGTAAGACTGTATATAACCAGACACCCTAGTGCATGTTGTCTGCAATGTTGAACCTACATCCCAAAATTCAATGACCCACCAGGAGGATAGAAACAAAGAAAACAACCCTAAGAATACAATTTTCTGTCTTCAGAATAAAGAAAAAGAGAAAAAAAGTGAGTACAGCCAAGAAAAAAATAGATCACATACTGAGAACAAATTGTGCATTTTATACTCTACCTCTCATTAGGAATCATGGTGGCTGGGAGACACAGAACAGCATCTTTAAGTTAGTACAAGAAAAGGAAATGGGAAACAAGACTAATTCTACATCCATCCAGAAAAATGAATTAAAAAAAAAAAACACAACAACAGTAAAATAAAGACACTTTCAAACAAATAAAAGCCTGCTGTTGCATTTTGTTTTTGCTTTAAGCACCTTGTAGCCTCTAAGGTCTTTAAGTATTTCAGGCTGTTGTTTTTCTTAACATGGCCTCCTCAGAAGCAAAGCCTGAGATGAGGATTCAGATGCAGATAATTTATGTATCAGCACCAACTGGTATAGGAATAGGAGAGTAGGCTGAGGAAGGGAAGGATTTTCCTGAAGAAATCTATAACACATGGACAGTAATAAGGAATATCATTACCAAATAAGTTGAAGAAGGCAATTAAAATTGACAGGAGAGTTATATTTTAAAGTAGAGATCTCTTAAATTCAGAGCATTCAAGACATGTAAATAATTTTTTAGTCACACAAAGATGAAAATATCATTCTAGCTTTGAGAAATCATTGCCCCATCAAAATTCTTTAAAAAGGGAAACAAACAAATATTCATTTAAGAATAATCTTCACCAAATATAGTCAACATTCAAATTTTTTCATGCTAAAAATTTTTAACCAAGTTACTTCATCCTTGAATATGAAAAGAAATGTTTAATTAAAACTTGTGATTACTTCTAGTATATAGTTTCAGAAATGTTCATTTCTTAAATTTAGAACTTGTACTTTAACAAGTGATGCAGTGTCATTGCTGCTGCTGCTGCTGCGTCACTTCAGTTGTGTCCGACTCTGTGTGACCCCATAGACAGAAGCCCACCAGGGTCCCCCGTCCCTGGGATTCTCCAGGCAAGATCACTGCAGTGGGTTGCCATTTCCTTCTGTGCAGTGTCATTAGACATTCAAAATTAAATGGGCTATTTTCATGTTTAATTATAATTAAATATAAAATTCAAATAAAATAAAATGGGATATATTATCTAAAATGCTCAGAGTTTTTTAACCTTATTTTGTACCATTGACATCTTTGCGTAGGTTAGGCAAGTGAGCCTTATACCTGATAAATCACTTAATGTATAGAATACATAGGATTACTAAGTAAAATCATGATACTAAAATGTCATTAAGTATTAGCACATAGTTGTTTTAGGGATGATCTAATGGGTCTAATCTGAAGAATCTAGAAAATATACTTTTTATTATGATGATTATTATCACATGTATCTCAACATACCTGAAAGTATATGTTTTGATGTTTACTATTTATGAACAATATTTTTTCTGATTATATAAGTATTAAACTCACTGTAAAATAAACTGGAAAAATACAGAAAAATTTAAAGGGAACTAAATGATCATTAATCTCAATATGCAGAGCTGGGTCTTACCCATTTTTTATGTATATAATTTCAGAATTTTGTGTATAATCATACTTAAAATTGGGATAATACTAGATGCATTCTTTATAAATTTGTTTTTTATTAATAATATATTGTGTAATACTCATCTTCTCATTTAATGATCACTTGGTATTTTACCTTTGGATAACAAAATATTGATATGCTGTTGACTTTTTAGGTTTTCTAATTTTTTCCATGAGAAACAGTCTGTAATGAATATTTTTAGACATACTATCTAATCACATTAAATCTTCTTTTTAGCTTATTTTTTATACAAATAAATTTCTTTTAAAAAACTATAAAACATTTTTAATAATTGTCTGCTTTAAGGTTCTCACAACTGTTTCAATCTCTCTTTGTACATTTTAGTACTAGAATCATGTTACCTTGTTGCTTATCTGTGATAAATTTTAATATTTTGGGAAAAAGACGCCCTCATCAATTCTATTTTTAAATGCACTTCATTGCCTTGTTGAGTTGCAGCTTAATAAACTATCTAAAACTAGTTTTTAAAAGTTTCACAGTGATTTTAGTTGGGATGGTCAATACATAAATGCATCAATTATTTCCATTTCACTTCTTGACATCTTAATTTACATTTGTCAGTAAAGTTTAATGTTAAAGTTTCTCATTATGTTAATTCATCAAAAGTTGACATTTATTGCTATCATCAAAGAGCCTCATGTTAAGTTTTATCTGATTTATGTTGAAATATTGGAAAACTCTTGATTGAATTTTTAATAGTTTATTGGTTGATTCTTTCGGGTTTGTCAAGTCATCTGTTAATATTAATGATGTTTCTTTCCAAGTCTTTTCTTGGCTAACACGCAAAGAACAATATTAAATAAATAAGACATTCTGTTGCCCTATTCTTGGCTTACATGGACACATATTACATTTCAGCTATCTTCATACTGCCTTTGATTTACTATAGAATTTTGACAAGTTTTCATCATGTTAGTAGATTCTGTAATATTAAATAGCTTTGCATTTCTGGAAGAAATGCTACATTTGCTCAGTGTACTTATTAGATTGCTGAATTCTACTTACTAGTGTTTTACTGAATTACTTCTTAATCTTTGTAACTGAGATTTGTCTGTATATTTTTTTATTCATGCTCTTTTTGTCTTTAGTATCAGGTATGTTTTGGCTTCAGAAAAGTTTTTCAACATGGACTTGGGGGTTATTCATTTATTAAGAAATTTTACACACATTAAAATGCATGAGAAATACAGTGGACCATGTGTTGTGTTGGGACTCATCAGAAAGACAGATGTATAGGAGTTGGAATAGGTCAGCTGTGGAAGGAGTAGGAACTAATTCAAGTTCAGTCCTGGGATTGAGATGGACAAGAAATGGCAGTTTATCACATACAGAGACTTTAGATGAATAGAAGACAACAATAAAAAGTCAGAAAAGGGTGGAGAACTTCCATTGAATTATGTAACCTCAGAAGTGGATTGAAGAGTACCAGTTACTCAGAAAATTCTCAGAATGAGTAACAAATAAGGATTTTTGAAGACTCCCTAAAACCATACACAAAAATAAACTCAAAATGGGTTAAAGATCTAAATGTAAGACCAGAAACTTAAAACTCCTAGAGGAGAACATAGGCAAAACACTCTCTGACATAAATCACAGCAGGATCCTCCATGAGCCACCTCCCAGAATATTGGAAATAAAAGCAAAAATAAACAAATGGGACCTAATTAAAATTAAAAGCTTTAGCACAGCAAAGGAAACTATAAGCAAGGTGAAAAGACAGCCCTTAGAATGGGAGAAAATAATAGCAAATGAAACAACTGACAAAGAATTAACCTCCAAAATATACAAGCAGCTCCTGGAGCTCAATTCCAGAAAAAGAAATGACCCAATCAAAAAATGGGCCAAAGAACCAAGCAGACATTTCTCCAAAGAAGACAGAAAGATGGCTAACAAACACATGAAAAAATGTTCAACATCCCTCATAATCAGAGAAATGCAAATCAAAACCACAATGAGATACCATTTCACACCAGTCAGAATGGCTGCTATCCAAAAGTCTACAAGCAATAAATGCTGGAGAGGGTGTGGAGAAAAGGGAACCCTCTTGCACTGTTGGTGGGAATGCAAACTAGTACAGCCACTATGCAGAACAGTGTGGAGATTCCTCAAAAAACTGGAAATAGAACTGCCATATGATCCAGCAATCGCACTCCTGGGCATACACACCGAGGAAACCAGAATTGAAAGAGACACATGTACTCCAATGTTCATTGCGACGCTGTTTATAATAGCGAGGATGTGGAAGCAACCTAGATGTCCATCTGCAGACGAATGGATAACAAAGCTTTGGTACATATACACAATGGAGTATTACTCAGCCATCAAAAAGAATACATTTGAATCAGTTCTAATGAGGTGGATGAAACTGGAGCCTATTATACAGAGTGAAGTAAGCCAGAAAGAAAAACACCAATACAATATACTAACGCATATATATGGCATTTAGAAAGATGGTAATGATAACCCTGTATACGAGACAGCAAAAGAAACACAGGTGTATTGAACAGTCTTTTGGACTCTGTGGGAAAGGGTGAGGGTGGGATGATTTGGGAGAATGGCATTGAAACATGTATATTATCATATGTGAAATGAATCGCCAGTCCAGGTTCGATGCATGATTCAGGATGCTCGGGGTTGGTGCACGGGGATGACCCGGAGGGAGGATAAGGGGAGGAGGGAGGGGTGAGGGAGGTTCAAGAAAGGGAACACATGTATACCCAGGAGGATTCATGTCAATGTATGGCAAAACCAACATAATATTGTAATTAGCCTCCAATAAAAAAAATTAAAAAAAAAAAACGAGTTTTGAGCACTTGGAACTAAAAAACAAGTGCATTTTACTAAAGTATGCATGCATGCATTCTAAGTTGCTCAGTTGTGTCCAACATTTTTTGATCCTATGGAAGTATAACTGACATAAAAATGCTGTAACATATTTAATGTATACAAGTTAGTGAGTTTGGGATAAGTATATACATGTAAAACCATCACCGATTTTATGCCACAAACTTATCCATTATCTCCAAGTTTCCATCAGTCCTCTTTCCCTTCCACCCTCCCTCCCTTCCTTCATTATATATTGCAGTAAGTTCTATACATACTTATATATTATTTTTTGTGATAAGAATGTTTAACATGATTACCTCAGCAAATTTTCATGTACATAATACAATGTCATTTATTATAATACTTATTCATTTATTGATCTTGTGTAACTGAAGCTTATACATTCCCATCTCTCCATCCCCTCAGCCCTTAGCAAAAAGCATTGTACTCTCCACTTCTAAGAGTTTGACATCTATTTTAGATTTCTCATGTAAGTGATAGCATATAGTATTTGTCCTTCTGTGTCTGGCTTATTTTATGTTGCATAACGCTTTCCAGATTTATCCATGTTGTTGCAAACAGAAGAGCTTTCTTGTTTTTTAAGGTCGAAAAATATTCCTTTGTGTGTATATACCATTTTTTCTTTGTCCATCATCCTTTGATGGACATTTGGGTGGCTACCATGCCTTGACTACTATGAATAATGCTGCAATAGACGTGGGTGTGCAGTCTTGAAGTCTCTTCAAGATCCTGATTTCAATTCCTTTGCTTATGCTTATTTATATACTCAGAAGTAGGATTGCTGGATCATCTGATAGTTCTATTTTTAATTTTTTGGGGAACCAAAGATAACAAATGTTTGTGAGAACATGGAGAAAAAGGAACCCTCATACACTTCTGGTGAGAATGTAAGTTGGTGCAGCCACTATAGAGAACAGTGCTTGACCAGTAAGCTCTCTCTCTCTATCCTTATTTCCTTTTCTCTCTCTCCCTCCCAATCCCTTCCTCTCTCCCTCGCTTTCTTCCTCTAATAGAGAAAATTATACTTACATAATTATTGTTAATTACCCTTAAAATTATCATAAATATTTTATATGGTATTAACTATTATATGGAATAAACTTTTCTCTAAAAATTCCTTCCTCAACTTGGGCTTTTTGACATATATTTTAAGGACACAACAAAGAGCTTTTGAAAACACTAGATTCAATGACATTCTAAAGTTTAGCTGATTCTTTTATAATAGGTGATATTTTTATTCATAAAATATTTTCATCCAAGAAGGAAGTGGTGACACATTGTAGCAAAAACCAAATATACTTTAAGAAAGTTTTAAGTACCAAGAATTTCAAGCCTCTTTTTTCCTTCCAATTATTTGGTAATAATATTCACAGGATTTTCTACAGTTTTTGAAAATTACTGTCTAAATTTATTTATTAATCAAAAGTGACAGGCATTCTTTAAACCAGGTGTAAGATATTTAAAGCTTTAAGCTTTAAATTTTCTTCATTTGGGAAAAAGACAAAGCATATTTACAATAAGAAATGTATCTTTTTTTCTGCTATAATTTTTAAAGTCCAGTTATGATGACAATATGTTTCTTTAGCTATTTAAACATAAGCTGGTTATACCTACCTACCTGTCACATGTTACACCTAGCAAAACAAGATGACCATTTTATAGAGCAATCTATTGTTGCTTGCACTGTAAGTGGTAAACTGTTTCATTTTCCTGGAGATTGCTGCCTCACTGTGGACAGATTAGGAATTACCCTTATGGCAGAAAGTGAAGAAGAACTCAAAGGCCTCTTGATGAAAGTGAAAGAGAGTGAAAAGGTTGGCTTGAAGCTCAACATTCAGAAAACGAAGATCATGGCATCTGGTCTCATCACTTCATGGGAAATAGATGGGGAAACAGTGGAAACAGTGTCAGACTTTATTTTTTTGGGCTCCAAAATCACTGCGGATGCTGATTGCAGCCAGGAAATTAAAAGACGCTTACTCCTTGGAAGGAAAGTTATGACCAGCCTAGATAGCATATTAAAAACCAGAGACATTACTTTTCCAACCAAGGTCCGTCTAGTCAAGGCTATGGTTTTTCCCGTGGTCATGTATGGATGTGAGAGTTGGACTGTGAAGAAGGCTGATCGCTGAAGAATTCATGCTTTTGAACTGTGGTGTTGGAGAAGACTCTTGAGAGTCCCTTGTACTGCAGGGAGATCCAACAAGTCCATTCTAAAGGAGATCAATCCTGGGTGTTCGTTGGAAGGACTGATGCTAAAGCTGAAACTCCAATACTTTGGCCACCTCATGCGACAAGTTGACTCACTGGAAAAGAGTCTGATGCTGGGAGGGATTGGGGGTAGGAGGAGACGGGGATGACAGAGAATGAGATGGCTTGATGGCATCACCGACTCGATGGACATGAGTTTGAGTGTACTCCAGGAGTTGGTGATGGACAGGGAGGCCTGGTGTGCTGTGGTTCATGGGGTCGCTAAGAGTGGGACATGACTGAGCGACTGAACTGAACTGAACTGAACTGAATGAGGGATTAGCTTTGGCAAATATGGTTCATCAAACTTTATATACAAATATTTCTCATGTAAAATATGAAGAAATATATATCCACTTTACAAGAAATGTTGTAAAATATGATATGGTATCTTCTCTTGGGAGAGCTACTTCATTATAACTAGCAAATAGTCCTTTTCTGATTTACAATATCTTATGAATTTTGCTTCACAAGATGTCTCTAAGGCATATCAAGATAGAATAGTGGAAAGAAGCATAATCATAATCATAACATAATCATAATCTCTTCTCAAATAATTTAGTACATTTAATCTCAACTACTGCAAATTCAGGATGTTGTCTACTGTGATCATGAACTTATCTTCATGTTCAATTTTGTTTTTTATATTATCCTCATTGTTTCTAAGGTTGCTGTTATTGAACCTAAATAGTGAAGATGATGAATTAAATTACAGTATCATGGCTGATTTCTTCAGAATGACTCCACAATAAAAGTTGACACTAGTAATGGAAATGGTGCTGGTAATTCAATCAATGACAATAAGGTCATTATCTATTTCCTTTTTTATTTAAGTACTTCTGTACTTTCATTCATAGCATTGAAATAATTCTCTTCAAATTATAAAATCAAATTGCAGTAGATTAAATCACTTTCTTTTGAATGGTAAAACTATGTTATAGAATCATGGGTTTAAATACTATTCTCAACAACCCTTATTACAGATACGAAAATTCTCCTCATTCTTATGTTCTTTTTACTATTCAATAGATTTATAGGTCACAGAGTTCTTATTTTTAAATATTCACTTATTATCCAGAGACTCATTTTTTGGAAGAATAGTGATTTGAAAAATAATGAAGTAGGTCCTATGATTTTTATGGTTAAGTATTTTAAATATGTCTATATATCATATATTAGTAAAATATCACTTTAGTGATTTCTTGAGTTTGTGATACTTTGTAAACAAAAAGAGAAATTCAATTTGATCTAGTTTTGACCCACTGCTGGAATACTTGTGTACGCTGGGGATCAAGGAAGTGTTGAGTGTCACAGTATAAGAAAAGTATGGAGAATTCTGGACTAAGCATGCCTGGAGTTAGGGGCTTTCATGCCCAGGTGACTTTCATGCCCCTTTTCACTGCTACTTTCAATATATTGATTTCATTCTGTTTCAGCATGGTGCATCTTGCTCTGTGGGGCAGAATATATCTCACTATGATCTCTTGAATTCAGCACTTAATTTTAGCTAAGAAAAGAAACTGTCACAAATTCAATTCTAAAAACCTTGGGGAAAGACTCTCAAGGTTAAGTTTCAATCAGTGTCCAACCCTAGGCCAGAACTCAGAGAACAGTGACCCTGTGCTAATATGGTTATGTCCACAGAACTCATCATGAATAGTGCCCAGAAGAAAAGAGTTGATGGGAAGCAAACTGATAGATACTCACTCTGCCAGAATTAGATATCACTATTCATTGAGAAAAGGGACATTAACTCTTTTAATTGAGTTTCTTACAGGCCAATATCAGCAGGGATCCTTTCCTTGAACAGTTTTAGGTCTCTTAATAGGAATGTGCTAATTTTTTTGATTGTTCAAAGTCCAGAGTCTCTCCATAATGTCTCTGAGTTCCTAGCAGCTTATTCACTACTGCTTCTAGGGTTTTCTTATCCAAACACTCTTGTCAGTCTGCACAGGAAACCCAGATTCTTCACTTTTGACAGGAAGGATGGGATCAGTTTGCACAAAGCTGTGTGTGTGGTGGAGGGGGTAGGGTGGGGTAACAAGAGTTTTATAAACATTTAAAGTTCAGGTGGAAGGAAAAATTCAAACTGCTGAGTATGAACTCACTGTCCCTATGTCAGCACCCTGTAACTATCTCCTCTCTCACCCCTCAATCAGTTCTGAGGAAACCCTCTTCTGTTCCGATGTGGAGCATTCTTCCATGTAACAAACTTCCCCCTAACCAACATTTAACCTCTCATTTTCTACCAAAGGTACTCATTCATTTATTTTCTCAAAACTCATTTCTTTTTCTAAAAGGGGCTTCTGATCACTAAAGTGTCCTCACCATCTCATTTCACTATAGTTATTTATTTTAACAACTTCTGATGCACTGTGTTAGTAATCTGTTCCAAGCTGAAGTTTCCAATACATTTCACCAGAAAAAGAATATGCACATACACACATAACACATATTATATGTTTTATATGTAAATGCACATACTCACACACACATATAAAACATATTACATTTTTCGATATATGTGTATGTAAATATATATGTGTGTTTGTATTATATACATACATATGTCTAATGTGGTCTACTATGAATAAGGGTCTGAGAGCTTATATAGTTATAAAGGTAGTGGAAGTGAGTGTAATGGAGCTTTAGCAGATCATAGTGTTAGTTATCAAGGAGTGAATCAATAATTTTACCAATAGCAATAATAGCTGGCACTTACGTAACCACTGTTATTAGCTAGGCACTATTCTGAGTGCTTCATGAACAACAATTATCCTAATTCCTATAACCTCCTTTTAAATAGTTATTTTTATTATTTCTCTTTCAGAGATGGGGATATTGAAAAACAGAGAACTTAAATAATTTGTTCCAGTCATACAGCTCATAATTGGGATTTAAACCCAGGCAATCTGACTCTGTGACTCTGTTTTTAAAGAAACATTAGCATCAATATAAGAAGATGTAGAACAGTGCTAATCACTGAAGTCTTTAGGGAGAGGATAAGGACAGGCGACTCGGTAGGGCTGCTCACTCAAGTGAAGATGCCACCTGGGGAAACTGGACTGCATTTCTTAGGATGATGATCTTGGTGGAGAAGTTCACATGGCAGGACTGGTGTTTGGGAAAGAAGCATGGTGGATAGATGAAAATGATGAAGAACTGAGCAGTGAAAGATGTGTTTCCCCCACAGTCTTCAGTGCTTCATCAAAAGTATGAAAGACACATCTCTGGAACAGTAATTAGTAATTTGTGAAAAATATCAATGCTGTTATGGTTAAGTGTGACAAGTGTGGGACCAAAAGACAGAACACACTTGAATTAGGTATATGAAAAAAAAGGAAACAATGCTGAAATAAATTTAGGAACTCTCAGAAATTTTAGATGTTCAAATATATGTGAAGCATAATTTGGAATATATATCATTAAGAAGGGCAATGTATTTTGATGTATGTGTTAAAATTTGATAGCATTGATCTAGATGCCATGCCACAAAATCTTATGAAGCAGTTTGTACATCAAGTATAGAAGGGACAAGTAAACACACAACTGAATTACTGTGGCATCTTACTAGAAAGACTTCATAAAGGATCAGAACAGCCCTTGAATTCATACTGTTAGTGAAACTAATTGGATCTCTTTCCATTTGGGAGGCTGTATTTGCCCTGGGTACTACTTAGCATTTAGAAATGAAATCTTGTTAAGTAAGGATCCAAAGTGTGAACCTAATCAGATCGTTCTTTTTGGTCAGAGTTCTCCCTTATATGCACCATGGCTTTTAAGAAACACACTGTTTTGCCTCTGCTTGGTGAGACTTGACATATGTGATTACCTGGAAGATCCCAGTAATAGCTTGTTACACAACTTTTTACATAAGTTGTGGCACAATTTATGAAGTATTATGGAATTCACCGGAAGAATATGTATTGACCAAAAGTCAAAGAAAACTTTATAAAAGAAAGGGTGCTTCACTTGAGTTTTTTTAAAAAATGGATGTGATTTCAATACATACGAGAGTTTTTCCATTTAAGGAAACAACCAGAAATAAAATGACAATCCCACTCACATCAAAAAGAATAAAATACCTAGGAATAAATCTACCTAAGGAGGCAAAAGACCTGTACTTAGAAAATTATAAGGCGGTGATGAAACAAATCAAAGATGACATGAACAGATGGGGAGATAAACCATGTTCTTGGATTGGAAGAATCAATATTGTCAAAATGACTATATTACTCAAAGCAATCTACAGATTCAGTGCAATCTTTATCAAATTACCAACGGCGTTTTTCACAGAATTAGCACACAAAATTTTTTTATGGAATCACAAAAGACCCTGAATAGCCAAAGCCATCTTGATAAACAAAAATGGAGCTTTAGGAATCAGACTGTCAGATTTCAGACAATATAGTCATCAAAACAAAATGGTAATGTAACAAAAATAGAAATATAGAATAGGATAGAAAGTCCAGAGATACCCATGGACCTATGGTTACCTAATCCATGATAAAGGAGGCAAGAATATACAGTGGAGAAAAGGCAGTCTCTTCAATAAGTGGTGCTAGGAAAACTGGACAGCTGTATGTAAACAAATGAAATCAGAACACTCCCTATTACAATACACAAAAATAAACTCAAAATGGATTAAAGACTTAAGTGTAAGGCCAGAACTATAAAGCTCTTACAGGAAAACATAGGCACTACACTCTTTGACATAAATCATGGCAAGATCCTCTTTGACCCACCTACTAGACCAATGGGAAAAATATATAGACAAATAAGACCTAATTGACTATGCCAAAACCTTTGACTGTGTGGATCACAATAAATTGTGGAAAATTCTGAAAGAGATGGGAATACCAGACCACCTGACCTGCCTCTTGGGAAACCTATATGCAGGTCAGGAAGCAACAGTTAGAACTGGACATGGAACAACAGACTGGTTCCAAATAGGAAAAGGAGTATGTCAAGGTTGTATATTGTCACCCTGCTTATTTAACTTATATGCAAAGTACATCATGAGGAACGCTGGGCTGGAAGAAGCACAAGCTGGAATCAAGATGCCAGGAGAAATATCAATAACCTCAGATATGCAGATGATACCACCCTTTTGGCAGAAAGTGAAGAGGAACTCAAAAGGCTCTTGATGAAAGTGAAAGAGGAGAGTGAAAAGTTTGGCTTGAAGCTCAACATTCAGAAAACAAAGATCATGGCATCTGGTCCCATCACTTCTTGGGAAATAGATGGGGAAACAGTGGAAACAGTGTCAGACTTTAGTTTTTTGGGCTCCAAAATCACTGCAGATGCTGATTCCAGCCAGGAAATTAAAAGATGCTTACTCCTTGGAAGGAAAGTTATGACCAACCTAGATAGCATATTAAAAAGCAGAGACATTACTTTGCCAACAAAGGTCCATCTAGTCAAGGCTATGGTTTTTCCCGTGGTCATGTATGGATGTGAGAGTTGGACTGTGAAGAAAGCTGGTCGCCAAAGAATTCATGCTTTTGAACTGTGGTGTTGGAGAAGACTCTTGAGAGTCCCTTGGACTGCAAGGAGATCCAACCAGTCCATTCTAAAGGAGATCAATCCTGGGTGTTCATTGGAAGGACTGCTGCTAAAGATGAAACTGCAATACTTTGGCCACCTCATGCGACGAGTTGACTCACTGGAAAAGACTCTGATGCTAGGAGGGGTTGGGGGTTGAAGGAGACGGGGATGACAGAAAATGAGATGGCTGGATGGCATCACCGACTCGATGGACATGAGTTTGAGTGAACTCCGGGAGTTGGTGATGGACAGGGAGGCCTGGCGTGCTGTGATTCATGGGGTCGCAAAGAGTCGGACACGACTGAGCAACTGAACTGAACTGAACTGAAACTTAAAAACTTTTGAACAGCAAAGGAAACAATAAACAAGATGAAAAGACCACACTCAGAATGGAAGAAAATAATTGTAAAAGAAGCAACTGATAAAAGGTTAGTCTCCAAAATATACGAACAACTCTTGCAGCTCAATATTAAAAAAAAAAAAAAAAACAGTGAAAAATTAGACAGAAGACCTAAATAGATATTTCTCTAAAGAATACCTACAAAACCAAAAATCACATAAAAAGATGCTTAATGTCACTAATTATTAGAGAAATGCAAATTAAACTCCAATGATGTATCACCTCACGCTGCTCAGAATGTGAATGCATGCTGTCATTTCAGTGGTGTCTGACTCTTCGTGACCCTATGGAGCATACAGAGCCCACTAGGCTTCTCTGTCCATGGGATTCTCCAGGCAAGAATACTGGAGTGGGTTGCCATGCCCTCCTCTAAGGTACCTTCCTGACCTGGGGATCACACCCATGTCTCTTATTTCTCCTGCATTGGCGGGTGGTTTCTTTACTGTTACTTAGCATCAGTTCAGTTCAGTTTCAGTTCAGTCACTCAGTCGTGTTCGACTCTTTGCAACCCCATGAATCACAGCACGCCAGGCCTCCCTGTCCATCAACAAATCCCGGAGTTCACTCAAACTCATGTCCATTGAGTCGGTGATGCCATCCAGCCATCTCATTCTCTGTCGTCCCCTCTCCTCCCACCCCCAATCCCTCCTAGCATCAGACTCTTTTCCAGTAAGTCAGCTAGTCGCATGAGGTGGCCAAAGTATGGGAGTTTCAGCTTTAGAATCAGTCCTTCCAATGAACACCCAGGATTGATCTCCTTTAGAATGGACTGGTTGGATCTCCTTGCAGTCCAAGGGACTCTCAAGAGTCTTCTCCAACACCACAGTTCAAACGCATCCATTCTGTGGCGATCAGCTTTCTTCACAGTCCAACTCTCACATCCATACATGACCATGGGAAAAACCATAGCCTTGTATAGATGGACCTTTGTTGGCAAAGTAATGTCTCTGCTTTTTAATATGCTATCTAGGTTGGTCATAACTTTCCTTCCAAGGAGTAAGCGTCTTTTAATTTCCTGGCTGCAATCAGCATCTGCAGTGATTTTGGAGCTTAGCATGGCCACCATCAAAAATTCTACAAACAGTAAATGCTAGGGAGGATATAGACAAAAGGGAAACCTCCTGCACTATTGGTGACAATGTACCCTGATGTAGCCATTATGGAGAATAGTATGGAGATTCCTTAAAAAAAAAAAAAAACCTAGAAACAAATCTACCATATAACCCAGCAGTCCCACTACTGGGCATGTATCCAAAGAAAACCATAATCTGAAGAGATATATGCACCTCAATGTCACTGCAGCATTATTTACAATAGCCAAGAATAGCAAGGAGAGATAAGAAAGCGTTCCTCAGCGATCAATGCAAAGAAATAGAGGAAAAGAAAATTAGAGATACCAAGGGAACATTTCATGCAAAGATGGGCTTGGTAAAGGACAGAAATGGTATGGGCCTAACAGAAGCAGAAGATATTAAGAGGGGTGGCAAGAATACACAGAAGAACTGTACAAAAAAGATCTTCATGACCAAGATAATCACGATGGCGTGATCACTCACCTAGAGCCAGACATCTTGGAATGTGAAGTCAAGTGGGCCTTAGAAAGCATCACTACGAACAAAGCTAGTGGAGGTGATGGAATTCCAGTTGAGCTATTTGAAATCCCGAAAGATGATGCTGTGAAAGTACTGCACTCAATATGCCAGCAAATTTGGAAAACTCAGCAGTGGCCACAGGACTGGAAAAGGTCAGTCTTCATTCCAATTCCAAAGAAAGGCAATGCCAAAGAATGCTCAAGCTACCGCACAATTGCACTCATCTCACATGCTAGTAAAGTCATGCTCAAAATTCTCCAAGCAAGGCTTCAGCAGTCTGTGAACTGTGAACTCCCAGATGTTCAAGCAGGTTTTAGAAAAGGCAGAGGCACCAGACATCAAATTGCCAACATCTGCTGGATCATGGAGAAAGCAAGAGAGTTTCAGAAAAACATCTATTTCTGCTTCATTGACTATGCCAAAGCCTTTGACTTTGTGGATCACAATAAACTGTGGAACATTCTGAAAGAGATGGGAATCCCAGACCATCTGACCTGCCTCTTGAGAAACCTGTATGCAGGTCAGGAAGCAACAGTCAGAACTGGACATGGACAAACAGACTGGTTCCAAATAGGAAAAGGAGTGCGTCAAGGCTGTATATTGTCACCCTGCTTATTTAACTTATATGCAGAGTACATCATGAGGAACGCTGGGCTGGAAGAAGCACAAGCTGGAATCAAGATTGCCGGGAGAAATATCAATAACCTCAGATATGCAGATGACACCACCCTTATGGCAGAAAGTGAAGAGGAACTAAAAAGCCTCTTGATGAAAGTGAAAGAGGAGAGTGAAAAAGTTGGCTTAATGTTCAACATTCAGAAAACAAAGATCATGGCATCTGGTCCCATCACTTCATGGGAAATAGATGGAAAAACAGTGGAAACAGTGTCAGACTTTATTTTTTGGACTCCAAAATCACTGCAGATGCTGATTGCAGCCAGGAAATTAAAAGATGCTTACTCCTTGGAAAGAAAGCTATGACCAATCTAGATAGCATATTAAAAAGCAGAGACATTACTTTGCCCACCAAGGTCTGTCTAGTCAAAGTTATGGTTTTTCCAGTGGTCATGTATGGATGTGAGAGTTGGACTGTGAAGAAAGTTGATCGCCACAGAATGGATGCTTTTGAACTGTGGTGTTGGAGAAGACTCTTGAGAGTTCCTTGGACTGCAGGGAGATCCAACCAGTCCATTCTAAAGGAGATCAATCCTGCGTGTTCATTGGAAGGACTGATGCTAAAGCTGAAACTCCAATACTTTGGCCACCTCATGTGACAAGTTGACTCGCTGGAAAAGAGTTATGCCGGGAAGGATTAGGGGCGGGAGGAGAAGGTGACAACAGAGAATGAGATGGCTGGATGGCATCACTGACTTGATGGACATGAGATTGAGTGAACTCCGAGAGTTAGTGATGGTCAGGGAGGCCTGGCGTGCTGTGATTCATGGGGTCACAAAGAGCTTGGTCTGCGAATTAGGAAGGATGTGATGACTGATCCAGAGGAAAAGATGTCCAGGTGACATTAAAGAGAATTTAAATGGTATCAGGATATTATCAATGTTGTTTTATTACTAATTATGTATGAAGTAGTAACTAAATATTCTGAACTGGGCATGACTCTATTGCATTGAAATAGATTATTTCAAATTCAGCTTGCTCCAAAAGTGGTTTGTTAAGTGATGGAAATAATAGTTATAAAATATTTAAGAACTTGTAGCATGGCTTAATAATTAGCTGAATAAGTGTATGTTTTAAATCTTCTTATTTGGTTGAATAAAAGACAGTTTTTTTTTTTTCCTTTTAGAACAGAAAGCTATGTGGCATCAAAAAGGCCACATATGGATAGAGAAACTTGATGGGCTACAGTCCATGGAGTTGCAAATAATCAGACACGACTGAGCACATAGCACACATAATACATATAACCTAAATATAACAATTGGAGAAGTTAATGGCAAGCCACTCCAGTACTATTGCCTAGAAAATCCCATGGATGGAGGAGCCTGGTAAGCTGCAGTCCGTGTTGTCGCTAAGGGTCGGACACCACTGAGCGACTTCACTTTCACTTTTCACTTTCACACATTGGAGAAGGAAATGGCAACCCACTCCAGTGTTCTTGCCTGGAGAATCCCAGGGAAAGGGAAGCCTGGTGGGCTTCCGTCTATGGGGTCACACAGAGTCGGATATGACTGAAGTTACTTAGCAACAAATATAACAATATTTTTATAATGATCACATTTATCCTCTTTTAATTAACATTTTTACTTGGTAAGTATTAAATCCTATACATTGTGATCATTAATTATGTGTTTGTTTATTTTTTTGTAATTAATTTATTTTTTATTGGAGGCAAATTATTTTACAATATTATATTGGTTGGTTTTGCCATACATTGACATGAATTCGCCCCGGGTTTACATAAGTTCCCCCTCCTGAACCCCCCTCCCACCTCCCTCCTCCCTTTATCCTCCCTCTGGGTCATCCCCGCATGCCAGCCCCGAGCATCCTATAACATGCATTGACCCTGAACTAGTGATTCGTTTCACATATGACAACATACGTGTTTCAATGCCATTCTCCCAAATCATCCCACCCTCACCCTCTCCCACAGAGTCCCAAAGACTGATCTATACATCTGTGTCTCTTTTGCTGTCTCGTATACAGGGTTATCATTTGCATCTTTCTAAATTCCATATATATGTGTTAGTATACTATATTGGTGTTTTTCTTTCTGGCTTACTTCACTCTGTATAATAGGCTCCAGTTTCTGTGTTTTGAAAATTATATATGTTTTCTTCTGGAGTTTATACTTTACAATTCATATTGCCAGCAATCCTACAATTTCTCTCAGAAGAACAAAGGAACTTTGTTACATATCCACACATAATATCACAGATGTATCAGTCTGCTTATTAAATTTTACCTATTAATTTTGGTATAATTGTTATTATCTCATAAGATACATAGAGTATAAGATACATAAGTAGTAAAATACCTAGTTTATTGTAGCATAAATTATCTGAGTACCTATACTTGAAAATACATGAAGTATAAAAATCAATGAATTTTTTCCAAAGATAATATAGTTGTGTAACCACCACCCAGATCAAGACGTAAATATTACTGAAACCCTAGTTCCTCCTTGTCCTTTCTCTTTGTCATTAGCCTTTCTTACCCCACAAGTATAACCATTATTCTTACTTTATTGTCATGGATTGTTTTTTTTTTCTTTTTGTTTTGAACTTTATATGTATGCAGAATCATATAGAATTTAATATTTGTTATATCTCATTCAACACAACCCTGTAAGTTTCACCCAAGTTGTTGCGTGGAGCACTAGTTTATTTTGTTTCTTTTTGTTCTTTCTTTTTTTCCTGTATGTTATGACACTGTTGGTGGGACAAATTGGGGGATTAGGATTGACATATATACAGAACAATGTGTGAAACAGATAGCTAATGGGAACCTTCTGTATAGCACAGAGGCTCATCTCAGTGCTCTGCGATTACCTAAAGGGATTGGATGGGAAGGGGGTGCAAGGAAGGTCCAAGAGGGAGAAGACATATATATACATACAGTTGATTCATCTCACTGTACAGCAGAAAACAACACTGCATAGCAATTATACTCTAATAAAAAAGAAAACCAAAAGAATAATATATACTAATGTCTACTTAGTTATGATACTTTCATCTTAAATAATGTTGTCAAAATTTTATTTTTATGCTTAAACTTGCTAAGAGCAGTCTTGTACTTCATGTATAGATGTACTCATTTGTGTTTAGTATATCAGGGAATGGAATTATTGCAACATAGGGTATGCATATATTCAGCCTTAGTTTAACTTGAATCTTTTTATCTACCCTGTCCAGGAGTCACTAGAGGATGCATCTGTCATCATTCTGGTAGAAAAATAAAATGGCTCTTTTGCTGTTGCTCTGGCAACATCACTGGTACTGCTGTATTCAGTAATTACTTTAAGGACACTATAGAAATTTTGTATGTAAATAAGGAAGTAGAGACAGCAAAATATAAGAATTCAATTAATGTTGTATATAAAGAAAGTAAGATATTTGGAAATTAACTCAGACTATGCAAACCCTCAAGTTATCATTAAATTCTCCTTAAAAACTGAATCAAAAGGTAAAATGTTCTAGAGGAATGAGTGTGACTTAGGATTCAGAGGGACTAGCTAGATTCCTAGATTTGCCACTTAGTGTCAAGAACTCCAGAGAGTCTGAGATTTTACCTTATTTGCATGATAACAATTTTGCCTGCCCAAGCAAACTTCATGGATGCTGGTAGAAGTCAATGACAAAAGACAGTTTACTGTTTACAGTAATAGTATTGCCAGAGTATAGTCATTCCTAGGTGTCCATGGGGGACTGGTCCCAGGACCCTGTGGATACCAAAATCTGTGGATGCTCAAGTTCCTTATATAAGAAAGCATGTTTGCATATAGCCTATGCATATTCTCCCATGTATTTAAATAATCGTTAGATTAGTTATCATACCTAATACAATGTAAATGTTATGTAAATAGTTATCAGAGAGTGGCAAATTCAAGTTTGTTTTTTGGGGGCTTTCTGGAATTTTTTTACAAATATTTTTGATTCATGGTTGGCTGAAACATCAGATGTGGAACCTGGGGATATGGAAACCTGATTGGTAGGCATATTCGGATTAGTTTCTCCAAGTTTTGATCCCCAGAGAGTGACATGAAGAGGGCAAGATGACACCTGCATAGGCAGTTGGTGTCATTTCTCTGAGTTTAAGGAACCCATCTTTCATAAACAGTAACAAACACATCTGTTCTCAGCTGCAAGGGGACACAATCTATCTTTTCTTCCACAGCTGTGAGAAAACCTGCCTTTTGCTTTAGAGGGAGACACTATATCTTCAAAGACTGTTACCTATACAAATGTCCTAGAAAAGATGATTTGGAAACAATATTATCCAGTGCTTTTACACAAAAGATAGGCAAAAATTCAAGAGACATAAGGATAATTATTTTCTGATAATAATGACTATTTTTATACCATCCCAGCTTCTGGCAAATGTTCCCACACACACACATTAGTCTGTCAGCTACTCTGATTCATCTTACTGGCAGGAATTGTGATAATGTGTTAAATTTATCTTCTATTCCTTTTACTTAAGGCTATAATCAATTTGCAGCTCAGTGGTAAAGAATCTGTCTGCCAATGCAGGAACCGCAGTTTGATCCCTGGGTTGGGAAGATCCCCTGGAGAGGGAGACAGCAACCCACTCCAGTATTCTTGCCGGGATAATCCCATGGAGAGAGAAGCCTGGCAGGCTACAGTCCATGCGGTCACAAAGAGTGACTGAACTCACATACAGAATCAATAGGGTATCAAGCAACAGAATGAAGTCAGCTTATAGAAATTTTGTCCCCAGGATCCTTGAATCAATTCAGTACAAACCAGGCTGGCCTAGAGTGGCCATTAAGAGAAAGAAAGAAGCATTATGCTCAGAAATAGTCAAGGTAGAATCCCAAAGTTTCATATTAGATCTGTATAACACCCCATCCCTTCTGTCTTAATAGCTACTCAGCTGGCATCCAAAACAAGATAATCTCTTTTTGTGAAAAATCACATTTAATGATCAACTACCTTCCTAATGGTTATGGACCAAGAAGCGATAAGAAAGATAGAGTCAGAACTATACTGTGTCTACATTGAGGAAGTTGTCACAAAGCTCAACAATACTAGAGCCCTGTGATACTAGGGACCATGGAAGGTCCACTGAATTCCTTGATTATCATTCCACTGTTGAATGAAGTTTACAATAAAAGGACATATTTGTTGATTCTTCAGAAGGTTGTAAAAGCTGAAAATACAACACAGATAGTTTTAAAGATACACAATGGTATGGCCAGAGTCAATTGTTCCCATTGGAACAGGAGCAATGTAACTTGAGGAAATGTCAACAGTGGCTTGGGTACCGCTTGATCTCCCTATGGGCCAGGAGGTGGTTAAAGGTTCAATGCAGGACATTTCCTAGAGTATGTGTGATGTAACATATTTAGGCAGACTCTCTCATCACTAGACAAATGGATAAGTGTTGGCAGTGTAAAATTGCATAAAAGAAAGGAAGGATGAGTTAATGTGAGCTAGACAGGTTAGCGAATGCTACAAGTGAAAAATGAAGTTGCTGAGTCGTGTACGACTCTTTGCCACCCCATGGACTATAGCCTACCAGGCTCCTCCATCCATGGGATTTTCCAGGCAAATGAAAAGTATTGTGATCTGTGAGGAGAGTAGATTGTCTTTAGGAAAGCTGCTGCCATAACACTGGCCTAACTTTTGTACCCTTGGGTCAGGGAGAAAATAATAGTTGATTCAGATATGAATTTAGGGAAGATTGTAGAACATATATTTCATAAATATTAAATAAAATTTCCTTATAAAATTGATTTTCAGGTATGACAGTAATTATTAGCTATTTAATATTTTCACCTCCTTCCTTAAATAATTTTGCTCTAGGGAGTGATTTGCTGTTTCCCAGAACCCACCACCAAACCCTTACCTCTAAATGGGGGCTTGTGATTAGTTTCAATCAATGTAAGGTAACAGGTGCTGATGTGTGTTATTTTCAGACCATCAAGAAATGTGTAAGAAGTGAGTATGCTTGTTTGCATTTCTCATAATCTCTTTCCATATCTATTAGTCAAACTGAGTATCTCAAAGCCCAAGAAAAAGACACAAGAGACACAATATGAGAATCTGAGTCTCTAAAGGATCATATGAAAAGACAATGTCATAAAGAAATATATAGAAAATGTCTATAGAAATATATAGAAAACTATAAAACACTAGTGAAAGTAATCAAAGAGGACATGAATAGATGGAGAAATATACCGTGTTCGTGGATTGGAAGAATAAATATTGTAAAAATGAGTATACTACCCAAAGTAATTTATACATTCAATGCAATCCCTATCAAGCTACCAACGATATTTTTCACAGAACTAGAACAAATAATCTCACAATTTGTATGGAAATACAAAAAACCTCGAATAGCCAAAGCAATCTTGAGAAAGAAGAATGGAACTGGGGGAATTAACCTGCCGGACTTCAGGCTCTATTACAAAGCCACAGTCATCAAGACAGTATGGTACTGGCATAAAGACAGAAATATAGATAAATGGAACAAAATAGAAAGCCCAGAGATAAACCCACGCTCCTATGGACACCTTATCTTCGACAAAGGAGGCAAGAATATAAAATGGAGAAAAGACAGTCTCTTTAACAAGTGGTGCTGGGAAAACTGGTCAGCCACTTGTAAAAGAATGAAACTAGAACACTTCCTAACACCATACACCAAAATAAACTCAAAATGGATTAAAGATCTAAATGTAAGACCAGAAACTATAAAACTCCTAGAGGAGAACGTAGGCAAAACACTCTCCGACATAAATCACAGCAAGATCCTCCAAGACCCACCTCCCAGAATATTGGAAATAAAAGCAAAAATAAACAAATGGGACCTAATTAAAATCAAAAGCTTCTGCACAGCAAAGGAAACTCTAAGTAAGGTGAGAAGACAACCTTCAGAATGGGAGACAATAATAGCAAATGAAGCAACTGATAAAGGATTAATCTCCAAATTATACAAGCAGCTCCTGCAGCTTAATTCCAGAAAACTAAGTGACCCAATCAAAAAATGGGCCAAAGAACTAAACAGACATTTCTCCAAAGAAGACATAAAGATGGCTAATAAACACATGAAAAAATGCTCAACATCCCTCATCATCAGAGAAATGCAAATCAAAACCACAATGAGATACCATTTCACACCAGTCAGAATGGCTGCTATCCAAAAGTCTACATGCAATAAGTGCTGGAGAGGGTGTGGAGAGAAGGGAACCCTCTTACACTGTTGGTGGGAATGCAAACTAGTACAGCCACTATGGAGAACAGTCTGGAGATTCCTCAGAAAACTGGAAATAGAACTGCCATATGATCCAGCGATCGCACTCCTGGGCATACACACCGAGGAAACCAGAATTGAAAGAGATTCATGTACTCCAATGTTCATTGCAGCACTGTTTATAATAGCCAGGACATGGAAGCAACCTAGATGTCCATCTGCAGATGAATGGATAAGAAAGCTTTGGTACATATACACAATGGAGTATTTCTCAGCCATCAAAAAGAATGCATTTGAATCAGTTTTAATGAGGTGGATGAAATTGGAGCCAATTATACAGAGTGAAGTAAGCCAGAAAGAAGAATATCAATACCGTATATTAACGCATAGATATGGAATTTAGAAAAATGGTAACCTGAACCCTGTATAAGAGACTGCAAAAGAGACATAGGCATTTAGAACAGTCTTTGGGACTCTGTGGGAGAGGGTGAAGGTGGAATGATTGGAGAGAATGGAATTGTAGCATGTATATTATCATAAGTGACCAGTCCAGGTTCGACGCATAAATTTTCCTCTGTTCAAAAAAAAAAAAAAGAACACACTTGAAAAAAAAAGAAATAAGTACTACTGGGTTAAGTCAAATGAGATTTTGGAGTTTACTGCATTTAGTTAATACATCACTATATTTGTCTCAACTTACCAGACAATTACATTTTAAACATAATATAATTAGAATGCCATATCTTTATTCTTCTTCAGAAAGAGAAGAAGCAAAATTTAACTTCAGGTGACTCAGTATACAGAATTTCTTTTAATATTCCATTTTCTGAAAATCAATCTTCTAAAACAATAGAAATAACTTTTTAGAAATAAATTTATGTAGAGAAGTAAAAACCCCATAAACAATCCAAAACAATAATAAATAAACCATATAGCCTAAGAAAACCAACTAGCATGAGAATCTAAAGAATGGTGTGCTGGGATTTCTCCGGCTGTTCAGTAGTTAAGACTTTGCCTTTCAATGCAGAGTTGAGGGTTCAATTCCTCATCGGGCAGCTAAGATCCCACATGCCCCATGGCCAAAAAAAAAAAAAAAAGCATAAAACAGAAGCATGTGATCCACATCAAGAAAGAGAAAAAGATGGGATGTTGAAAACCGTATAGGTAGACAAATCAGGGGAACTTAGTAAAACATGTTTATTTCAAACTCTACTGCAAGATGATTTAGGAAGACTTCCCTTTTTATAGCTTCATTTTAGGCAGTGTCCAGTGTCTTTTAGCAGACGATTTAGCTGCTTCAGTAGATTTTATTGCTTCTTTCTAAATTTGTCAAGTTGTCCTTTGCCTATAGCTTCAACTAGAATGGATGGCAAGAAAATTGCCTCCAGTTGTGATTGCTGTGTTTCCTTATGACACCCTGGCTTTTCCCAAGTGCTGTATCAAAACTCAGATTCAAAGATTGCTCTGTTTTGTTGTTATTTGATGGTATATCACCCTTGAGCTCATCATTTCAGGCAGTTTATCCCTTGTTATATTGTCCTTATTTCCTATACCCTCAGTGCATTATTTATATTACTGGCAAATAGAAGTGATTTCAAAATGCAGGACTGTTTTATTTATTCCCTTTCTCTTTTTGCCACTTAACTAGTGATATGTACAAGTTTTTAGTATCTGAAAAGATTGAGTATTTTTACCTTAAACTGGCACATTAGATGGAGACTTGTAAATTAAAAATCTGCAATGTTTTCTTCAATGTGGGAATGTAATACATGTGTTTAAGACTAAATTTATGTTTTCATTAGGTACTAAAAATTAAATACATTCCAACTGAGTACATAAGTGTGAAAAGAAGGCTAAAAAATGTGTGACTCTTTATAGGTGTCTTGTAAATACTAACCACTTAATGATTAAGAAAAACAATCTAAGCTTTGCTACACCAAATTAATCTTATGGGATCTAATAAAAAAAAAACTGTTGAGAGACACTGTGATCTAATAAAAAACTGTTGAAAGACCCTGTATCTTTGTTATAACATCTTAGGTTTTAAACACATGTAGGTTTTCACATTTTATTGCTTTATCTGTGTGTATATTATGCCCCTTTTAACAAAGATATTAAGAAACTTTTTAAAAAGACTTTTTAACAAACTTAACTAAGTGGAGGTCCAAAGGGAAATGAAGATCAAAGTAAAGAAGAAAGTATTCTAACTATGCTAACTTGAAAGTTACAAAGATGAGAGAATAAGTCATGTCTGGGCTTCCACAAGGCTAAGCCAAACTCAACCTTTTTATCCCAGAAGCACCAGTCTAAGAATTAGATCAGATTCAAGTACCCATTCTGTCGGTTGGCAAGTTTGGGCAAATTATATTACTTCCTCAAGCCTCAGTTTCCTCACATGGAAAATAATGGGTTACACTAGGTCACTTTTTGAGTGTCTTCTATGTAGAAAACTGGTCACTGTGTTTGCTAACAGAAACTCATAACTTTCTTGGAAATGAATTCATGAGAATGCTCGACTGGGAATTCGCTAGTATTTGTTTTCCTAGCTATTAAGGTAATATCCTCCCAACCTACCTTCAAAATGTACCAATAAATCTTAGAATATTGAAAATTATTATGGAAAAGAGTTTTTATTGAATTCTTTTCTATGAATATGGCTTATTTGAGTAAACTTATAAAAAACAGATTTGTTTGAATTGGCAGTAGAGGCAATAAGAAATAACTCTACATCTGGTTTAAGTGAAAACACCAAGATTCTTGTGTACACAGAAGGAAATCTCATTTAATTAGTTCTTCTCAGTCAAAAATAGAGGAACCTTTGAAGCATGACATTTATTTTCCATTGTGTTAACTTTGTAGCACAGTACTCCTTGAACAAAAAAAGTTCATTTTTTAAATACATTTCCTAAAGTATGGATAAAATGCTTTTCAGACACCTTAGAAACTGTTTTTACCTACAAATTATACCAAATACAAATGATACCAGACTCATAAATAGGCTTTTCTTAAAGTACACCTTAAATAGAAACAAAGTAATTGTTTCCATATTCCTAGATATTTAATCAAAGTTCTCGTTTACCTCAATTTTTTTTAAAAGTTACTTAAATTTTGAGTTTTAACCTTTACAAATATCTAGTCTATGTTTTCTTTTGTTAAACCATTTTAATAGTGCTGTTAGAATAATGAGAAGAATGATTTCTATTAAGCAGTTGGGAGTAACCATGTGAAGCATTTATCTTTCTTGGAAATTAATAATACTCTGACTCCTTTTTTTCTATGATTTTTTTCACTCTATATTCATTTTTTCCTCATCAACTGATACTGATTTTCTTCCTTCCCCATGAATGATAGATTTCTCAGTTCCTCTCTGAATTCTCCTCTTGATTAACTCCTTAGAAATTAGGTTCAAAATCTAATTCCTTGTGTCTAAAAGTAACTTGCTAGTAATATAAAGGCAAGATACTAAAACTTACTAAATTTTATACTCATTTATTCTCTTTAGTGTTTGCATATCTTGAGAACTATAAATCACTATTTTATCATGCAGTTTGTAAGACAACACTAAAAAGCCTCTACTGCTTTACTTACAGAGGAAAGATTCAGAACTCCTAGAATTTAAGGTGAAAGTGTGTTCTTCCAGTATTGCATTAATTGTGGGCCTCAAGAAGAATGATTTACAATTGCTGTTCTTCTGGTTTTTAAATTATGGGATACTGTAATTTTCACTTTGTCTTTCTCAACTTAGTTAGTTTGGGATTATTTAGTGAATCCTCTAGTGTGTAGTGAATATATGAATTTTGACTTAACATTTTCCAATTAATAGGCTTTAAGATGTGAGCACTGAAATTAAAAAATGAATTATGCATACTTATATTGAGACTAAAGCAGACAAAACGTATATTCCCCAATGCATTGACAGCTTCATTGGTTATCTTGTACCTATGCATTTGTGTTACTTAAATAGCATACTATTTATGCTATTTAAATATATATATATTTAATCAACTTTTGAAATAGCAGTTTGTATCTAACAGATAGTTAATCATTTAAAACAGTTACTATGTTCTCTAAGGACCTGTGAGACAAGGGTTGGTTGCCATAGTGTCTCAAGTGCCTCTGATCATCATAGTAACGGAGAAAAATTTGCAAAAAAAGAGTTAGCACTTGTGGTCTTTCTGGGCATAAAGAGAAAATGGTTTGGCAGTTTTAATTCATTTTCCTTTACATTAGAGTATTAAGAGCAAGGCAGATGGATGTAATTGAATTTTAAGAGGAAATATTTTCCTTTATATACACATATAGATCTAAAACTAACATCTAAATAAGCACCCATTCTCATATTGCCCTAATAATCTCTAATATATGTGTACAGATGTATAAATACATGTATATGAAGATATATGCATTTGTACATATGTGTATATATGTACACAATTCATATTGTTTATGTAATTGTATCACTTAGCTTTGTTCTAGTTGCAGCTTGTAGACTACAGAAAACAAACAGTTGGTGGCAGCACTTTTTGTCAGGTTCAGACACAGTTCTGAATTGTGCAAAATTTGTATCAGTTGATTCCCCTTTGCTGGTCTGCAGTATTTTGTTCTCTTTTGGTATTTCCTTTTAAAATACCTGAGACTGACACTTTAAAATACTATCATAGGAGAAAGTAGATTATCACACTTGCTTCCAATGAGTCACAGAGAGAGATTTATGTTATTAAATCAAAACATAAAGACTAAGATTCTAATGACTGGATTTCAAACATTAGGAAGAAAGTGAAGGGTGAATTCACCAGCCTTCTCAAAACCTACAGTGCCTATAGTTGCCTAATATCTCCATCTACTTATGAGTCTTACCCGAAGGAGAACAGAAGTATTAAGAAAGTCAATTAATATTTAAAATATTTAAATATTTTAAATATTTAATATTTAAAAATATTAAAAACACTCTAAAATATTTGGGGTAGAAAGTACCTTATATGTTATGAAATTTAAAAAAAAGTTGTGAATTTGATATAATTACATTAGCAAAACAATCCATATTTCCTCTCACTATCTGTTGTGTTCCTGAGTCTCTTTAACATTTGAAATCTGAGCATGAACAGGCAAAGTTTGTGATATGGAGAGCATCATCAGTCCACATAAACTTTACTAGGTTTACTTACCATACCTTAAAATTCAATCTCAGACTCAGAATTTCCCGATTCACTGCAGTTCTTTGATAATGTAGGCTATACATTCATCTCCTTAAGTCTGAAAAAAGCTTGATTATCATTAAGGTCACCTGTTTTAGACTCTATTTTAATAGTATTGCATGGTGAATAGCAGTGTCATGTTATATATGACATGCTTTTGAATACTAAGATGTCTGAGTAACTCTAATAGGGAACTGCCAAAATACACAAGAATTAGTTTCATTTACGCACAGTAAATTCTCAGTGCAAATCATTAAGCATAGATTGCAATTTGGTATTAGGCCATGAATTAGTAATTACTTAACATTTTGGAAAATCACTGTATCTGGATTGCTGTGCTAAAAATACTATAATTGAACCAAATAAAAATAACTGTGTGTGTGTTTGTGTGTATGCGTAAGTTGTATCGTGATAAGATCTTAATTCCTTGGGAAACTTAAATTATTTTAAGAAAACACATGATTTAATTATGCATGTATTTGTTATTTATTATTATAGTAGGCTCACTACTTTCAGGGGCCTAGAAAAGTTAGATTTTTTTTTTCCCTATTTGTATTTTCCTATTTTAGGCAAGCACCTAAAATTTGCCTAGTAGTCATGTTAACAAATTAATCACCTTTCCCGTTTGTATATTCGTCATATTTCAAAACTATGTCCTCTTACTTCCAGTAGAGAGGCAGTTTGTTTTAATCCAACCAAGACCACATAATCCTTATTCCCCAAAAGGCACTTGGTTACTTTCTGACCAAGAAAAATAACATTTAAAATTTAAAAAATGAGTAAGTATCAAGTAACTAAGACTCATACATGTATCATTTTGCTTTTGACAAATAACTTCCCCTTGACTTCTGTGAAATAAGTGCTTCATGCCTAAAGCTATAAAATCAAAAGTGATGTTACTGACAAACCTTTCTCCTTTCACCATCTGACCAAGCAAAACTAAAACATAATAACAATTCCTGGATTTTGCTATCAAGTTGTAAAAGAAGAAAACAAGAAATGCCATGGATCTTTATCTCTGCCCCATGAATAAGATTTCTTTAAATCAGAATGTGAGATGGGGAAACATATAGAGACCCTACTTTTCATTTGCAGATGATTATTTTCCTCACACACTTAATATTTTTATTTATTTTCATGAGAAAGGTACAGCATTGGAGGTATTCATATTTCTTACTGCAATTAAAAAAAACAAAACTATTTTCTTTCATTGACCAGGACAGTCTTCATCCATTTTATAAACTGGCAGGAGCAGCCCTGCTCAGCTCAATTCTGAAAGGAGGTTCTCATTTGAACCTTGCAGTAGAAACACAGAAAGGATATTTTCTTGTGTAACAGGGTGAAAGAGAATTAGTCACAGCAGGAAAGCAAGAGGGATTCAATGAAGATGCTGTGGTTCTCTAGAACCATAATCTGAGGTGATAGCATGAACTAGGAAGCAGGTGCAATTCCTCCTACTGTCTACAATGCATGAATGCAATTGATGCAAATTTACTTTTTGTTCATAGTATCAGTTATTAAAGACACAGACTTAACTACATACACCACTGTTTCCTCTCATAAGCATTTAAAATAGTGCCTTTTAAAAACTCTCACTTTTGAAACAAATTTTTAACATTGCTAGATTAAGTCTACTTAGCATTTAGATTGTGGACTCAATAATGTGATGGTTATTTTCTATCTCCCTGGGAGATATATCCACCTTTTTTCATACAATTTTTCAAGCATTTACTGAATCCATGCAGTATACAGACTTCAGGTTACAGACTGGTGTCTGAAATTACAAAATATGAACTTTGATTTAAGCATCAGGCAGTTAAGATTAAGAAACTCTAATCTTGTGTACAGTAGAAACAAAACATTTCAATAAGCCAGCATTTTCATATAGCATTATCTGTATGTTCTGCAGATAAATAGTTTTGTTGAATATTAAAATATTTTACACTGAACGTATCTCCTGGGGTTCCCTTATGGCTCAGTAGGTAAAGAATCTGCCTGCAATGCAGGAGACACAGCAGACATGGGTTAAATCCCTGGGTCAGAAAGACACCCTGGAGAAGGAAATGGCAATCCACTTCAGTATTCTTGCCTGGGAAGTCCTATGGACAGAGGAGTCCGGTGGGCTACAGTCCATGTTGTTGCAAAGAATTGCACAAGACTGAGCACATGGCACTGCTGCTACTGCTGCTGCTGCTGCTAAGTCACTTCAGTCGTGTCCGACTCTGTGTGACCCCATAGATGGAAGCCCACCAGGCTCCCCCGTCCCTGGGATTCTCCAGGCAAGAACACTGGAGTGGGTTGCCATTTCCTTCTCCAATGTGTGAAAGTGGAAAGTGAAAAGTGAAAGTGAAGTCGCTCAGTCGTGTCCGACCCTTAGCGACCCCACGGACTGCAGCCTACCAGGCTCCTCCATCCATGGGATTTTCTAGGCAATAGTACTGGAGTGGCTTGCCATTGCCTTCTCCGGCACATGGCACTATCTATACCCAAATAAGCTTTTAAGAAATGCTGAGTTGAACAAAAGTTAACAATTATATACAACTATCCCTTGAACAGGGATTTCTCAGAGTTTTTAATATTCTAATCTATATTTTGATTCTCCAAGAAGGGACATAAAATGAGAGAGTTTGCAGAATATATTTGCACGTTGAATTTTTTTCTTTTGTTGAGCGTTTCACTGGAATGATGTTTCTCTGAATCTCTAGAATTTGGGAAACACTGCAATAATCTTTTCCAAATTATTCCACAAATAGTCACTTTAGAGATATAACTACTTTGGACAGCTCTTTTAATTTGAATCACATTGGTTCAAGCATATCAAGGCATCTTAAAGTTCTCACAAATGAGTTTCATTGATAATTCAAATTTTAACTGGCACTGACATGCAACTTGATCAGTAGGGTATTTCTCTTATAACTCTGATCACATTGTATTTAGGAGACACAAGAATCTAAAATAAATAAATGTGAGGCACTTTTGAATACATTCAGTAAGTAAGTCCATTAATAAGTGAAATTGCAAATTGATTTCTTAAGAAACAGATCCAATATTATGTTTAGTCTTTTGAGTGGAAAGTCCCCTTATTCAGAGGATTCAGAACAAAATTCCAATCACACTCTGATTCTGACACTGAACTCAATAAAGAGATAACTATTAATATTATGTGTGTCATAATTAGAGTCAATTCTTCTTGTTTGGTTTTACTGGAGTTTCATGAACACAGACTAAAGATTCATGGATCTAGGACATCTAAAGACGCGTCATCACTAATCCTATTCAGCATCTAAAACATTAACTATATGTATATATATATATATATAATTGGATCAAGATGAGTGTGTTACACAATAAGCTGATCTACAATAAATGAACAGAGCCAGTTTTGCTTAATATATGAGCTTCTTACGTGACTATTTTTCTGGGCTCCAAAATCACTGCAGATGGTGACTGGAGCCATGGAATTAAAAGATGCTTGCTCCTTGGAAGGAAAGTTATGACCAACCTAGACAGCATATTGAAAAGCAGAGACATTACTTTGTCAACAAAGGTCCATCTAGTCAAGGCTATGGTTTTTCCAGTGGTCATGTATGGATGTGAGAGTTGGACTATAAAGAAAGCCGAGCACCGAAGAATTGATGCTTTTGAACTGTGGTGTTGGAGAAGACTCTTGAGAGTTGCTTGGACTGCAAGGAGATCCAACCAGTCCATCCTAAAGGAGATCAGTCCTGGATGTTCATTGTAAGGACTGATGTTGAAGCTGTAACTCTGATACTAAGGGCACCTGATGAGAAAAACTGACTCATTTGAGAAGACCCTGGATCTGGGAAAGATTGAGGGCAGGAGGAGAAGGGGATGACAGAGGATGAGATGGTTGGATGGCATCACCAACTCAATGGACATGGGTTTGGGTGGACTCTGGGAGTTGGTGATGGACAGGGAGGCCTGGCGTGCTGCAGTCCATGGGGTCGCAAAGAATAGGACACAACTGAGTGACTGAACTGAACATGGAATAAGTTGTTCATGAAACAAGCAAATTAATTTATGACATTTAAATTCACCACACCATGACCTGATGATTGGAATGACAATTCCAAAGTACTTAAAATATCTTCATTTAACAGCTAACCAGGAAAACTTAGGCTGGAGTGTATGTAAAGTATTAAGAAATCTTTGAATACAACTTGCTGTTTCTCAGAGAAAGACAAATACCATATGATATCACTTAGATGTGGAATCTAAAATATGAAACAAATGAACATATTCACGGAACAGAAACAGACTCACAGACATAGAGACAAACGCGTGGTTGCCATGGGGTTGGAGGGTGGGAGAGGGATGGATTGGGAGTTTGAGATTAGTGGATGCAACAAAGAGAATGGATAAACAACAGGGTCTTACTGTATAGCACAGGGCACTGTATTCAATATCCTGTAGTAAACCATAATTAAAAAGAATATGATAAAGAATGAAAAAATATATAACCGAATTACTTTTCTATACAGCAGAAATTAACACAATATTGTAAATCAAATATACTTCAATTTTTTTTAAGTTGCTCTTTCTCCATCCTGGTCTCTGTTTCTGCCATTTTTATCTCTGCCACATCTGCTTCCACATCCATATCTACAGCTACATGTGTATCAGCATGTAGTAGCCCTCTCTCTCAATCAAGATCTTGGGAAAGAAAGTTATTTTCTTTTCAAAGAGTTTTGTCTTTTTGCAAATAACTCATTCATACTTATAAAACACATTTGTAAGCAGAAATTATTTCTAAAGTTTAACTTAGTTAAAAATGTGATTTTAATATCTTTGTTTCCTTATTTCCCAGGAGATTACATTCCATCACAGATTAGGTACAAGCATATTCTATCAGGATTTATAATTAGAAATGAAATTGCTCCAGAATAGTTTTGTCTGAGGTGAATCATTTTACCTTTAGTTATGTGCTTGAACGGATGTAGCCTAATTATCAACTCTCAGCTGAAAATGAGTACCCTAAGCTCCTGCTGCTATGGAGCTGCATTTTATTTGTTTTATTTTTTCTCATCAATGAGGCAAGTGTAGCATAAATCTGCGAGACATAAAACTGAGACTGGAGATTCAACACTTTCTATGGCTAAATTAAGCAGAATGTCATAAAAGCAAACACACTGCTGTCTGCAAAATTAAGGGAGCAGAGTTTATTAAAAAAAATCCAATATTCTGGTCAAGGGAGAGTCACTGTATCATGCTAGTATAAAATTATACATTTCCAAAGAATTAGAATGCCATGAAAATGACAACTCTAAATATATAACAACAAAAGCTTCTCTTTGATTAATAAATTGAATTCTCTGTGTTTTAGCATCATTATTAATAACTGCAATCATGATAAGAATAAATACAGAAGTGTTAATAGGCATTCTAATATATTGCAAGAAAAATTAAGCTTTGATATGCTTATTTACATACCAATACTCTGAAAAACAGTTAACTCACTTAAGATTCATATTCCATGCAAATGGTAGTATTTAAAGCTTTTCAGAATGTATGATTTGGCTGGGAAAATATGCATGAATGTTCTTGGTTTCTATTCTCTTTCTTTAATTGGCTGATATGGGAAATACAAAAAATGATTTATCTGCATTTGTTTGGATTGCTGTACATGGGTTTATGTCATATATTCTCTCAAAGGTTGAGGTTCTAAAATTCTAGCTTTATGAAACTGAATAAGAACTGTGCATGGAGTATTCAGAGAAAAAGGAGTATTGAGCCTAGAAATTGTATTATTTATTCATGTTTGTTCCCTCCTTGCAGTAGTCACCATGGAGTACTTTGAGTGGGGACAACAGGAAGTCTGCCTAATTCCAGCACTGTGGACTGAATTTTTCTGATTCTTGTATATGCACTTTATCTATACCAGATAACCGCTTAATTTCAGTAATGCTATGAGTCGACTTAATTTGGATAACAAAAGCAAGTATTTAGACAATGGTGTAGAGTTTCAGTAATACCAGTTTAATGATTTCATAGAGCAGAAATCAAGCATTAATTTTAGCTATCTCATTCAATATTTGCTTTTCTTTATTTTTGTATGAATTACTGTAGATCCTCTCTAATAAATTTTCTTTCAGCAAGTTATTGATTAGATTTGTAACCTTTCTGGAACTGGGTTCTTATTTTAATATAATATATCTCAGCTGAACTATTTATTAATGTCATCACTGATCATCTGTAAAGTCCTCCATGGAGAATTTACATTTACACTAGATGTGTTGATAAATGTTTGGAACGAAAATCTATAGTATAATTATGAAACAACATGGGTGACCTATTTTCCTCTTTTGATTACAGTTAAATGTATCATTGGTTGGTTGGTTAAACTTCAAGGTGGCTCTGTATCTGTTTCCACTGAAAATATGATAAGGAATTCAGATCAGTTCAGTCGCTCAGTCGTGACTGACTCTTTGTGACCCCATGAATCACAGCACGCCAGACCTCCCTGTCCATCACCAACTCCCGGAGTTCACTTAATCTCATGTCCATCGAGTCGGTGATGCCATCCAGCCATCTCATTCTCTGTCGTCCCCTTCTCCTCCCACCCCCAATACTTCCCAGCATCAGAGTCTTTTCCAGTAAGTCAACTCTTCGCATGAGGTGGCCAAAGTATTGGAGTTTCAGCTTTAGTATCAGTCCTTCCAATGAACACCAAGGATTGATAATTACCAGCATGAAAATAATAAGAGAAAAACACTTCTGAATATATTTTATCCTAGAAGTTGATTTAAGTTTTGGGGTGAAATGGGGATGCTCTTATTACCTCTGTCAAGCAGAGGTAAGCTAGATTTTTGAGGATAACTTTCTTAAAGCATTCATTTAGTTTTATAAACAGAACACAATTCCTAATTAAAGAGAGAAATGTTAACATAATTAAAACATAGGTTAAAAGAAAGGTGACCATGTGTATCCATCCTTCTAATTAAAATGCATTGTGCTAGGAAGTAGGAAAGGCTCAATCACCAGAGCCCATCATTAGTCTCTGAATATTTTTAGACCAGCAAAGCCTAAGATTGCAAGAACCATTTTAAGACAAAACTCTTTTCTTAATTTGGCTTGTAAATAAACTGGAATGAACTGGAAGCATCATGCTGCTTCAATTCAAATTACATATTTAGTGAGTACCTATAATGTGGAACAGAAAATTGCTAGGTAATAGGAAACTAAGACCATGGCACCTGGTCCTATCACTTCATGGAAAATAGATGGGGAAACAGTGGAAACAGTGTCAGACTTTATTTTTGGGGCTCAAAATCACTGCAGATGATGATTGCAGCCATGAAATTAAAAGACACTTACTCCTTGGAAGGAAAGTTATGACCAACCTAGATAGCATATTAAAAAGCAGAGACATTACTTTGCCAACCAAGGTCCGTCTAGTCAAGGCTATGGTTTTTCCCATGGTCAAGTATGGATGTGAGAGTTGGACTGTGAGGAAAGCTGATCGCCGAAGAATTGATGCTTTTGAACTGATGTGCTGGAGAAGACTCTTGAGAGTCCCTTGGACTGCAAGGAGATCCAACCAGTTCATTCTAGAGGAGATCAATCCTGGGTGTTCATTGCAAGGACTGATGCTAAAGCTGAAACTCCAATACTTTGGCCACCTCATGCGACGAGTTGACTCACTGGAAAAGACTCTGATGATGGGAGGGATTGGGGGTGGGAGGAGAAGGGGACGACAGAAAATGAGATGGCTGGATGGCATCACCGACTCGATGGACATGAGTTTGAGTGAACTCCGGGAGTTGGTGATGGACAGTGAGGCCTGGCGATTCATGGGGTTGCAAAGAGTCAGACACGACTGAGCGACTGAACTGAACTGAGGAAAGTGAAAATGAAAGTTGCTCAGCCGTATCCAACTCTTTGTGACCCTATGGACTATACAGTCCATAGAATTCTCTAGGACAGAATACTGGAGTGGGTAGCCTTTCCCTTCTCCAGGGGATCTGCCCAACTCATGGATCAAACCCAGGTCTTCCACATTGCAGGCAGATTCTTTACCAGCTGAGACAAAAGGGAAGCCCAGGCGACAGGAAAATTTTTCTTAAATTGACCCTTTTTCCTGTTGGTGAAAATTATGTATATGAATATGCCATTTTATTTTGGCTGTATAAAATAGCAACTAAAAATGAACAGAATTGAAGTATTGGTTATAGTAGCTAAATGAGACATTTAAATGAGAGCCATTTCAGAGAACCCTGGGGGGACAGATTGAGCTGGTGGCTAAACTAGGAATGGTTCTTTTCCTCAGGGTGTTCTAATTAATTGTCTGTGAACTAAAATAATGTTAACAGGAAACGGAAACTGAATGGTAGGGGGTATAGGAAATGAGTATCTCTGAAATAGGAAGACACTGTCTAGAAACTCTATTAAAGGGAAAACAGAGCAGTTAGTCTTCTGATTGGTTTACATAGTCCTTAGTACAGGAAGACTGAAAACCTTAGGTATAAAAATGCCAGGATGCACTAAAGGCTAACAGTGTGTGACAACTAAAATGTAAAGGACCTAGAGGAACAAACAAGAAAAAAAGGGCACAGAAAAAAACTATGACTTATAGAGTTTAAAGCCAATTGTCTTCCCAACAGTGTGATAGAGACTGTAGTAGATCAAGAGAAGGAGGACTGAAGCAGAGTAGCCTCAGATCACAGGACATTCTTCTCAATGAGAGGTGGGCAGAGGGAGGGGGTCATGGACCCCAGGGACTAGCAGAGAGGCCATGAAGAGACGTGAGTGAGACATCTGAATATTCAGGGCAAAGCACCTTGCAGTGTAGGAATAAATTCAATGGACAGAATACTCTCTATTTAAGAAGATGAGGTAACAAACAAGATAGACGTCAAGCCCAAAGAAAAGATTGAGAAATTGCTACTGGAAAGGGCTGATGCTCAGGCCAGATTTAGAAATGAAAATATCTTCTCAGTTAAAGTACAAGCCATCTGATTGTTTTCCTGCTTTCTGTAATGAGGCTTCTGGATGTGAGCTGGTGAGGAAATCAGGTACTCTAGATTGAAAATTAGATCAAAAAGAACTTGATAAGACTTCCCGATACGCTGTAAATTCCCGACTTCCTTATTTTTGTGGGTCTCCATTTTTTTAGATTGAGGATATTCAAAATACTAAAACCAAAAAGATGGAGATTATTTGGTAGCTGGGAAGGACACATATAGGTTCTTCTCTAAAGTCAATCATGGAGGAGAGGTATATCCAAAAACTGCAAAGAAATAAATGTAAAATGGAAAGAGAAGTAGGATGAATGCTTCAGAATCAATATGATGAAAAAGAGGATTTCATAGGATATAAGCTTGCAACTCTCTGATACTTACTCTCAGACTGACATTAGTATAGAATGTGCCCTATAGTGGTCATTTGTCATTTACCGCTGTTCCTCCAGATACCCTGCCCATCTGAGGGGACTTCTAGGGCAGCTGAAAAGTAGGCCCCTGACTGACTCCCACAGCTTCTGGGAGCCAGAGCTTGGGCATAAGCTAAAATGTGTGATACTCCTATCCAGGGCTCTAATTATGGGACAAGTGATGCAAAGATGCATGACAGAGCTTAGAGTTCATTTTAGTAGAGCGGCAGAAGTGGCATCTGGTGTGGTTGATGCTGGGAAGTGGTGTGTTCAGGTCTGGTACCTGCCACTGTGCAAACATCATCAGGGGCAGCAAGGCGACCTGTTCCCTTTTCCTTTTGGATCCTAGTCCCTTTAACTATGTAGCTCTTGCTCTCTAGACAACTTAAGCTCTTTCCAGTTTTCCAAGTTTGGGTTTTTATCCTTTGTGCTGATTCTGTGGAATAATGCTATCTTTCTAATAACTTCTTTTCACCTAATATTAACTAGGGTGGAGTTTCTTATTGGAAACTGTAAATCCTGACTGATAATTATTTAATCTTGACCATTTTATCAAAGAAGTTTTTGCTGCCATAATAGTGAAGGGAAGACCCACCTCAAGAAGAAAACTATAGAAGTGATGAGTTATGTATGAGAAATCAGAGATATCTCAATGTGGATGTGGGTCTGGTTTGAGCTTCAGGCTTCAAATCCTATTTCCACCATTTAGTTGCCATTTGCAAATTAACCTCTTTAGACTTCTTTCCTTATGAGATAATAACACCTACCTTGTATAATCATTAAGAGGATTAATGGAATATAGGTTCTGGAACACTGGAACATAGTTACTACTTAATATTCATAATTATTGTCCTTTTTATTTGAAACTTTAACATATCTTGTTACTGAATTATAATCATGCCCATGATATATATCAGCACTAATTTTGGCACAGCAGATAGAGTGAACATGAGAGTTCAAGAACTTCATGGAATTTACATCGTAATAAGAGCAGAGGATTTCCATACTTAGAGAAGGTAGTGGGGCAGACTCTGGAAGGTATCCAGGATGAACAAGGAAGCATGGAAGCCTTCAAGTCCACTTCCTACTTAGGGAATGCAAGGGTCATGTGTTGCTTCTCCCACATACATGCTTTTGAGAGACACAGAAAACTATGATGAGGCAAAGGAACCTAGGAATCTGGCTGAATATCACTGATGCATAAACATGTGGAAATCTGCTCCTCCCACTGCCCACTGATAGGCCTCTGACATAATATAACTTCTTATCTTCCTTCAGAAATTCCGGGGTGCATCCTCCTCAGACAGGGAACAGGTGAGGTAATTTTATGATTAAAAAGTAGAAAGAAAAGTGTGAAGAGAGATTCAGTTCAGTTCAGTTCAGTTCAGTCGCTCAGTCGTGTTCGACTCTCCGCGACCCCATGAATCACAGCACGCCAGGCCTCAAAAGTCTCAAATTGGAAACTGAATTCCATGGATTTGAGAGGAGCAGGGTCAAAGAGGAAGCAGTAGTATTGTGAGTGTGGTGCTGGTGTGTGCCTGTACAGTACTGAGAATCTTACACAACATAGGCCTGTATTAGCTGTGTAGAGCTGAATCAGTATATGTGTCATACCAACCATTTGATGTAATTTGCATTAATGTGCTTTGGTCAGTAAAATTCAGAAAGAAGTGTTGGGGGTATCTCCTGGTGATTCTTTCTGCTACTTGACCCAATCTGGGAAGCTTTACTCAGGGGTTGAGAGAAGTAGCTCTCCTGGGAAAACCTGGACATGCTCTGATCCTTGTTTTCTTCTTTAACCATCAATCTATCTTTTCCTGCTAAACAGACCATATTCAGGAAGGGGTTTTGGAATTGTGTTTTGTCCTGCCACATTTGAATTATTCTGAAATTACTTTTGGTTGAACAGATTATTTCTGTAGACCAACTGAGAGGCCACTCGAGGTTAAACACAAGGGCTGAGTCCTGAACAAGGTTGTGAAGTGAAGGGAGAGCCTGATGAAGGAATATGAAATTCATTCTCTATATAAGAGTTCACTGAGTAAGGCATAAAATCATGAGATTTTGGATCAGATAAATCTGTGTTCAAATATATTTCTAGCTACAGGATTTCATAAACTGCTTAGAAACTCTACAAAATAAACACTGAGTTAGGATTATGATCAAGTGGAATAACATATATGGAGTACACTGTAGCCAAAGAATTGATACTTTTGGACTGTCATGTTGAAGACTCTTGAGAGTCCCTTGGACTGCAAGGAGATCCAACCAGTCAGTCCTAAAGGAAATCAGTCCTGGATGTTCACTGGAAGGATTGATACTAAAGCTGAAACTACAATACTTTGGCTACCTGATGCAAAGAACTGACTCATTGGAAAAGACCCCTATGCTGGGAAAGATTGAAGGCAGGAGGAGAAGGGGACGACAGAGGATGAGATGGTTGGATGGTGTCACCAACTTGATGGACATGAATTTGAGCAAGCTCTAGGAGTTGGTGATGGACAGGGAAGCCTGGCATGCTGCAGTCCATGGGGATGCAAAGAGTTGGACACGACTGAGCAAATCAACTGAACTGAACAGAGTACACTGTGATATCTGGCATCCATGTGTAGTATTTATTGGGATTGGAATGTGGATCTAGAAGTGAGGAAGAATTCAGCACTACAGATAAACACTTGAAGAAATGGTGGTTAAATCTATAACTAGAACAGGGATCAGCCAACGGAAATAGTTCGTCTCCTGTTTTTATAAATAAAATTTTATTGGAACACAGTGACCCCCATTCTTTAAGTATTGTTAATGACTATAAAATGACAGAGTTGAGTAGTGGTGACAGAGTCCATATGGCTCAGAAAATCTATAATAGTCATTATTTGACCCTTTACATAAATGGTGTTTTTGACCTCTGGACTGGAGAATAGATTGACTGAATAAGAAAACATGAAGAGAACACTGGAGTCCTGAGCCTATGCATAAGGATATTATGCTTTCATTTCAAAGATATCACTAGTACTACCACATTTATAGGGAAAATATAAAAGAATCAACAAAATAGTCTATTAAAAGGATAGTAGAGATAGTGTATTAAAAAGCAAAGACATCACCTTGCCAACAAAGTTTCATATAGTCAAAGCTATGGTCTTTTCAGTAGTCATATATGGATATGAGAGTTAGATCATAAAGAAGGCTGAGAACTGAATTGTGGTGCTTGAGAAGACTCTTGAGAGTTCCTTGGACAGCAAGAAAATCAAACCAGTCAATCCTAAAGGAAATCAACTCTAAATACTGAATGGAAGGACTGATGCTGAAGCTCTAGTACTTTGGCCACCTTATGCGAACAGCCGATTCATTGGAAGAGACCTTGATGATAGGAAAGACTGAAAGCAGGAGGAGAAGAGAGTGGCAGAGGATGAGACAGTTGGATAGCATCACTGATTCAATGGATATGAACTTGGGCAAACTCCATGAGGTGAAGGACAGGGAGGCCTGGCATGCTGATTCCATAGGGTCACAAAGAGTCAGACATGATTTGCAACAACACAACCAACAACAAGAGACAGAGAAAATGTATCCTTTTATCAAGCCTTGTTCCTTTCATATCAAGGAAATACAAGTGGGGCAGGGTGTTTTTAGCATTGGCCTTTCTAAGGAAGCTGAACATTCTCTAGCTATTGGCAGAAATTCACAAAGGCAAAATTCCTGAGATTTACTGAAAGTGAGGCTATAGCTAAATCAGTAAAGGTTTTATTTGTCAAATATCTATTTTCTTAATGAAAAATATATAAAAGGATAGGAGATACATAGTTTAACACTGTGGTATGTATCTTAAGCATCATTTACAAAGTGAAATGACAAACATCATTTTGGGTGATAATGTTTTCTATCTACACTCTATTTTATCCAGTTTAAACTGGAATTCAGCTTAATCATATTATCTCCAACCTGGAAGACAGAAGCTTAAACTGCGAAATAAAATTTACAAAATTTCAAGCCATTGAACTAACCATTCTACACATGGATGGTCCCTCAATGACTCTATATCAAATACTGTCCTTATAACATTCCAACTAAATTAATGTGTTACTCTCCAGGGGACACCTTTGATGTTGACATTTTGGCTTCAGGAGCCCACAGATTTAATGCTTGTGAACCAACTTTAGATCTAACTGGCATATCCTGACTGAGAATGTTGTCCCTGAAAAATGCTTATTCATTTGGACATCTGCTCCTACACAATAGTTACTATCACTTAAGAAAATTACCAGAGCATACTAAATAAAAATTATTTTAGAGTCTAAGTGACACGAAGTAAAGTGAGTTTAAAAAAACAAAATTGCTATCTGTTTGGTGAGTTTTTTACTGAATTTGTTTTGTTGCCATTTCATATTTAGTTTTTAACTGTTTTCATTTGAAAGACTTTTATTTGAAAGTCTATTATATTTGGAAGGAAACAAGTTAAGAGAAATATACCGTGTTCATGGATTGGAAGAATAAATATTGTGAAAATGAATATATTACCCAAAGTAATTTATAAGTTAAATGCAATACCCGTCAAGCTACCAGTGGTGTTTTTCACAGAGCTAGAACAAATAATTTGACAATTTGTATGGAAATACAAAAAACCTCGAATAGCCAAAGCAATCTTGAGAAAGAAGAATGGAACTTGGGGAATCAACCTGCCAGACTTCAGGCTCTCCTACAAAGCCACAGTCATCAAGACAGTATGGTAGTGGCATAAAGACAGAAATATAGATCAATGGAACAAAACAGAAAGCCCAGAGATAAATCCACGCACCTATGGACACCTTATCTTTGACAAGGGAGGCAAGAATATTCAGTGGAGAAAAGACAATCTCTTTAATAAGTGGTGGTGGGAAAACTGGTCAACCACTTGTAAAAGAATGAAATTAGAACACTTCCTAACACCATACACCAAAATAAAACTCAAAATGGATTAAAGATCTAAATGTAAGACCAGAAACTATAAAACTCCTAGAGGAGAACATAGGCAAAACATTCTCCGACATAAATCACAGCAGGATCCTCCATGATCCACCTCCCAGAATATTGGAAATAAAAGCAAAAATAAACAAATGGGACCTAATTAAAATTAAAAGCTTCTGCACAGCGAAGGAAACTATAAGCAAGGAGAAAAGACAGCCTTCAGAATGGGAGAAAATAATAGCAAATGAAACAACTGACAAAGGATTAATCTCAAAAATATACAATCAACTCCTGTAGCTCAATTCCAGAAAAATAAACGACCCAATCAAAAAATGGGCCAAAGAACCAAACAGACATTTCTCCAAAGAAGACATAAAGATGGCTAACAAACACATGAAAAGATGCTCAACATCCCTCATAATCAGAGAAATGCAAATCAAAACCACAATGAGGTACCATTTCACACCAGTCAGAATGGCTGCTATCCAAAAGTCTACATGCAATAAATGCTGGAGAGCATACACTGTTGGTGGGAGTGCAAACTAGTACAGCCACTATGGAGAACAGTGTGGAGATTCTTTTAAAAACTGGAAATAGAACTGCCATACGACCCAGCAATCCCACTTCTGGACATACACACCGAGGAAACCAGAATTGAAAGAGACACATGTACTCCAATGTTCATTGCAGCACTGATTATAATAGCCAGGACATGGAAGCAACCTAGATGTCCATCTGCAGACAAATGGATAAGAAAGCTTTGGTACATATACACAATGGAGTATTACTCAGCCATTAAAAAGAATGCATTTGAATCAGTTCTAAGGAGGTGGATGAAACTGGAGCCTATTATACAGAGTGAAGTAAGCCAGAAAGAAAAACACCAATATAGCATATTAATGCATATATATGGAATTTAGAAAGATGATAACAATCTTTTATACGAGACAGCAAAAGAGACATGGATATATAGAACAGTCTTTTGGACTCTGTGGGAGAGGACGAGGGTGGGATGATTTGGGAGAATGGCATTGAAACATGTATATTATCATATGTGAAACAAATCACCAGTCCAAGTTTGATGCATGATACAAGATTCTCGGGGCTGGTGTACTGGGATGAACCAGAGGGATGGGATGGGGAGGGAAGTAGGAGGGGTG